>NC_060287.1:30589321-31215437 GCF_021613505.1 Equus quagga | reverse complement strand
CCTCGGTGTCCCTGTTTCTGGAATCTCTCTCTTTTCTCTTTGATGGACATTTGTCATTGAAATGAGAGCCCCTCCTAATCCAGGATGATCTCATATGGAGATCCTTAATTGCACCTGCAAACACTCTATTTCCAAATAAGGTCACATTCACAGGTACAGATGTCAGGGACATATCTTTTGGGGGGACACTATTTAACCCACCTCAACGACTGATGTGGTTACAGCCCCAGGAAGCCAAGGTAGCTTTTCCTTTCCCGAGTTCTCCAAATTCATCATCTATACCCATAGAACATGAATCATTCATGACAAAAACACTTTCTAAAAGTAAAGCTTTCGAACAAATGTGTGGATGGAGACAATGAGCCCCAATTAAGCTCCCTTTTGTGACAAACCTCTTAGAAAAGCATTAACTCTAATCTTCAGTGAAAAGCATTGTAAAATGAAGTTTGGATGGGAAGATGGTGTTTGAAATGGCCCGGGTTCCCTTTAATGGAATGAAGAGAGGCAGAATTTACTGCGATTATGATATGCTTTTAGCCACACAAAGAGTCAGGGTCAGAGAATTAAGTGAAACCAACAAAAGTGTGGCCAACTGTGGTTTTGTCTTTGAGAGACTTTGTGAATTATCAACAGCCTGGGAGATGGAAATGCTCTCTTTCCATTCAAGATACCTTCAGAGTTTGTGTGAACCAGGCTCTCTCTGCCTTTCAGAATCACTTTTGCCTTTTCCACCTGCATTTTCAGTTTTATTTTTTGATTGTTAGTGTTGAGAACAGGGTAAGAAATGATGCCTTTGGTGGGCACTGGTGACAAGAACTCTTTTTGGTTAAGCTAAGAAATTAGCACATAATTCATTTTATTATAAAAGCTGTAATAATATGCCCCAGATCTTCACATGGCTTTCTCTACCAGTCAGTCTGGGCTTGGCTCGAAAGGTACTTCCTCACAAAGTCCTTCTCTGTATCTGAAGCATCCTCCCCACTGCCCTCCACCCTCCCTGCCACCGCCCACTAACCCTGTCGCTCTCTATCCCCTGCTTTATTTGTCTTCATTGTTCTAGTGACGTTTTATTGAGGATATACTGATTTGGCTGAGGGCTGTTGCCTTTCTGGATTGCAGGCTCCAGGACAGCAGGGACCTTGGTCATCTTGTATACCCAGCACCTAGAACAGTGCCTGGCACATAAGGGGCCTTCAATCAATATTCATTGAACAGATGGACCAGTGCATGTGTGAATTCCTTTGCTGTGCACGGTGTGTACTGACTCATTTCCTCCTCGGAGCAGCACTGCAACGTGGATGCTGAAATGAGTCAGAATAGTTCCCTGGTGAGAAGCGCGGCAGTTCAGAAATTAGACAGGTAGTGTAAGACACTTGTGAGAGCACAGGCTGTGGGCACCAACACCTGCTCTGCCACTTTCCACCTGGTTGCTGGGCCTCAGTTTTCTATCTGTGAATTGGCATGATAATGATACCTGCCTTGTAGGGTTGTTATTATGACAAATAAATGGTGGGAACAGAACCTGGTACATTGTAGGCACTCAATAAATATCAGCTGATGTGGTGCCCTTTCTCTAGATGAGGGAACTAGATTGGGAATGAGGTAACTTAAGCAAGAGCACGTAGTTGCTAGGTGGCAGATGCAGAATCCGAACCCAGATCCGACTTCCCGTGGAGTCTGAGTCAGGCCTTGGGCACTTCGTTAATTCACGTGATGCATTTGGAGTAGACTTGAAAGAAAGTGGCTGTGTCAAGGGAGTGCTATAGCAGTCTGAAAGATGGAGGTTGCATACTTCAAATGACACTGCTATCAATGGGCCACCCCAAGGACTTTGGTCAACATGGGGAAACAATATTGGCCAATTTGGGAAAATAGCTCACAGCTGTACAAAACAAAATCTGATGGCTTTCAATTTGACTTCTCAGAGATGGGCATACAACAGGAGCAGGCCAACCTATGCTGATTTACCAACAAGCAAGTCTCATCAGACCCACTTCAAAAGATGAGAGACTAGTTGAGTTCAAGCCATGGCATTGCATGACAAAAAGCAGAAGTTAACTGGGTGACTCACAGCGTGGTCAACCATACTCAGCTACAAGTGCTGTGGCCCCAGATCCCTACCTTGTTTTTAGCACAACTCTTGTGTATCTACTAAGGCCCTTTGGACACTCACCTCTTGATTATCTGCTTCTTAGTCTGTAGGTCAGCTGAGTCCATGGATAAGTCAGAATATAGACACATCGTTCTGTGTCTTCAGTCTTACCTTCCTAGCTGCGTTTTGTTTCACCAACAATCATTGCGATGTTTAGGAGCACAAGCCAGTTGCACAGTTTTGGAATGTTGTTAGGCATATGCTGGGAAAAAGGGATAAGGGTTTAAATTTTTCCGCAGACAATGTGCAATCAGTTGTGATTCAGAGCTAAGAACTCTGAGCGTTATGGTGGTACTGTGTTTATTAGGTGTCCTGGTCATCAAGGCTTAAGGACATCTGGAATATTGCCACCAAGGTCTTGAAATCCAACCCAAGAGGCTGGATCCTTTTCATCTGTTGACCTTCCTTTCTTAAGTGTGGCTTTTAGAAATAAAATCTATTAAAGACCATTGACCGGCTACTTAGCTAAAACAGGAAGAGATAAAAATAATTCGCTTGCATATTTATTTATTTATCTGATCACTGACAGTTCTGAAAATGCCAAACTGAAAAATACACCACTTTCCTCTCATTGGTGACAATTAAATAGCTGCTTTAATACAAAGTAGTAATAATAATTTGAATGCGTTAGTTTCCCAACTGCTGATGTCCTGATACTCTGCAGAAACATTCATGGATTTTCAAGCCGATTTATTTTTATTAAATTTCTCTGTCTTTAGGGTCTCCAGAGAATATTCACATAGTTTTCTTATGAACTTTGTTCACTATGAAAAGAATCTATCCTGGTTGTTGGGAATTAGTATTATGCTGTAAAATACAGTGAAATTCCGTCTTAATAAAGCAGTTTCTATTTTCCCTAACTTACTCCTCTTCTCCACACACGCAGCATGTTCTATATTATGAATACGTTAAACTACTATAACTTATACTCTACTCAGAAGAATTTGTTTTTTTAAAAAACCCCGTAAATTATCTACTGCCTCATCAGTATTGTGCTGTGCCTTAGCAAACACAGCAGACAAAAGTTCTTGTGCAAATTCCTAGTGATCCTACACATTTGAGAGAGATAGGCCCTCTCCTAGCAAGCACACAGTCAGGGCCTCCTGCACCATGTGTTAAATGCTTAACATCTTTAGAGAGACCCCCTGGCCTTCTACCCAAACCAACAGTGAGCACAGAGTGGGAGCATCTCCTGTGTTCGAAAGCCCTTTGATTGACAGGAATGAGAAAATCCATATTGACTGCCATATTCTGCTCCTTTGACGGGTTTTGTTATTGTTTGTGGCAAAGTGC
The DNA here is from genome assembly GCF_021613505.1 of Equus quagga. Classification (NCBI taxonomy): domain Eukaryota; kingdom Metazoa; phylum Chordata; class Mammalia; order Perissodactyla; family Equidae; genus Equus; species Equus quagga. Next base: position 31,211,992 of record NC_060287.1, on the reverse strand, counting down.
AGGAAGCTGCCATTTGCTAATTTCCTTCACTCTCTTTCCCAGGATCTGTAGCATGTTCCCCTCGGTCAAGAGATTGCTGACTCAGAGGAATATTTCGTGGGCTGGATTATATTAGGAAGAAGGTGTCCGTTTTCAAGTCTGTAGAAAGAAAAGGAGACAGTTTTAAAGGAAATTAAGAGAAGACAGGCTAAAAATAATTGTGCTTACAAAAAAATAATAAATAAGAGGGTGTGCCACAGCCACATTACTTCAGAATTTTAAAATAACCTCCCAGATGGTTTATTAAGAATTAACTCTCTCTATTCCGTATAAAATTGCTGTGATAAGAAGTAAAGTGTTTCCTATCCAAGATATTTGCCTTTATCAGTTCACCCAGCTGAGTCTGGGTGAACTCAAACCTTCCAAGACCATAGATTATGTCTCTCTAGAGTAGTGTTTCTCAATGTTGGTCAGTCAACATACGGGGCTGGGTAACTCTTTGCTGAGGGAGGTTGTCCTGTGCATTGCAGGATGTTTAGCAGCATCCCTGATTTCTACCATTAGACGCCAATAGCACTCCCCCTCCCCCATTTGTGACCTCAAAAATGTCTGCAAACACTCTCAAATGGCTCCTGGGAGCAAAACCACCCCCATGGAGAACCACTCCTCTAGTGCAAGGATAGCAAGACTTATAGTCTATAGCTTACAACCTCATTCTCGTTGGCTGGTCATGGTTATCTGGAGGAGTAGCTGAGGAAGACTCTGAGGGCTCGGCTGAAAAAAATTTCTTGGACAATTAGCAACATTTTCCATGGGTTTGGGAGTGGGGAGAGGTGGTGTATTAGTTAGGGTTCTTTGGGGAAACGGAACCAACAGGAGAGAGAGAGAGAGATTGAGAGAAAGAGGTTAATTTTCAAGACTTGGCTCCCATGATTGTGTGGGCCGGCAAGTTCAAACCTGCAGAGTAGGCTGGGGACCCAGAGAAGAGCTGCAGGTCAAGTCGAAAGGCCATCTGTTGGCAGAATTCCTTCTTGCTTGGAGGAGGTCAGTCTTTCTTCTGTTAAGGACTTCAACTGATTGGAAGAGGCCCACCCACATAGTGAAAGGAAATGTGCTTTACTCAAAGCCTACTGATTTAAATGTTAATTTAATCTAAAAGTACCTTTACAGATACTCCTAGAATAAAGTTTGACCAAATATCTGGGCACCATGGCCTAACCAAGGGGACACATAAAATTTACCATCACAGGTGGCTGCTACCTCCCACATGAAAGCACTTTAGACTGGACTCTTGACCGTATTGTCCTGCACTGCACTCGTGGTCAATGCCAGCTGTGTCCACTGGGTGGATCCTAGAAGACAGGCAACAGCCTGCACACCCCATGTGTAGCATGGTGCTGCCCTAGTCCCATCAACATGTCTAACTTGACAACAGGAAGAAATCAGAAGATGGCAATGAAGTCTAACACACAAATCAGAAGAGAATGGGGAGAAAACCAGCTGGAAAGACGGAGGCAAATGTACCCCAGATGGGGGGTGGGGGTGGGGATGGATCTTAAAATGGAAAGGAAAAATATGCTGCCACAGATGAATCTCACTGACGTAAGTCTGAGTGAACGAAGCCAGAAACAAAAGCTATACACTAGAAGATTCCATTGCTCTCAGATACAAAGCAGACAAAATCAGTCTATGGTGTTAGAAATTGGCAAAGTGGCTGCCCAAGTGGGCTTTCGGGGGGCTGGTCATGTTCTTTTCTTGAGCTCAGTGTGGAAACATGAGTGGGTTCTCTTTCAAAACCACAACAAGCTATATTTATTATGCATACATTCATCTGTATGTATATTATATGTGAATAAAAATGTAAATTAAAAAGACACAAATAGCAAGAAAATGAGGGTGGGAGTGAGAAGACGAGAAAGGTGGAGGCACAAGCAATGATTATGTCATCAAATCATAGGCGAGTCCCACTATTTGTTTTATCTACTATACAAGATTTTAATACTAATTATGAAAATATTAAAGATTTACTATTTTTCATTAAGGAAATGAGGAGACCTTTAAAAAGACTGACAATATCCATTTTTGACAACCGACTAGGTAACAGGACCACAGGACCCAGGAGGTCCTGGATTACTAAAGTTCTAGCTTTCAAAGCCATGAGCAAAGCAAAGGCCTGTCCTGTGACAGGTGAATAAATGCCCCACAAAATTCCAGGAGAACTCAGCTAAACTACGCAGCTTTCTTTTTAAGTGGGAAAATGGAATACTTCAACGTGAGCAGAAGTACTATGCTAGCAAGAATAAAAAACGTTCTTGGTCCTCATCAACCCTCTTCATCGTCAGTCTCTGGTGCCTCCTGGGGTTGACCAGATGACCTCAAAGGTCTTTTCTGTTCCTCATGTTCTGGAATTTCTATATTCCACTATAATGTATGAAATACCCATTCAAATCATGACTATCGTACAGTTCTATAACTTAGCACTTTTCTTCCATTCTTAGCTTCTCCTTTAACAAGGAAAACAGAGACTTCAATGCTCACAAGCAAATCGCTGTTTTGTTTGGTCTGAAGTCAGATGGGCGGCCTCCAAGGAAAACTCTCTTTTGGCATTTTTCAATTAGAAAGGGCTGCACACTGCAGCAAGAAACCATGTTCCTTCCCACTTTCCATCTACTTTTATTGCCATTATTTATCTGAGAGGATCATATTTCAAGAAAGACTTTTTCCCTAACCGAAGGGAAAGAAAGACATTTCTTCTTAAAAAAAAAAAAAATCCAGCAAACTCAGATCCAGTAGGATGTCTATCATTTTCAAGCTATGACATTTTTTATGGAGTTTGGAATAAGTGGATATTAGGAAGAGTGGTAGCTTATAAAAGCAGCTTGCTAGATAAAGACCTATTTGGAAAGGCTTTTAAAAAGTGTATTGTTTACCCACTGGAGCTGTCAGGTTACCATATTTACTCAAAGGAAGGCAGATTTTCTTTTTTTTTAAATCTGGCCTAAGCTTTTCTTAAAACGGGCTATTGACCGGAATCAATACAGAGAGTGGCCTAAAAAGACACAGGACAGCGTGGCCTTGCTAGCACCTAAATAAATTGTCAGCCCAAGGTCATGCCTTCCATCCGTATCAGAAGCTATTGTTCAGTGGCTTATATTGAATGTGAACTGCTGGAGGCCCAAAGTATAGATACAAAAACATCTTTGGGGTGGGAAGCCACTCCAAGAAGCCCCCTAAATTCATCAGGTTTCCCTCCGATACTGGGAGAATATTTTGACTATTCAGCGCTACAGATTTTGATTATTAAAACTATCTGTGATTGCAATTTTTTTAATAACTGCTTGTTCCTGTCATGTAAGCAAAATCACATATGAAATATAATCAATCTGTCTTCTTCTCTTTTCCTCCTCAGTAGGGCAGACTGATGCTGTAGTCTGTGACTTGCTCTCCTGTCAGTGTGTAGAAAAGTTTCCAGCGAGCTCAGATGCAACTTTGGACCTTGCTCCTAGTGGAGGTACCAGTCTGTCACTAGTGCGTCATCAGCGTGGGTGTGGTTATGCTGCTGTAACAAACAAGCCCACAGTCTCAGTAGCTTAATACCCTAAAGTTTTGTTTCTCACTCAGGCAAAGTCTCCCATGGCTTTGGAAAACTCCTCAAGGCAACTGTCCTCCATGTGGCAACGTGACAGCGCAGACTGCTTCGATCCTGGGGCCTAGCCAGGTCAACACAAGGCCTTTTCATAGCAGCCACAGTGGGCAATCAGAAGGACATAACGCTCTGCTTGTAACCCATGAGCAGAATTAACCACATGGGTCCAACCAACTAGAAGTGGTGGGAAAGCAGAATTTCTGTGTGCCTGGAAAGAAGGAGAGCCAGAGAAAGACAACGTCCCAGAAGTTTTACCACAGTGGGAAAAAGAAAGCAATCTAATTATTCACCTTTTAGATAGGAAATTGTGTGTGTGTGTGTGTGTGTGTGTGTGTCTGTGTGTGTGTTTGATTATGAGAAAGAGAGAGAGACAGAGAAAGAGAGAGTTTGAGAGAGATGAAGTGTACAAAGAAAGCAATGTGATGGTGGTAGGTGTTCTTCTGATCTGAAAATGAATTTTAGGTGTTCTTATGTTTACTTAATGGATAAATGGTCGACCGTGAAGATGTGTGAGCAATGTTACTAGAACATAGAAAGTAGCCAATTTAGATGTTTATATTCTTAGAGTTTTTGTTTGATTGAATAGGAGCTTTGCAAAGATATTTAAAACTAGAGCTCTTTAAATGAAAACCAACTTTATATAGGTAAAGAAAAATAATATTCAAGAAGGCTCCTCCATATAACTCTAAAACTCTTCTCAACCAAGGACAATTTTGCCCCTCAGGGAAACTTTTGCAATGTCTGGAGACAGGTTTTACTGTCACAACTGGGAGTGGGGGTGTTACTGGCATCACTGACAATTCACAGGACAATACTAACAACCAGAGAATAATCTGGCTCAAAATGCAATAGTGTTAATGCTGGGAAGGCTGAAGCTTAAGTTCAAGGCTATGAGCTTAGTCGTCTCATTGTAGGCAGGTTCTTCCTAGGCAGGTTTCAGTTTTTCCATTTGTTAAGCAGATAACTTATTTTCATCCCTCATATATTTAAAGATAAATAAATAAGAAATTACACACTTTGGAATGATATGAGTCCCACAAAAGCTGAATTCCCACACACCTAAAACATTATAAACTTTGAGAGGTACCTGGTAATGTCACTAATTCATTTAATAGAGGTGTAGACCCTCCCTGAGTACCTACCACAGTCCAGGATTTGTGTTAAGCATTAGCCATGGGGAGATGAGTAAGATACAGCAACCACACCCAGGGACCAAGTCTGAAACAAACACGTAAACAGGTAATCTAGTCATTTGTGGTAGTTAATACAGGTAGGTTTATCCCAGGGGCCATGATCACTTGACTCAGATATGTGAGTGTGTATCTGTGTGTATTACATCTACGCACACACATACATGAAAATCAATACGTTTCTAAAAATATTTCAGTATATTCATACACCACCAAATGCACATTAATGCACAATGCAGTTGTGGTCTTTAACGTCTTCATGGCTTTGGGGAGATCTTTTACTCACAGCAGAGAGCCTATGAGGTTGACATGAAGGCTCTGAGCACTGAGGGGCCCAACCAAACACTTGTTACACTATCAAGTTAAAAGAGAGACACCATGATGACAACTGCAAGAGATGAAATTATGTGGACAAGTGGACTTCCAAAGCATCAAGTCTGGGCTATGTTTTTAGATTTATACAACAAATATTTCTTTAGCACCTACTGTGTGCACAGCATGGGGGATGATCTGACAAGTAGGAAGAAGAGTTGTTTGTGACCTCAGAGAAGGGATGGTAGACAGGTGCTGAGACACAGGGAGGCGGGGACAAGGGAGCAGAGGAGGGAGCGATGGCAGGACTGAGTGCTCACTGAGGACTGACTGGTGGGGAACTCCGTCTTGGGCCTCTAATGGTGTGTGTTTATTTGTGTATTCCTCACCCTTTGCCTTGAATGTCTTGCTCACCACTGTCTCCCTACCTTCTGGAACAGTGGTTGTCACATAGTAGGTGATCAATAAATGCTGCTGGAGTGAAAGAATGGATGAATGGATGGATCTCAGTCTGAGGAGGGAAGGAGCAGCTTTCCAGGCCTGAGAGACACGGGCAAGGCAGGGAGGAAGGCAGATCCTTAGGAGTGACTGCACTTGAAGATGGAGTAGACACTTGGCCTGTTGCCTCATGGGAGAAGGGGCAAATGAAGGCAGGAGAGAATGAGTTCACAAGCTCTGGAGATCTCCATAGACTGGAGATCAGAGAAGAGGGAAGAGGACTGAGAGGAGTGACAAGATTGCACAGGCTGTGACAAAAGTGGTGACCGACTTGGAATTAGACTGAGGATCTTAGTTCAGATGAAGTTCAGAAGCTTAAGTCAGTTGTGACTGGCTTCAGACTGGGGTCCCTAATGTCCCTCCACCCTCCTCGACCCCCACTAAATGCAGGGCAGGAATCTGGATCTGGCTTTGCAATATCCAAGGGTGTGGCTCATCCTCAGGAAAAAGATATTCATTTAAATCCACTTTAATTTGAGCACTGAGTCTGCCATAAAAACTTTTGGAAAGTTTTCTGTGAAACTTACCAGACACAGCGTTCTACTGCAGTGGCCCCCCAAATGGGTGTAGTGGGCAGCGACCCTGTGAAGCAGAACCATCACATGTTTTTTGATTTATTGAGATATAACTCACATGGCGTAAGTTTACCCTTTTAACATATGCAGTTCAGTGGTTTTTAGTATATATTCAAAGTTGTGGACCTGTCACAATTATCTAATTCCAGAACACTTGTTATGATCTCAGAAAGAAATCCCATAACCATTATCAGTCATTCTTCGTTCTCCCCTCCCCCCAGTCCCTAGCAACCATCAACCTATTTTCTGTCTCTAGAGATTTGCCTATTCTGAACATTTCATATAAATGGAATCATACAGGATGTGGTCCTTTATGACTGACTTCTTTGGCTTGGCATAATGTTTTCAAAGTTCATCCACGTTGTAGCATATGTCAGTATTTCATTCCTTTTTATTGCCAAATAATATTCCAGTGCATGGATATTGTTATGACCAAAAATTCACATGTTGGAGTCTTAACCCTCAGAACATCAGAATGGGATTGTATTTGGCCATAAAATCTTTAAAGGGGTCATTAAGTTAAAATGAGGTCTTTAGGGTGGGCCCTAATTCAATATGACTGGGGTCCTTATAAGAAGAGAAATTTGGACATAGACATGTACAGAGGAAAGAGCAGCATGTGAGGACACACTGAGAAGGCAACCATCTGCAAGCCAAGGAGAGAGGGCTCAGAAGAAACCAACCCCGCCGACACCTTGAGCTTGGACTTCCAGCCTCCAGAAGTGTGAGAGAATAAATTTCTGTCATTTAAGTCCCCCCGACTGGAATTTTGTTATGGCAGCTCCAGCAAACTTATACACCCATGCTTTGTTTATCCATTCATCAACTGATGGACATTTGGGGATCAGATGCTTTTTTCAGGCTTATTGCATCTGACTCTGACATGCCGCATCCAGTTCAGTGTGTCTTGAGGGCTCTGGAAGGCCCCTCTATGGTGCCAGAGTCTGTGGGGGCTTGTAGGGTGTGAGTACCAGCACAGAGGGCTGGTTTCTAATCTTGCTTTCTCCAGAATGAAAGCTCACAGGCATGCATCTTGTATGGCCATGAGGATAGGTACTCTGATTTCAGGGTCCGAGAAATGTCCACCTGCACAAAAGTATTTCTCTCTCTGCCCTAGCAAGGTGCTACCTACCTTCTTGTCTGGCTGTATTTACTCCAAAGGAAGGCTCTGATGGAGAGAAATACCTGAGGTGAGTATGGGTTTACAGAAGGCCTCCACGAAAACATATGCTCTCACTTGCAACAAGACTGCCTGCTGGGGGGGAGGGGGGGGGGCCCTGGTCTCTCCCCAGCACGGATTACAGTCAAGTTAATTGCCATGTGGGAAGGCCTGCCCAGTCTGACCAAAGTGGGATAAGACAGAGAATGGATCTTGGGGAGGTTACGGCACACAGACCTGGGCTCAGGGGAACTGAAATGGACACATGAGGGTCTGTGTAGAGGAGGGCAGACAGGTCAGCTCAGACCGGCTGGGAGCGCAGAGCGAGAAACTCCAACACAGTGTGCAAGTCCCACCTATAGCTTTCTCACCTGCTTTTGTGCATTTGCTTACTGTGTTGACAGGCACGCAAGAATATACCTATCCAGGAACATAAATAGTCAACTGTATTTGCTCGCTTTCAATTTAAAGAGAGATTGAAGATGAAGAGTCATCCTAGTTTGCAAAGGACTTTTCTCCCTGTTCCCTTGACCTAACCAAGTTGCTCAGGCTTAACCACTGATGATGACAACTGCATACTTTCCTTATATTGTTAAATTTCTCTCATTAGGAAACTCCCTCAGGCAGCTGAGTGATGGAGAAATTGGAAGTGTTTTAATAGGGTGTGTCGCTCTTTGCTTGTTGGCAAGTCAGCCTAGACTTCATATCAGAAGGAAGGTGAAAGGTGACGAGCAACAGGTAAGGTGGCCGATTGTGCTGTTACCATCATTTGTGTGAGGGTGGAGATCACACATGTCCCAGTGATATTGTGCTTCCACCCCAGCCATCCTTCTTGGGGATCTTGGAGACTCAGGGCTGTTTGTGTAATTGCTTCTTGTAAATGAGCTCCTACTCTGCAACACTTTACAGTAAACCACTTTCCTTTGCCATCTGGTATCCAGTTGTTTTAACCGAGTTTCCAGGATTTGCATCAGTCATTTACAAGAACCTTTTTAACCTTCACAAAATGGAATAATTGAAGTCTATCCTTTCAACCTCACGTCGTTTCAGAAGGGCTTTGAAATCAAGGAACGGAGGGGCTGAAAGATGGGATGAGATTTAAACAAAAAGGGTTCAGCTCTTCTCCGAGATGATCAGAAATGCTGACTTTTAGGTGAGGGGTCGTAAGGCTGGAATGGGTTCTCCCTTCTATTATGGGCTCATCTGTAAGGAAAAACTCTCTCTTGCAATGGTGCAATGGAGAGGCTGATAAGCTGGGAAAAGGAGTGCCCTTCCTTTGCACCGGGTCTAGAAATCCTCGCTTGGTATACATCGGTGTCTCCCTGCCCAGCTTTCCCCATTACTCACCTTTCACCCTCTTCTGCTTTAAACCATGACTTCTGTGCCTTGCTTGGAGGGAGAGGAAAATGAAGAGAGATTCAAATATTTGCATTGTGCTGCTTCTCTTCAGAAAAGCCTGTTTCACTAAATAATATGGGTGGCAGGAGATTAGGACCACTGGATAAAATTTTGGATTTTACTTACATTCTCCAAACAGTGCAGAATATAAAATCCTTTAGTTGCAGATAAGACTATAGTTCAAAAGTTTTTGGCTCTGGGACTATCTGGCCACCTTGTGTCTTTCTCATTTCTAGTCTTAATCACCACTGATGACACAGGGCCTCTGGAGGTCTAAGTAAAGGGAAAGTTTAATTAAAAATAAACTCTCCACCTTTCCTGAGAAAGGCTTTTCCAAGGTGGCTGTTACTTAACCCTTAATCCCATAATGACCTGCTAGCCTTTTGGGCAGTAGCATAAATTCGTTTCTGACTCAAATCAACCATAATTTGCTTGGGTTATTCTGAAGCTTTTCTGATTAATTCTCACACTCCCTAAATAACAGTCTGAAAGCAATTCTTTTTAATTATTGAAAGGTTTTCTTAAGAGTTTTGAACTTTTCCTAAGGAAAGGTTCCCATTCTCATCTATCTTCCTGTCCTTTATTTTCTGGTTCCTAATTGTTGATGAGAACTCTGTCTTTTGGGAGAAGGCATGGAAAATATCCCAGAGAAAGAGAACAATCTATGGAATCTGAATAAAATGTACTCTTATAGTCCATCTCAACCAGGGTCTGCATCCAAAAGATCCCCCCAAGTGTGGAGGAGGAGAAATGTGGGATCATTTGAGTATGAGAGAAAACACACATCCAACTGTAGGAGAACTGAGCAGCGATGCGGCGATGTACTCTGTGCTTCTTTGGGAAAGAGGGAATTCTAGCCATATTATCTAGGAAGACTTCCTAGACATGCACGCTGTACGTTCTTCTCTCTCAACCCCACGCCTTGTTAACCTCTGCCTCCCTTACTGCTCACTCCGTCTGCAGGTTGCCCACGCTCTACTCTCTCCACTCCCTCAACGGTTCTTCTCACCTACCTGTGCCCCCACCAGGCACATCTTCCTTCTCACTAGAAACAACTTGGGGAGCTCTGCAGCACTTCTCATGCAAAGGTCTGGTGGCTGGTCCAGCAGATCAAGCATCCTCCCTCCTTAAACGGCTGGGATAGGGATAGTGATGCAGATACTTGCAACTGAGTATTCTCTGACTCAGGGGAAGTGGGCATGACCAAGATTAGGATCTGCCCACTCTGTGGGGGATAGAACCTGGTGGGTTCTTCCTCGTACTTCCAGGGTACTGTGGTCATGTCCTCATGTATTTGAGACTTTAGTTCAGAGTTGTGTCTGTATTTGCCCAGTGGCTTGATGGGCCGCTTATTAACCACATTCTATTATGTGAGAGACGAGGACGGCACTCCTAGAAAAACTTGGTTTTCAATTTCTTTATTTGCTTGTGGTTCTCAATTTCTTTCTTCATTTTATTCATTTTCCTAGCTTCTTTCAACCACACAAGAAAATATATCTTTGCACCCAAAGAGAAATTTCAGGATGCAAAATGTTGATAGGTTTGAGTAAGAATTTTAATTGTTGTTGTTTTCTGTGAACGTAGTTAAATAGTGCTTTACTCGCAGTACTCCCTAAGCGTATTTCCTAAACCAGGAAGGCGGATACTGGTTCTTAAGTTTGAAACCATGGCCATCCATGGATGGTGCCCAACTGAGGGTTAAACCCTGTAGGATTTTATTCTAAAGAAAACGTGCAGTTGACAGAGGAAGTGGATCCTATCATTGCAGCCAACAGGGAGAAGATTCACCCGAGAGGACTGGATCCCCTTGGGAACTCTGCCGGGTACGCCCATGGTCTCTGCTGTGGGGAATGAGTTTCACCCACACGAGCTCCTGGACGCTCGCACTAGGCTGTCCTGTGGGCAGTGGAGTTCTGGAGAAAGGGTATTTAGCTTTCATTGACTCACCAAAGAGGCAGATGAGAACTACTGCCCACAGGGTGTCATTAGTTCTCAGTTTGATGCACACAATCAGAACGTGGCATCAGAGAAAATAGCATTAGCAGTGCTGATGGCAAAGGCCGGGTTGGAAAAACTGTTCTGTTTAAGGGGTGTTGGGATTTGACAGTATGTTCATCTGGCACTTTTACTGGGTGTAATGTCTTTATTCAGCCAGGCACCAAGTGTGTTATAGCTGCTCACTTATTTGAGGAAACTGCTTTCTGTGGGGTGCTTGGCGGCTCGCCGGCTGAGGCACCTTCCCGCGGCAGCCTGGGCGTGATTCCCCTTTAAGGATGGAATAGATCCGACATGAATCGGAGCCTGTGCTGAAGCTGATGTCCAGTGTAAGCAGAGCAGGCCTGGATTTTTACTGCTTGGTGTTCCAAGTTAACGTTTTGCTGAGAAATATTAAGTGTAACCAAATATTACAAGGAACACAGTGTTCCTGCTATATTTCCAGGGCGTCTGATCAATGGGAAAAATGAGAAGTCGAAATAAACAGAAAGGACAGAGAACTGAGCAGGCAACTGGGCTTAAAGGAAAACTGAGTAAAGTAGAGGAAATGATTTTTCAAAGAAAATACAGATAACCGGGCAAAGGAAGGCCGATGCGACGCGGAGAAGAAGTGTCTGTCTTGCTCTGGGTCCGGGTCAAGCCAGGGAGCATGGTGGGGCCGTGCTTCGCATTTTCCTCTGGGGCCTGGTCTCTCAATAAGTCCAGCTGTCAGAGGCAATGCCAGGAACAGGCGAGATGCAAAGCAGTCAGGGGAAAGAGGTCCAACCTCCAGGAGAAAACAGCCCCGCAGAACGGGAGCTGATGAACTGCTGCCAGCAGCCCCAGAGGCCACGGAGGATTTTACTCTCAAGTAAAACTGGAGTTCACGGAGGAAGTAGATCCTATAATTGAAGCAAACATGGAGAAGATCCACGCTAGAGGATCGAGTCCCTTGGGGACTCTGCAGTTTGAGCCAATGTTCTTTGCCTCAGTTGCTTCACCTCCGTGAGCTCCTGGAACCCTCAGAATAGTGTGTGATGTGGGCTGCATGTCATGATGGCAGCTCTACAGCGCACAGTTCTCCTTGTTTGTTGTGAGAGCTCTCCTGGGCATTGTAGGATGCTGGGCAGCACCCCTGGCCTCTACTCACAGGAAACCAGTAGCACCCTTCCCCAGCTGTCACACCCAAAATTATCAAATGTCCCCTGGGTGGCACAATCATCTTTGGTTGAGAACCACTGCTACAAAGGAAGAGCTAAGACCCAGAAAGTGTATGTGGCCCATCTTGGCGGGGGGCGGTTGCACAAGAAACTGATGCAAAGCCAGACCTGGAACCTGCTAACTACGGAGCTTTGATGACATCTTGGCCTTTTCTATGACTGTAATCTCAACTGGAGAGCAACAGACATGTAGAGTTTGGTCCCAGGTTCAAACTTGGACTCCACATTCAACTTACTGTCTACGTGAGTGCAGCTACCTTACCCCATTTCGTTGTGCCTCAGTGCCTTCATCTGTAGAACAGCTTTGATGATAACAGCATCCACCTTACAGGGTATTAGCCGAGTAGAACAAGATAGGGCAAGCGAAGAGCACAGTACAAAGTTGTGCTATGCAGTAAGCTCTCAATAAGGGCTAATTTTGGTTCTTCCCTGCTATCTGCTGCTTGCTCGAATAAACTGCTTTTAGTTTCCTTTGCTTATGTGGTCCCCTCTACCTGGAATACCCTTCCACCAACTTCTTCATACGACTAACTCCTTCCAGCCCATCGAGTCACAATTTAAGCTTCATCTCCACAGAGAAGGTTATGGGTCCCCATGCTATGTCCCCATAGCAGCCCCTAAATTGTCAGGTTTACCGTATTATATGTATTGAAATGTCTGTGTTTGTGTCTGTGTTCCTAACTAGACTGACCATGAGCAAGCAGGCTAGGGACCTTGTATAATTGATTTATACATCCTTATGGCACTCAGTGAATGGGTAGCACCTTAAAGGAGAAATGATGGAGATGTCAGAGATCAAGCAGGATGCTTACAGAATGCCTGGAGCTCATTTAGAAGGTATGAGTGCCAAGTTTGGCCCCTTTAAGAGGCCTCAAGACAATTTTATACTCAATTTACCAGTCAATGGGAAGCTGTCATTTGCTTTCGGTGATGGAGGGAGGGTGGGTTGGGGTGGCTTGATCAGAGCCATGCCATGGGAAGATTAAACTGGCAGTAGATCGCAGTATAAATTGGACTGGACAAAGTCTGGAGGCAGGATAAGATTAGTTAAGCAACTTAAACAACTGCAGGAGAAAAGTCATAGGCCAAAACTGTAAATACAACTGTAAAACATCTTCAAGTTAATAAGAGTGTTAATATTAGGAGAATGGTGACAAATGGTCAATCATTGATTGTTTGGGGAGATGAAAGAGAGAAAGAATCCTCAGCAGTGGTAAGAGTATTTTGGGGTATAAGGAGGTTATTCTCCCAGTGAGGATCATTGCATAGCAGAGTACGGTTTCAAAGAAAGTTCCAGAGTCTCCTCTGGAGATCTTTAAAAACTAGAGATGACCCTTCTCAGTCAGGTACGGTGGTTAAATGCCCTGATTGCAGTTAGGGAATGGGGCCAGTGGGAGACGGGGCGTGGGAAGGTTGGTAGAGATGGAATGAATGTTCCTGTCCTTATTCTGAGAATCAGAGTCATTTCTCAAAATTTGAGTTAGAAATCCCAAATAATGTCTCAGAGAAATTGAACATGGCCACGTCCATAAGGGAAAGATGTTTGAGGACTGCATGGAGAAGCCAGACTCAGCTGTAGAACAAAGAAAAACACCAGAGACAAAGCACCTTGAATATTTTGGGAAGAAGAGGGTTTAGATACTTGTTTACATAGATTGGTGCAACTGTGAAACGTGTACACATCCTAAAGTTGAGGGCAGGTCTCCCCTCCTTCCAGTCCCACATATAAAGTCTATCTCAGGCTGTAACTCAGCCTTTCTAAGTCACGGCCACATTTTCTTCTGCGTCTCGTATAAATGTTTGTAAAATCAAAGAACGAATTTCCAGTCCCCTTACCTGGTCTGGTGTGAGAAGCTGGAGTCTGAGGCTGGGATCCCAGCCTTCTGTGGGTAGCATGCTGCTACTCAGAAGAGACAGAAGGGTCTCCGCCCCAGATGTGGCCTCTGGCATTCTCATAGACTAAGGAGAGCTGGGGAAGTAGCTAAGGGAGAAAACAAAACCAGATCTCAACTCCAAAGTCAAAGCTTACCTTGTTCTCCTCTCCAAGCACAGCTGTGGTCTGGCCAGCCAGGAGCCTGCGGGATATCAGCTGAGTCTTGCAGGATGGAGCAAATGAGCTGCTGGCCTGGGCTAGGCCCTTTGCCCTCACCTGGGCTTTCAGGAAGGAGCTGATGTCCTGAATTATTGATGGCTGCCTAAGTAAACAGCTGCAGAAAATAGGAGGAATCCCTTCCTCTCCCATCACCAGGAGGACCAGAGGAGGAGGGAAGCACTTCTTTCAGGATGGCAGCGAATTCAGACAGAATACTCATGGAAGACCTGGGCCAAGTGCATTCCACGCATGTAGCCTCCTCTCCAGCTTCCTTACATAGAAACCCTCACGATTTTGCTTCTGAAATTAAGAAGCAATGGACTGGATGATACCATTAATTTAGACATTGCAAACTAACGCAAAAATAGACATGATGCTAATATTTGCAAATAAAATCCATTCTAAAAAAACCGTTTAAGCAAGAAAAGAAAGAAGGGAAAGGAATAGCCCATGGCTTCCTTATCTTGCCTAATTGAATGAGCGAGGGAAGGGGGCCAGCCAGTGGCACAGCAGTTAAGTGAGCGCTCCGCTTTGGTGGCCCAGGGTTTGCCGGTTCCGATCCTAGGTGCAGACCTATGCACTGCTCATCAAGCCATGCTATGGCAGGTGTCCCACTTATAAAGTAGGGGAAGATAGGCATGGATGTTAGTTCAGGGCCAGTCTTCCTCAGCAAAAAGAGAAGGATTGGTGGCAGATGTTGGCTCAGGGCTAATCTTCCTCAAAAAAAAAATGAGCAAGGGAAAGAGGCCCTTTGTCAGGACCCTGGAGAAATTGAATGAAGGGTACAGGATGCAGCAAGGATGGATGAAGGTGGCAAAGAGAAAAGGATATGCCTGTAAATGGTGGCAGGCGACACGTAAGATGGAAAATGGTGGATCGTATCTATCATTACGTTACATTTGCATCCGCTTACTGCATACTTTTAACATCTAAACTGGAGCAGGATAGGCAATAAAAATGTAGTGCTGCCTTCACAGGATGGTGAGGCTCTCTCTCGGTGGCTCCGTAACTACAGAGCAGGCTAAACCATGGGGCTGGTCCCTGCCAAGGGGGACCATCAGAAAGCTCACAGCTGGTGTGATTATTCAACCGAAATGCCCAGAGAACCTACTGTGCGGCAGGCACATGCTGTACTGCCTGGGCTGAAATGAATGAACTGTGTTTAAGGAATTCAGAGTCTAGTCATAGGAGCAATTGAGAATATATGACTGTTGGCTTAAGCACCTCCGTTTACTTTGAGTAACAGGAGTTAATTGAACACATTTTGCTTTCCCACAGCTCTTACTAAGCCTTTAGAGGTTTCAGACCACTGTTGCTGCCAAATGCAGCCCACCAGGGACAGATACCATGTTTAAAAGAATAGTTTTGTATTCCCTCCATAGAGTTGGTTAGGAAATGATATCAAAGGAGTGGGGTTATGCAAATGAAAATAAGATGTTAAACGAAGAGAAAGACATACATCAGCAAATACAGATGTAGCTGATCATTTGTTCCTTCAAAAGATACTATTGAGGACTCATGTCTAAGATACTGGATGAGGTGCTAACCCTGAAATCGGGTCAGGAAGGTGTTTAAGAGGCACCCAGGTCATCCAGTGGTTTTCAAAGTAGTGCAGATCACATGCAGAAAACAGCGGAGTATGCTGAACACCACATACGCCAGTGATACAGGTAATCAATGCTGCAACGTTTCCAAGCAATAAAGGGTACATTCACCAAGGGAAAGGACAAATCTGAGGTCTTGAAGGATAGGTGGAATTTCAACAGCAAAAAAAAGAAGGGAAGAGCATCCTGACGTGAGGAGGGAGGGTGGGAGCGGGAGTGGGACATGGAGCAGGAGGGACAGTCTGAACAGCCTTGGGAATATCAAGTCCAATCTGCCTGCCCCTCAGCAGGTGTGTCCACATCTCTCCCTGCGCCAGCTCCCAGGGTGGCCCAACCAGCATCACCACAGCTTCTGACTGGATGCTGCTTTCTTGAATTCCCTACAGTTCTTGCTGCCTATTCCCCACCCCGATCTGGTCTCCGTGGAGCAACCCGAGTGGTCTTATTTAAACATAAATTAGATCACGTCACATACCCCTATAAAGGAGGCCTACAGACTTCTTAAAATCCCAGCTTACCTGTCTATCCCACCTGCTGATTCTTTTCCAGCCTCAGTGGTCTTCCTTCTGCTCTTCGCACTGACTAAGCTCATGCCCCCATTAAGGGTTTCAGACTCAATTTGCCAAGCATAGCCTGCCCCAACCCTTTGAATACCTGGCTCCCTCTCAGTTATCCATCCGACAACTACTCGTTGGGTGTTCTTCTTACCACCCTTGGGGCCGATTCCTGGGATACAGATTCAGGGAGCTTCTGATCACAGCTGGAATGCCACCTCTTCAAAAGATCTTCTCTGGCTACTCTACATCAATCAGCTGCTTCCTGCCCTTTCTGCCATGCTTATTTCCTTCACAGTATTTCTCACCAGCTGTAATCATTGGGTGCATCTGTTTGTTTGCCTGTTTATTATCTTTCCTGGTAGAAAGTGAGCTCTATAAGGATGGGGATCATGTCTTGTTTTTTGTCCTCAGCATCTAGAAGAACACAGGACACAACAAAGGCCCTCAATAAATGTACAGTTAATGAATGAACGAGTAATGAGACACGAAGACTGGAGAGTTTGATTGGGATCAAATTTTGGAGAGCTCTACATTAGGGAAAATCTTTATCATATTCGTTTATGTGCTGGGCTCTCTCTAGGTGCCTATGGACACAGTTGGGAATAAGTCAGAGAAGAGGCCTAGAATCCTGGGACTTCCATTTGTGATCAGTGTTGTCCAATAGAACTTTCTGTGATGACAGAAGTGGTCCATACTGCTCTGCCCAATATGGTGGCCATTAGCTACATGTGGCTATTAAGCACTTGAAATATGATTGGTGCGACCAAGGAAGTGAATCTTGTATTTTATTTAGTTCATGATATTTGAATTTAAATTGTCACATGCAGCTATTGGCTGCTAAATTGGACAATATAATTCAAGATGACCACAACAACTGCCTGATGAGACAGACCTCACTGTTTTTCATTTAAAAAATACACTTACTTTGGATTAATGCCAGCTCTTTTGTCAAAGGCTAATTCTTTCAATGTTTTTCTTCTAGCACTTCCCTCAATCCTCTCTAGCCAGCCAAGGTTTTCTCTCTAAGTCGGTGTCTGGACACAGTGGATAGCCTATGGGTGCTCGTGGCGGCAGTGGGATGAGGGCCTCACACCCAGATACGGGTTCTTCTCCTCTTCTCTGGGTCTTCTTGACTTCTCAGAGATGACCTTATCCTACCTGGTCACAGGATGCCCTGCTAACACTAATCACTGACGTCTACTGCTGACAAAGCCCATAGCTGGGTTCCCAAGCATGGACAAGACAAAATGATCTTTCTTGGAATCCCCTGGATCTCACTGGCAAGGCAGATCTGCTGCTCCTCAGCCCACTGCCATGCTGCCATTGCCTCAACATGGTGGCCCATCCCAAGTACCTCACTGGGAACGTAAGATACATGACACAAGAACCGAGGGCCACTTGGGGACCCTGTTTCCCTCAGGTTTAAACTTAAATTTCCATGCCTCTCCTTCCACTTACCATCCTGCATTTACCCCCTGCACAGGGTGATGGTGCAGGCCTCTACATGACACAGGTTGGTTTATGCCCTGAGCTAGTTCCAACGTTCAACATGGTGAGTTGGAACCACTGTGCATTCCCGCAGAAGCCCAGGGGCTTGATGCTTTAACTTCAGAGCTTCATCACTCCTCTGCTTCAGGAGGCTCATGAGTGTTAATGAACTGCTAGCCAAGGGCGGGGTGTCTGCAAGGGGCTGTTCACATGGGGCTCAGCAACTCTCACAGTATGGGTGGGGCTCACTTTTGCTGGGAGACACATAGAGGTCACGCAGCCCATTCCCAGTGGACAGTGCTGGTGTGCCAGTGTGGCCCTCTCACTCTGTGCTGTGCCATGAGTGGTCTGCAGGCATTGGCTGGACTTTCATGTGGGCTTTGGCTGCGTGGGGCCACTGATGTCCTAAAAAGACAATTTTCTAATAAGATCTGTTAACTGGCTTGCTTGTAGTCATCTATTAGTTACCCTTGTAGGCTCTTAGCCCTGCCAGAATTTGCTTCCTAAAGCCCGTCAACTCCAGAGAAAGCAGGAATGGGTTTTCTGTAGCAATCCGTATTCCACAAACTGCAGTAACTGAAGGAAGGATGGAACAGGAGTGGTCAAGACAGCCAGAGGCACACAGGGATGTGTTCTGTAAAGTCTTGTGTCTTCCAGTGACCAGAGGCCTAGAGCATTGCACAGAGAAGTGGAGGAGGCTGAGGACCACAGGGACAATCCCAGGATGAGGGGGACTTGGTCAGGGGTAGAAGCATCATCTACAGTCCCAGGGCTGTGGCAACAAAGGTGCATTTTGGGGTGGGGGCTCACATAAGAAAATCCAAGCAGTGGGCTGCATCAACACACGTGTCATAGAATCATAGCCTCAGAGTGGGAAACACCCCAGATTCCTTCTCATCCACAGTCTCCCCCGTCTTTGACGTGTGTGTCTCTGAGTCATCTGGGTAGATAAGATAACAAAATATCCTCCTAGGGAGTCAGCAGCAGAGGCTTGCCAATATTGTTGATTCTGCTGAATTTCAAAATGTTGGGAGCAGGCAGCAGGAACCAATATATTTTGAAAATTGGCATCCTAAAGCCACTGCAATGGCGCTGCTCTTCCTGAGGTCTTTGCTTCTTTCAGCCCTTCCCCAACATTGTACAATGAGTGGCCCTAACTGCATCCAGGGCACAAGGCCATGGGAGCAGAGCCCTCAGTCTGAAACCCAAGACCCTCCAGTCCTGCCTCATGCTGCCACGTCTCACCCTTACTGAAAAACTCTCACCCGTGGGAAGCACCCAGACCTCTGGGCTCCTAGAGGGAGTGCATAAATGAGCTGGACCGGCTCTGATTTCCTTATACTCCTCCATGCAGATGTGATACTGCTGCTCACAATGTCCCCCAGCCATGCTTCTCTGAGAGAAGTCAGAAGCAGCAGAAGTGGGGCTCTGCTTGGCCCAGAAATGATTCCTCTCACCCAATATCCCATCCAAAGGCAGCTCCTCCACAAAGCAGCACAAGGTAAAGCAAAAGAAGCAAACAAACCAATAGCTATTCATTCTTATACCATGCTAGAACCTTCCATATAATGAGTTGAGTGTGTACCTTCCTTAACTCTCCCAAATGATTGGAGAGGAGTAGATTTCTGTAGTTACAGGCAGTATCTGAAGTTGTAGAGAACAGGGTCCATACTCAGCTTTGCTAAGTCCAAATGTCTCTTTGAGACTCAGTTTCCTCATCTGTAAAGCAGCAACGATAACATCTCCATCCCGGAGCTCTGGTGACAACGTGTGCCCTTAGTTAAGTGCCCGCCCACGGTAAGCGCTAACAATCCAGCGTGGTGACTAGTTTGCTGGCAAGCTTGCCCCTCTCTGCACCCCTGGGACTATCTGAATGATGTAGAAGGCATGGCCCAAGCCTCTCTCTCTTTAGCTCTCTTTACCACAAGGTTATCAGAAAAGAAGCTGCAAATAACACACAATGGACAACCCATAAATGGAAACATAGTGGCTGAAATTTCCTGAACCACTAGATTCCCACTCTTTTGGCTCTCTTCCACCTGCCCCCTGATTGCTGAAGTGGGGCAGCTGTTGAGTCCAGCTTTCTCATTGGTTTTGGTGGCATGTGACATGTATCTATGGCTCTGACTTTGCCCTAGCCTCAGTCATGGCCAATAACTTCAGACCTTCTGGAAGCTCTTCAGTAGTGTCTTAATTTCTTGATTTCATTTATGCCTCTCGCACTCATGGCCTTAATCTAAGGGAAGGCAGAAATCTTCAGTCACTTTTAGGAGATGCCACCTTTGTATGTTCTTTCACTCAATGTCAATTCCTCCCACGTTGTCCCTTTTTACATATCAGACAAGAATTTCTGGAGAAATACCATTGGAATCTCTCTCCCTAATCAGTTTTTAGCTTTCCCTTTCTCTGCTGTTTCCTCCATCATCCTTGCTCCTGACAAGCTAAAGATAGGCCATCAAATTTTATATTAACAAGTTCATTGCACCATGTTATCTTTGATGTCATCCTCAGTTACCTGGTACCAGAAATTCAATGGAAATTACTTAATGAAAATGACAGTTAGTTGACATCACCGAAAAGAAAGTGCTAAGTGTGCTGGGAAACAGCAGCTCATACTCTTCTGAGAGATAAACAGCCTCTGCTGATTGGCCCCAAATGTGGCAAAGCAATTCAGCCAGGGAGTGGGAGGAGACTCCAACTGAGAGCTAAAGTATAAAACAATTCAAATGGGGAGGTGGAGAGTAAACCCAGGGGATGCCCGCATGCTGAAGCTTAAAACACAACATACTTCAGCATTAAGACAACATGACTGTGTTGCAAACACTCTGAATGATTCGTATTACCTGGAAGTAATGAGATGGGTGTCTCACACATTGTTCTTGTCTGAGAGTCAAGGCTTGCAGGAAATTGCCAACATTTCAACCAAATAGTCTGCCTGGTGCCTGAGTAAGTTCAACAGCACACACTGAAAATTTGATGAGAGATGATAGAGTGATCATTTTGCTGTAGAGTTTAGCATTATTATGTCTTCATAATTAAGACAAAATTCCAAGGGACAAAAATTTCAAGTAAAGTCTTAATTATAATAGGTAACTAAAGAGAAGTCTCTTCCACTAAATATACATTTTTTAAATTGGGCAGCTTGCAAAAACAATGAATGAATCACAAAACAAAATGTAAAGTGTTGGTCCCACCAATGCTTATCTCAGTAAGTTAAGTTAGAGCTCTGTCTAATCCCACTACTGTTCCCAGGGACGTGTTTGGGTGTCCCATTTTTCCTATCAAGACTGACCGATGTTGTGAAATTGGCCCTGCTCCTTAGCCACAGCTGATTGGACCAGGGAGTAAATTTGGCCCAGTCTGAACCAATCATCTTTTCTCAGAGGGTCTTTAGGCTACTGGAGGCAGTGGCTCTGGACTAGGTGCAGGGAGAAGCAGAGAAAGCCAGTCTGAAGACAGAAACAAATGAATGAAGGGCCTGCAGAAAGAACTAGAAATAAGGTTCCATGAACCACTAGAGAGACAAAAGGAGTGACTTGTGTTGATAGCTTTACAGTTCCTGGTTTCTGTCTCTTACAAAGCCTTGCTATAGCTCCTTCCTGGGATTCTTGAGATACTTTCATATACTTCTAATAAGATTGCCTGAATCTATGGTAATTTAAATGAGTTTGTGTTTCTTCAGAAAAAAATTGACCAAGAAAGTTTCCCCTTTAATGTCTGTATTAGTTAAAGTATTACTTGTCGCTCTAATAAACCATCCCCAACATCTAAGTGATTTAACATAATAAAAATATATTCCTTGCTTGCGCATCAGACATGGATGCTCAGTGAGTAATCTTCCACATGGTCACACAGGGACCCAGGCCCCTTCCATCTTGTGACTCACCATCCTTTACGATCTCCTGGTCCTTGTCAGGATTTTTGCATCTAGCTGGTAGACCAAGAAAGAGAGAATTGTGGAGGATCATGGAGAAGTTTTATGGAGGTCAGGCCTACAAATAGCTTGTATCACTTCTGTCCACATTCTTTCAGCCAGAAGCCAGTCACCTAACCACATGGGAAGAAGAAAAAAAATTTAATGATAATAATAATAAATTTAAAAATGAAAACAACATTGATAATAATTATAGTAGCTGACGGCTTTTAGACTTTCCATACAGGTACTGGGTTAAATTGTTTTATTCTACTTTTATCATCATAGATTTAAAGCAATTAAGCTACCAGCTCAAAAGCTTGAGCCTCTACATGCCTGGTGGTCAGAAACCAGAAACCAAGATCACCACTGCTGAACAATACAAAACTCAGAAGTTAACTGTATATTGGGAGCAAAAATCTAGGCTAGCCTCCTTGAGGATGAGAGACCACATGGAGGGAGGGGCTTAGCTGACAATCAGAACCAACCACCAGGCATGTAAGTGAGGCAATTTTGGGCCACCAGGCTCCACCAAGCTGTCAATTAACTGCTGCCACATGGCTGGGCCCAGAAGAGACCAGCAGAAGAACCTACCAGCTGAGCCTCTTCCAAATTGCCAACATACAGAATTATGAGCTGGTAAATGTTGTTTTCAGTCATTAAAAAAACCCAACATATATGCACACTTCATAAGGTATATTTGTTGACTCTCCATCTCCTTAAAGCATTTAGTTCAAATGTTTTGACTGGAAAGTCTTTTCATTCAAGACCCAAGGTACATTTCTTTCTGGTGGTAGCTGTCCCCATTGAGACCTCTTCCTCAGGCTGGCAGCAGAATATCTAACCTCATCCACATATAAATGAGGGTGCTTTGGCTAGAATTTTGTCACTAAAAGATCCAGGGCTATAAAAATGGGTCATTTGATCAGGTCCTAAATTTTAACAACTCTGACACTATCTAGTGGAGCTAATGCCTCTTCAAAAAACAATATTCAAAATAGACCCTTTATTGATCTCTAGCTTAAAAACTGTGAACATAGGTGATGTTTTGAGACATCGATGAATTTGCTCATTTTTAGGTTAAAGGAAATAATTTTCTCTAATCTTTAAATACGGGTGAAAGAAAATGATAGATCCTAGGACTGGAACAGGGCAAAAACAAGATGAGCTTGGAGCATCTTGTACTGACTGAAAGTAAGGAAGTGCTAGAAAAACAAGGGAATGGGGACACTTCAAAGGGACACAGGTGCCAACCTGAATGAATTCCCGAAAGCCAAAGCTGGAACATTTGAGCAAGAAAAGAAATAACATAGTACTGGATTATAACCCAAAGTATAAAATAAATATCCGTGAGTCCATACTAATGTAAGTAAGTAATTGAGTAAGTAAAGAAAAAAATAAATGAGGAAGGGGAGACAAATCTTCTTTAAAGAATTGCAAATAATATACACAGATACTCGCCCTCTGGGAGGGGGAGCCTGAGCTTCGCCCTGCCCTTTTGAGTGCGGGCTGAATCTAGTGACTTGCTCCCAAACAGTAGGTTATGGAAAGTTAGGGAGAAGTAACGTTACAGTGAAGAAATGTGGCAATTCCACCTTAGCCGGGTGATCAAGGTTAACACAATAGTAATGAGTCATGTTGATGACAGGTACCCCAGGTGTGGTATGACGAGAAGCCTACTTCATCTCTGATATTCTGCCACAAGACCCATAACGCCACTCTAACCATGAGAAAAACATCAGGCAAAGCAAATAGTGGGAAGTTCTACGAAACGGCTGATCAGTACTCCTCAAAACTAAGGTCATGAACAGCACGGAATATCTGAGAAAATAACAGAGCCGAGGAGACTAAGGGAGAGGATGACCAAACGT
The DNA here is from genome assembly GCF_021613505.1 of Equus quagga. Classification (NCBI taxonomy): domain Eukaryota; kingdom Metazoa; phylum Chordata; class Mammalia; order Perissodactyla; family Equidae; genus Equus; species Equus quagga. The sequence continues at coordinate 31,188,516 of NC_060287.1, read as the reverse complement.
AATGTAGGCTGCGATCCTGGAGTGCAAAGCGGACATTAGCAGCAAAACTAGTAAAACGCAGAGTTCAGATCATAGTGATGTACCAGTGTTGGGTTCTTGGTTGAAACAAACACACCGTGGCTGTGTAAGATGTTAACTCCGGGCGAAACCGGCTGAGGAGTACGTGGAAACTCTCTGCAATATCTTTGCAACTTTTCTGTAAATCTAAGACTAGTCTAAAATAAAAAGTTTGTTTATTTATTTCTTAAAAAGCCTCCTCTCATGGTCATTAAGGAGCAGAGCAGGCCATTTGAATGCTTTGGAGTAATCTGAGTTGGCATAGTTTAATGTGTTTTTTCTGTCTGATCCTGTTACTCTCAGCCTGTCCGTTGCATATGGTGAATGGGTAATTATCCTCTGTTATTGGGCCATTTGTGCTATTGCATAACTTGAAATTATTTGCAGTGTCACTTCGACAGCACTTATATTTGAGTGATCTGGGCTTGAAATTAATATTTATAGCCTCTCCAAATCTTCATGTTGCATATAAAAGGATTCTACTGGCTTCTTTTTGGATGATTTTTTTCTCTAGCTTTCACCTGATATGACCTGAGAATATGCACAGTAAAAATGGAAATTAGAAAATAAATGAAACCGAACTTGTTCACTCATCATTCATTTTTTTCAAACTTGTTTCCATATTTTGAAAGCTCATAGATCTTAGGCCTTGCAAATAAATTTTAATGTATTTATTAAGTGCTATTAAATCCTTGCGTCACCTTATTAAGTGAGGGTGATGGTTTTCTTCTAATCTTTAAGAGAGGACTCGAAAACAAAAAATAAAGATTCTGTATGTTTATTTTGTGGATCTTCGGCTTCTTGTAGGTCTGACTAGGCTGATAGATGAAGAGTAATAATCAGCGCTGTCTGAGTACGATTATCTCCCAGACTTCAGATCTAGAGAAAACTTTACTAACCTACCAGGAGGGAACATAACACCAAGTTTGCCTTAGTTTACTCTCAGAGTATTGGTCAGGTTTCTCCAGAGAAACAGAAGCAATAGAGTGTGTGTATGTATATATATATTTATATATAAAGGGACTTATTATAAGGAATTGCCTCATGCAATTATTGAGGCTGGAGAGTCCAAAATCAGGGTAAATCAGCAGGCTGGAGACCCATGAGAGCCAGTGTTCCAGATTGAGTCCAAACGTAGTTTGCTGTAGAACCTGGAAGAGCTGTTGTTGCAGATGAACTCTGAAGGCAGTTTTCTGGAAAATTCACTCTTGCTTAAGAGAAACTGGTCTTTGTTTTATTCAGGCCTTCCACTGATTGGATGAGGCCCACCCACATTAAGAAGGGCAATCTGCTTACTCAAAGTCCACCGATTTAAACATTAAACTCATCAAAAATACCTTCACAGAAACACCCAGAATGATGTTTGACCAAATATCTGGGCACCCTGTGGCCCAGCCAAGTTGACACATAGAATTAACCATCAAGATCCCTTCATCAATTTGGAGTAAGAAGAATAAAGTGCTACTCTGTGACTAGACCTGTATTAGATCAACAGTGTTCCATGAAATCCTGACTTCAACATCGCAACACAGCTTTATTATCTTATTTCACAGGTGAGTAAACAGAAGCTCACTGAGTTACTTGCCCATAACCACACATCAAAGAATTGGCTGAGCTCTGATTTAAACCCAGAATTATCTGTTTCCAAAGTCCATGCTATTTCCTGATGGGTGAGCTGCTCTCATTGTGCTTCTTCGTGGTCCGTGTGTCTTAGGTCCCAACGCTTGGCCAGACACCTGGACCAGGATCCCTTGTCCCCTGTAACTTCTTCTACGGACTGGTCAGCATGGGGGAAGAGGGGCAGACACCCAGAAAAATCCTGGCCTTACCCCAAACCAGGAGAGAATACTAGTCTTTGATCAAGACATTTCTTCACATAAAGAATTGCCTAAAATAGATCCGAGTGTCTCATTTGTCAAGGTTTTTCATTGTTGTTGTTAGGTGTTTGCTTGTTTTTGTTTGTTTATTTTTTCATTCAGTTCCATTCAACATTTATTGTTTTAGGTTGTCTATTAAATGCTGGGGATCCAACTTATCTTTGGATAATTTTTTATCTGCAAATGCATATGAGTTATATTTGTCGGAATGGAAAATCCAGTCCTTGCAGCTAAAACAAAAAAACCTGAACAAATTCTTAACCATCACCATGTTAGTTTAGGTGATCAATGCTAGTGGCCACACAGGAAAACCCCTCAAATGCCACTGGGTTAACAAAAAATTTTCATGTCCTGTCATTCAAAGTTCAACATGGGTCGTTAATGGCTCTTCTCTATCTGGTGATGCAGGGATCCAGGCTCCCTTCAGCTTGCATACCAGCATCTCGCCATATGATTTCACGGTGGCAGAATAAGGGCCTCAAAAGATGTCCACACGCTAGTGCCCATAACCTGTACAAGTTGCCTTCACAGCAAAATGGACTTGGTAGATGTGATTAAGATTATAGGCATTGAGATGGGAATAACCCTGGATGATCTGGGTGGGCCCAATCTAATTACATGAATCCTTAAAAATACAGGACATTTCCCAACTGAGTCAGAGAGAGAGATGTGACTACAGGAGAAGGGTCAGAGAGATGTGTTATAAAAAGCATATAACCCACCACAGTTCGCTTTGAAGATGAAGGAAGGGGCCACAAGCCAAGGAATGCAGGTTTCCTCTAGATGCTGGAAAACTCAAGGAAATAGATTCTCCCCTGGGACCTCCAGAAGGCATTCAGCCCCCCTAAGACCTTGATTTTAGCTCCTTGAGACCCATGTTGGACTTCTGACCTCCAGAACTGTAAGATAATAAGTTTGTGTTGTTTAAGGCACCAAGTTTGTGATAATTTGTTACAGCAGCAATAGAAAAGTAATACAGTTTCTGAGTCTGTTGGCAGGGAAATTAGGAATGGAGGAGGCACACAGAATTTTCTGTGTCCTAGAACACAGGGACTCAGGACTTACGTTCCCTTTTGCCAGACCTTGGAGAACTCAGCCACTTCAAGTGAACGTGGAGCTCTTGGGAAATATGGAGGAGCCATGGACATTTGGTGAGTACCAATGGTCTCTGCCAAAAGCAGCTAACACCCTTTTTGGCACATGGTGGACACGTTAATATTGAACAAAAGAATCAACAACTATACAATGAACTGGATCTCAGCTGCCTAAATGTACCTGGAGGAGCTTATCTGGATTAGAAATAGCACACATACAACACATGGACCACTCTTCTTGGGGTTTACATTCCTGTCTTCTATCCCAGGTCTGGAGTAACTATGGGAGAAATGCATAATTAGGTTAACAGCCACGTGCATATTTTTCAAACATGCCGTTTTCTGGCCCCAAAATACTTTCTACCCTCTGAAGCCAAATTTAAACTCTCTATTGTTCAAACACTATAATTTAGGTAAATGATGATTCCAGAATGTGATTATTTGGAGCATAAATGTATATATGTTGCTAGTTTAGACCTGGTCTGAAAGAGACCTAATAATTGGTTATACAATTGAATTTCCTTGAAATTGACTTTGCATTAAGTAAAATGAGAAAATGAAAATGTAATTGCCTTAATGGATTAGATTAAAGAAGTCCATTTGAAAGTTTCAGAGGAAAGTATAAGAATCCACTTTGGAAAAATATCTTCCGGCATCTAGGAGATGCTTGGTTAATGTTCACACGTAACATACATTCTTTAATTTGCTACAACTATAGATTCTAGATCTAGTCATGCAAACATCTACCAGTTGATGTTTGCTGTTATTCACTTCCAAAAATTGAATGACAAAAGAGTACTCTATATTAATACGTTAAAATTAGGTTTTCCTTTTATGTTTTAAATTGGTAAGTCTCAAATTATTCAGCCTTATATCTCAAAAGCTTTATTACGTCATTTAATATTTTACTTCGCTTAACTTTCTCAATTTTTTGTGCGTCTGTTGGAAGTTGGCCAATGCTGTATCTGATTTGTGTTCATTTTGTAGAATCTGTTCCTTCCTGTTATACTTTGAAATATTGATTTGCCCATCATTCCAAATTTAAAATCTGTAATGTACCAGTTTGTCTCTGGTACTTAAAATGTCCCAGGATATTTGCTTAAGATAAAAATGAGATCCTGTTGTTAAGTGAAATTTAGTAACAGATTCAGGTTTTTGGATCCCAAGGCTTAAACTGCTGAAGGGCATCATTATTATTTCATAGTCTGGGCGGGAGGAGGGTCTTGCCAGCATCAGAATGGGCCTGAGAATGGAGGATTCCAACCTTTGAGCCACATTTAAAACTTTGTGTTCAAGTTCATTTATTCTTGGCGAAAGTTAGCTTCCTGTTTTTAACAAAAATGGAATTGAGAGACTCAGAGTCTTATGAATATCAAGTAACTGGCTGCAAAACATCATTTTGCTGAGTAAAGTGAAAATGAATCATAAATGCATGGATTTTTGTAAGGATAAATGAAAACAAGAATCTAAGGGAAGAAATGTTTTATAAAAAGCTATGAGGATTTAACCAAATATTTGGAGATTAGTTTGATGGGGACCGCTATTCATCCATCCTTTAGTTTTATTCTGATTTTGGTTGTAATCAGATTTTGGTTGGTTTGGTCTTCAAATTAATGATATCCCCCAGTTTCAAATTTGGAAGAAATGTGCCCTAGGATGGATGCTTAAACAAAACCCAACTCTATAAAAACTAACCACTATTCAAATTTTCAACACAAACTCTGTGTATATAGCATGAAAAGTTTGGACACAGTTAAACATATTCCCATTGCTGCATTTTTCCAACTGGAAGGGGAAATGCATTAAGTGTTTAGGACATAATATTTATATTGGCCTGATTAAATCTATTTATCTATTTAAAATAAAGACTGTTAATAACAGGCATACTGTAGCACTGAAGACATTCTTGCTACTTCCTTCCTTCCTTCATTCATCTATTCAGTCAATCCACAAAAATATACAGAGCATTTTCTCTGTGCCCAACCCCAGTCCACCAAATATACTCACATGTTTTTAAAGAGAGAGCTTATTTCTATGTCTTCTTTATGAGTCTTGTGGCAGATTAAAGATGGCCAGAAATTCTGTAACCTGTCTCTTATGGAGAATGTGTTCCTAGATGTTAAAGTGGGCTCTGTGACTTACTTGGCCAAGAGAGTATGGGGAAAGAGACATGGCATATTTCTCATGCAAGGTTACAAATGCATGAAAGCTTCTGCCTTGGTCTCTCAGAAAACTTACTCTTAGAACCCTGAGTCATCATATCAGAAATCCCAGTATTTGCAGACTAAGGCTGCCATGCATGCTGTGTGGAACTCAAGCCACAAGGAGAGGCTCTGAAGGATGAAATGTCACAGAGAGAGAGAGACAGAGACAGGGACAGAAAAAGAGACAGAGAGACACAGAGAGAGAAGGGAAACACCAAGGAGCTAGATGTGTGAGTGAAGAGAGCATCCTGGGAGTGTCTCCCCCTGCCCCAGTCACCCCACAGCTGAAACCACATGGAGCAGAGACCTCAATGGATCATCCAGTCAAGATCTTTCTGAATTCTTGACTCCCAAAACTGCGAGGAAAACAAAATAGTTGCTTTAAGCTACTAAGTTCTGAGTGAATTTGTCACACAGCAATAGATAACGGGAGCAAGGCAATTGCAGTAGATTACTAAAGTAGGAAGGACTTTCTAATAGAAAGGAAGATGTTTTCCTTGGGAATTAAAAAAAGTCAGGCAGAGCCATAGTATACTTATTTTCTGAAGGCAAACAGTTTAAAAATGTTATACTATTAGGGCATCCTTTGAAACCTTGAATCCTGTGTGAAATCAGTTTTCGATTATTGATAAACCTGCAATCATCCTTTGTTCCTTTTCTAAACACTTGATCCACCCTTATTAGATTCCAGGTACTATGTCAATGATTGAGGACTCAATGTGAAAAAGAAAAATCACAGTTCCTGCCTTCAAAGAACAAGCAGTTGAGGGAAGAAGGCAAATATTAGAAAAGGGGAGTTGTGATATAACAGGGTGAAAACAGACCTAGTGGAGTACAGACGGTGTTATGGGGCCCAGAAGAGAGAAAGGGGGTGTGGGTGCAGACGTGGGTACAGATGTAGATGCAAATGTCAATACAGGTCTATCCAGTGTGATTGTGATGTGAAACAATTATACATGTTTACAGTGTATATTATTTGTATTGTGTGCAAACACACTCAAGTATGTGCATGTGTAATCAGATGTTTTGGGACTCATCTCCCCAAAACTCTCTTTGACATTATATATTATCATTCATTTAAATGGAATAAATTGGTCATCCAGTGCATAATGTTAAATTAAGTTATTAGATTGTAATATAATATTTAATATTTAGTAATGAGGATGCCAAATACGTGCTTTTAAAAAATTTCTGTCTCAATACCTACGTTTTCTGGTAAAATGACACACACACATTTTTCTTATAAGAAATTACACTATACACCTTATTCCCAGCACATTGCACGCCCCTGATTTTCTTTGTAAACTTAGAAAAGAATGATGAATTTGTCAGCACGGGAGGAGAAGCGGTCACCTCTGAGACTTGAGAACAAGTCTTGAATTCGTCATCTCCACCTCCAACTTCACTCTGGAGGAGCTGAGAAACTGGGCCAGGAATGCTGCATATACATATATGCAGGATACTAGTATAAACATGACAAATACTAAGTCCTCTCTCCTTCCCATCGCATCCCTAGCATTTCCACATGTCAACCGTTAAATGGATTGATCTCACTTCAGACTTTATAGCATATTGATTTAAGAAATGTATCCGATGAAATTACCTTTCCTAATAATATGTAGGAAGAATTTTAAATGACTTGAACGATATACAGATTGTATCTGTATATGGTGTGTATTTTATTATGTAAAAGACTGGAAATATATTAAAACTCCTAAATGCTTTTTCAGCTTGTGAAATTTTAAGTTTCCAGAATCTTCTTCTAGTGCTTTCTCCACAACAATGTTTCTGTGAATAGCCACACAGGCATGCACACACATACACACACCGTTTTGGAGGCTATGTACTTTTTTTATATGAGTAAGATAGTTTTAAAAAGTGGGAAAAAAGGTTCAGAAATATGAAAACAGGTAACACAGAAAGAAGTTGAGTTTTGGGTGAGGTAAAGGATTATGAGAGAGAAATGGCAAGACTTGTCCTATGAACCTGACCAAGTGCCTGATGTTATTCTGAGGATTGACTCACAAGGAGTCACATGGAGAGAAAGAACAATTTCAAAACTGCAGGAGATCTGGTTCACCTTCTTATACAATTTTTACACCTCTTGAGTAGGAATCCTTTCTGTAGCTAGACTGAAAAATCTTCTGGACTCATTACTAAGTGATGACAATTACTCATTCATTCCACAAGCATTTATTGAGTACCTACCCGCTCAATGGGCATAGTGGTGGAAGGTAGGGAGCCCATCTCTCTCCACACTCTGATGGATACCAGTGTGAACATCAGTCAACCATGGCCAGGTTCTCAAGGTCCAGGATTCTGAATGCAGACAGTCCACAGCCAAGCCATCTTGTCCCCAGTCCCTTTCTATGGGCTAGTTCAACACCTCAAAAAGTATCAGGAGACAGATCAAAAAGGAGGCACACCCTGGCTGATGGGTTAATATTTGCAGGTGATTTATTCCATCTAACTCATCCACAGTTCTGTTTTCTTTACCTCTCTTTAACCACCCAGTTGTTGATGCTTTCATTCCTTTTTTCATTGAACTTGGGCCTCATTCCTTAGAGGAGAGTCTCAACTTTTTCAGTCTACTTCTGTTTTCCAAGGTCAGCCAGGAGGTTGAGACATTATTTTCTCCTTGTTTTTCTCTCTTTGGTGAAGGCAAAGAAGTAACTCTTATTTTCTTTTTGCTGGTCCATTAAATGTAATGACATTGTAGAAATAGTTATGGGAAATATTTTTCTGCAGATGATTTTTTTCTTACATCCCAATTCTGTTCTGTCCTCAGACATGGAGATTAAGAAAACAAACAGCATAAGTTCTGAGAAAATTTGGGGAGGACATGCCCTCAGAACCTCCCTGGGTGGCTGTTACCAAGGAGAACATGCAAGAGAACACATGCTCTTGGAGTCCAAAGTGACAGTAACAACCAAATCAGAAAGATTTGGGGTTCTGTGTATTATTGAGTGGGTACTTTAAAATAGCTAACTAAAAGACTTGAACTAAAAAGTTGCTTTTTACTCACCTAGATTACTCCGTGAATAAATAGTTGGCAATTTTGCCTCTTGGGATATCATAGATATTGTTACTGTTTGATTTAAATGTGACAATGAATTGAGCTAAATGTGTATTTTTATTATTTTTAATTCAATAAAACCAAAATACTCATTGGAATTTGCTTTAGTTTGACCGCCTTTTTCAAAATTACTTACAATTATTATCCTTATTTGCATAAGAATAAAATATTTGACAATAGGGACAGTAGCTCTTGCACAACCACGTTGTTGTTTTTTTCCCTTCCAGTTGCAGACATGGGAGAGATTTGAGTTTAAAAATATCAGTGGGCTTTGGCATGAGTGTTTTGTTTGGCAAAGCAAATTCTCCAGCTGCTCCCGTCCAACAGTCTGCTGCCATTTTCCAGGCGTCTCTTGATGTTGTGCTTAAAGTTTTGGTCATTCAGCACCACAGCCCTGCTTAACTTATATGGCCTCTCCTAGAAGCCATCACAGTCTGACAATGGGGCCTCCTGCACCTGCAGAAGCCACCATGTTGGTTCCTTCACACACAGTCTCATCCTGAGGGACAGGGAAGTTGGTGGGAGAGCTTTCACAGGGTTGTGGGTTCTATGGGAGGGACGGTGGCAGGGGGGAGGTGTTGAGGACCAGTGTGGGATATTTGTGAGGGAGAGAAAGTATCATCTCCCCTATCAGCATGTAACACCTAGCTAGGCCCCCATAGAACACAGGAGTAAGGGAAAATTAGGAAGAGAATGACTTGCTTTTATTTGAAAGTGTGTATTTACTAAAAAGGAGTATAACTGTTGGTCATAACCATCTGGAAGGGTTATAGTAAAAACAGTAGAGAATGAGTGCAGGAAAATACATTGGTCTGCCTTAGACATCTATTGCTACATAACAAATTACACCAAAACTGAGCATCTTAAGACAACAGTGTTTATTATCTCAGAGTGTCTGTAAGTCACAAATCTGGGAGCAGCTTAGCTGGGTGCCTCTGGCTCAGGGTCTCCCACAAGGTTGCAGTCAAGGTGTCAGCTGGGCCCAGTTAGAAAAGGCTCCACTTCCAAGCTCACTCACATGCTAGGTGGCGGGCCAGCCTCTGTTCCTTCTCCATCTGGCAACTCACAAGATGGCAGCTGGCTTCTGGCAGAATGAGAAAGAGAGGGAGCACAAGATGGAAGGCACCGTCTTTCTGTAACCTAATACCAGACTGAACAGCCATCACTTTGGCTGTATTTCACTTATTAGCAGCATGTCCCAGATCCAGCCCACACTCAAGGGAAGAGGATAAGAGTAGAGTGTGAATACCAGAAGGCAGGGGTCACTGGGAGACATTTCAGAAACTGTCTTCCACAGGATTCAATTTAAAAAAAAGTTCAGATGACATTACCTACGAGATTGGTACTGTGTTTTCTCTTGCATTCGTGGCCATTGATCTAAAAGTCAGGACAGATGTAAAGGGAGAAAAAGTGATAGATTGGGAACTTACTTCCTCTCAGATCTGGCAATAGGAACTTATATGATATCTAGTCTCCACAAGAGGATTGAGAGCTAGCTCCTTGTTACCATGATTTTCAAGCAAAGAAATTGAGGCTCATAGAAACACATTTTGGACATAGTGTTTTTGTGGCTTGATACTATATTCCTACAAATATACAATGGAAACAAAACCGCATGGTTTTTCCATTAAATTTTTCTTTCTATCAGTTTCTATTCAACTTGACAGTAGAACGGAGTATTAAAAAGAACTTATTGATTTTTTTCAATTATTAAAATATTACATGTTTACTTTATAAAACTAAGAAATCATAGGGAACTAGAAGTCTGGGGAAGGACACACAATGTTGTATCAATTAAATATGTTAGCCTGGTATTGTCAGAGCAAGTTTTGACCAGCAGCAAGGCAAAAGTCAATCTCCATGGTTACAAGATCCAAAGAAACAGGGGGGCAGCAGATCTTACGAGGCTCAAGGGGGAAGACAGGTCTTACTGACTGAGGGAGATTCCGCTTAAGCTTCTGGGTGGCATGGAGCAGTAGTGCTTTTGAAGAAGATATCAAGGTAACGGCCAATGGCAAAAGGTTAATGCCTCATTCCTTACAATTCAATTGTTTCTTTAGCTATTAATGGAAAGTCTTATTAAAGGTTTGTGGCATTAAACCAACAGGTCCATAATCATAATCAGTTGTATAGTTAGAAATCTTAAGATAGACATTCTGTAGAAATGACTGAAATACTTGGGTTGATGAATCAGAGACCTAAAATTATAGGCACCTGGAGTGCAGAGACCACAGCTATTTATGTCTGACAATAGTTGACATTTGTTAACCAAATCAGCATCTATTGAGCATCTAATATGTGCCAGAAACTGTGCACAGAACTTGACATACATCTGCTCATCGAGTCCTCATAATAAACTCAAGGAGGAAGTACTATTATCGATATTACTTTTGGTTTTCACACAGATGGAGATTCTGAGGTTTAGCAGGGTCAGAAACCGGTCCAAGGGCACTGGATGAGTTTCCTGGGGCTGCTGCACCATGGCACAAACTGAATATCATGGTACCACAAAGTACCACCAACTGGGTGACTGAAAACAACAGAAATTTATTCTCTCACAGTTGCGGAGGTCATATGTCTGAAATTAGGGTGTCAGCAGGTCCAGGCTCACTCCGAGACTCTTGGTAGAATCTTTTCTTGCCTCTTTTTAGCTTCTGGGAGTGACTGTCAGTTCTTGCTGCTCAATGGCTCGGTGCTCTTTCACGCTAATCTCTGCCCCTGTAGTCACACGGGCTTCCTCTCTGTGTTCACGTGGCGTTCTCCTCTGTGTGTGTGCCTGTGTCCAAATTTCTCTCTTCTTATAAGGGTGCCCATTATATTGAATTAGGGCTTACCCTAATGACCTCATCTTAACTTGATTACCTCTGCAAAGATCCTGTCTCCAAATACGGACACATTCACAGGTGTTGGGGGTTAGGACTTCAACATACTTATGATGGTTAATTTTATGTGTCAGTTTAAGTGGTCCACTGGGCGCCCAGATTGATCCTTGTTTTAGAGCATGTCTGTGAGGGTGTTTCCAGATGAGATTAGCATTTGAATCAGCGGACTCAGTGAAGTCGATGGCCCTCCCCACATGGGTGGTCACTATTCAATCTATTGAGGGCTTGAATAGAGCAAAAGGTGGAGAAAGTAGGAATTTGCTCCCTGTTTTCCCGCCTCACTGCTTGAGCTGGGACATCTCATCTCATCTTCTTCTGTCCTTGGACTGGGGTTTACATCATCAGCTTTGCTGGTTCTCAGGCCTTTGGATTCAAACTGAATCATACCACTGGTTTTCCTGGGTCTCCAGCTTGCAGATGGCAGAGTGTGGGACTTCTTAGCCTCCATAATTGTGTGAACCAATTCCTCGCAGTAAGTCTCCTTGTGTATGTATCTCTCGGATCTGTTTTTCTAGAGAACTCTGACTGACAGAACATCTTTTGGGGGACACGATTCAGCTTGAAGCGGTAATAAGTGACCGAGCCAGAAGGCACACTTTAATTTGCTTGACAGCCCAGCCCGTGTTCAACCAGTGTACTACATTTTTTCTCACTAGTCTTAGATAGCACTTGCCATGATATGATTACTATTTCGATATATCTTCTTCAATAACAATGGTCCTAGCTGAAATGGAGAGGAACTCACTTGAAATAACTGCCCAATAATGAAAAGTGACTGAAAGGATTATTAGAGGATTTATAATTTTTTATAAGTTACTAACTGAATATCCTTTAATTTATTTAGGGCTAATGTCATAGCTGAGAACATAATACTGATTGGCCTGATCAGCATAAGTCAAGCTGAGAGATCATTGAAGATTCTTTGATATAAGAAAGAACCACTTATTTTTTCTAGAATATTCTACAAATTTGAATTCATAATTAATTAATGCTAATTATCAAGTTTGGGGGAGAACTATTTGGTATAGAAATACTAAGCTTCACAATTGTGGGAGTCCTTTTTTTAAAATGTGAATATAAATAAAACTTCCTACTTCCTAAAGCTATTACGAATAGAAGATGAGACCCTGGAAGCAGAAGACAAAGAGATCCCTAAACTGTTTTTTCCTGGATATGAATGGGAACTTAGGGATGTGAAGAAGAATGGAAAGGAGAAGAAAGCAGAAAGGGAAAGAGGGAGAGCATGGTGACGAACATCCCAAAATACCTGGGACTTTCATGAACAAAAATCTAATATTTAATTTTAAGTATCTAAAGCATGATATGAAATAGCCTTCAACTTCTCCCAAAATAATATCTATTGTATATAAAGGTTTTGTTAGTGTAAGTGTTTGAGGAGTGTGTGTGAGAGAGAGAGAGAGAAAGAGCCTGAATATGTGTCTGAAAGAGAGATGTGAGCATGTGTGTCTGTATGGATGTGTGTGTGTTTGTGAGAAAGAGAGGGAGTATTTGTTAGAAAGAGAAATGTGGTGAATGTGTGCCCAATTGTGCATGTGTTTGCGTGTGAATGTATGTGAGAAAGAGAGACTATTGCTGAGAGACAGGTATGTGTGTTTGTGTGTGTGGTGAGAAAGAGAGAGAGAGAAGGGGGCTAAGAAGAGCCAAGTCCTCTGTCTGGGTCCAAGGATACGGAAGCAACAACACCCATGGAGTGGCAGGGAGACACATAACCCATCACTATTTTAGCAGAAATAGGAGATTAGAAGGAGCCAGAGCAGATCTTAGTCTGCTGCTCATGGGCCCACATCTCTCATCCTCACCCTTCTCAAACCATGGAAGTTGGAAGAGTTCCTGGGAATGCATCTATTCTCCTTTCCATAATTCACAGAAAGAGCATTTGAGCTAAACTATAGATCTTCCGTAACGGGGGGACTCCAGCTGCTTACCAGAGTTGAACACAAAAATGCATCTAGACACTTAGCTTTCAGCAAAACAAAATGATCATCTGGGCCTGGAGATGATCCTATATAGCAAGTAAAGATGGTGTTTGAATGTGGGTATGGGTGCCTTCACATGTTCATATGGTCTTGCTTTGTCAATAATGAAGGCCAGGCAATCCTATACACTAGATCTCAAGGACTAGCTAAAGGAAACCAGTCAGCTACTGACCGTGTCTAGCAACCTGCAGGCTAATGCTATTGGCTAGCAAAGTTCTTTAATTGCTCGAAATACGCAACAAAATGGTGGAGAGCCCAACAGCTCAGGTTTTTCAGGCTCAACCAGACAAGTAAAGCAATCAAGTGCACGCAGTGTAGACATGGCAAGAATACCTGGAACCTAATCAATGTGCATTCTCTTCTGAAGTGTATTACTACCTAGTTCTCCTTAAACAGCCCAGTGAAAGTAGGAGTTTTCCATTGTCGCAGAGTGGTTGAGAGTTTGAGCTTTGGTATAAAACAGACCCAGCTGCTGCCACTTCTTAGCTTTGGAACATTGTGATGTTAATCTTGTCAAGCTTCCAGATCTTCTTCTATAAAATGGAATTAACAGCATTACCTTGTTAAGGTTGTCGTAGGAAACTCACGAGATAATATATGTAATGTGCTTAAGACAACGTCTGGCGTATAGAAGGTATTTTTTAAATACTAGTTATGATTGTTAGCATCAACTACAAATAAAAGCATTTGGAGGCATGTTGTCCTCTCTAAGTAAGCATTTTATAGCAGACACCTGTGCCCCAGGTAAGACCTGCCACTCTGTAGCCAGGATTTAATACCGTTCACTTGTGATTGTTTGTTTTTCCTTGATAAATCTTGGTTGAGCTAATGGAGAAGGCCACCGGGAGTTTTCAGATGTGTCACTGGAGGTAAAAAGCTCCACCCCCATCCTCACTTCTTGTAATCACTCTCACTTCGTCCAAGCCCATCAGTGATAAAAGCAATTTGGGTCTCGTTGGAGAAATGGAAACTCTTAGGGTTCAACTCACTCTTTACTGAAGCTGGTTCACCATTGCTTATTAGCACTGATAAAGAGATAGAAATGTTATCAGACACTGGGGTGGGAGAGAGTGAAAACAAGGGAACCCAAGTTCAAAACAAAACTAGATGCCCTGTGCTGACCCTGGGGCTCAGGGACAGTTTCTGGCAGCGTGTCAGTAAAGGCTTAAAAAAAAAGAAAAAAGAAAAACAGAGGCTGAGCATTTACCACACAGAAATTGGACACAAGGAAACTTGCCACTGGCACCTGGCCTTTGAGGTGATTATCCTTCTTCTCCCAGAAGCATAATAGCCCCATTGTTCAACGTGAGGAGCTCAGGAGAAGTGCAATCAGTGAGCGAGAGAAGCCAGCCGAAGAGCATGAAAGGAAGGCAAGGTGTGGCCTTTGATGTGCCTCCAGGCCCTGGTCGGGGACCTGGGCTATGAGAAACAGGCACGTCAGCGATCTTTGTCTTCTCACCTGTGAAGACACTTCTAATGTTGCCAATCCTTGCCTTTATCTGCACAGAGCCCATTAAATCAACTCAGCACAGCTGTCATCAGCTGGGCCTCCAAACCAAAGCACACACTTGCGTTTGACTTTATTGACACGCCTCACTAGCAAAAGCAAGATTGGATAACTTTAGGCTGAGATAATTCAGGCAGGTAGATCCAGCAGTAGCAGGATGTTTCTTATCGTGGCTTGTTAGATGTTTTCCAGAAAAGTTATTTTGGTGGTAGAGAAATGATACTGAAGTTCAAAATCACTTTCCGATGTAACAGACGCCAAGGGTGCTGTGCTCAAAGTCCTGGGTTCCAACAAGCGTTGGCATTTGTTCACTCATTCATCCCACAAGCATTATGGTGAATCTTCCAGGTCCAGGAGTGCTGAAGATGCCCTAAAAGTGGACTTGAACTTCAGGAAACGTCCAGTCCAATAATGGAGTCATGTACATATAATATGACCGTGATAGAAATAGTGCATGCCGTAAGAGAAATAAAAGTTGTGTGAAGAAACCTTAAAGGTGGTTTGTTTTTCTCCTTGGATGGAGACTGGAAAAAGATCAGATAAGTCATGAGGAAGGAGGTACCATTAGAAAGAGACCTTGAAGAATGGGATGAAATCCTGATTGAGAGGTGAATGTCATAATGATAAAGATATGCAACTTTTATTTGTTTTCCCTTACTTACAATTCAAGTTTATTATTTGCATCGTAATGGTACATTCTAAATTTTGAGTAGAATTCAGAGAGCTTTCATATTTAGACAAGAGGAAAAAATTCCTTTTCATTTACCCGCTTGGGCACTAGTGTTCACAGATAAAAAACAATTGACATTTAAAATTATTTTTAAATTTTAAAATGATTACTTATTTATTATGCTATTAACATTTCAGGTACCAAGCAGTGCATTAGGTGTTGACATGGACAGAATAATATGTAAACATGATAGAAAGTATTAGGAAATTAGTAGGTATCTAAAAAGATTTAGGTGTTAATCTTGATGCTCTTCAAAATCAGGTGGAAGAGAGGAAATCATAATTTGCATCTGAAATTTTCAAGGGCACAGGTTTCTTTTATTTCCAAGTCACTTTTGAATTCTTTGTTATAGCTTTCATTCCTAGTTTTACACAATATTCTAAATTTATTTTCTCATTGAATAGAGTCTACTTACTAGGGAAATTTACTTGTACACCAATTAAACATAAAAATGAGAGTATCCTGTCTAGGCCATAGAAAGCCATATTACTTTTGTCTTAATTGCTTTGTATTCACATACAATTAAGTTCTCCAGACATCAGTGCACCGATTAAAGGTCTCTTTAAAGTCATTATAATATAGCTTTACAATTGATTCTGTAGTTTGAATGCAAGCTTTTATGCTCAGTCATTGTGTATTAAATGCACCACTCTGGTTTCTTCACTTTCAACTCTTTCCCCTGAACAGGTGGCGGGGAGCAAGGCCCAAAAGCTGCCATTTTGGTGACCAACTGGTTACACAAAGAAATAAAATGAGTAATACATGGTGAATATGATAGTACAATAAATCTGGAAGTCGAATGAGTCCATTTAACAGATCCTTTTTAAAAATAAACTTTTAAATTTGGCATAAATTTAAATTTTGCAAAAGTTTTAAAGATAGCTCAGAGAGTTCTTACATACCCTTTACCCTGTTTCCCGAGTTGTTACCATCTTATATTACTATGATGTATGTGTCACAGTGAAGAAATCAACATGGGTATATCAAGATCTTATTTGGATCGCACCAGTATTTCCATTAACGTCTTCTTTCTGTTCCAAGAGCCCATCCAGGGCACCACCCTACATTTAATGGTCATGTCTTTCTAGCTTCCTCTGGTCTGTGACAGTTTCTCAGTCTTTCCTTGTTTTTCATGACCTTGGAAGTCTTAAGGAGTACTGTCCAGTAGAATCCTATAGAATCACCCCAATCTGGTTTCACATGTTGTTTTCTTCATGGGGGTTATAGGATTTTGGAAACAATGGGACAGAAGCTCAGTGTCCTTCTCATCACATTGTGTTAAGAGGCACATGATAGCCACAGGACATCGTGGGTGATTTTAACCTTCATCACTTGGTTAAAGTAGTTTTTGTTAGGTTTCTCCATTGTAAAGTTAATATTTCCCCTTTCCATCCTCTGCTCTTTGGAAGCAAGTTGCTAAATCTAGTCCACACTCAGTGTGGGATGGAGGAGAGGGCAATTGAGCTCCGTCTCCCGGAAGGGAAGTATCTCCATATATTACTTGATATTCTCCTGTAAGGAAGGTTTGTTCCTTCTCCTTCATTTACTTATTTATTCAATCATTTATTGATATCAGTGGAGACTCATAGATAACTTTGGGTTATAATCCAAAAAACGTTATTTATTTTGTTTCTCAAACTGTATTAAATGTAGCCATCAAGAGCTCTTTTAGGTTTGCTCCTTGTTTCTTTGATATGCCCTTATCTTTTATGTATGTATGTATGCATGTATGTAAATACTTCCCTATCTTTTGTTATTCCAAGATGCTTAGGTACCCTTTGTACTTTCCCTGCCTCGGCCCTAAAATCAGCAATTTCCCCAAGTTCTGACTAACAGATGCCTTTAACATATTAATGAAAAGAGAGACAAATTCTCCTTTCAATAAATGTGGTGTCATTTGTTGATAGGCATATTATTTTAAAACTTTCTATTAGTTAAAGGACTTTCAAACATTTGTAAAGGTTAATTTGCATTTTCTGAGATACTATGAAATTTTATGACTCCTTGATTTATTAAGTTACAATGATTCAAAATATAAAACATTTCTTAACTCTTTTTTTTGTGTGTGGGGAAGATTGGCTCTGAGCTAAAATCTGTTGCCAATCTTCCTCTTTTTGCTTGAGGAAGATTGTTGCTGAGCTAACATCTGTGCGAATCTTCCTCTATTTTATGTGGGATGCTGCCACAACATGGCTTGATGAGCCATTCTAGGTCTGCGCCCGGGAACCAAACCTGCAAACCCCAGGCCACTGAAGCAGAGCACGTGAACTTAGGATCCATGTCTATCTTGGGTGAGCAAGAGGCTCTGCTCCATGTTGTCCCTACTCAGGGCTTCAGGCTGAGAAAGCCTCCACTGTCTGGGTTGAGATTTGTCATCTTGACTGGAGGAAGAAAACACACTTGTGACCAGAAGTGAAACAAGTTACTAGTCATGTATCATTAGCTAGTCACATGGCTATACCCAATGTCAAGGATGGCAATCCTTCCATGTGTCCCGAAGGAAGAGAACTAGAAATATGAATGGACAGGTGTAATGATTACCAGTCTTGGGCATGTGTCTTCCACTAGGTGACCCAGCTTTCTCCAAGTTTTCCAACTGCAGAGGTAACTCTTTCCTTTAACATACGAATAAGATTCACTAGAGCTCCCATACCACGTGATGGAAAGACATCCTCTATCTTTCCCCAGTATTTCTAAAGCCCCCCAAGGGACCTATAGTTTTTTGGTTGTCACTTATGACCTCTTTTTATAAGCTGCTTTTTCATCTTAAAAAACACTCTTTGCTTTTGAAATTATTCTAGCACCAATACAATAGTCTCTGAGAAGAGTATAGCTCAGAGAAGGCTGCACTGCACTTGCTATTTTATCCCAGGTATAGACATTGGCCGTACCCTGATTCTTCACAGTAAATCTACAACTACACTAAGGTGACTCTGAAGGTTTACTGAAGAACCATGGCACAAACTCAATGGCAGAATTTCCTTTTATTAAAATGACTGAATAATATTTCATTGTATGTATATCTGTATATGTTTGTTTGTTTGTTTGTTTTCTTTATCCATTCATCCATCAATGGACACTTAGGTTGTTCCATGTCTTGGCTATTGTGAATAATGCTGCAACAAACATGGGGGTGCATATGTCTTTTTGAGTTAGTGTTTCATTTCCTTTGGTTAAACACCCAGAAGTGGAATTCTAGATCATATGGTATTTCTACATTTGACTTTTTGAGGAACCTCCATACTGTTTTCCATAGTGGCTGTGCCAACGTACATTCCTACCAACAGTGCACAAGGATCCTCTTTTCTCTACATCCTCACCAACACTTGTTATTTCTTGTCTTTTTGATAATAGCCATTCTAACAGGTGTGAGGTATCTCATCATGATTTTGATTTGCGTTTCCCTGATGAGTAATGATGTTGAGCACTTTTTAATGTACCTATAGGCCATTGGTATTTCTTCTGTGGAAAAATGTTTATTCAGATCCTCTGCCCATCTTTTAATTGGATTGTTTGTTTTTTTGCTATTGAGTTGTATGAGTCCTTTATATATTTTGGATATTAACCATTTATCAGATATATGATTTGCAAATATTTTCTCCAGTGATCTTTCCAATCAGAAGCAAACATGATTAACATGCCACTGTATTTCATTTCCATATTTATGCCACAGATACCTATTTTAATAATAGAGTTTTGGATTCTACATTTTCTCTTGATATTAAAATGTTTTATGTTATATAATTTTTAAAAATCTTGCTTTGATAGTTACATAATATTCTATTGTATGGAGATTTCACAATTCATTTAAGTATTTTCTATAATGGACATAGCCAGCCCTGGTGGTCTAATGGTTAAGATTCAGTGCTCTCTCCATCACAGCTGGGGTTCCTTTCCCAATTAGGGAAACACACCACCCATCTGTCGTTGTCCTACTATTGTGGTTATGTGGTTGTGTGTTGCTGTGATGCTAAAAGCCATGCCATGGGGATTTCAAATAACAGCAGCGTCACCCATGGTGGACAGGTTTCAAGAGGGCTTCTAGACTAAGACAGACTAGGGGAAAGGACCTGGCCACACAATTCCAAAAATATTGGCCATGAAAATCCTGTAAATAGCAGCAGAGCATTGTCAGATATAGTGCTGGAAGATGAGAGAATGGTGCAAAGAGACCAGACAGGGTTCCACTCTGGGTTCCACAGGCTCACTAGGAGATGGAATCCACTCAAGGGCACTAACAATTAACATATTCTTATGCTGTCAACTTCTATTTTTATACTATAACGAGACACTCTGTGATGGACAACTTTGTACGTGTATCTTTATGCATACTTCTGATGAATCCCATATCATAAATTCCTGGAAGAGGAAGGCATAGAGGATCAAATATTTTATCTTCTTTGTTCTTATTGTTAAATTATTTATCAAAGTTTTATTAAAGATTCCAGTTTATACTTTACCAGCAGAGTATGTGACTGATTCCTCATTAACGTTAAATAATCTTGGGAAAATAATTTTTAGTTGTCTTTTGAACAACAAACTAACAAACCCTATCAAGAGAAATAAAAATACAGAAATGGGCATGGACAGATTTTGAGTTACATATCCTATTTTAATTGGAGAACAGCGGAGCACCTATTTGGCTGACAAATGGCTATGATTAAGGATTAAACACTGCTTTGGTTATAACAGACCCAGAGTTCAAATAGCAACCTTTGGCTGCAAAGTCCTTGAGATCTTGTAACCTATCCACTGACTTGCCAGTCTTAACAACCTACTTTCTTACATACAAAAATGCCTCATTTGTATAGTTTTATTTGTTTTTAGGGGAAACTGTACTTTTATGGAATTAAAAACTGCGAAACATATAACAAGAGAACATAAGAACAACCAAAATCAGTAATTTACAATCTGATAAAAAGTTTTGGATTTGGAAAAATAATAAAGTTCAAGATAATGGAACTGTACTTGTTAGTTTCCTAGAAAAATTTGTTCTTATGAATGAACTAAAAATATTAGAATTAATGAAGAAGAGTTAAAATTTACACTTTCTGTAAAGGAAGAGATTTCCATTCTACAATTTCTGTCGTGGAAATTATCTCTAAAAATTAATAATAAGGATTTACTCTTCGTTTATAAGACTTGGAAACTATTTCAAGTTTCTACTAGTGGTTGTGATTCATACAGCAAGGTTTAAAGCAGAAGTGAGAGTGACTTGTGAGGGATTCCCACATACAGGCTAGTTTCATAGATTTCTGTGGCTTAGTTACAATGACCTGTAATTGTGTGAAAATCACCTACAAATATACACACACAAATACATACAAACATAGCTGTTAAAACAGTACTAGACAATATAATGTAACCACAAAATCCACAGTTGCTTAAAAACAAGACAGTTCCAATTATTTAACCACAGAAATACAGAATAACAGAATAATTTAACCACAGTATACAGTGCACATAACCAGAGATATTAATTTAATATTCATATCCAGAATAGTTTATATCATAAAAAGACAATAATATTTCTTATCTCCCCAACTCAACTCTTTAGAAGATTGCCTTCGACATTGCCCCCAGACTTGATGGACAACATAATTTCCTATAGTGATATATGTTTAGCCAGCCTCATTTGCCCCTATGCCTGTCCTTCAGTGATGCGACATTTTTGAAACTTCTTTCAGAAACTTTGAGACATTGATAATTTTATTAAAATATGATAATTCAGTTAAGTGCCATAGCAGTACAAAATAAGTTTGTTTTGCCATGAACATTTAATCTTGTCTAAATGGAAATAGTTTACGGAGAAAACATTAAATAAGGTAAATGGTACCAGTACTCTGCTATCTCAGATTGTCTCTGAGTCATTGTTTTGGTGTCTCTAAAACAACTGAACATAGAATGGAGGATGGCTTTCAAGCTGGTCATATTTCGGTTGATTGATAACTAACTTCGTATGTCCAGTGCCCAGTGTTATGTTTGGCAGTATGCTCTTAGCAGATGTTACTTAAATGAATGACAAAATGGGTGACATATTAGCAATCTATTGCTGTGGCACAATATTACCACAAACGCAATGACTTAAAACAACACACATTGATCATCACAGTTTCTGTAGGTCAGGAGCCTGGGCACAATTTTGCTGGGTCCTCTGCCTCAGGGTCTTACAAGGCTGCCATGAAGATGTTGGCTGGGACTGTGGCCTCAGCTGAGGCTTGACTGGGGAAGGATCCACTTCCAAGTTCACATAGCTGTTGGCAGACTTTAGTTCCCTGTGGTTGTAGAACTCAGGGGCTTATTTCATTGAAGGCGTCTGCTGGAGGTCCTTGCAGGCTGGAGACTGCCTTGGCTCCTAGAGTTCCTTGCTGTGTGATGGTCCCCAACATGGTTATTTGCTTCTTCAAACCAGCAAGGGAGAGAGGGATTCCAGCAAGATGGATGATACAGTTTTATGCAACGTAATCATGTAATCATATACATGTAATCCCAATCCCATATATCCTGTCATCTTTAGCATATTTTACTTGTTAGGAGCAAGTCACAGGTCCTGCCCACACTCAAGAGGGGGTGATCAAACCAGGGTGTGAACACCAGGATGCAGGAATCATGGGGGCCAACCTAAGAGTCTGTCCATTACAGGTGGATATTCAGGCATAAAGTGATGACTTTTCATATGAGTGACCCTACCTCTTTCCTAAAAGAAATTAGAATGCATTTACCTTTTGAATGATGCATTCTTGCTTACCGCATAAAGCGGTTCACAGCGTCCTTTTATTAAGCATTTTATATTTCATAATCCACATATTCCACACAACATCGGGCATGTAGAAATTAGAGACTGATGTTCGCAAACTGTGGTTGCCTCTTCAAGGAATATTTGATGGTCTAACACGATGAGTGTCAATTATGAACTATGATGTCAATAGTAGCGGTGGTAGTAATAATGGTAATACATCATAGTAGTTTGTTGACTGAGCATCAACTTTATGTTAGGACAAGTACATACATGTGTTGGTCAGGACGAATGTTACAATGCCTGATACAGGCTCAGTTCAACAAGGTCCAGCACAGAGGTGGGCACAGGTTGACCACGTGATTATAACCCTCAGCCATACTTGATTGGCCTGTGGTGGTCACAAGCCCAAGGACCACTGTGTGTCTTCTCACAACCATCCGGGTCTGACTGGAAAAGGTGGGCTGCTTCCTCAGATTCTCTCTGGACTTTTCAGTACCACAAAGAGAACGTGACACTTAATGAGAGCTGATGCTTAAAAGACACCAGGAAGAGACATGACAAGTCCGAGATGTAAGGAATCAAAACTTATAGGTGTAATGAGGAAACAGAAACTGAAGGAACGGAATATGATACTTGTTCGTTCAATAAATATTAGCTGAGTGCTTAAAAATGTGCCAGGCACTGTGCCAGATGTTAGAATTTTAAAGGTAGACAGGATCAACAGGTCCTTGCCCTCATGGAGCTTACTTCTACTAGGGAAGGCAAAAATCAAAAGGAAAAATAGAAACAACACTATTGATAGAATCTGTGAAAACAAAATGTATGCTCACTCTATGACCCAGAAATTCCATATTCAGATATATACCCAGCAACAGACATGAATTCTGATGTCCACCAAAAGGCATGTACACTTTTATTCATAGTAACCACAAATTAGAGACAGCCCAAATGTCCACCAGAAGAGAATGAATTAATAAGCTGTATTCTAATTACACAATGGAATATTACACAGTCATTAGAAAAAAGAAAAAGAACAAATTATTTTACAAACTGCTACATGATGAATCTTAAATCATCCTGTTGAGGGAAAGAAGCCACATACAACAGAGGACACATTTCTACGACGTTCAAGGGCAGGCAAAATCAATCAATAGTGGAGAGAACTCAGAACAGCGCTTATCTCCAGAAACAGAGAAGAAAGGCACTGAGCGGATTGACTCGGAAAGGATACAGGGAAATCTGGGATTGTAATAATGTTCTTTCTTGATCTGGGTCATAGTGACTGGGGTATAGATATGTAAAAAGTCATCAAGCTATACACTTAAAGTCAGTGCACTTTACTAGTTGTGGTACTGCAATAAAAAATGAAACAGACAAAAGTAATTACAAACTGTGCTTTCTGAAGGAAACAATAGTGGGGCTGAAGTAGGGGACCACTGTAGAGTAATGACCTGCTTTTAGTAAAGAGGTCTGCACGGGGGTCTCTGCAGAAGAGCCATGTCCGCTGCGACCTGTGGGATTTGGAGGGGCTTGCCATGGGAAGCTCAGGTGGAAGAGCAGTTCAGGCAGAGGGCACTGCAAGTGCAAAGGCCCTGAGGCAAGAAGGAGCTAAGCATGAAGCGTAGCTCAAAACTAATGCACAAGAAGTGGCCTGAGATGAGGTGGAGAAGTAGGCGGGGTTGGGCTCATTCAGGGCCTCAGAAGCGTACGTTTCACCCTAAGTGCACTGGGAAACCACCAGAAGGTTTTTAGCAGGAAAGTGAAATGAGCTCATTTGAGAAGCCGTCACTCTGGCTGCAGAATATGGCATGGGTGGGAAGGCAAGTGTGAAAAATAAAGAGAACAGTGGTGGGAGACAAGAGTCTTGGGGAGGGGGAGGGGAAATAGATTTGGGATGGAGTCTTGACATGGCATGGACAGAACTTGCTGGCACACTGAGGGTGAGGTGATGCTTCTGGCTGGATCAGCGGTGGGTGGCCCATGACACCATTTTCTGAAATGTGGAAGACAAGGAGGGATGAGGGTGGGGAGTAGGCAGGAAGCAATAAAGCCGCTTTGGACATTAGAGCTTGGAGACATCTGTGCTCCAAGTGGAGGAGGAGTTGGATGCATTAGGCTGGAGCTCAACAGAGAGCCATCACCACTAAGGTGCTATGTTCCCCCGTGGGGATGGATTCGCTCACCCAGGGGTGTGTGGAGAGAGGGAAGGAGGAAAGGAGGACCACAAGCAGGGAAGGACCAGCAGGATCATCCCAGGTGACAGCATGAACTTGTGTCATCTGAAAGGGGACCAGGGCAAACTTCTCTATGTTTACTCTGGGAGGGTCCTGCGATCTAACTCCCAGTCTGAGATGCTAATGTGAATAAATCTCTTGTTCTTATAGTGAAAGAGAACAGCTTAAAAAAAATGCCTCATTCGGTGCTTACTAAAGCTCTGAGATATTCACATGCCCATGAGACAGGTGAAGGAACTTAGTTTAGAGGTGAAGAAATGCATCCTGTGTCAAACAGCTATCAAATGCCATGCCTGGAACTCGACATCAGGTTACTTCCAAAGGGTGTGCACTCAGCCATAGAATGAAGGCAGCATCTGGTTGCAGTTTAGACCATAAGTAAAAAAAGACTGTCTCCCCAAAATGGGAATACGAAAATGGTTCTTGCATTGACACACCTGGCAAAGAGAACACCAGCCTCTCAGGGTGTGCCACCAAGTTTCCCCAGTCAGAGGGACCCAGTCATTCCTGGAATCAAAAGCACAGGAGAGTCTTTGAGCTTGGCTGGAAGCAAGATAAGGCCTGGTAACAAGGGTCCTGGGAGGAATGCAGACCAGCTGTCTGGCCTCAGGACAAAATGGAACGAAGACCAGAGCCCACAGGCCAGCCTTCCACCAAGAAGGCTCTGTGGGTCAGCCTGGCTTTGCAGGCATCTCTCCCCTTCCTTCCTGGGGACAAAATGGTGACTCATCTCAGAACCAGACTTGTGCCCTCTACAGATCATTTTATGTAAATCTATTTGGTGAATAATACATACTTCCTCTTGTGGTGTATCTGGTAGTAATCATCCATCTCTTCTGTGATTGTCCTAAATTTCTGAGTTAAAGAACTCTAAGGGCTATTTTATTGATGCCTGAAGTGAGAGTGGTACTGTCAATGTGTGAGACCCAGAGTGGGGAAAAAAAATCCAACGAGAAAATCCCTAATATACGTCCTTTCTTCACGAGGCTCAGTGCTGCTGGGTGCACCACATTACAGACACACACGCACACACAGGCATTACGTGATATTCTCTTCAATAATTATCATAAATGGTTGTTTCCGTTTCGTGAATTATACCATCCATTTTGATTAAACCGTATACATCTAGCCAGCAAGATTGACGGGTGATTTTCCTTGATTATGTCTGTGATACTCAATTGACATGAACTTTTTTCTTCATATTTTGAATTCTAAGAAAATGAAAACAAGAACGTAGAAGCATCAGAACTTCCTCTTTTTCCGGAACACGTCACCTCTTTCCCATGTCATTGTTATTTCTCTTCCCCTTTCCCCCAGTACGTGATCATCCTTTTCTTCCCACAACACCCTCCCTTTCCTGCCTGAGCCCCCGTGTACCAGTTTCCTGGGGCTGCCATCACAAAATGCCACAAACCAAGTGGTTTAAACAACAGAAATCTATTCTCCCACAGTTCTAGGGGCCAGAATCCAAAATCAAGGTGTCAGCAGGGCCTTGCTTCCTCTGAGACTCTGGGTCGATCTTTCCTTTCTCTTCCAGCTTTTGGTGGTGGACAGCAATCTTCTGTGTTCCTTGTCTTACAGCTGCGTCACTCCAACCTCTGCCTCTATCGTCACATTGGAGTCTCCCTGTGTGTCTGTATCTAAATTTTCCTCTTCTTAAAAGGCACTAGTCATATTTGGATTAAGGCCCACCTTAATGATCTCATCTTAACTCGATGACATCTGTGAAGATCCTGTCTCCAAATAAGGCCACAGTCCCAGGTACCAGGGGTTAGGACTTGAACATATCTTTTGGGGGACACAATTGCCGTTCTGTGTCACTTATGTTTAGTTGGAGTCTGAGTTCAAATTCCAAAATAGATATCACTTAAAATTTCCTTAATAATACACATTTTGAAGGTTTTATAACTAGAATTCCCCCAAGGACAATCAAACACAAAAATTATCTTTTCAAAATAAAATGTCAGTAGTTTGAGGAAACCACAGCAATAACATGCACACTTACATGGGCACACACACATAGTTCTCTCTCTCTCTCTAATTTACTGCTTTTTCAGGGATTTAATAATAAATTATAATACACATCTTAAATTATCATGTATATGCATTCAAGAATAAATTTTGTTCTGGTTTTGCCCTCTTCCATTTAAAATAAAACAAAGAAAGAAACTAAAATGTCTGCCAAGGAAATCAGTCACCTGAGATGACCCCTCCTTATTTTTCATTCTGGCCCTCCTTTCAGCTCTAATAATTTTCAGACCAGAACTTCATAGGATTCAATATTTTGTTGGCAGAATGGTGTATCAGTTAAAAGTGTGGGTTTTGGGTGCCAGAAGAAGAGATTAGAGTCGGGGTCACTGACTCATGGTATGTTTTGGGTTCTGTTACTCGACCAATCTCAAAGGGTGGTTGTGAAGTTGAAATGATACGTGGAAAGTGTTTAGCCCAGGGCCTGGCACCTCACAGATGCCCAATACTAGCTGGTTATTAAGCAACATGCACATCATGTGCTAACTGATTACTGGTAGTAACTCTGAAAATACTAAGAGTCGTAGAAGGAGTTCTGTAATTAGGTTTAAAATCTTTAAAAAATGTGTTTTAAATTTTGAAGAGCATAAAGGTTTGGGAGCTTGTATTTAAAGAGTTTCTGCAAATCACAAAGTTTTATTTTATTTTGTTTTGTTTTTTAAGCCCTCAAAACTTGTAGACCTTGATTTGGGTGAGATGGTCTGATATATGACCCTTCCTGGTTAGTGTTTATGTAAAGCATCTAAGTTTGATAATAATCTTACTAGCAACAGACTGCCTTTTGCTCAGAAAGAGTGTAGGATTTGGAGGCAAGCAGACTTGAATTGGCACGTGACATCGGGCCATCACTGAACATTTCTGAGCCTCAGTTTCTTCATCTTAAAAGTGGCATTGTTAAGAGCTGAGAAGTTTGGAGCTTAAATGCTATGACTCAGATTTTCAGAAAAATAGAACGTTCCTTATTTTCCATAACTGATCTCACTCTGTTTGGGAGCTTCCCTATTCCCCCATGAAAGGGGAAGAAGAAAATTCAGACTGTCAATACGAGCGTCTGAGCATCTTCTGGTTTAAACCATTCTCTTTCAGATTAACTTAGTCACTTCTAAATGAATGGGCAGTCTTCTGAGGATTTGAGTTCAGTCAATTTGGGATTTATCCCCAGGCCCATCAAAATCCTTGGTGGACTTGCACATCATCCAGGTATCAGGGTGGGAGTGGTGGGTGCTGGAACCACTTTGGGTCCTTGTGCTGCCTCCTGGGTCCTTTCTGGCCTAGAAAAGGACCCTGGCTCAAAAAGCCACATACTGTATGGTCCATTTTTATGAAATGCCCAGAAGAGGTAAATCTGTAGAGAGAAAGTAACTTAGTGGTTGACAGAGGTTAGGAGAAAGGAAATGGGAAGTGACTGCTAATGGATACGGGATTTCTTTTTGGGGTGATGGAAATGTTTTGAAGTTAGATGATGGTGACAGTTGCACAACGTCATGAATATATGAAACACCATGGAATTGTATACTTTGAAAGTGTGAATTTGAGGGGATGTGAATTATATCTCAATTTTTAAAAAATCTCTCATGGTCAGAATTACAATTGCTGTATTTTACTATGTTATTAGTTCTTGTGTGCGTATTTTATTACAATTGGAATTCACTTTCTATGGAAAAAAATCAGTTGTGCATATGTGTTCGTGTAGGTTTATTTCTCAGTTTTCTATTCCATTACATTGACCTATAATGTCTGTCCCTCACTGTCTTGAAACCACACTGTCTTGATTACTGCAGGTATATGCAAGCCTTACTATCAGGTCCTGATTCCTCCCACTTTATTTTTCTCTCTCAAGATTATTTTAGCTGTTGTAGGACCTGTGCCTTCCATATAAATTTTAGAATAAGCTTATCTATATCTACCAAAAGCTTTCCAGATTTTGGTAGGAATTACATTAAATCTAGAGATCAATTTGAGAAGAATTGGCATCTTTACTATGTTGCATCTTCCAATCCTTGGACAGAGTATTTGTCTCCATTAATTTAGGTATTGTTTGATTTCTTTTATTAGCATTTTATAATTTTCAGCATGCAGATCCTACGCATTTTGTCAAGTTATACCTAAATATTTCATTTTCATTGACACAATTGTAAATGGCACTGTGTTTTTAATTTCAATCTCCACATGTCCATTTTTAGTATATAGAATATGCAATTCATTTTTGTATGTTGTTATGTATCCAGAAACCTTGCTTAATTCACTCTTAGTTCTAGGACTTTTTCTCTTTTTTCTTTTATAGGTTCCTTGAGATTTTCTATGTAGACATTCATTTCATTTGCAAATAGGGACCGTTTTATTTCTTCCTTTCAAATCTGTGTGGATTTTCTTTGTTTTCTTGCCTTATTGCAGTAGCTAGAACTTCTAGTACTATGTTGAATAAGAGCGGTGAGAGAAAACATTCTTGCCTCGCTCCCAGTCTTAAAGAAAAGCATTGTCGTTCACCATTAAATATGATGTTATGCATAGGCCATTTTTAATCACATCCTGGGCAGCACCGTGTTCGTCCCATGCCATGCTGAATGTCAGATTTTTCTCAGGAGGTTGATGTTTTTCAGGGATATGACCTGGGAAGTGGAAACGAGGCTTTTTCCTTGGGGAAATAACCCCAAATCTTTCTGGTTGTTTCAAAACCATGCCTCTGCCCTATGTCTGCATCCTAGAAGCAGGAGCAGCTGGGTCCACCTGCTAGTTATGTCCTCCCCCCTCTTTGTTCCACACAGAAGGGACCAGAAGGTCTTCCTTCCTTCCTGAAAACTCTAGGGAATGGGATTTCTTCTACATCACCCCTTTCTGATTACTCTGGGGCAAGAGTCTTCAAGTGTGGTCTGTAGACCCCTGAGGGTCTGAGACCCTTTCAGTGGGTCCATGAAGCATAAAACTATTTTAGTCAATACTAAAACATTATTTGTCTTCTAAAAAATGTTGTGACATTTCACTAATGTTGCAAAAACAGTCATGGATAAAATTACTGGCACTCTAGCAACAACCAAGTTAGTGACACCAAACACTACTGGTACACATTGTGTTCTTTACTACCATCCACTCACAGTAAAAAAATGTCAATTTCATTAAGGAATGTTCTTGATGAAGCAGTAAAAATTGTTAATGCCATTAAATCTCAACCCATGAGTACACATGTTTTTAATATTTTATGTAACAAGACAAGAGGTATGTATAAAGCATTTTGGCTACTTACTGGACCGCAATGGTTATCTCAAGGAGCAGTGAACTGTGAGCATTCTGAACTAGCCTCTTTTTGCATAGAACACCATTTTTACTTGAAAGAATGATTGACAAACTATGACATTTCAGACTTGGGTATTTGGGAGACATTTTCTCAAAAATGAACAAAGGGGGATTGTCACTTCAGGGAAAACAACAAAGAACATTTGTTGGCAATGATAAAATTTGAAATTTCAAGTGAAAATTAGAATTTTTGAAATCTTGTGTCCACCCGCATGAACTTACTTCTCAATACTTAATGACATTTCTGATGCGATGGGTGGTGATATTAACAAATGTGATTTTTTCAATATTGAGTAATGAAATGTGTCAACATTTGGAAGATCTGCATAACTTAGTGAATTAATATTTTCCAAATGACCAGTGCATGATGTTACAAAAGCCTACATGAGTAAAAGTTCTATTTAAAGTGCAAAAGGGATCAGTTAATTTAATGCACCAGAGAATGTAAATTTATTGATATGATTTTAGATTCTATATTGCAGCTAAACTTTAAGAAACTGTAGTATCAAAGAAGAATTCCACAATAATTTGAAATGGTTTTTAACATCCTCTTGCCTTTTTCACCATATATGTGTATGAAACCAGATTTTCTTTATATACTTCAACTAAAACAATGAACTGAAACAGACGGAATGCAGAAGCAGATATGAAAATCCAACCGTCTTTTATTAAACTAGACGTTAAAGAGAATTGCAGAAATACTTTTAAAAGTCTCCTTTTGTTGTGGACAACACAATTATTTTCATTAAAATATATTATTTATGTTAACGTGATGAGTTTAACATTGTTATTTTTTAAATAAACTAATAAACATTCTTGAACCTTCTCAGATTTAATTTATAAATATGATAACTTTGGATAGATAGAACCTGTATAAACAAACGAAAACTCTTTGGGGATTGCTCTAATTTTTAATAGTGCAAAGGGGTCCTGAAACCAAAAAGTTGGATAGCGTACTGGTCATTCCAGCAAGCTTTCTCATTTCTATTAAAGGGAAGCCTTGGGTATTTATCAAATTCATTTCAGTCTCTACAAGCCTAACTTTCAAGACTATTGTCTCATCTGAGCTTAACAAATCTAGTTTGCGCCTCAAAGCTGGACAAAATTGTCTTTGTTTTAGGCAGTGTCTGCCTTCACCTAAAGCAATAAATGCCTCTGATTCAATTTGTGGGGAGCTACGGGGCAAAATGATTAGCATAGAATAAAAAAATACGTTGGTTTACCATATCGAAAATATTATCCTGGTTACACAAGTATTAAGTGGGATTTGTATCTCTAATAACTGGCAGAGTACCTTGTAAAGAGCAGTTACTCAATTCCTGTGGTTTCACTCTCCAGTCATCTTTGCCCAAACAAGATACAGATCTACATCCAACCAAGCAAAATAGTACTGAGGTTTACCCAGTGCACAGACTATTCTCTGCACTAAACGTGGCATTCCCTAAGTCACTGGTGAAGAAGTATTTATTAAGTGATTGAAATGTACAAGGTACTTAGCTAGTGAGGTGCTAGCTAAGAACACAAACACCATTAGAACACAAACGCTACTTTATATGCTCCAGAACAATGGTTCTCAACCTTGGTTATACATTGGAAACATCTAGAGAACTTTTGAAAAGCATCCGTGCTGGGGCTCCACTCCAAGAGATTCTGCTTTAAATGGCCTACGGTGTGGTCTGGACATCAGCATTCTTTAAAACTCCACACTGAATTGTAACGGGCAGCCAAGATGGAGAGCCATGGACTCAAATGTTAGGGTTTCCGATAGAGTCCCCTAGACTTATTCATGTGTCGTTTATTCAATGGATATTTATTGAGCACGTATTGAGTATGTTTCAGGTACTGATTAAGGTGCTGCAGATATAGCAACAAACAAAACAAGGCATCTGCTCCCATGAGGCTAATGTTCTGCTACAGGACAGACAGAAACTACATACGCAAACGCATAGATACCTATTATGTCGTTGGTGATAAGAGTTCTGAAGAGAAATCAAGCAAAGTTAGAAAATAAAGACAGAGTGTGTGGATGAGGGTGCTTGTCAAGTTAGGGTCGTTCAGAAGGCCTCTCCAACAATGTGGCCTGCAGACACAGAGAGAACAGAAGGAAGTGAGGAAGGGAGTCATGCAGCTATCTGAGGGCCGTACCAGGCAGAGGAAGAGTAAGTTCTGTGCTCTGAGGGGGCTCAGGCTTGGCATGTTCCATGAGGGAGAAGGAGGCAATGGATGGAGCAATAGTCTAGAGCACAGCACAGAGGTTGGGCTGAGAGGGGCCTTGGTGAGGACTTTGCATTTCATTCCAAGTGACACCCTCAGGCACCAGGGAGTTCTGAGCAGAGCAGTGACACTCTCTGACATGTGCTTTAAAAAGTCACTTGGAAAGAGACTGTAGGAAGCATCAGGCGAGGGTGGAAGCTGGGAGAGGAGTTAGGAGGTGATTGCAGAAATCCAGATGAGATATGGTGGGGACTGGGGCCAAGGTGGGAGAATTGGAAGTGATTTCATCCAAGATGGATTGTGGAGGGGGAGCCAGCAGAATTGGATATGGGAGTGAGAGATCGTAGAGAGTCAGAGATGACCCCAGGGCTTTCTACCAGAGCACACATCTGCTCCTTGCAACAATTCTGCAAGGTAGTTGGAAAAGAATTTTCTACAACTTATGAATGAGAAACTGAGGCCAAAAGGAGTGCAAGTGAATAATGCAAAACCATAGAACTGATAAATGATAGTTAGAATTACTTACCACCTGCCAGCTCCTTAGACTCCAGGTCCAGTATTCCTACTTGGGCAAATTATGAGGCCATAGTGATTTTAGGAGCAAATCTCACTTTCTTGAAGCTTACAATCTAGCTGTGGAGTCAGGACTTAGAGATAAACACTAAGCCTTAACTGACTTAGTGCTAACTGTCATGTGCTCAGTGCTACGTGAGTGGGAGAGGCCATAAGTGCTTTTTGAGGTCTGAGGACAGAGCGAGCAAGATGGGCTGGGAGAGCTGGCATAGGAAGAATACAGTGAAGGGAAAGTCTCAATGAAATAGGTTCAATGAAAACCATCACTGCTCGAAGAGCAAAGACAAGAAACCTGATATACGTACGTGTCATGTCCAGACATTGAAGTATCAAGCTATTTGGTTAGACCAGAGGGTTCAAGTATGTGTGTGGGAGGGAGGTGTAGGGAAATCAAGGAGTTGAATATGAGGTTGAAAAGACAATTTGGGATCAGATTATAGCGGACGTTAAATGCCCATCTAATAATGAGTGAAAGCAGAGGCTCTTAATAGAGATTAGAATAATATTAATGTGATTTCAAGGTGCTAATTAAGCTTATTAGGAAAGCAGTAATAAAATCTTCATTAAAACAAGTCAAGAATATAGTTCTAATTTAATAACAAGCTGGATTAATCGGCTAGTCCTTAGAAGAAGTTTCATAATCTGGAGAGCCTTTGAACTCAGTGGGTAATTATCGTCAATAAGAACCAAGATCCCTTTGAAATAATAAGACATTAAAATAAGGTGTAAAAGCAGCTGAGTGGCTTCCATTTGCACAAAACAGCAAAACAGCTTCAGGCCAAGTGTGTGCCTGACTCGGGAGAGGCTGGAAGTAGCGCTGTGTTTGCCCACCAGGGCGGCTGGAGAGCATTTTCATTTGTTTTGTGGGTGTGGCCAAGACAGAACAACTGGGAAAATATTTGAATGGCAAAACTTTCTCAATAATGCCTAACTGGTTTGGGGAGTTTGGAGGGTGTGTACTCAATATCAAATTGGGGGTTTTTAGTTAGGTCTTCGATCCATCACAACATTAGGCAGGGAATTGGGCAAAGAGGATGGGCCAGGAAAATGGTCTAGATGTTTCAGTGGCTTTTTTGCCCCAAGAGCAAAACATGCTTTAAAATCAAGATTATGGACTACTTCATAAAACCTTGGTTATCACGAGTATGTTTAAAACAGGAAAAAATTAAACTGATCCTCTTTGGCCTTTTAAAATATACTAACCTACTTGATATCTTTTCTGCTGCTTCAGTGGAACAGACAATGTGAGTAACATGACTTAGAATTGGAAGCATGTTTAGCATTTAGAAGCACTCAGAGACAAATAAGATGAAGTTCAATGGGGTGAAGAGGAGCTGCAGAGCGACAAAGAAGAACTGGCCCCACAGTATTGATACCTGCTTTTTCTAAAAGCCTTGGCTAATCTTATTGCATGTTACAGGTTAGTCTTGGAATTTTGAAAAAACGATCTGAAATCGTGGAGGTAAGACATGGAAACATCAGAAAAACAAAACCAAAAAGAAGGAGAGAAAAGATTATCATTGAACTAAATAAACATGAGATGCCACAGAAATATGGAGATGTTGGTGTGCGAGATGAAGAGAGAGACCACACTGGATTGCATACTTCTTGCACATCTAAGCTTTGTAGGTAAAAAGGAAGATACAGGAGTGTTTGGACCCAAGCACGATGTATGGGGATGGGAGTGAATTACTTTGCTCTTTGCCTCCGTGTACGTGGCACAGCCTTCCCTGATGAGTTTGAGAAAGAACCACCAGGTGAATGATTAGTATCTCCTCTGCAAACCCATTCCATCTGGGGGTGGTCAGGGGAAAGTGGACTAAATTGCAGCCTTGATGGAGGAGGAAGTGTAAGCAGAAAGGGGCGGGAGGTGCAGACCCACCCGACTCATCTTGTGGCTGCTGCGGAATCTGGAAAGATTGTTAGGTGTGGAAGAGGATCTTATTTCAAATCCAACTCTGCCACTTACTTGTGATGTGATTGTAGCCATAATCCCTTTATTTCTAAAATGTGAATGATGACTACTTGACACTTGTATGTGTTTTCCTCTGTTTCATTTTATAGTGTATAAGCGTGCGAGCACTTCAAGTAAGGGAGCGTAGTTAATCCTATTGAAAATCAAAGAACTACACATGTGGGAGGTGCTGTTATTACTATTTTTATTGGTAGTGGTTTTGGTGGGTGGAAGTGAGGGTTGACCAGATGATCCCCAGGTCTGGTTTGCCACTGGCTGCCAGAACTCTCTCCTTTCCTAACACCTACACCCTGGTAACGATTGTGAGAGGCCCAATAGGTTTTGTCCTCTGATTTTTATTGCCCAGATCAAGAGGTGGAAGGATGCCAGGGAAAAGGAAAGCTGTGAGGAGCGTTTGTAGGTGAGTTTCAATCTATTTGGCTTTCTGATCCACTTGCCAGGACTTAAAAATCATTTATGTTTATGTCCAATGGAGAATCCAGTCTGCTTCTTCTAAATCTCAACCACTAATTGCAATTATACTTCATATTCTTAAAACTCATGGTGGTGTAATAATAGGAGAAAATTGGGTATTGTTTCCTTGCATTCATAGCAGAATAAAATGATGAATTTACCTAAATCTTAAGTGGGGATTTTGCTTTGACACAGGAACCATTTCTTGGTGTTTTGGTTGAAGACTCTACTAGTGGGTTTCTGAAAAAGGTGGCTTATCTGTCCAGGATATATTGAAAGCAGGGCAAATTCCTGCCTAACGTTAAGAAGACAGATTCTATTTCACTTACGCTAGTTTATTATGCTTGCCTTGTTAATCAGTATAATCAACATTTTTTCTGGCATAAATGGTGCATCATTAAATTGCTTCCTCACTAGAACATAATCAGATCTAGACTATAATGCAGTCTAAGGTCACACTTCATATGTAGGATATGATGGAAGACACAGGCCACACAAAATGGTTTTGAGGTCACCAGACTTCCACGTACCATGGTCAAAAGATGAGATCCAGCCTGCTCCCTTCTTGCCAACATTGCCAAAAGATAAATCTACACAAAGGCATCAAGCAGGCTCATAGCTTCCCTAGAAGCTTCCACAAATATCTCGAATTTTGTTTCATAATTCCTATTCTTCATCATAACCCATAGTAGTAAAAGGAACAATAATTTTGGTTATGAACCATCTGTCTTTCTATAAAAAGGCATTTATATTCTGAAGAAGCTATTGGTCACGAGTGACACCAACTTATTCAAAAAATTGAAATTATTCTCTTGGCTTCCTTTCTCTCCAAGCACTTTATGATAGTAATGTGATAGTTAATTTTCTATGTCAACTTTGTGTGTTTCTGGGTGAGATTAATATTTAAATTGGTGAACTTTGAGTACAGCAGATTGCTCTCCATAATGTGCGTGGGCCTCCTCAAATAGGTTGAAGACTTGAATAGAGCAAAACACCAGTCTTCCCGAGCCAGTGGAAATTCTTTAATAGACTGCCTTCAGACTTCCTCTGCATCATCGGTTCTCCTAGATGCTGGCCTTCAAACTGGACCCTGGGGCACTGGGTGCTTTCAGGAAGCAGGACAGTCTCTCTCTGGTCACAGTGAGGACATCTGGACTCTTAAAGTTATGTCAGCTCAGATACCCAGGTGAGTGCACCCACTCACCTTTCACGGTGTTATCATCTGTGGAATGGGATGAATAGCACCACCTGCCATCTCAGTGATGAGTTGTGAGCATTTACGAGGCAAAGCTTGTAAAGCACTTTGAAGTGTCGCACCCACGCTGTTTTATTGTTATGTCTTACACTGGATTATATTTTTCCTAAAAGATCTCCACAGGGATTGCTGCGCCCTTTCCATTTTCGTGGCTGACTTCTGTGGTAGATTTTATATCTCAATAAAAAGACTATATGATGTTTTAAATTGTTTGGGATGTTTTTCCTAGGCATCAAAGACGTGATTTCTAAAACCTCTAAACCAGTTTCTTTTTGTTTCTCTGAGAACATGTTAAAGTGGATAGTCAAGGTCAAAGACATAAGGAAGGAAGGAACAACAGGTAGTCATTTAAAATATCTTCTAGGTAGGGCAGGACACTTCCCCTAGTTCAGGGATACAATACACTGACCCACAGAGCCTCCTGGACACATTGAAGATGAAGGATGGCTGGGACTTCCCCCATGTTGCAGGAGAGCATCCCTGACTCAAGGTGATGGGTCTGTTATCACCTACCTTTGGCTCTTCAGTTTTTTCTAGATTATGAAGAACTTTCTTCCAGAACCTGAGACTTAGCTGAGAAACATAAAAGGGCATAGATCCAAGAATTTTAAACATGTATGCCAAAATTATCGATTTTTCCAAATACAGTTTAACAATGTGAATATGTATTTGGCAACCTTGGTTTCCCAGATGCATATTAATTCTTGCCTCTTCTTTCAAAGGATACCAGTAAAAAGATGAGAGAGCTAAACAAATGCTCCTCTTTATGATGATGAAGATGGGAGGGGTAGGAAAACACTTGCAAAACCATTGCTAGATTCCCACATTCCCAGGGGCAAGATTCAATGACACTTTGGGTCAGACAGTCCCATGGGGGCTGCCTAATACTGACTGTTAACCCTTGCCCAACTCGCACCTCAAATTGCTCCCCCACGTTCTGCCTATTGTTGTTTTCTTGACACTTTCAATTCAAATTCTTCGTGTTCCTAACACTGGAAAATGTGTCAAAAGAAAGACTTACTAGGGTCAACAAGCAAACATTAATAAAAATATTAATCATAAAATCATGCCTCTAAACTTTCATTTGACTTCAGGTGGAGAAAGAATGTCATTTGAGAGGATTTGCTCCTAGGCTGAATTATTTCAAAATCACATTAATTACACATCACCTATTTGTTATCAAAGACTGGTTCCATTCAAATAGAAAAATGCAGAAGGTGTAATGTCAGATTTCTAAATGACTTAAAATCAAGAAGGAAAGTTTTTCTGGTACATGACAGAATCTGGATTTTGGAATGTCTCAGTCGGCCGTGATGACGGGTTGAAACCCATGAGATGAAATCTACCAGGGATAACTAGGCAAGTTTCCACTGAGGTTCAGAAAATCAGTGGCACAGATAGAAAATGGAGAGATTCATTTAAATTGAAATTTCTTGGGTAAAGGGACGTGGTTGACTTTAGACTCGGTTCAAGTCAGTGTGACCAGATTGACAAAAAAGCCAATGCATCACAGATTACGTTACAAGGTTTATCGTGTTCATATCAGTAGATGTCATGATATAATTCATTCACCTGTTTCCCCATTCAGCGGTCATGCACTGTACAGCAGTGGCAGAGATCAGGGAATCCACAGGCGTCCAGGCTAAAGAGCAGAGTCAGCATGCAGCTTAAGCCAATGGTGGTGTTGTAGGAATTCAGGATCCTATTGCAGATCTTCACGTTTTTCCAGAAGAATCTTAAAGTTTGGATTGTAATAGAAAAAAATTCAAATTTCCAAACACTTTGAAATGAAAAAAAAAAATTTTAGGCCGTATCTAGCCAATAGGCCTCCCATTTTTACCTCTCTGTTAGATAGACGGTCAGGATCTTAGGCGAGAGGGGTAGACTGACCATAGGGTTTAGCTTTCGGTTTCGGTTTTGTCATTTTATAAGTTATCTTACAAGTGGCAGTTAAATCAATGGAAGTGAATAAAATCACCAAGGAGTCATGTAGAGGAGGAAGTTAAAAGCTTATGTCTGCTTTATTTTGAGCTAACTATATATATTTTTAGAATTGATTTTAATTTATCTATTGGTTACTTTTTCAGTTGTTGCTCTAAGGACTGCTATACACATTCTTAAACTTTCACAGTCTAGTTAGAGTTAATTTCATACCACTTCATGTAAAACATATAAACTTCACAATTCCGTAGATCTATTTACACATTTCCCCATCCTTTATGCTATAGTAGTCATATATATCATTACCCACATGCTTTATAAATCTTATAATACAAGGTTATATTTTTTTCTTGAAATAGTCTTATTTACCCACCTATTTACTATTTCTAGTGTTCTTCGTTCTTTTCTGAAGAGTCGGTCAGTTTGTATCCAGTATTAATTTCCATTGGTCTGAAGAACGCAAAGCATATCTGTAGTGGAGATTTGCTGGCAATAAATTATCTTCATTTTTATTTATCTGAAAACGTCTTTATTTTGCCTTCATTCCTGAAGATTATTTTAATTAGATATAGAGCTGTAGCCTGAAAATTTTTTTTATGTAACTTCAATAATATTGATCCACTGCCTTCTGGCTTCCAGGCTTTCTGAAGAGAAGCTGGCATTATTTCATATTGTTGTCCCTGTATATAATGTGCCATTTTTCTCTAGCTGCTTTAAGAATTTTTTATTGTCTTTGGTTTTATTGGATTAAATATGATGGGCATTTCCATGGTTTTCTTTGCGTCTTTGTTGAGTGTGCTGAACTTCTTGAATATGTAAATATCTTTCACCAAATTTGGAGAATTTTCAGGTATTATTACTTCAAATTTTTTTGCCCTATTCACCTCTCTTCTTTCTAGAACCCAATTATATATATGTTAAGACTTTTGATATTGTCTTTTCTCCCTATTCTTCAGATTTTATAACTGTATTGATCTATCTCTAACTTCACTGACTTTTTCTTGTGTCTTCTCCTAGTCGTTAAGCCCATCAAGTTAATTTTCCATTTTAGGTATTGCGCTTTTCAGTTCTATATTTTTTTAATTTGGTTATTGTTTATGGTTTCTATTTAGAACTTTTAAATGTATTACATGTGTATTTTCTTTATATTTTGGATCATGGTTAAAATATTTACTTTAACAACCTTCTCTTCTGATTCCAATGGCTGGGTCATTTTGGGGTCAGATCCCATTAAGTGTTTTCTTTTATGTTTGTGTCATACTTTCTCGTTTCTTTGTATTCTTCCTAATTTTGCCTTGTGTGTCTAATAGTCCCGGACATGGTGAATGGTATTTTTAAGGACTCTGGATTTTGTTATATTCCTCTAAAGAGCATTGGTTCTTTAGGTTTAAGCAGGCAATTAACTTGGTTAGAATTGAATTCCAACTTTGTCATCCTTGTGGCAGGCAGCTGCTGAAATCTATGTTCACTTCCTTTAACCTCAGCGGAACTGCTTGGAGTCTGCCCTGTGCCTGCACAGTTCAAGAGTCATTCAGACATTTGGGCAGAGTTTATACACAAAATTTTGATATAATTCTGTGGATGTCTCCTATCGTGTTTGGTCTCCCCAAATTTGTGTCTTCTACTTCCTCAAGCCTATAAGACTATTGCTTCCTATCCAGGCTTTAATTGCCCACTGTGGCCCGGACTGGGACTTGCTGTCTGGCAAAAAACTGTAAAAAGCAGAAACTTATTAGTGCTAGATCATTCTCCCAAGTATCCACCTCCTCTCAGTCTCTGCCTGCCTTTGGTCTCTCTCTGGTGTCTTCAGTAAAGGAGGTTTATATTTTGTCCAGAGTTTATGGTTATTACCTGTGATACACTTTGTCTGACAGGAGCTACTTGGCCATTACTAAAAGCAGAAAATCCAGACAGGTAGAATGCAAAGTTGGGAGCAACCTCTCAATTCAGGACCACTAGGTAAGTTGACCACAACTGGGCTAACTAGTCACAATGGCTCATCTGGTCTACGATTCCTTCTCTAGAGCTCAGACTACCAGATACACTATAGCCTGTGTGCAATCCTTTCAACACAACTGATGGAACAGAAACAACTAGCTTCCTAACTGGATCCCCCTATCATGTAACTTCCCTGCCTAAGAATTCTTCCAAGGATCCTTATTTGCCTGTAGAAGAAAATTCAAACTTCTTAGCAGGGCTTATAGCATCATATGAGACTTGAAATCTGAACATTCTGCCTCCTCTGTAGTCATTTTCTTTTTTTTTTTGTTATGCTGGGAGTACTAAGTTTATTAGAAAACAGGCAACATGATAACAGGAGTTAGACTGGGGGCTTGAGAGGACGGGGTATTCTTCATCAGTAGTTGTCTGAAAAGGTGTCTTCAGTGCCTACTTGAGCTAGTTTGAAGAGATGAGGAATGGGCTTCTCAAGAAAATGCATGTTGTTCTGCCCAGAATCGCTGAGTGACATCAGTATGGACTAGGTCATCTACTGGGGGACCCTTAGTGATGATGCCCTGCTCAGCAGCGGGAGGTCCTGCAGACGGTGCAACAGGGGGCTGGCTGCCAGGAGTGGGGGCGGCAGCAGGGGGACTGCACAGAGATGGGCTGGCAGCAGGTGGAGGCCCAGCAGCAAGGCCGGCAGACCACGGCCATGCAGGACGTGGGGCAGCAGCTGATAGAGCGGCAGCAGCCCTCCTGCAGGGAGCAGGGGTCACAGCAGCTGGGGCGGCGGCAGGGCTCGCAGATGGAGCGCGTGTAGTGGGGATCGCAGGTCACGGGGCGGCAAACGGTGGTCTGGCAGGACACGGGGCGGCAGCAGGAGGGGTAGCCACGGAAACAGGGCTGGCAGCAGCCTCCCCCAAGACTCAGGGAGGAGAAGGCAGAGCCACAGCAGGAGGCTGTCATGGTGGTGTCTGGGGCTGGGCTGGCTTGGGCTGGTGAGAAGAGTTGAGTGTTCTCAGGTGTGAATGTCTTCCTCCTGCTCTGGCCCTTTACATGCCCTGGCCAGGTGCTGATGGCCCCAGGACGCAGGATCATTTCCTTGTGTTTGTTTATTCTTTTTGAAATAGCATTGGCAGATTAGTAAGTTCTCTAGACACTGTTTTTGAGGTGCTCAGATACTCATAAAAGACTCTGTTTTCCTAATTTAATAGAAACTCATTCTATTTTGATATTTATGTTTCAAATAAGAACTTAATGACCCTAACCTCGAAGCCTCCAATTATCTTTATGGTTCGGTGATGCTTTTGCCAGTTGATGTCTTGATAGCACAGAGTGGCTGTCATTCTCTTTGGGTTGCTTAGAGTGGAAGTGAATTCCCCAAGGTGGGAGTGTCCTTTTTCGCTGCTGAGCCTCCTGGGCCAAACGAGGTCAGAACAATACTACAAGGGTATTTCAAAAGTCACGGTTTGTCAGTCAAAGAAGAATTTTCCAGTCCACTTTTTGGAGCTACAGGAATGCATCTTGGTAGGCCTCTACCGTCAATGTTTGGGGTTTTTTCCCCAATTTTTTTATTTTGGTAAATTTACTATCTTAAGCATTTTTGTGTGCACAGTTTGGTGGCATTAAACACATTCATATTGTTGTGCAACCATCAGCACCATCCATCTCCAGAACTCTTTCGTCTTGCAAAACTGAAACTCTGTCCCCATCAAACAGTAACTCTCCATGACCCCCTTTCTCCAATCCCTGGCAACCACCATTGTACTTTTAAAAAATTGTCTCCCCTTTCCCCCACACCCTTACCTACAGGAACCACTATTCTCTGAGTTCGGCTGTTTTTTTGGCTTTGGTACATGCTCATTGATTTCCACAGTCGTATCTTTCCAAACCAAGGTGAATTTCATTATTTATAATCTTCATGATAGCCAGCATCACTGACTTCTGACTATGCTCCAAGCATTATGCTAAAAGAAATAAATGTATTAATTTATTCTTCATAATAATCTTCCAAGGTAGGTATTATTAGATTCCTCATTTTACACATAATGAACCAGATAAGTAACTTGCCTAAGCTCCTACACTTAGTAATGTTGGAGCCAATACTGAGTCTAAAAACTTTTGCGGGAATAATATTTGTAAGCCTGATAAGTTGAAGAATGGAATTGTGGGTTCTACATTCCCTGTCATTAAGTAATGTCTGTTTTATTTAGGAATTTTAACAGTGAATTTAATTTTAAAATAGTGATTTTATTTATTTCATTACTGAGATGGCTATAGGCATTTTTTCACTCTTTTCCTGAGTCCACTCCCACCACGCACACTGTGCTCTAAGGACGATCACATCTTGCTGATCCATGAAAGTCACCTGCATTTTTAGACCTCCATGTACTTGCAATTAACATCATCTTAGCCTGCATCATTTTTCTCTTTAGCTATTTGATATTACATTTTATAATGATTTGTTGCTAGTGCTGTCGAGTCAATTCAGACTCCTTGTGACCCTGTGGACAGCAGAGTGGAACCTGCTTGGTCTTTTCGCACCATCCTCTCACCTTCCAGCGCTATATCAGACAACACTCTGCTACTATTCATGGGGTTTTCATGGCCAATTTTTTCAGAAGTGGGTGGCCAGGTTCTTCTTCCTAGGCTGTCTTAGTCTAGAAGCTCTGCTGAAACCTGTCCACCATGGGTGACCCTGCTGGTATTTGAAATACCAGTGGCATAGCTTTCAGTGTCACAGCAACATGTAGTGCCACAGTATGGTGAGAGCGCTGGATCTTAACCACTAGACCACCAGGGCTGGTTTTTATAATTATATGATAGACTTATAATATATTATAATATCTACTTGGTATTATAGTACAGATCTTTGTTTTATTTATTACGTTTCTTTAATTATGTGTCTTGCACATTGGAATGTAGGCGTCATGAAGTCAGAGACTTGATTGGGTTCAAAATGGCATCTCCACTATTCAGAATAGTGCCTGGCCCATAACAGCCACTTCAATAAATACCTGTTGGGTGAAAATTGCTCTTGTTGGCTAGAATTCCCTCTCACTCACTCCCCAAGTCAGACTGGAAAAGGCATTCTGAGAACCCAGCTCCATTGTCATCTTCCCTTTGGAATTTCCTCTCAACATCCCCTTATTCATAGAGAATGAATTACTAAGTCTTCATCCATTTTTTTATAGAACCCATCTTCCTTATTTCTCTTATTTCCTATTTCTCTGCCTGTTTCTGTGTTTACCACTGCACCATGGCGTTAAGGCAAGATTACTCATGAGTTGACTTGTGATTTCATCCACTGTACATACCACCACACAAGTCTTAGTTCCCTTTAGAGTGTCTGTCCTTCTGGCTTGGCTCCCTATTTGGAGAAAAGTCCCTTTGTTCCCATCAAGCCCATAGATAAGGTCTAAGATGGACCTGATTATACCAAATTCTGCATATATCACTCTTATAATTAAGAGTGATTTTTTTGACATCTTGGGAAAACTGATACTACTAGTTCATTAATTATCCTAACAGTCTTAGATATAAATTGGGAAATTACAGGAAAAACTGCTAGTTGCTTTTAAGACCTCAAATCAAAGCATTCTTTTGGATTTATTATTCTTTAATATTTGCAAGCCTCCTCAGGATTAAAACTTCAGGCTTGTTTTTTTCTCATGTTAGATTGGTGGTAGGATCTCAATGAAAGACTTTAAGACTAATTAAGCAGACTCGCTCATTCAGTAATAAGCATTATCCTAGCATTTGGGGAACAAGCTCTCTTCAACTCACATCTACAGTGAATTAGAGGGAATAATGTAGCAAGAGGTAAATTAACTCAAAGCACTAATGGTCATGGAATAACATTTCTATACTTATCATTCAGGAAAAATATGTACAAGTGCTGAAATTGTGTTGAAAAATCTATAAGTCTCTAATTACATTATCATCATAAAAGAAGATAAAAATTAACCTGTCTGTAGTCTCCTCTGAAATCTTCTTTCAAGAAATGAAAATAACAGGCTATGGGGAACTGTCAAAATGAAAGAACTCTTTTTACCCTAGTAATCTATTTTCTACCTCTTGGTAAGCCCCAGAGACCTGGATTGCTGTTTGTTCACTG
This sequence comes from Equus quagga, assembly GCF_021613505.1. Taxonomy (NCBI): domain Eukaryota; kingdom Metazoa; phylum Chordata; class Mammalia; order Perissodactyla; family Equidae; genus Equus; species Equus quagga. The sequence goes on along the minus strand of NC_060287.1, from coordinate 31,144,331 downwards.
CTCACAAAATGATAGATAAATGTTCCCAAGAGAACAAGTGCGTGATCGCCTCCTCGGTGTCTCTGGTAAATTAAGAGTTTTTAAAAATGTATACATGTGCTTGTACGTACAGTTAGGCACATTGAAGTCACGGACTTCCCCTGAAGTGAAACACTGAGGTCATGTGAGCATATTTCAGCCTTTAACCTGAACCCTTCGGCTGCATGCCGAGCTATGACACATACTCCATGTTTGTAAAGTCAATTTCATTTCAGTTGTTAGTATCAGTTACCATCATTCCAGATTTAAAGCCGCCAGCCCAGATCCTTTCTCGGAGCTCCTGCAGCCTCTCGTAGCTGTACCAAGCCTTTGGCATCTCCGTGCACACTCCCTCATATTGCTCCTGGACCATCTATTTGAACAGGCCTTTTCTCTAAATTTTATTACAAATTCTTGAATCCAGGGATCATGTCTGATATTTCTCAGAATCCTTGTTAATGTCTAGTCCAGAAGCCTGTTCTAACAAGTGCTCCAAAAAAGTTGTTGATTGATTCAGAATGGATTTTCAATTTTATGAAAAATATTTTTAGAATAAAGGAAAGAGTCACTCTTGCCTTTGGAAAATAAGATGGATATGTTTTTTAAAAAAAAGTGGATATCTTTAAAAAAATGTGGTGACATCTTAAGGGCTGCAAATTTCTACATTAGCACGTAATTTCAATATCAAATCCCAACCCAACTTCAAGGGAAAAATAATAAGAGAAAAAATGGAGAGAATATGACAACCTGGATTTAGTCTTTCCACTTATTCAAAATTCGTTTCCACCATAATCAACGGAAAAAAACAGAGTTGTCAGTCTTCTTTGAGTGGAGGCATGTGTGTTTTCTCTCTTTCCCTCTCCTCCCCTTTCCCTCCCATATTCCTCTTCTGAAACTGAGTCAGACCAGGCCATATTTCCAGTTAGGAGTCGGCACTGGAGCCAAGCAGCTGTTCAGAAACGTCCAAGTGGACAGCAAATGGCGCTGATGGAGTTAACGGCACTGACTCACTGGGGACATTCACAGCAGGTCAGCTGAAACCATGCCTTGCTGTAAAGAGAATTTAGTCTCACTGGGCAAGCGCCCAAGAAGAGAGCCGAGGCTGATAACAGCGTACTGCCTCTTAGTAGCCACTGGTTGCTTTGCTGTTCTCAGTTTTCAAGATTTTTTTCAAGTTGGATTTTTTTCTAACGCAATCATCAACAGTGATGGGAAGAACAGGCTGAGCAGCTGTTGACTGTTTGAAATAACAGAGGGGAGGTTTGGTCTCTGGAAATGCTCAACACGAGTTGCCTTGCAAGCTTTGATGACGACTTTCACATATAAAATTATGGGGCAGAAGCAGGAAGTTGAGTACTCTTGATGCCAGTAAGTCTAGCTTGGCAAATGTCAGAGTTTGGGGGATTTCAGAGAGATTTCATTCATCCAGGAATACGCCTACAAAATATAATGGTATTTTTAAACTTATTCAACTAAGCAACAATAAAACAAATTGAAATCATCCAAACCAAAAACATATAAGAAATAGAGCATATTCATATTTTGTGAACTGATACCACTTTTTCCTTAACATAGAAAAGAATGTATAAAAATATGATGAAAGCTGTCGTGTGTTTTTGTGTCATAAAATATGATAGGAAAGACTAATAAAGACATTTTTGGAGAAAAAACATAATGACCTTAAACAACACAACCTTGACACAAGACCTATTTTTATTTTTGTGTTTTCTTCAAATTACTATTTTTTATTTATTTCATTTATTTATTTATTCATTTTGCTAAGGAAGATTGGCCCTGAGCTAACTTCTGTTGCCAATCTTCCTCTTTTTTTTTGCTTGAAGAAGATTGGCCCTGAGCTAACATCTGTGCCAATCTTCTATCTTGTTTGTGGGATGCCACCACAGCATGGCTTGATGAGTAGTGTGTAGGTCTGCACCGGGGATCTGAACCCGAGAACCCCAGGCTGTTGAAGTGAAGCACGTGAACTTAACCACGACACCACCAGGCCGGCCCCTCAAATTATTTTCGTAAAATGTTTTTAAGGCAAATATCTTAGATTTGTTCCATACTGGGAGAAATTTCAACAAACAAGAAAGAATAATTACTGACATTGGTGGTCATTGGACTTAAACTTCATTCTCCCAAAATTTTGGCATTAGGTCATGGTTTCTATGTTTAGACGAGATCTTGTTTCCATCACACTTATTTGGTAGAAAAATCTGATTTAGTGATTTGTGTTCACTATAATCAAATTCCTTTTGTGATTTGACCCAAAAGCCAATTCTGATAGTTTCAGACGAGGCTGAAGACAGAATAAAAAATGAATTAACTTCCTTTCTCAAAAAGAAAATCTTTGCATTAAGTAGACCTTGGTAAATTAAATGACTATTTATCAACCAGTAGAGTTTGCGAGGTACTCTAGTGCATTAAACAATTCTAAAGTGCATAATTTTATATGCATTAAACAATTTTTTCGACTCTGCTCCTTTGAGAGCATACATTCTAAGTTCAGAGGAGAATAGTTGTGCTGTCCGTGTTTTTATAGAGAACTGTGTCAGAAGGAGTTTCTCAAGGGTGGAGATTGTGTTGGTGTTGCTTGCCCACCGTCTGCCTCATGGGTAGATGCTTAAGAAATATTGGTTGAATTAATTAATTTTGACCACAGGAACTGGAGGGATGACAAGGACTGTCATCTTTTCTTGGCAGAAGAACAGATTAGTCATTAGGATCAAGTAGAAGAGAAAACGGGATTTAGCATGATTTAAATCAAGATTACCGACGCCATTAGGAGGCAAGGCTGTGGGGGGAGCTGGGGAAACAGGAGACAGTTGTTTGAATAAGTTTGTATCAGCCTGGGCTGAACTCGTTTCTTCACACAGCATCAAAGGCCGACCGAAAATTCCACAACTGGAAAAATGAAACTGAAACAGGGCCGCAGAGTACTAGCGGAGTAAAGAGAGAGGGATGAGAGGAGGCGCAGGGATGGGAGCAGATGGGTTTCGAGATTCCTCACTTTGTTTCTGTTGTTCTGCCCTCCTGTTATTATTCCTCATCTTGGTGTCTTTTCGCATCTCTCCTTCCTTTTCATCTAAAATGGGACTGCCAAAGAAAAGTGACTGGTCGAATGTAAGCAACCCTGCAGCAATCTTGTGAGCATGCATACTCTCTCTCCTTTGATCCTGCTGATTTTTTCTGCCTATTTCTGACTGTTAACCTGATCATATAATGATCATGATAGTTAAATGGAGAATGGCTTTCCTTTTTGCAGCTGGGAAAGAATTGCTCCGTATATATGGAGATATATTTCTTATCTTTTAAACAATCAGTTCTACTTCTCATATATAAAATATAAGTATTATATATATGTAAACATATGATATATATACATATGATTTACTTGATAAATATATATATATATGTGGACAGAGAGAAATAGAAATGATTTTTTAAAAGATAAGAAAACAAACTGGTGAAATTTTTACTTTATGACTAGTTTGTGTATAATTTAACTTTTTCTTCAGGCATATTTTTAATTGCTACTATTTGATATGTCCCTTTTAAGATATTCTAATTTGGGGTTAATAATTTAATATCAAATGATATCTGTTTTAATTCTACTAAGTACAAATCACACTATACTATTCATCGTGGTGGAATAGGCATTGCCTAGGTCTTTTTGATGTTATCAGACTGTAGAGAAATCCAAGTTCTACACTAATGTGTAGAAAGGTATATCTCTCAATAGATAGATAGATAGATAAATAGATAGACAGATAAATAGATGATAGAGATAGAGAGATGATAGATAGATAGCCAGATAGATACATGATAGATAGATAGATAGATAGATATACACACACATACACAAGCACACACACAAATACTAAAAGCACAAAAAAATGACCTCACTGTAGGAGATATTTATTATAGGATGTCAGTATGTTTATATTGTTTAGAAAACTGAAATTGGAGTCCTGTAGCTCCTTTTGTTTTGTTTTAATACCTTATTTTCACATAAAATGAGACCAGAATCTCCTACATGAAAAAAAGCTTGGCATTTGTCACGTCCCTTCCAGCATCTGAACTCCTTTCCCCATTGCACTTCCTGTGTTTGGTAATGCAAACAAGCAGAACATTGTGTCATCCTGCTGGCGACACCCCTTACGAAAGGCAGGGAGTATCGAAAGCTGGGACTGGAGCTAATGAGACTTATTAACAAAAGTAAAAGAAATGTTTTGGTACCACTCCCTGATCTGGAGGGCCTGCTAATCTCGAGGTATGAGGTAATTCAGACTCCACGGCCCACAGCTCCCTCCCAGGCCTCTGCTGTTTCAAGAATGCCCTGCACTTGGTGTCACATCTTGTCTCATATGCAATTAGAGTATTAACCTATTTGTGAACTGATTTGTGAGATGTTTGGAAGATGCTGAAAGAATTCTTTTGGGAGCAAGAAGCCAGTGAAATTATACAACTTGTAAACTGAAAAAGGGAGACAATGTAATCTGATTTCAAGTCATTGTTTCTGAAACTGTCCTTATTCCCAAAATGTGGCCTTGTGGCTTTAATGCGTATTCTCAAGACCTCAAAATGAGTTTGGAGGGAAGAGGTCAAAGAGGTTCGACCAAGGCTTAAGACAATGTGGAGTGTCATTTGTGGGTGTACGCAGGATACCTTCCATTTTCAGTCTGGACGAGGTCATTCCGAAAGCTTTCGTGGTTAGCTTCAGCATCTAGAGGCATCACTTACACCGAATCCCAGCTCATCTTTCCACACTGTGCCTCAGTGGTACCATGACAGTATCAAATATGAGGTTCTGACTGCCTTTGTGAAATGCTCCTACTGTTTTGTCTTATAAGGCAAAAAGTTAATTTTTTATAAAGACAATCTGATCTATTTTTATTCTTATGATTTTAACCAGCATGTTTGGAGTTAGAGCCTGCCCAAATGCCTGACCTTAATGCTAGTAAAAATTATCAAAGTTTGAATGGCTCAAATCCGGACATCCATAGGGTTTGGACACACACACTGAGAATTCTGTGATGCGGGACAAACCAGTGGGCACAGCTGGGCAGGGGTTGTTGCCTTAAAATTTACTCCATCAGTGGGACTCATAAAATTAAGTTGTAATGGAGATCAGGGCTCAACCTGGTTAGACCGTTCAAGTCAACACTGCTTAAACCAGAGAAGATAAACCAGCAGTTGACACTCTGGCATGAGTCTCCAGCTGTCTGTATTTAAATCCTGGCTTCATTTTCTAAGTGGAGGTCCTGGGGTTTTGGTTGTTAAACTGGACAACTAGGGGCATCAGAATCGCCTGAGGGTCTTATTAAAACAAGAACTGTTGGGCCCCATCCCCGGAGTGTCCAATTCTGCAGGGCTGGGGTGGGGCTCAATGCTTTGCATTTCTGCTAAGTTCCCAAGCAACCCAGTGACCACACTTTGAGAACCACCAACCTAGGGCAACGAACTTAATCTTTTTGTTGTCGAGTTTTCTTCTCTGTTACACAGGAATAAAAATAACACCCACATCCCAGAGCAGTTTTGAAGTTAAATAAAGTAATATAGGGAAAGTCTTAGAATCCTGGGCAGCTCGTTGTGTCAATTAAGCATTAGCCATTGTCACTGATAACAGTGATGGGAAATTCTGTCCTTCAGACTGTTTTATGTTTATAGACATAAGCTAGCTTTACTTTGGAAAAACCCATATCAAACATATTATTGAATAAAACTATTCAACAGCACTGAATGTGTAGATTTAGGAAAAAGCACTGTGCCTTTTGGGTTTTTAATAAAAACTCTTGGCTACTATAAAACCTCTTGAGGAACCAGAGACCCTTTGAAAGCTATGGAAATACACCTGGGATTGCGATAAATCTTCTCCCACAAAGATGCTCACACACACACGTACATGAACTTGTGTTTACTCCGTGGCCACTTTAGACATCCAGGTGAAGGATACTGGTATAGCAGCTGCCTAAGTCAGAGGGCAGTGGGCCCTGCAAGAAGCAGTCAGCTGTGCTTTTCTTCATTTTTATCATTTAAATTGTGCAAATGATTTCCATTCGCTCTGATGACTTACCTCCAAGTAGAGTAGAACGAAGAAGAACCATCTTCCGGAGTCAACCACGCTGTATCTCAGGGCCAGCTGGGGGCCATTTAGACAGCTGCTAGGACCTTTGGCAAGCCACCATCTCTCTTGGAGGCTTAGATTCTTTAACTAAATGAAAGGACTACAGTAGATAATGTTTAATCCACGTCTAGAATGAATGGTGGCAATTATCTTAGAAGATAAACACATACGTGGCCTTAACGACAGGGCCTTCTTTCTCACCCATTTTCCGTAATGAGCTTCTCTCACATCACTGCTGAATTATCATATGCCCTTTTCCTATTACTGAACTCGTATGAATTCAGATTCTATAAACTCACTGTGCTCTCTTTTCTCTAGGTCACCTAATATGTTAATTTTGATGCTTTGTCATTTCTACCTGAGCCAGTTGGGGACACTTCATCTTCCTTCTCACCTGGATCATCAGCATATTCTAGTTCATCTCCAGGCCTTTGCACATGCTATTCCCGCACCTGGAACACTCTTTCTTTCCTACTTTGCCCCCTTTCTAGCAGACCTCTCCCTCCCACAGCAACCCTCTCTGGACTTCCCAATCTGGCTTTGCGTTCTCTTCCAGATTACAGCTTAGATTCTCTCCTCTGAGAAGCCAGGTTTGGGCTAGTGCTCTCTACCCCAAGCAACCCCACAGCACTCAAACCCTTTGTTGCGTTCCGATTGAGGTATTGACTTCCACATGAACTTGCATCTTAGTTCTGTTACTTACTGACTGTATGGCCTTGAGCCAGTTTCTTTGCTGAACCCCAAATTCTTCATCCAAGGAATGAGGCTCATAAATAGCTACCTGTTAGGGTGCTATGAGGGTTAAATAAGAAAATGCACAACACCTGGTTCAATGGTTGTAAATGATGGCTTCTATCACAACCAATACATCATCAGTCTTTCTTAAATGTAAGATATCTAAAGCAAATTTTTGGAAAGCCATGGATCATAGTTAAATTATCGTTGAAGCCTTGGACATGATGTTGATCAAAAAGAGAGCTCCATATGCTTTTTGTCAGTAGTTCTCAAGTCTCTCATGTTTCAAAATTACCTAGCAGGTTAAATCCCACCCTCTCCACCAAATTATGAGTTAGTCAACGTGCCTGGCTAGCCAACTATCAAGGCATCACCTTTGATATCTACAAAGGCACCCAGATGATTCTAATGAGCAGGAAAATTGGGAGCCACTGCCGCGGGTGACTGCAAGCAGGTAACACAGAGGCCATCCTTTGATGGAAGCCCGATTTGCATCTTGGAAAGATGCAATCCCCTTTATTCAGAAGTGGACCATGGTGGTATTTCAAGAAAATTTGGGATGTGGGGGTGAGAACAAACTGCAATCTTTACATACACTCTTATTCATGTACACAACTGGGACTTCCACCTCATAAAATATGGGAAAGATTAACTTGATCTGAAACTTTTAATGGCAAGCATTTCTAAGTGGCCATCTCAGTCATAAAAGTGTAGCCAAGGTGAAGCTGAATACGCATATGGAGAGAAATTACCTACTCCTCATACTCATGTAGCCAGAAGATTTGAGTGATTGGGCAAGGTTGGTTTATAGTTTCCATTCAGTGTTGAAAATTGTCAACCCAGCACAATGACTTTTTGTTTCGGCATGATTGATGCTGAACTAGTGTTTCTGGGCATAATCACCCAACAGGTTTAGCTACATCTTAAGCATGGCTCTAGTTCTTAATAACAAAGCCGAGGCCTCAACCTGGTGGAGAATTATGTCTTCTTGTTGGTTATGGCGTGTTGTAGCTATATCAACGTAGTTAAATATGTTTTTTTCGCCTGTGGTACGTGACTTAATATTGGAACTTAATCTGTCAAAAGACAAATCCAATCCCCTGTGAATTTGGCAGCAGTATTAAGGTTTGGGGCAACATCAGAGGCCTGGGATGGTTATCACATTTATATAAAATAATTCATAGTGTCCAGAGCTAATAGGTGACAAATACTTGTCATAAGTCAGACATCATTCTCCACTATTGCTCATGAGTACCAAACAGAATTTGGCACAATCAGCAGTAGAATAAAATCTCCCTGTAACGTAAAATTTTTATGCCCCCAAATTCACTATTCAAGTTGTGTAGATTGTCATAAACCAGGAATATGCATGTAAAAACTAGACATAAGAAAGGAAGTAAATGTAAATAAAAATATATTTTGTAAGAAAGGAGAGATTAAAATATTTCGCAAAATATTTACTGTAATCATGGCAAACAAATTAGGCTTATTTTCACCTAAACCCTTATTCTGACCCCTTGGTAATAGTGGTAAGTCAAATTATACCTAGCCTTCTCAAGGGCTATCGTGTAAGAAGATTATGAGAATAAGTGAGTTTCAAACAGGCATTTTCCTCTTTTTGTTCTGCTATTCCTAGAGAAGTGGCCCATAAGGAAACACCATGGACCATCTCAGTTTCCCATGGTAGAATCATTATCAATCCTGGCAGTCAAGATTCCTAAAATAAGACAGCTAATGAATTCTTGCACCCAAAACATGCAAGAGAGAATCAGAGAGAGATTTCATGTAAATAGAAAGGAAGGCAGTGTGAGCCTGAAGGCAGAAACTGAAGTGATGCAGCCACAAGCCAAGGAGTGCCGGCAAGGAAGCTGGAGGAGGCAAGGAAAGATTTTCCCCCAGAGCATACAGAGGCAGCACCACCCTGTTGACACCTTGATTTGGGCCCAGGCATACTGATTTTGGACTCTTGGCCTCCACACCTGCGTGAAAATACATTTATGTTGTTTTGTGCCATCCGATGTGTGGTGATTTTGTTACAGCAGCTGGAGGTAACTAATAGACATAGTCATTGTAATCTCTTACACACTATACAAATCGCTTCTGGGGCTGGCCTGGTGGCACAGCAGTTAAGTGTGCACGTTCTGCTTCAGAAGCCCGGGGTTCGCCAGTTCGGATCCTGGGTGCAGACATGGCACCGCTTGACAAGCCATGCTGTGGTAGGCATCTCACATATAAAGTAGAGGAAGATGGGCACAGATGTTAGCTCAGGGCCAGTCTTCCTCAGCAAAAAGAGGAGGATTGGCAGCAGATGTTAGCTCAGGGCTAATCTTCCTCAAAAGAAAAAAAAATCACTTCTCAGTTATGTTTATGGCACATATTGTTAGTTTCTCTTCACTAAAAAAAAGCTCCCTGAGGCACAGATTTTTGTCTCTTTTGTCTCTGATGTATCCTAAGTACCCAAGAGTTGTCTCCACCCGCCCATGTGCTCCCATCTGCCCAACCTCTACTAAACTGTTTTCTTCTAAATTGCCTACTTTTTGAAGGGCATCCCCATCTCTTCACGTTCCTCAAATCCTTGCTGTCCCTCTCCCTCACTACTTCCAGCCAGCGGCCATGTCCTGTCCATTCTGTCTCTTAACTGTCTCTCAATTCTTCTCTCCTCTAATCAAAGTCCCCAGTCATGGCCTTGGTTCGGTCACTTATCATTTCTCTCCTGGATTGCAACAGACTATTAACCATTCGTAATTATCTCCACCCTCAACTCCTGCTGCCAAGGACCTCATTCTGACCTTCTGCTCACCTCCTCAGCCTCCTGACCCTCCACAACAGGCAGCTGTAGTCCTGCTAGACTGGGCACGGGAAAATCCTTGCACCCCTTCTTTTGTTCCCCTGAGAGCTTTTGGTGCACGTGCCGGTTCCCTCTTGCCCATGTGCAGGCTCTGGAATCATTGGCACACCCTGGTGCCAATGCTGGCTCCACATTTTACTCAGCCAACAGAGGTTCGCTGGGAGGGTTAAAGAAACCAACGTGTGCTGTGGTCAACTGATAACAAAAATGTTCCCAACTTTTCACTCTTCTTGTGTCTGTGTCCCTTTGTAACCTACGGGGACAGCTTCTCCCATCAAGAGGTGGAGTCTATGTTCCCTGAAATCTTTTCCTTTTGCTTCCCCTTGAATTTCCTGCATCTTGCTCTGTCCAGCAGAAGCAGTGACATGCCAGCTTGCTGCCTTACTGGGAACCCTGTCCTCGCCATATGAACAAGCCTGGGGCTAGTATACCAGAGGATAAACTCCATGGGAGGGAAACTGAGGTGGCCCAGCCTATAGCCAGCTGACCCCCTACATGTGAGGGAGCCCAGCCTAGATCAGCACAGCTGCCCACTTGAATTGCAGTTGACCACAGCTGCATGATTGAGTCCAGCCCATTTCAGGAAAAATACCTGGATGACCCATAGACTGGTGAGCATGGGCAAGTGCTTAGTGTTTCAAGTCATTAAGTTTCAGAGTGTTATGCAGCAATAGCTAACTGATACATGGGCCAAGAGCAAATGTTAGCTATTATTATTAATTCATATTAAAATAGAATGCTACCATTCCAGCAAGCATTTTCCATCTCTTTCAAAAGAGACTCTCTCTTGGATGTTCCACAACGCTCTGTGTATAACGTGCCCTCCCCCCATCTCTTTTGTTTTACTTAGCACCTTGGCATTGGTGCTATTTGTATATTATTTGTAGACGCAGTGTGTTGTAACACTCAGCGCCGCAGGCTCTGGAGTCAGGCTATGTGCAATTGTATCCTGACTCCACCGTTTATCAGTACATGACCTTGGCAAGCTCTTCATCTGTCTGTGTTTCAGTTTTATCACCATTAAGATGAGAATAATGTTAATATTACCACTTCCTAGATTTGTCGAATAGTCCATTAAATTAATATCTACAAACTTCCAGGTGCTCACATTTTACTCTGTGAATTTGCAAGGAGAAGGAATTTGTTTCTCCCATAGAGACAGGTGACTTCTCAGGAGAAGTCTTTCTCTTCTTCCCATCTCAGTGTTGCCAAGTTTAACACAGAATCTAGCATCCAGTAGGTGTTTTTTTACACTTATAGAGAAACTCACTGAAGAATGGCTATCAAATCTCTAAACATTCTGTAGACCTTGCTATAGGTGATGTATTAGTCTTTTATTGCTGCTATAAAAAAATACTACAAGATTAGTGGCTTAAAACAACTCTAATTTATCTTACAGTTCTGGAGCTCAGAAGTCCAATTCAGGACTTCCTGGGATAAAATTAGGGTGTAGGCAAGGCTGCATTTCTTTCAGGAGGTTCCAAGGGAGAATCCATTTTTGGCTTTTCCAGTCTCTGAAGGTCACCTGCATTCCTTGGCTCGTGGTCCCTTCATCCATCTTCAAAACCAGCAGCACTGCATCTCTCTGACCATTCTTTATCACCTCTCCCTCCTATCACAACCAAGAAAAGTTCTCTGCTTTCAATAACTCATGTAATTGGATTGGACACACCTGGATAATCCAGGATCGTCTCCCCATCTCTTAGTCCTTAACTTAATCATATCTACAAAGACCTTATCGCCATGTTTAAGGTAATATATGTTCACGTATTCTCAGGTTCTAGAGATTAGGATGTAGAAATATTTGAGGGGCCATTGTTCCGCTTACCACAAGAGGTAACAACATTGGTCAAATCTCCAAGAATAACCACAGAATCACCAGGGAAGCAACTAGAACTCTTGAAGACCATTTCATCCAACCACTTTGGAGCACTCTTTACATTGATGCAAATGAATGGAGCCCCTTTGAGTTGTGCAAATTCAGCAGGGCTACAAGAAATGGAAACAGTAACTCAGAGAGGGTTTGTCTCACCTACCGTGGTGTGACCTTAAGCTTCAATATTGAATTTGTGATTCTCAAAATGAACTCTTTCTTTTTTAGTAACTCTAATTAGAATTTAAAACCTCCATTTAATAATTCCTTCTACGACCTTCTTGTTGGCAGGGAAGATTGGTTTAATCCAGGGCAGTCCAGAGCACTAGTTCTCAAACTATGTTCCAAGAAAGTTCTTTAGGATTTTCCTATAAAATCATATATATTTATGTAAAATATATTTTCATATATTTATATAAAAATATTTCAAACACTTAAAACTCTTTATAAACGTGAGCACTCAGATATATTATCTATTGAATTTTGACACATTATTACTTTATTCTGTGATGTTCACTGGTTTGGGGCTGACCTCAGATGGAACTGTCTCTAGCCACTTCCTGGAGACACTCTAGGAAGTTTCTCTGATTTACAGAGAAAGGGTCCTGACACTACAAAGCAAATTGTTTTTTTAAAAAAAAGAGAGAAAGAGAGAGAAATGATCTTCCATAGCTATTTCTATGTCATGAGTCAAAAATTTTTTCCGGATTGTGCAACAAAGCAACATCAACCAAAAAAGGAAATAATATCAGCAAGTACTTATAAGTCTATAATATGAGTCTACCATTCTACAGATGAGGAAACTAAAGTATGGAGAGACTAAATGGTTTTCTTGAAGTCAAAGAGCTGATAAACGGCAGAGACCATGGGTTTCTGCTCTGTGCTTTTAACCACGACACTGCCAATATTTAGTTATAGTTCTGATTTATCTACACAGCCAACATTGTACTTACAAACTGACCTTGTAGTAAGCAAATAGAATTGTTTAGAATTGGAAGAAGGTGAGATAGTATTCTTGGTTTTCCTGCCCAATTAAGTGAGAGAAAGGAATAGGTGTCAGACCTCCGGAGATGAAAGTGCAGCATCTTTCAGTGCTGATGAACACAAACTCAGCCGAAGGAGGAAGCTGAAATCTGTTGCTGTAACAAACGACTTAATACTCTATTCCAGTACTGGATTCTTAATACTGTACTCCAGAACTGGGTTCTGGGCTTTCTTAATACCGTCCCCCAGAAGTGGAGTTACCCACGCATCAGAGAAGCCATGGGACAGCTGGGAGCAGGCTTCCCTGTTGGTCTAAGAGAGCAGGCAGATCCTAGAGAGTAAAGGCAGGCTGAGGCCCAGTCATGCCTGAACAGATCCATTTCCTCCATCTCCCAACCTCACCCACTGAATCTGTAAGAGGTGGGAAGAGATGCTTAGAAGGGAGATGTCTGTCTATTAAAACAAGTGGAAGGAGAAGAGTCCTCTAAGCAGTTACAAACTAGAACTCATTAAAAACAGTTTTAATAATAAAACTCCACTTAGGTATAGTATGTATTAGAGTCTTAAGTGACATTGTTGTTTGAAAGAAAATATGGTTCCAATGTTGAATGCATTTGTAAGCCATTCTTCTGAAAAGATGCAAATAAGTTACATCCTATCTCAAAATGCTCTATTTTTCCTCTTCCAAAGGATAATTTAGGAATTTTAATAAATCATGGTTCTTTACAGTAAATATAACTACACTGATTGATTCAAGACACCATCCTTAAAGTTTGACTTTTGACCTGATTTCTTCTCGGCCCATGGCACTGTCTCTGTTCCCAGGGCCAAGCAGTAACTCACACATATTTCTATTCTTAATAAATATTGGAATCACAAATGACTGATGAGGAGTTGCCTAGTGCCAGAAAGTTACATAAGTCAAAGACTAGGTTTTCCCATTCTTTGAAACTAAGCGACTCAGTCAGTGGTTGTGAAACTCAGCTGCCTCTGAGAATCGCTCAGGCTACTTTAATAAGAAAAGCTGGGGCTCAGCCCAGATGCACCTAATAATCAGAATCTCTGAAGATAGGGCCTATGAATTAATAATTTTAAATCCTCCTAAAAATCAAAGGAAATGAAGCGAACTAGGATGAAAATTATTAAGACAAAATTAAATGCTTTTTGAAAAAAGTTTCTAAATTTGGTAGAAAAATCACAAAGATTAACATAGCCTAAAGCAGTTTATCAAAACCTCTGTGCTCTGGAGGCAACAAAAGCAAACAAAATTTAAGCTGCAGCGTCTGTGTCAGAGACACAGCCCCCTGCAGAGGTCCAGATGTGAGTTTCTACGAAGGTCCGTCCAAGCTTGGAGTTGCTAGGGGAAGAGGCCCTCTGTCAAATGCGAGTCAGAAAAGGGCGTCTGCAGCTAATTCTCCTGCCAGGCCACCCACTGGCAAAGTCCTGCGTCATGAAGCCACCATGTTCGTCTCTAAAACTATCATCTGCTCTTGGATGTCCAGCCTTGTCCTGGGAACAGTGTGGATGTCCAGGAGTTCTGTCATTCATGTTCGTATCCTAAGTGGAGGGTTCCAGGGTACAGGACGTGAGCTAAGCATTGGGAATTCCAAGGCTCAGTCTTGGTTCTCCCAGAACTCAGAATACAGTGAATGATTTTATCTAACTGGAAAGGAAAAAGATATGGACTTGAAAAGAGTATAGTTACAAAGCCACATGGACACATAATATGTGACAACATGCAATGAACTCTTTATTTGACATCAAGAAGGAAAGAGATATTTCATTAACTAAGATTTTCCGTAACTACCACATATGAGCTATCAGTTAGCAAGGAATTAGAATACAACGCATTTATTTGAGGAGCATAATTTAGTCTTTTGATGAATCAGAAGGTATATGGGCTTCTAAGCCATCAATAAGACCAGCATTAGTGTTACAGCAGTGAGGTTCTGATAAGCTTTTAATTATTTAGCAGGTCAACCTAATTAATTAATATATTAATCTAATCAATAGACTGACAAAATACACTTTGCCAGCATATGATCTACAGTTTGCATATCCTCACCACATGCTGTTAGCTGTATTGCATAAAGTATTTTAAGCCAATGCATCAATTAATAAATTGAATCATACCTCCAATGAAGTATGATAGGGTAAGAAAGAACCTCAAATGAACCTAGCAAATAGTGGGAAGGGATTGAGAAGGAAGAAAGATGTTTACAGAACCATGGGGAAACAGTCCCTTGATACGATCTTACCTTGTGTGTCCCCAAAGCCAGTTTTCCCGTGCAAATGACTCACTCGTACTCTGAGCAAACCAAGAACAAGTTGTTTGCGTTGGATGATTGGTATATTGCACACATTGAGTGAGCCCTTTGACAGCATGCAGAAAGATAGAAAGTGTCCTCAGATTTTTGGGAAATTATTTATTGCTCTCATGAATCTCATTTTGCACATCCTCAATTCACCTCAAGGTAAAACAGCCAAAATCTTATGTGTCAATAGAATGGAAATACACCCTGAGTCAGCTAATTATTGCATGTTGTTGTAGCAAGTAGCACACCCAGACTAAATTTGGGAAAGTAGGAGCAACCTACGTGTTTTTGCCCAAAGTGGGAGCTAGAATCTATTTTCCTCAAAATGAAAATATCTTTACTATTTTTTCAGATTGCAAAAATAATAGTGTGACTTATAAAATCCCAAATGATACATAGAATATAGAAGGAAAAAAATCTCCTGAAACATCGTTACTTAGACATAAGCACATTAAAAATTTGGTAAATATCTATCTAGACACATCTCTATGCATATACAATTTTATGTAAATGAAATAATACAGATTATTAACTTGCTTTGTTACTTAACAATATTGTGGTCATCTTCTATATTGATATGTACACATTTACATCATAGTTTTTGATAACTTCCTGGTATTCCATTCTATGGCTGTACTAAAATTTTATAAACTATTCTCCGATTAATAAATTCAAAAGTTGTTTTCATTGTTACTAATGATGTTTTAATAACCATCCATATATATATATATATATACGTATATGCATCTTTATAAATGTATCTGTTTTTCTTCTTGGGATCAATTCTTAAAAGTGGACTTGCTGGATCCAAGGGCATACCCATATTTAAGGCTTTGGTTCCTATTGCCAAATTGCCCTTCTCCAGTAAGGTCATCCCCATTTACTCCTCCGCTAGCACTTTTTGAAAAACATGAGAACATTTCTAATAGTCGGGCACAGTCCATCTAACTAGGGTGTTATTTTAAAACACTGAGAATTAATGCCGTCCTTCAGGAAACCAATGAAGTGTTTTGTTGAGGATGACTGATCTGAACTCTGGAATGAGATCTCCCCACCCTCTACTATCTGTAAGAAACATAGAGGCCAAAGGGTGGGTATCTAATTCATCCTTTCAGTATTCATCATGTGTGTAAAATGGAGACACTTTTACTGGACACCTCTTACACCTACATTTTACTCAAGCCTTCTGCTCACAGCTATGGCCTGATAGCATCTTGCCTTGGCTGTCCTCTTATCTTTTGCTTTCTGGGTTAAGCTCAACAACGTACCTTTGGATGGGCATTTTCTCCTTCCATTTCCCTCTGTCCACTCTTCTATTCCTGTTCCTTGGGATCTTTTCCCAAAATAAGCCACATGCAAGTCCTTGTCTCAGGCTCTGTTTTCTGGAAGAACCAAAGCTAAGATACTGCCCAACATTAGATTTGCCATGAAGTGAAGCAGCTTTAATTAGTAGCAAACATTTCCCTCTCAGTTAACCATTGATGTAAGATGTTCCAAGCAGATCTTCTTAAAGCAAAAAGTTGTCACTGACTTGCCATAAAGGCTACAGGTGCTGTAGAGTTCAGAGCTAAGTCTCTATTAAGAAATCTAATGGCAAAACTTGACCAACAGTTATAATTCAATTTTGAGAAAATAGAGGTGGAATTGATGCATCCAAAAATTATTTCAGTGACCCCATACTAGAGAAGTTTGATTCTAGAATACAGTTTCCCTCAACAATGGACCGTATATATCCCGTAGTCCCGTAAAATTATAATGGAGCTGAAGAATTCCTATCACCTAGTGGTATCATGGCTCTCATAAGGCTGTAGTACACAGCATTACTCACGCATTTGTGGTGATGCTGGCATAAACAAACCTACCGCACTGCCAATTGTATAAAAAGTATAGCACACACAATTATGTACAGTATGTACTTCATAAGGATAATAAATGACAATGTCACTGGTTTATGTATTTACTATGCTATAATTTTTATCATTATTTTAGAGTGTACTCTTTCTACCTATAAAAAAGCTTTCTGTAACACAATGTGCCATGTTTCTCCAGCAGCAGCCTCATACATCTCGTATTTACCAAGTCTCTTAATTGCATCGTTCTCTCTTGTGCTTGATTTAATCTTGTGTTGTTTTGTTCATCATGGCTCCTAAGCACACAAAATCCGCTGCTAGTTGCCAGTAGGAGGCCACGTTGAGTGATGGACCTGGAAATGAAATCAAAAGTGATTAAGGACTACGAAAGTGGAAAATCAGCGATGGTTATTGCTTGCCAGTCAGGCATGTCCCATTCCACCATGGCTGCAATCTGGAAGAACAAGAATAAAGTGATGGAAGCTGTTAAAGGATTTGCTTCATAGAAGTCAACAATATCAACAAAAATTTGAGAAGGGCCTGTATTATACATGGAGAAACTTGTAAGGACCTGGACTGAAGGCCAGGCACAGAAGCGTATCCTTCTCGGCATCATGACAACCATCACCAACGCAAAAAGTTTGTCTGCGACATTGAAAAACCAGACCCGACTACAATGTTGAATTTACTGCTAGCTTTGGGTAGTTTAAACAATTCAAAAATTATTATTCATTACATAATTTGAAAGCCAGTGGTGAGTCTGTGAGTGCTGATGTGAAGGCAGCTGATGAATTTTTGGAAACTCTAGCTGAGCTGATTGTGGAGGAAAATTACTTACCAAAGCAAATATTCAATATGGACAAAACCTCCCTATTCTGGAAACGGATGTCTGAAACAACTTTCATCCATAAGGAAGCCAAGTCAATGCCAAGTTTCCAGCCTTTTAAGGACCAGATAACATTCTTGCTTGGGGGCATTGTTGCAGGCTACAAATTGAAACCCTCTGTGATCTGGGACAGTGAGAACCCCAGTGCCTTCAAGCATATCAATAAACACACCCTGTCAGTGTAGTAATAAGAAGTCATGGATGGCCCAGCTCTTCTTTCAAGATGCCCTCCTGAATTGCTATGCCAGAAAAATGGAGAAGTACTGTTTGGAGAATAACATCCCTTTCAAGATTTAGCTTATTGTTGATAATCCTTCCAGGCATTCTCCTTTTACTGGTGATCTTCATCCCAATGTCAAAGTGGTGTTTTCCCCTCCAAACAGCACCTCTTTGGTCCAACCAGCAGATCAAGGAGTTATAGCAGCTTTTAAGGCCTGCTGCCTGAGGAGGGTCTTTGCTCTGGCAACTGAGGAAGACACTGATGCAATTCTGGAAGGATTACAACATCTATGACTACATTAATAACCTTGCTTGGGCTTGGGGTGACGTCATCAAGGGCTGTATGAATGGCATCTGGAAAGAGACACCCAAGAGGTTCATCCATTTACTTCACAGAATTTGCTAAGGATGAGGAGGTTACAGAAATCAACAAGGCTGTGTTGAGATGGCAAACAACTTTAACCTGGGTGTGGATGAGGATGACATGGAGGAGCTCCTAGAGGTGGTTCCTGAGGAACTGACTACTGAGGAGTTGTTGGAAATGGAACAGGCACACATAGCTGAAGAAGAGGCAAGAGAAAAGGAAACTGCAGGAGAAGGAAAAGAGGGACACTCAAGAAAAATTTTCAGTGAAGGATTTAGCAGAAGCATTTGCAGACTTCAACAAGCTCTTTGAAAAGTGTGAAAACATGGAACATAACACTGAAAAGCTTTCATTAATAGAGAGGAATGTTCATGGTGTACTATCTGTTCACAAGAAAATCTGTGATTGAAAAAAAGAAACAAATCAAGCAACCACCATGGACATATTTCTGCAAAGAGTGACACCTCCTCAAAAAGAGCCTCAGGCAGGTCCTTCATCAGGTGTTCCGGAAGAAGGCACTGTTATCATAGGAGATGACAGCTCCATGAGTGTTTTTGCCCTTGAAGACCATCCAGTGGGACAAGACCTGCATGTGAAGACGGTGGTATTGTTATAATGACCCTGTGTAGGCCTAGGCTAATGTATGTGTTTGTGTCTTAGTTTTTAACCAAAATATTCAAAAAACTTCTAAAATAATTTTAAAAATAGGAAAAAGCTTATAGAATAAGGTTATAAAGAAATAAAATATTTTTGTAGAGCTGTACAATGTGTTTGTGTTTTTACGTTGTGTTATTACGAAAGAGCCAAAGCTAAAAAAAGTTAAAAAGTATATAAAGTAAAAATATTACAGTAAGCTAAGGTTAATTTATTATTAAGACAGAAAATATTTTTTTATCAATTTAGTGTACGGTGTTTCAAGGTCCACAGGAGTGTCCAGTAACGTCCTAGCTTCATGTTCACTCACCACTCACGCGCTCACTCACCCAGAGCCACGTTCAGTCCAGCAAGCTCCCTTCACGGTAAGTGCCCTATACAGGTGTACCATAGTTCTCTTTTATACCATATTTTCACTGTACCTTTTCTATGTTTAGATATATTTAGTTACACAAATACTTACCATTGTGTTACTATCGCCTACCATATGCAGCACAGTAACGTGCCTTACAGGTTTGTCGCCTGGGAGCAGTAGGCTCCACGATACACCCAGGTGTGTAGTAGGCTGTGCCGTCTGGGTTTGTGTAAGCACACTTTATGATGTTTGAACAATGATGAAATCACCTAACAATGCATTTCTCAGAACATTTCCTTGTTGTAAAGCGACACATGAATTGTACACAATGGAGGGCCTCATTATCTATACATATGCATAGCTGATTTTTAATTAGCCACCTTGGCTAAGTAAATTTGAATCCTTCGTGCTTTTTAAGAAAGTAAAATTTTATTAAAAGGTTTTTGTTTATATTCTTCTGTTCCAGACACTTTCAAGAAATAGAAGATTTTTCTGTTTTGCAGGCAAAGATACAGTCTTGGATTAAAAGGCTCCAAAATAGACTCAAAAGGCAAAAGAAACTGTTTATTTCCTCAACAAATCATCACTCTGCAAGTCTAAAAAAACAAAAGGAAAAGTCTTCCCACCAACAAAACATAATCTAAGTTTCTATAACAAGTTTTACAGACTCTAATATTCAAAGAACAGGAAGCAAAAGACATAAGTTGTTGTATTCATGACCATCTTTATTCTGTCCTGTGATCATTTTTTAAAGTCCTAGTTATAGACTCCAAACAATTCCTTTTCCCTCCCATTTTAATGTCTCTCTTTAAATAATTGCCAACTCTAATCCATATTAGATATCCAAAAACTCTTTAATCAAAAAGCTTTCTAGAAATGTCTGGAATAGGCAAATCATAGAGTCAGCAAATAGATTAGTGGTTGCCAGTGACTGGGGGCAGAGAGGAATCAAGTGATTGCTAATAGAGAAGAAGCTTCTTTTCGGGGTGATGAAAATGTTCTAGAATTAGACAGGGGTGATGGTTATATAACTTTGTGAATATGCTAAAACCACTGAATTGTACACTTCGAAAGGCTGAATTTATTGTAGGTGAATTACACCTCCATAAAACCTAAAGTTTAAAAACAAAAAGCTTTCTAGAAGTAGGCGACATTTTTCCCTGGGAAAATACTTTCGAGCACTTGTGTTCTCTCTTTCTTCTGTTCTTTCTGCTGGAGAAAGGAGAGAGCAGCAAGAGGGTCTCACCTGACTTCTCCGACGGTCTTGGTCAATTCTGGCCCTTTGCTATGTTATGTTACAGGAGAGCAAAGCATCCTTTGACCCTGAGTCTGAAGTTTAACCCCTGTGATCCCGCCCAGTTAGATACCTCTAAGGTACACTGCACATTTTATCAGTCTGACGAACAGGAAGCTTGACCACGTTATTCCCTTGATCAGGACTGTCCATTTCACGCTGTCATAAATGGCAGGGCTGCAAAGAGGACAGCAGTGACAATGGCTGGGACCTAATCCGTTCTATGAGCTGCTGCGCACCAGAGCCACAAGTTAATAGTCAGCAGACGAGTCCTGGGGGCTTGGCTTTTTATTCGCAAGGAAAAAAACCATCCCTATTGGCAGCTGAAGAGACAACCCCTCTGGGGACCAATTATTCTATTTTGTGCTGTACATACTGCAGCAGTCTGCTGCCAGCCCCCCTGGGAGCCGCTCCACTGGGCTTCCCTAACCGAGGCCAGGCTGGTGCTCCAGACACAAGTTGTTCTTCATGTCAAAACTGCCGCTAATGACACAATTAAGTAACTGGGGACCACAGAGAAGCTCTTAATTAGGTAAACACGGCTCTCTGAGAAATGATTGCCCACTTTTAGGCTAGCCATTGCTGTCAGATTGCTAGAAGATGCATGCTCTGTGGATAAATGAAGAAGCATTTTAAGGACCCAATGTCTCCTTGATTATTTCTTCTTACTTAATAGTAGAGGACACATTTTATTAGAAATAGTGTGGCTTGCTCCATTTTAGGAATTTATATGCTTTAAGTTTGTAAAAGGAAAAGGATTGCATGGGGAGGAAAGAATTACTAAAGATTCTTTCTGGTACCAAATAACTTGACTGTACGCGACCATCTTTTGGAATCGCTAAACAACCAGTGTCATCTTACATTGACTAACCGAAATTCACACACATTTAGGTTAATTTCTTGTTCAGAACCTCCTTGCCTCTCTTGCTCCCTGTATGAATCATATGCTTCAGTATTTTTTTCCTAATTATCCTTACTTAGATTGCTTTTAATATCAGATTATATTTAAGGGCTATTGAAGATATGCAGCATTTTTCTCACCATCCATCAACTATATATATATATATTTTTTTCTTCTTCTTCTTCTTCTCCCAAAAGCCCCCCCAAGACATAGTTGTATATTCTAGTTGTAGGTCCTTCTAGTTCTGCTGTGTGGAACGCTGTCTCAGCATGGCTTGATGAGCAGCAGGTAGGGCTGTGCCCAGGATCCTAACCGGTAAACCCCAGGCCGCCAAAGCAGAGCACATGAACGTAACCACTCGCCCTGGGGCCAGCCCCATCCAATATAATTTTTTGAGCTCCATTTTAGCTGGGAAGCCAGAAAGGCCACATCCCACTGGCAGGTCTAAGCAGGAAGATCACATATGATTTTACAAAGCAATTTTCACTTACATTCCCTTTTTCTCACATTGTTTAGATTTTGCTGTTGTTTGATATGTTTTTAATATGGAAACCACATGTCTCACTTTAAGGAACTGAATCGGTGCTTCCTAAGGGCTCCCCTGGTTGTTGATGATGTTTTCTTTCTTTGATAAACAAACCTGGAAGCTCAGTTAATTTATCTTTTTGTATTACCAAATGACAAACTAAAGTAGTTTTCTCCCAATTGTTTATTGACTCGATTATTTATCACTCCCAAATATTTATTGTTAGGTAATAATGTTTATAGGAACCATATGCATGTCTGTTTTATCATCTTTTACCATCTTAGTTCATTCTTATATTAGCTGAATCTATCCTAAAACTGAAGTTTAGATGGACATATCAAATGTGTGGAAAAGTCAGCACTATTAGATTGCAGGCAGATAGTAAATTAGGTAGTGGAGACCATATTATGTAGTAAAGACATCAGAGTGGCCATTTTATCACGGTTCTCACTGTATAGTTCTCAACTGCGCCCAGTTACTTATTCTTAGTGCTAGTTCTTTGTACTTCTATTAACATGATCGTCTATCTATAAAATTAAGATCATCGGTGGATGGGAGAAAGAGTAATCTGCCTTCTCTTTGCTGCCCACTGATCTGTGGATCTCACTCTTTTCCCTCTAACGTCCCTGCCATCTTGCCAGCTAGTACAAATCCTTTCCCCCATCATCACCGTCTTCAATGACAACCTTAGTGGCTGAAGCACAATTTTCTTTTCTACAACGCAGCTGACTCAACTGATATCCATCTTCTCCATAGTCACCTAGCATTCAGTGACCAACCCTGCGTTCACACTCTTTGTCTCCAGTGGGGCCTCAGATAGCTTCCTCCTTCCTGCTTCACTTCGTTTTCCCCGCTTGATGCTCCTGAGACCTGTTCAGCTGACGTTCTGTGGTCAGACACTTCAACTTTGCTCTCACGCTCAACCCAGAGCTTCAGGGCCCCTTTGACCTACTCTTGGGCTTGCTGAGCCAACCACAATCCAGATCACTCCCAAAGCTGGCTTTTCAGTTCTTGATTTTAGATGTCAGAGCGTCACTAAAGAAAGTCACAGACGTTTGCAGACCTGACCGTTGTATGGTGCAATCTTGGTTCTGATCCATAATCTTTCATTTCTTCAGGCTGTAGAGCTTAGATATGTTCTTCAACGGAGCTCTATAATGCTTTTCCTCTTTCGAACTCCCAATCTTAATACTGCCTGTTGCCTTTCACTCATTTAGCAGACCTTTTTTGACTATCTCTTCCATGGTCTGAATGAGTGTGTAGATGCTGAAGATACTGGAGTGAAGAAAGCAGATGTTGCACCT
This sequence comes from Equus quagga, assembly GCF_021613505.1. NCBI lineage: Eukaryota > Metazoa > Chordata > Mammalia > Perissodactyla > Equidae > Equus > Equus quagga. The sequence goes on along the minus strand of NC_060287.1, from coordinate 31,121,075 downwards.
CCCTTCAAAGTCTTTGTAGTCTAGTGTTGATGGTGGGAAGGTTGTGGAGAGGAAAGATGAGTACAAGGACCATTGTGAGATAGTGACACAAGAAGCCACAAAGAAAGGGAAACAATGGGGAGCCAGGAAAGGATTCCACATGTCATTGCACCTTCTTTGTTTGATGAAATCAACAGCATCCAGTGTGAGCGTCTTTAGCTAATTTCCTCCAAACACCAGAGAATTTCACTCTCTCTGATTCCATCTTTAATTCCATTTCAGCCTGAAAGAAAATGCTGCCCATTCTTCATTTCATGGCACCCCTTCCATCTGCTCCCTCAATACCATTCTCTCCAGCCTACTCAGAGACACCATCACACAAATCATCACTCTTCATAGAATATTAAATCTTTCTTTTCCCACTGGCTTCTTCCCCTTTGTCTTCAAAACTTCATAGGTCACCTCAGTAATGATTACATTCTGCTGCTCATCTTTACAATGGACTGCTTTCTCTACCACATATGGAGAAAGGGTCTGTCTGCAGTTCTTCATCCCATTTACTCCTTTTTTTCCTATGTTTTTAAAAGAATGTTAAATATTTCATATGTACAAAAGGAATAAAGAACGGCATAATAAAATACAGTTTATTGATTAATAAAATTAATTAATAAAAATAGTATAATAACGACCCTTGTGTTTACTATCCAACAAAGTGTTAGAAATTAAATATTGCCTAGTCAATTATGTCTTTTGATATCATTCTTCTTCCCATCTCATGAAAAAATCTCTCTGTAGTTGGTGTTTCTCATTCTCATACATTTATTTACACCTTTACCACCTGCTTATTCTGAAACACAGCAAAGTATGAATTTGCATATAAACTCCAAATAAATGGCACCATATCTATATATCCTACTTAAAATTGTTATTTTCATTCAGTACTTTGTGTCTTGAGATATATTCATGTAGATACATCCATTCGCTACAGAATTGTATTCCATTGTTTTGGAATACAAACATGTGCATGTCCCCATACATGCAAACATATATACATACATATATCTTCTTTGTAGTCCATTCTCCTTCTGTTAGAAATTTAGATAATTTTAAAAAAATGTTTACAATTTTTACCATGAATACTCTTGTTTGTATCTTTTTGTGCACATGTGCAAGAGTTACTCTAGGGTAGAGACCTTCAGTGGAATTTCTTGGTTATTTAAATGAATGAATGGAAGCAACACCATCATTGCCACCCTGATCACACATCACCTTGGAAATATGGAGCCCACTTTGTAGAAGAAATGAGGCAAAAGGAGGTAACATGTCATGATGGCATAATTATGGCGGGACACAAAACACAAGTCTTGATTCCAAATTTATGTGCAATAATCACTGTACCCAGCTTAGATAGGCAGTTTCAAAGACCCTAAAGCCCAAAAACTAGACTTCAAAATTTGGGTTTCCAGCTAAGACATTTTCCATTTGAAAACATTGCTCATACATTAGATTTTTAAATGCATTTTCTCATTCCTCGGTCGTTTTTATTGTAAAAACCAGAACAGTCATTTCTTGTTGACCTAACCAGAACAAAGTTGGCCAAATAATTCCAGAAGGCATTTGTGACACTCATAATTGGGATCCAAGTTAGTCTAAATTAACCTGCTATGGCAGTTTGCAAATTCCTTTCCCTACCCTGAGCGGTTTTTTCCTCTGCTTAAGTATGGTAACTAACAACTGTGCGATGGTTCCGAAACCAAAACCACAATTGCAGTGCTTAAATTTAGGCCATTGCCTTGCGTTGCCAATTTAGAGAAGATGTGGTTAAACCAACAGTCACTTCGACTACTGACATTTCTGACGTTTTGAATTAAAAATAAAAGTCACTTTTTCTTCTATAACAAAATTAATTTGCCATTGACATAGGAGTTAAATGACACATTCATCAAGATATTTCTCACCCAGATAACAAATTGAACATCATAACCCAAAAGCCTCATGGGATAGTAATTTGCCAACATTTAGTACTGATTCTATTTCCATGCTTCCCGTAAGTACCAAGAAACTTTTTTATTTTTTTACATTTGCTGTTTGTGACATTATTTGTATAAGTGGCATTAATATATGACTGTTTCTATCTATATTGGCGAAACTTTTATCATAGGAGAAAAGTCAAAACTCATCGAGATGACTGGTCAGGGGAAAGATTTCCTATGGAAAATAAAAGCGTTGATTTACTTTCTTCTTACCTACCGGTATATATCAATGGTCACAGGAAGATACCAGTGGAAATGCTGGCACATTCATAGAAAAAGATATTGTGGCTTCCTAGCTAGAGAAAAAGCAATGGATGTATTGTTTATTCCCGTCACGGTATAGAGAAACGTTGGAAAAGTACCTTTTGACCAGAATCATTCCTGAGGAGATTTTCAGAAGAAGACTCCAATCTCTTGTGTATTTGGAGACCCACAATCTCTTGCACAAACTAAGCGATATGGGAAGTTTAACGTATTCTGGATTTGCGATTGTAATGAGACAATATATATATTAGATAGTTGATGATGAAAAATAATAGCAATTGATTTGCAAAAAGAAAAAGGAGATATTTTTAGAAGAAATTCTTGCTTTGTGTTAAGAAATATAGTTAAGCAGTTGAGAAATATTTTAAATAAAGATCTGTAGTGATCAATCTGCATGTGAGTGGCTTCTTGATTCTGATTTGATTATTAGGGCTAAATGCACAATCCCTCATGTCAATGGGAGTAATTGTGAAACTAAACCAACATTTGATTCATCAACGTTGGGTTCTGGCCAAAAACTCCATTCCATCTTATTGTAACCTGAAAGTCATGTATTAATGTTAAATCCTCTTCAGCCTGTCTTTATTCTTTCCATGGCGGCAGGTGGTACAAATAGTTATATCTCTTGAATAATTGGGAGCAGCTATAACAAAATCTATAGCAGACCTTCTCCACTCCCTATATTATCAATAAAAAATAGTTAAGTCGGGCCTTCAAGTGATAGGGTAAATACTTACATTACTTTGGTTTTCTATCTGCTCATTTTATTTATTTCTAAAAGGTAGATGACATCGAAGACAAATATTTATGCATAGTCTCAGCAGCAAATTGTCCTTAGAAGCTTTAGACAATGGGAGTGTATTTTTAAAAGACCTGGAATTGAAAGACTGAAAATAAGAGAGATGAATTGAAAAAAAACAAATCTTGGGAAATAATATTTCAGTTTCAGCAGAAAACAGAAGCAATAAAGGATTAAATTAAAAGGATATAAACTAATTACAGGAGGGTTTGCCTTTAGATTAAGTTATTGAGAAGGACTTAATTTCCTTTAACGAAAATCAACAGCATCAATTTTTTAAGAGCTGACAAATTAGAGGAGGATTAACAAGTTTAAAATGAGTATAAATGTAAATGGCTGTGTTACTCTGTGACCATCACTGAGCCACTTTGAGCAGCAATACTGTATGAACCCGTATCCCAAAAAGATCTGTCTTGGTAAGATAAGTATTTAGGTAGGAGAATAACCAGTGACTGGGTGTTAATGATTCAATAGATGTCATTCCCTTTGTCATTGCTAGAGAAGGGTCTCCTCTAAATTTTAGGAAGCAATGGCCCTTTGAAGTGGTCTTTTTTTTCTAGACTTAAAACCACTGTCTTGACCTGGTGGAGTTGTTCGAGAAAATGCCTTGAAATCCTTAGATGTCCAGGATCCCTGACACTGATGTCCTGACCACTTCCTAACTCAGAAAATTACATTCTGATTATCAATGTTCTCTTCTTGTGGCTCTACTTTTAAAAGATTAATGACTCTGGTTGGAATCTAATTTCCTCTTAGAATTAATGCTGCAGAATTAATGGGCCAGCTGGTCGAGTTTCAAAGGGTAAATAAATGGCCATCTTTGTTATGGTCAGGGTCACAGTTATGACTGCTCAGTGACTCAAAAGCCATGGACGTACACAAGTGATTGAACTTGTCGGCCAAGAAGCCACCCACAGTAATGAGAGTGCCCAGGAGGAGTAGCTGGAGAACACGCTCGTCATCTTTTTTCCAATCTATTCAATAGATTCTATTCAATAGTCTGATTTTTCCAGGAATCATTGGTGTTGAAGTTGCTATGAGAAGGAAGCACACCTGGCTCCATGAACCCCTTTGCTGTCTCAGGATGCATATGTGCAGACATATACACATACAACACACTGTAAGTTCCATCAGGGCAGAGGCTGTATCTCCCAAATCTAGCACAATGCTTAGCATGAAGTATGTGCTCAGCACACGTCTATGAAAAGAGGAGGGAAGGAAAGATGGAAGTGGACACATGGACACATCTAAGTGGACACATGGAACAAGAAGGAGGGAAGGAAGGAAGGGAGGATGAAAGGAAGGAATTAGAGTAAATGTAGCAGCACAAATTGGAAAGCCTTTCCTCCTGACTTTCATCTCCCTTTCCACTGTAATCCTAAGGATGATCTTGAGCCTCATGTACATGCTTGGAATTGAATCACCCACTGCCAAGTTCTACATATATCTGTTGTGGGGAGCAGGTGGTTGCTCTTTGTGCATGCTAATGCTTGCTGGTTCAGGAGCAAACATACATACGCTCACATCCTCATAGGCATAACGATGGCTATCAGGAGCATTTTCTACAAACAGGACAAACAGGATTTCCTCCATTTGGGAGGACTGTCCCCATCTGAAAACTCCACGACATTCTATCACAGTGTGTTTCTCATGACCCTTGACCTTTTCTCATGATGTAGTCACTATTAAAGGGTCACATACCTTTGGAGGTGTAGCGGATTTGACACTCTCCTTTTATGACAAAATTATTTTCAGTAATAATCATATAGTAATCTGTAATAATCATGATTTTCTTGGTTCATTCTTTAGTTTTAAACCAAATAACATTTACAAGTAAATTAATTTTAACTTCAAAGATACTACTTGAATTCTATAAAATAGTTCATGTAGGAACAAAAATCTGCATGTACCATATAAATTATTACACCTTGCAGTTTGCACTGTTTCATTATTTTTAAGTTTTAAACATGAACAAAACATCTAAGTGGGCACATGGAACAAGAAAAATTGGAGTAAATCAAATTCTGCTTCTTCCTCTTTACAAGCAGAGTGCCATCATCATTTATTTTCAATCTACTCTTTAAAGTAAGAATATTATGTTTAGAGAGAGGAACGGGGCCCAATCAGTGACAAACTTCCACTCAAAACAAATGCACGTAGCTGAGTCCTCAAGAGAGACTTTATACCTAGGAGTGGTGGAACTAACTTCCCTGTGGAGTACAATGTTTATTAAAGGACAAGTAATAAAAATGTGCTAATTGAAGTTGACATATATATTACCAAAACTCAACAGTAACAACAGCAGTTGTTTATAACTTAGACCAGGGGTTGGCAAACATTTTCTGTAAGAGCCAGACAGTAAATATTTTATTCTTTGCAGCCATCTGGTCTCTGTCACAACTACTCAGCATGAAAGAAAGCAGCCATAGCTAATGCATATATGAATGAGCGTGGCTGTGTTCCAATAAAACTTTATTTACAAAGATACCCAGCCAGCTGGATTTAGCCCACAGGCTGTAATTTGCCAAACCCTGATTAGACCAACAAAGGACTTTCTTGGGAGGAGAAATATTTTATCACTGACTTTGTTTGGATGACCGGCTTTTAGTCAGTTTTATTATTGTTTTTAAATTCTCTAAGAAAACGCACCCCTTTCTCGCCAACGCTGGCTTGCACTACATGCCTGCTCCCAGCACACCATTGTCTACGTCTAACTATGGTGTAGGCCCTTAAAGGTAAACTTGATGTCCAATTCTTCTCGGTGGCCCCAGGATCTACCACAGGGCCTTGCACATTGAGTGTGCTTAATAATTATTTCTGAATTACACTGATCCAGATGTACCTTAGATTCAAACCAGGGCTTATACTCTAATTACTTTCATATAACTTATTCAATGTACTCCTGGCAGACTTTAGAAAAAAACAAAATATCATACAATTACTACACATATTTATAATTTTCTTTCCATCACTAAACAAGCTTCTCCCGATATTCCCCAAAAGTAGGTCTGTATTTCTCATGAATATTATATACTGATGAGTAGCTTTGTTTCAACAAATGGATTTAAAATTTCCACTCTTTTTTCTTCTGCTGTTAGCACTTCCTCTTTTAGTAGACTTAGAGTCTCCCAACCCATTCCTTTCTTGTTTTGTTTGAACACTTAAGGGCTTCAGCATTTCTGCTGCCTCTGCAAATGTTTTACGTCCAATCAGAATTCTTTGTTCTTTCTTCTTTATCTGTCCCACAGACTCGTTCTCTCAGGCCACAGCTTGTCCATCTTTTTGTCTTGTAATCTTTGCCAACTGTCTCGAAGCCTTTGGCCACGGCACATTGAGAGAACAGGTGTGGCTGCGTCACCCTCTCCTCGCACTCCATGTCCCCCACATAGGCAGGTGCTGCTTCTCTGAGAACAGACACCTGTTGGCTTTTGCCCTCAGCTTGTTTTGTAAAATGTCCCAGATGGCATCTCCCCTTGGTCTTAAATCTCCCATATTCTGAAGTCTATTACTTTCTTTTCCCTCTATGCATTTCCTCTTGTCCATCAATTTCTTTTTCGGTGTGTATATAAATGTCCCTTTGGGTTTGATTTCCTGAGACCTGGCAGAGAGCAGATGAGAAGCAGGCCCTGAAAACCAGAACAGTGGGATTGAACATCAACTTCTCCTTCTTAGCTGGAAAGCCTGGAGAAAATATCCTCTTTAAGCCACAGTTTACTTTGTCTTTAAAATGAGGACAATACTCATGTTTCATAGGGTTGATATGGAGATTCAGTGAAATAACATATGCAAAACGCCTAATCTAGTATGGGCCCCAGCAAGAGCTCAGCATGTGGTATTTTAACATCATTTTTAGGACCGCAACGTCTGGTTGCATAGTTTGTCTACTGCACAAAAGTGCTCAGTCAGCTCCAAGGGAGTAAACAGGAGCTGAAAGGGTCATTTCCTGTCATTTATCTGCTTAGATAATTCTCCTTTTTTGAATTTGTCTTCTCGATGTCTGTCTTTTGTTCAATTAGTCTGCCAGGAGGGGTGTCCCTTGTGATGAGTCCTCATTATTCCTCATAGGCCTTTCACTCTAATATCACTCACAGGCTGCTCCTTTCTGTCCTCTTTAGGCTCCCTTTTGAAGGCTTTTCCCTCAACAGCAGGACACAAAGCCTACACCAGACCCCAGCGTGGTGGCTGACACCCATGCTTCATTGGGCAGAGAGGAGCTGCCTTACCTGTCAACTCAGGCAGGTTGTAGTTATTGACTGTGCCAGCCCTGTGCTGGGGAGGGGACTCTGATGCCTTTCTATGCCTCCTGGTTGAGTGGAAGAGTGAGATGTGAAGAGGAACAATGTCCGTGAAATGGGCAGTGCAGTGGAGGGTGGGGTGTTACACATGGGGTTCTCAGACCAGCAGGAGGGCCCCTGCCAGGCCTAGATGTGGATAAACCTGCCCAGAGGAAGCCATACTTGTGTTGAATCTTAAAAGATGAAGTGGAATTGCCCAGGTAAGTCAGGTAGAGAAAGCGTTCCAGGTGAAGGAATTTTGGTTAAAGGTGAAAGTTCATATTGGCGGGGCTATGCTCCTTGCCAAGGAACGGGCCCCAGCAGTGGTTTCACTAGAACCGTTGAACCTCCCACGTTCCCTTTCTCAGGCTTCCTTAGTTCTCAGTGTTCCCTTGACGTCAGCAGGCCTGGTGGTGCTGTAGCCCTTGGAGAGGTAAGGAAATGGGCTTCCAAGACCTGTCCCACTTGGCTGAGGGCTTTGGGGTGAACCAGTTCCCGAACAGTTCTCAGGCCTTGCTTGACCCCAGGTCTGGCCTTTTCTCTAGCTCAGCAAGACTGAAACCAGATCTCCGTGGCTACTTGCAGAAGAGCCAACACTCTGTTCCCAGAAGAGATGCCAAGGCCCATCAGGCAGCCTCTCCCTGTCAGTACCTTTGACCCAGTTCACCCAGGAACACAGTGCTTCTGAGATCAAGGTGCCCTCCTGGCTCTCTCCAGGAGCTGGGGTGGGGAAGCCATTGTGTTTTTGCTTAAGCTTGAATTGTTCTGCTACATGGAAGCCCAGAGAAGGCCAGGGAGCATTTCCCGTAGTTTTTTCATTGCTGCATTGCAGGCCCGTGGAGAGATGGGAACTAAAACAACACAGAGGGGTGCCATGCCATTTTGAGAGGGTTCCAGCCCTCCTTTGCTGAGACAAATCAGGTCTGCTGGCACCCCATTCATATACTTTGAAGGCTGCCTGGGAACTTCCACATATGGTCCCCTGGTACAGAGTGTCAAAGCAAGGGGGTATGGCTAAGAGCATGGATCTCCTTGTCTGAAATCAGGTCTCCATTCTTCCTCTCTAGCTACATAACCTTGGGAAAGTTATTTAGCCTTCCTGAGTCTCACTTTTCTCATTTCTAAAAGAGATGACGCCATTACCTACCCCACCGAGCCATTGTAAGTAGCCTATGAGATTATGCATGGAAAATATTTAGCATGCTGGCTGGCACAGAACAGCTTCCCTAAATATGTTGGCTATTTCTTCCTTAAATTTTTATTGACATTTTAAGTTATGAAAGTAGTACTTGCTCAATGAAAAAACGATAAAAATACTGTACTATGTACAAAAAGAAAGAAAGAAAAAGTAAAGGAAGGAAGGAGAGAAAGAGAACAAGGAAAAGAAGAAAGAAAGAGAGAGGAAGAAAGAAATTCTCTCCTCATCCCCTCTCCAAAGAGGTGAGAACCATTTGAACTTGGTATATCTCTTTCCGGTCCATTATTCACGCACATAGAAACTTTCAAATGCATATGTAAGTATATACGCCCTTTTATTTTCCTTTTTTACAAAATATAGAAACTCAATATACAAACAATCCTGTAATTTCCTTACTCTGTTTCACGTGCAGTAGAGATAACGTCATAGCAATACATATAGATCTCTCTCTTTTTCTCTATTAACTGAACAGTATTCCACTGCATAATTAGACCACCACTTATCCAACCCATTGCCCACTGACTGACCTTCAAGTTGTTACTTGCTATTTCCTGTTACAACATGCTAAGCTAAGTGTCACAGAGCAAAGCTCTCTGTGCTCATCTGGCAGTACCTCTTTATGATAAATTCCTGGAGGTGGAATTACTGGGTCCAAAGATAGACACACTTAAGTTTGTAGAGAAATTGCTCAATTTTGTTTTCCAAAGTGTTGAGTTATTTTCACACTAAACCCCAGTGTATGAGATGACATTTTCCCCACATCTGCATGAAATGGGGTACCAAAATTTTGTATTTCTTTAGAGCCATCACATAGATGGATCACATTTAAAGAGTATTTGCTTACTGGCCCTAACCAAACCATTTTCAATGTGCAAACATCTTGTTGGTCTCCTGGATGACAAGGAGCTACTCCAACCATCAAACTTTCATTTTTATGGAGGGGAATAAAGGAGGAAGAATGTGACTTCTTGGGCTTGCAGATTAGATGTTTCTTTTGTGAAAATGTCCCACCTGATCCCCAGGGCCAAAAGTTCTCATAAATTAACTCAACTCTTGGAAGTATTTAGCTTCCCAATGTTCCCAGCCTTCTTCACACTGGCAGGAAGGGCCAACAGAATTTAGGGTTCCTGGGTCACAGTTTCATGCCAGTTTTTGAGCAGTCTTTCCCTGTCTAAATCTGGGCAATGTTCCTCTCTCTCCAGAACTTGATTTGCATCTCTAACTGATGGATTGACCCCATGGAAAGTAGAGACTTGAACTGACTGCTCAGGAGACTATGATGAAACCAATTCCTTTTTACAGCATTTCCTCCTGGCTCAGAAATACTCAGAAGACACTTTTCTTTATGTTACAATCCGGAATTTCACATATTTTCAACTTCCAGGGATGTCAACCCCTCTAAATAATGACCAACTTTATTGAGAAAGGGAGAGAGTCCTGGAGGGAAAATTGTCACTGAGCAAATTGTCTGTACCCTTGTAGCAGAGCCAAACTCAAGGCTTAATCAACAACAGGTGGGACAGAGAGATGTGCCAGAACCAAACTGACAGAGCGAAATGGAACCTTGAATTCTACTTCCGATTCCTCCACTTAATAGCTGTGTGACCTGGGGCAAATTACTTAACCTCTCTGAGCTTCAGTTTCCTCATACACAAAGTGTGTGTAAGTCTCTGCATATTTCATATGGTAGTGGTGAGGAGAAATGCAATAATGGGTGTAAAAAATGTGCTGTCCACTGGGAAACACTTAAACATGAAAGGTATGGTTAATATTTGGTTTCAAAATGTACCCTTCATTTTATGGTGTCTGATTTTCTTGGCATTCACAACCCTTAGCAACCTATAATAAAGCCATGCTGTCAAGAGTACAATTAAGGACAAGTTGAAAAACTGCCCAGTTGCCGTGCGTTTGATCTCAGTGAAGCACAACATGTTTGAAAGGGTTGGTGAGCCAGGAACCAGATTTCTGGGGAAGTCCCTCCATGTGGTCCTGTCCTTCCCGCCCATCTCGCCTCCCATCCTGCTCCCCACTCCTCAACGATTAGCTTTGCTCAGTCTGCTCCAAACTTGAGTCTACAATCCCAAGATCAAGGTTTGTCCTAGGGAGGGTTGGGCCCAGGCTGACTCTACTTTTTATTTTCACTTTTCCTACCCACCTCACTTACTAAAACTATGAAAAACCTTGAAAGAGGTTTGAGGAGGAGGTTTGGGGAGGGCTATGATGAGAATGTCAGACCTTTCTTGGCTATGACGGGGGTCTACCTTGCCCCACTCCCCATCTTTCCAGAAGCTAGTAGAGGGACTTCCTGGAAGCCCTCAGAGTTGATTTCACTGGATACGTGCTCATTGGCTGGCTGGCTCCTGGACTTCCCGTGCAGGTTGTGTGGCCTTTTGTCCATCCATCAAATCCCAAGCAACTTAAGAAACAAACCACAGGTGGAGGCATAGCTTCGTGGGTAATTCAACACCTCTCTAGGTCCTGTCCCACCTAGAAGGACAATCCTCCAAAACCAGCGTACCCGTCTCCACAAAGCCTGTGTCCCAGGGGTTAGATAAACTCTCCTGAGGACGGTGACTCAAGAAGGGGTCACCTGACAGGCTCTGTGAGTGAGAACAACCAGTGTGACTTTGCTGAGGCCAACTCACAGTCCTGCCTCACGGAAGGTCACGGCAGTCCCTCTTCCTGGGATCTCTGACTCAGGGGTCTCACCTCCCCCCAACTCCGGAGGTCCACAGATAGACCCACGGCAGCAAGTAGTTCTGGTTAGTTCTGAAATAAGGGAACTTAGGTCGGAGTTCCCACCAGAAACGAGGAACCTAGCCAGGGGGACACAGGGCCGGGGAAGTGAGAGGGTTCGGGTAAACAGAAGGACCTTTTCAGAAACGCTCTCTAAACCTACTGGGTCACCCTCTGCCTTCCTCGAAGGCGGTGACAGCCGTGTAGCAGGATCATCAACGTGTCCCCAACAGCACCCAGGGCCTTCCTGGCGTGGATGTTGCTTTCCCATTGGCGGCTGCCTCTGCTCTCTGTTGCTCGTTCAGTTTCAACGTCTTATTTTTGACGAACTCAGACTCTTATGACCTGGTAGCAAATATTTCATTTGATACGTTCTTTAGAATTCTCAGACAGTGGCATGAAAACATTGAGGGATTTTTCTTTGTAAATGACGTGCGTGTGGTGTGTGTGAGTGCGATGTGGTGTGTGTGTGTGAGTATGTGGTATGTGTGACTGTGATGTGTGGTGTGGTGTGTGTAGTGTAGTGTGGGTGGTGCATGCTGTGTGCACATGGGCATGGGTACACACACGATCATGTGCATGAGCACGTCCTCTACGCTGAGCAGTGGGATGGGAGCAGAGCAAAGAAAACACGTGGGCCTCACAAATTTAACAGAAATCAAAAAGGGCACTCACAGATTAATTCAGTCATCAGAGAACCGTTTATAAAAGGTTTGAATACTCAAAATACATCTTGCCTTGGCACAGGAGGAAATCTATGAGGAAGAGCAGGGTTGCCTGGTCCATGAGGCATCACTTATTCCTGCCCCTGACACGTGTTCATAGAGCTCCCCTGGGCAGCCCCCGCTCTGCCTGTACCACTGCCTCCACGATGAGGAACAGCAGTGCCGGGGGCTTGTCTTCAAGGAGCTTGCAGTCCAGCAGGAGAGAAAAGTCACGACACTGCAGCCTGGGAAGTGCTTTGACAGAGGAAGTACAGGGAGCTCCTTACACCCAGCTTCTCTTCAATACCCTTTCCTGGTTTACCCTCAACCTGACTGCGGGAATCCCCTTTGCTACCCAAAACTGCCAACTTTGAAGCTGGCCCAGCTTTGGGATGCCTTGAGGAACCCACGGCAGCCAAAAGCATTGCTAGGCCCCCTCTGTGAGGAAAACCAGAGCACACAAACTGGGATTTGAGCTTCCTATAGGCCACTGCAAAGAAGGAAACACAAAAAACCACGTGACCAAATTGTCTCATGAAACAATCTGACGGATTACATCATCGAATGGTAAAATTTCCCCTATATCATTTATCTAGGATCTAATTATTGATTTCAAGAGATGCTAGATAGCACAGTGTTCTCTAACTGCCATGTTCTAACAGTGTCCTTTTTCATTCTTACCTTCTCAACTTTTGCAGAAGCTAATACATATTAGATTAAGGCAAAGTTTGAATCTTTTGTTCAAAATTTATTATTATCTGCAATTTTCAAGGTGGATTTTGAGAGGATATTTAAATCTTCTACATTTAGAAATGTTTCAAACATACCAAAGAATATGTACACATATAATTTACATTCAAGGTATACAGAACGTAAAATCAGCGTTCATGTACTCACCACTGAGCTCTGGAAGTAGAACATAAAAATATATTGAAACTCTCTCTGCTGCCTTCCTTTAGCAGGTAACCACTATCTGAAACAGTGTTTATGATCGCCTGGTTTTCTTCATAGATTTCCTCTTGCATATGTGCCAAGACAAGATATATTTTGAACATTTGAACCTTTTATAAAAGGTTTTCTAATGAATGAATTAATCCGTGAGAGCATCTCTTGCTTCATGTTGTATTCGCGAGGCCTAATGTGTTTGCCTTGCTCAGCAATCCTTCGTCCGTGTCTGACCTTCTTTCTGGGGTCCTTTTTCTTCCTTCTGGAGCATATTCTCAGAGAAGTTCCTTAGTGAGAATCTGCTGGTAATAATCCTCTCATTGTTGTTTGTCTGAAAATAGCTTCATTTTGCTGAAAGACATTTCCAGCGGCTACACAGTTCTAGGCTGACAGTTTCTTTCTCTCCGGCCTCTGAAGAGATGATTGCACTTCATTTCAGCTCCCACTGCCCCCGTTGTGGAATCAGCCTCCTGTCTAATGGTGGCTCCTTTTAGGCGATTTGTTTGTTCTCACTGGCTACTTTTCAGATAGCCTCCTTTATGCTTGGCATTCAGCTGCTTCAATACAATAAATCTAGGGTGGAATTCTATTATCCTTCTTTTCATTGTTCCCACCTCCTTGTTACTCTGCACTGCAGTCAGCATAATTCCATCAGATGAATTTGCTTTTCTCTCTTTCTCTGCTCAACTCTGGGTAATCTGCCTATAGTCCCTGCACTGGGTTTTAAATTTTATTTATTACAGATTTATTTCTGGAAAATATATTTGCTGCTTTTTCAAATCTGACATCATTTTCCATGCTTTTTTCCTTTCTCGTGTTTTCAAGTCGCCCTTTTCTTATTTTAAATGCTTTAAATATATTTATTTTATATTTTTATCCAATAACTTCAACAGCTGATATTCCCTGGTTTCAATCTGCCGTGTATTGTTTCTGCAGACTCTCACTCACGGTACCTCGTTTACTTATGTGCTCCAGGATTTTTTATTTTAACTCATGACTTTTGGAGCTTTCTCTGAAGCTTGGGGTGAAGGTGCTGTACTCTTGAGAAGATCTGCTTTTACTCCCGCCAACTGCCTGGGGTCACCACCAATCTGGCGTGAAGGACGGTAATAAATTCTCAAAGAACACTTCTTCCCCTCTCCCACCGAAGATGCTAGTTGTATGTGGGGTCTTCTAACCCAGTGGCTCACCGCTAAGTTAAGCCCAAAGCTCGAGCTTACTGGAATAACCAGGCAACTTTGGGCTCCTGACAGCTTTAGCACTCGCCTCTCTGGATCTGTGCTTCTCCTTAGCTTTTTCAGCCTCTGGTCCCTTCCCTGAGATGTGCACTTAAAATGCATTTAATATTTTATCCAGCATTTTTATATGTTTTGAAGAGAGCAGGTCTTAGGATGCCTCAGGTACCTCCCATGAACTGCTTTTCCTGCATCCCATAAATTTTGGTATGTTGCATTTCCATTTTCATTTGTCTCAAGGTATGAGACTGAATGGGAGAAAATATTTGCAAACCATATATCTGATAAGGGACTAATATCCAAAATAATATAAAAAGCTCATACAACTCAATAGCAAAAAAACAAACAATCTGATTAAAACACAGGCAGAGGATCTGAATAGACATTTTTCCAAAGAGGACATATGGATAGATAAAAGGTACATGAAAAGATGCTCCACATCATTAGTCATCAGGGAAATTCAAATCAAAACCACAATGAGATATCTTCTCCCGCCTGTTGGAATGGATACCATCAAAAAGACTAGAAATAATAAGTGTTGGTGAGGATGTGGAGAAAAGGGAACCCTTGTGCGTTGTTGGTGGGAATGTAAATTGGTGCAGCCACTATGAGAAACAGTATGGAGGTTTCTCAAAAAATTAAAAATAGAACTACTTCATGATCCAGCTATTCCACTTCTGGGTATTTATCCAAAAAAAATGAAAACACTAACTCGAAAAGCTATCTGCAACCCATGTTCATTGCCATATTATTCACAATAGCCAAAATATGGAAACAAAGTGTTCATCGATGGATGATAGATAAAGAAATTGTGGTATACATATACAATGGGATATTATTCAGTCATAAAAAAGAATGAAATCTTGCCATTTGTGACAAGAGTGGACCTCGAGAGCATTATGCCAAGTGAAATAAGTCAGACAGAGAAAGATAAACACCATGTGATCTCTCTTATATGTGAAATCTAATGTATACATCTATATTATACACAGATATATATATTTATCTCTAAGCTCATTGATACAGATAATAGATTGTTGCTTGCCAAAGGCATGGGGTGAGGGGGTAGGAGAAATGGGCAAACTGTTTTGGTTCTCTTTCTTTTAGTCCAAATGAACTGAATAAAGAAAAACTTTATTCAGCACTTTTGCATGTTTTGAAGAGAGAGGGTTTTAGAATACCCCGGGTGCCATGTTGCCAGAGACGTCTAAGTGGTCTCTCACAGACTTTCACAAGCGGCAGTCAGGTTTTCAACGTAAGTATACTTGTTTTATGTAAATTCAATGCATCAAAATACAGCAAAAGAGGAAAGAACAGATTTACAGTGTGTCTACCATGGGCCGGCCATTTGTAAATGTAAGCCTTACCCAACCCTTTGAAGTCGATATTTTTGTCCTCAGGAACTGAGCCTTCAATAGTTAAGAAACCCATCCACAGCACCAGGGGCAAAGCTGGGATTCAGAATCCAATTTTGCTGTTTCATTGATTCAGTTGTTTCTTCACAGCTCTTCCTTACACATGGAAGAGTTTTTCTCTGGTACTCAGAAAGTTATCCTGTGTCTCTGTAAATAGCAAAGGACTAAGACTTCTCTTTCATCAATTGATGCAAGACAATCTCATGCAAATTCTAGAATTCTAGTCATTTTGTTTTGAAAATTTTATTACCAACATCTTTATAACTTAGAGGATATGTATATATATGCATACATATACGTGTGTGTGTATACACATATATATATTCTATTTGAAAATAGTGAATAAACGCTAAGAAACTTAGGAACAGAGATACTTCTTGCATATTTTTGTAGCCTGCACAAGTCCCAGCACAGGGCCCTAAAATGATAGATATTCAGGAAATACCTCTTGAATGAACAATTGCTATTACTTGTTATTTCAGAACCAAAATGTGTCCGCAAACATCAACGCCACGGATAACTCAAAATGTGTTGAGGCAAAGTCTCTCAGGCCTATAAAGGCACATGTCTCCAAGATGAGGGTTTGGACATTCCAATCCACCCCATGCTGTTCTCAGCCACATTTCTTCTCCCTGAGTCAGTGTGCAACCTCTCCTCGTGCTCTGTCATTTTTTGGCACCTCACACCCTCCTTTGGTATGTGGGAGAGTTTGAGTCCTAGACTTCAGTGAATCTGAAATCAGTCCACTCACCTTCTCTCTCTCAGGTGCCATTACTGGTCTAGGCGAGTAGTTTTGTGCCGTGGCATACCCCATCCTAGCGCATGTGCCTGTCCCTGAGATCACTGATCGCCCTGGACACCCCCCTGTGCTGGCCTGTTGGCACGAGAGTCACTGTCATCTTGTAGATCTGCGATGCTTCCTCCTGCATTACCACATTTTCTATTAAAGGATTATTTGGGGTCATTGATAGCCCCTACAATGTGCTCACTTAAGAAGACAATATCTTGCTTCTCTTCAGTTGCTGGATTCCCCAAGTCTCATCCAAGGATTACCTTCCATTCATTAGTGGCTTTGAGAAAGTCGGTCTCTTTCCCCAGCTAGTACATCTTTGGAAAGAGGTGACTGTTGGTAAAGGGAACCTGAGGAGGTTCCACCTTTGCTTCTCTCCCCTAAAGAGACAAGAAAGCAAATAACTCTTTCAATCTCACTCTAACCTGAAGCGAAAGGCTGCCTCTTTGACCTGGGAAATGTTTATTTGCGAATGCACAGCTCCTGGCAGGTTTGCTTCAAAAGACTCTGTGTGCAGGGAGGGAGGTGAAGAGAGGTTAATTGCCTTGAGAGGAACAGCTTGTAACATTAGCCTGTTTCCATCCACCTTCC
This sequence comes from Equus quagga, assembly GCF_021613505.1. Classification (NCBI taxonomy): domain Eukaryota; kingdom Metazoa; phylum Chordata; class Mammalia; order Perissodactyla; family Equidae; genus Equus; species Equus quagga. Next base: position 31,104,112 of record NC_060287.1, on the reverse strand, counting down.
CTCCAGCGGTAAGTAGGAGAGGAGGGCTCAGCTCAGAAGGGTGGGACTTGCCCAAACGCTTGGAAGCTTTCATTTGACTCTGTCCCTGTTCTAGACAGATTGGTCTCTTACTGTTTTGAATACCAAGAAGCCGCTTTTCACAGAGCCTACCCCAGCTCATTAAAGGATTTTATAAAAATCTAAAAAAAAAAAATGAAGGCACTTTTATTTAATCTCCTTATCAAGAGGTTTGCTACTAATGGTAGTATCAAGAGTCAACAGATTTAGTAACTCAGAACATTAAGCATTCTCCTAAAGGTGGTTTCTTAATCACAAGAAAATTAAGCCTGCATCATTGAGCAATGAGCAATTTAAGCAAACTCAGATTACAAAAGGAAACTATATTTTTCGAATTGTTAGCTGAAACAATGGAAAAACATTTGGTTAAATTAAAAATATTAATTGCATTATTATCTATGTGTCTTCAATTAAGTGACCAATACCCAGAAATCTACTCTAAATAAATTTAGATTTATTTTGATGGGTGAAATCAGATTTTTATTTTTGGAGGAAGAAAACTTCAGCTTTTCCAAATTGCTATGTACCATTTTAGAAGGTAACAGAAAAATGAGACACACCAGGATAAAGGATTGCCTCATTCAATTTTGTGACTTTTTCTCGTTGAAAAGACACCCTAATTTGCCCCCTACTCCTAAACTTTACCCTTTTCATACTATCATCCCACCTGAAACTCTACCCACTCTTGTAGGTGAGCACAAGTTCCATTTCTGGAATCCGTTCCTTCCCATCCCAGTCCAGGTTGACCTCCCTTTGGCTCGAAAGGCGCTTTCTGCTCTTATCACACACGTGGCTCTAGTTCCTTCAATAAATACTTGTCCAGTGCCTGTGTGGTTCCCAGCTCTGCACTAGGTCTTGGGGATGCCACAGTGAACATGACCTAGTCCTTGCCATCCAAGAGGAGAGGGTAATAAAATACGGGGTGAGTCCACCATAGGGGCAAGGTTAGAGGGAACTGGGAACCAAGGACTGAGCATTGCTGAGGCAGTGAGGGATGCACCCAGAGGAACAATTTAGTCCTGCAGGACCCTGTCAATCAGCTGCTCTGGGCCTCCTTTCCTCATGTGCAGAGAACAATTGGTCCAAAGGCATTGTTGGGATTAAAGGAGGGAACCTGGAGCATCTCCATCCAGGAGGCAGAAGGAAGACTAACAACTTCTCCAACCGAAAGTTTTATAACAAGATAGGGTTGTTCACATTAAGTAACTCCTGCTCCAGAGTATATTAAAAAGTCAGCGTAACACCAAAAAACCTAAATAGGTCTACTCATGAAAGGAAAGGTTGTCATTTCTATTTCTACCAATTCAAGAGCTAACATCTGCCACATCTTTCCAGAGGTGCACTTATTGCTTCGATTCTGTCCATTCAGCTCATTTCTCAAAAATGTTTGAAACTGAACTGAAATATAAATAGATTCCTCTGTATACATTCCACCATTCCAGAGGGGGAAGTTATTTTTACAGAGAAATTTTGGATTAAGTGATAATGTGGCACCTGGCAGTCAACTCAGCAGACATTTCTGTTAAACTGAGTATAAAGTAATGATCATTTAAGGATGTTTATTTGCTATTTGGAAGCTGTCAGCTTCTGATCTGGGAACATTAGGTAGTTGTTACTTGACACGAGTCTGTCAAATGTGCCTTTCAAATCCAGTGGTGACAAACATCTAAGGCGACACAAAGTTGATCTGCCTGGCTCCCATGGTGGTGACTGATGGCTTTGTGGTAGGTGGAAGAAGGGCTGGTGGACAAGCAGCCAGAACATTCTAAGTGCTTGAGGCCCGATGGAAGTGGGGCTTTGCCCCCTGGCCCTGCTGCCATGGCCGACCCACTTCTGTATCCTTCTCAGTCCTGGGGTCCTTCCATCCCGGTTCTCTCTCTCCATCCCAATGAATAGAGAGCCAGGAAACTCAAGGCTTGGATATAAAATCAATATAATTAAAAATTTATTTGAAGCAATTTTGAAAGATTTCCTATATCCAGTTGAGTGTAGGACCCTTTGGAGTATAATTTTTTTTTAAGCTAAAACAAGTACTACCCTAGATTTATCATCCATCTTTTCCACCAGACTATTAGCCATTAGCAGAGTTCCAATCTACCCTTCAAGAACCAAGGTTCAAGATACCGGATATATTTTTTTAAATTGTAGCACAGTCCCAAGGATAATCGAAGTAAAAGCTCATTCCCATGCAAAGTAAAAAAAAAAAAAAAAAAAGAATCCATTGACACCAAAAACAACTTAAATTTTACTCACATATGAATGTTTCTCTTTCCTTAAACTCAGAAAACCTTTTGCTAAATTCCCTTATAGAGTGATTGTAGGGCAGATCTATTGAATGAGGAAAAATCAAACAAATAAAGAGACAAGCAAACACTTTAAAATGAATGAAAAGTTGAAATTTCTAGCTCACTGTATGTGTGTATGTAGACTATCCCAAGAGAATATCAGCCAGGGCTGCCTAGTGAAATAATTGATTCTAAAACTCTTGTCATTTTCCAGACACAATTTGAAAGGCCTCCCTGGCCTTTGCACATGCTGTTCCCTCTTCCTTCACTTGGCTGTCTGTCTTAGTCAAGCAGGAATCCATTCTTCAAAATCTAGATGTGTCATTCACTCTTTTTATAGACACCTTCCTGATCCTCTCAGAAGAATTAATCCCTTCCTTCCTGAGTTCTTTTGGAATCTTACAAAAGCGTCTTCTGCGGCATGCCTTGATATTTTCTCATTAATTCTTTTCATATCTGTATCTCCTGGTTGACTGAAGCTACTGTATTCTTTTTTATGTTACACCATCACACCTAGTAACTAGGGCATGGCAGGTACCTCATAGATGTTTCTTAAACTGAATTATACTGACCTTGAAATTACATTACTATAAAGCTCATTTTTTCTTCTCTTAACTCTTCCTTACATTGACCCCCACTTTACCTCCCTTGAACTCACTGCCCCTATTTCACCCCTTTGAGGCAACACAGAATAAACCTATTTCCTCTTCCCAACAAAGCCCTATGCAAAATGGAAGCCACCATTCATAACACCCGTAATGAAACACCCTTCAATTTTTGCCCACATGACATCTTTCTAGGATGGCTCACCCGTGCACAGACATGCACGCTGGTGCGTCACTTCTTCCACAATCATGGTGGCCAGAGCAAGGGCCAGGAGAACAGATGTAACTCACTGGTGAGCAGCAGGAAGCACCATGCTTCCATTGGAGCAAGCTACGATGACGTCAGGGTCTTTTCAGCAAAGGATACGGCACTGCTATTTCAAACAAGGCTCAATTTACTGCAAATCAGAAATAATTTGGCGTTTATGTTACCATAATCTCTCACATGCACATGTTAACACTTTGAGTGATTTTTTTTTTTTTTTTTTTTTGGTAATGATCTTAAGTGATTCTCCGTACATCGGCAAAGGCCATCTGGCTATTGGCAAATAGGGATGTCTTTCTGACCTTGAGAAGTATCCAACTATGGATCATCACATAGGCAAGGTTGACAAATATCACAAGGATAGATCAACAGGATGATTGTTAAGGTTGAGGCTGGAGATTCTCTGCAGAAACATGTTGGGACAGAGCTGCCTGTTGTTAAGACCTGGAAATATGTTCCACACCAATTGGCAAATAGTTGCTTCTCTGAGCCCCTGGTGTCCGTGACAAGGGGCCTCAAGGAGCCTGCTCAAGCTCCGTGGCCAGCGTCCATTCCAACTAGATAAAGCTGTGGCCTTAACAGTTGTTAAACTTGCCAGTTGTTAAATATTTTGACCACCCTCTTTGCCCTGAGCTGAAAGGGGATTTCACTAACGGCCTCCAAGTACACAAATGACTGTTTCAGTGAATCATAGCCGGTTAGTCTCTGAATCCACAGGGAAGAAAACAAGGAAATGAGTACAACTATAGCAAGGACTCAGTGTGGACTCCAGGGGTGTGGGGGAGTGACGCTGAATGTTCCCATTCTCCCATTTGGTCAGACATTCTAAACCAGATGGGGTCCCACGGGTGTTGAGGATGAAAGCGCAGGCTTTCCTAGGAAGAGCTCTGCCTGGTTTCTCAGGGTCTGGGATCCTCTAGGCTAACAGCCAGAAGAAAAGGAGCATGTGTGGGAGGAACCATTATCTAATATTAGTCTCTTGATGCTTATAAGAACTGAAACAAATGATCGTTTACTGGTATCTTGCACCAAACCCGCCTGGAGAAGAGAAACTATCAGATGTTTCAACTCAACAGCTGCACGTCAAAAATAGTACTTGTAGACACCAGGAGCTTTGTGACACGAATGCCAGAAGCAGGTCCAGGATGTTGGAGGCTCTGATGTTTCTTGTTCTTGGAATGAAAGGAGACAGTGTTGCTGCCTCAGATTCAATTCAATGCATTCGTGGCTACGATCACACTACTTTTGTGTGTATGCATGTCCACACATGCGTGCACATAAGCACTCAAACACAGGCGAACGATGGTTGAGAAAACTCCATGCTAAAGAGCCCGTTAATCACCTTCCAAAACTGTCCAAAAATATCCTTGGGTCTCATTTTCTTCTAAATCAACCTATTAGGAAACTCACAAAGAAAGAAGACCTGCATCTATGGACCTGGAGATTTTGCACATGATATAGGCATTTCTCCCGTGCGTTATACCATGGATTACACAGAATGTGGTTGATTACTTAGGAAACATGATATTCGTACACAGATTGATACCATCAGGCTAATATCATATCTGCATGGACCAGAATGGATACACTAGTTATTCTACAGCCAGCATTTGTTCTAGATGGGCCAGCATCTAGAGTGTACAAATTGATAAATATTTTGAATATTGTGTCCAGTTATTGTGAGATTGTGATTGAGAAATAGGACTATGAACATAAGAAGAAAGGGTGTTGTATTCTCTGCTTTGGAAAACACAGCTGTTTTTTGGAGTGACTGGATCCTCAGTTGACATTAGATTTTTTGTCCACCAGTGGCAATTGTGAAATGTTCTGCTATGTGTTTTGAATCTGGAAGTCCATTTACTTTGGTCTGATCTTTCATGATATTTATAATTCACTTAGTTATGTTTGAGGTTGTAAAAAATCTTTAGTTAACATCAATAAAATGCATTATTGCTATTAAAATTCTATTGTGAAAATTTTTCAATAAAAACAGCTTTGAAATTCTTTAAGCCCTTTTTCTCCAACTGAAATAATTGTTTTCATCATGCAGTTCTTGATAATTAAGAGGTTTCTTTGAATCCCAACTGTGAGCAACAAAGCGTAAAAACGTAGTCACATCTGAATACAAGGGATGTTGGGAAATGTTGATTTTTTTTTAAATGATCATGGAACCAACTAAAAACCAAGATTTCTATTACTATGAAGAAGAGGAGAGCACATATTGGCGGACAACTAGTCATTTCTTCAGCAAAAGTCATTCCTTTAGAGCAGAACAGATGTGCCCTCTTCAGTTCTGAGCTGGATATTCATTTCCTGTTCCTATCCTTTTCAGAGGTCCATTCACTTATGAATTGAGCCACCTAGAATGAGGGTATAAATAATTTTGAGTGCCCTAAGCAGTTTTATAACTTTATTCATCCATTCAATAAATATTGACGGAACACCTATTATGGGATAAGAACTCTGCTGGGGTTTAGGGCTAGCAAGATGAGCAAAACATGGCCCCTACTTTCATGGAGCTTACAGTCACATGCAGAAGACCAGAGCTGAACAAGCAAACATAACAGTGTGTATGCTCAGAGAAGCCTGGAGCAGGGAGACCCAACTTAGTGCTGAAGTAGGTTGGGCATTGAAGCTGATACATAGAAGTGGAGGAAATGTTGACAGAGTATTCCAAGGTAAGGGAGCATGTGTCCCAAGGCCTGAGAGTTAGAGAGAACACAGGACTTTTGAGGAATTGAGTGATTTTCAACATCTCTGGAGTATTGAGTTCAGAGGGGAGGATGTTGAGACATAAGACCGGTAAGAGACTGGGGCCCAAGTATGGATGGCCTCTCAGTCATGCTAGACCTCGTACTTTTCTTCTGTGCATTGGGTGGCCATTGAAAAGAAGTCTCCTTGTGATGGCTGTATAATAACCATAGCTAGCATCTACCGCATGTTGAATATGTGCTTGACATTGTGATGAGTATATTGCATGCGTCATCTCATTGAATATTCACAAGAAATTCTAATGGGCACATAATATTTCATTGTCTCCATTCAAAAATGAAGACCCACGCATTTAAGAAACTTGCTCAAAATCATTCAGTTAATCAAAGATTGAGCCAAGATCAACCTGGAAGCAGTCTCATTTCATAGCCTAGATTCCATGGAGACCGGATTGGATGGGGTCAAAGCTGGAGGCAGACAATCAGAAGTGACTAGGTCCATAAACAAATTTTTAAGAACAATGACCTTCACTTCTACTGTAAATCACTTAGGAGGTCTCAGCTCTGAACCTGCATTCTGGTGCTGGTTCTGTGCGCGTAATGTTGCCTCCAGACTCCACTGGTTCATTTTGAAGTGAAGATTGCTCCCTGCACTCTACCAGTCAAACCATCCTCCTGTCAGGCTCTGTAGACCTGAGCTGTCTGACCTATGGGTCATCTGTGGCTCTGGATGGTTCTAGGAGCATTGTGGCATTCTCAACACCAGCCCCACCTCTGTACTGAGCACATACAATACCCAATAGTCTAGAAAAGAGGGGGAACTGGATATGCCAAGAGGCAAGAGCCCTAACGCTGGTGATTTTGCTCTTGCTTTAGATATTTTAGTCCTCATTTGCTTCCCTTGGCACAATCAATGTTACTGACTGCCACAGGTCAAGCATAGTGACCCTCAGGGTCAGCTGGATCCCTGGGTCGATACACACTGGTTTTCTTTGCTGCAGTGGGAACTGCAACAGGGCTGACTCTCGCTGCACAGTTTGAGTCAAATCTCCAGGGGCTCCCACCCCACCCCACGCATGCGTGCTGCCTCCTCTCCACTGGCTACTGTGCAGATAGCTTAGCCAGCACCAGGCAGTGTTGCATCAAGACGCCAGATCCTGATGTTACTATTTTTGACAGTAGCAGTAACTTACCACCAAACCTTGGAATTGGAGGGCCAGGAAAGCCCATGTTCTCATCCACATCTGGTGCCGCTGCTTAAAACCAGCTCTGTTTTGTCTGTATTGACAGCATACTGGAAATATCCAAACCTCCACGAAATAGAAAATCTGACAAGTAAAAATACCTCAGTCGTGTACAAGGAGTTGAGGTAATGGGTTTATTCATTGTAAAAGCAGCTGGTTTTCCTTGTTAATGTTTGTTTGGTTTAAAAGAAGGGAAGATCTCAGTTGCCAAAGGAACGAATGGAATACACTGTAGTTTCTTCTCTTTGAGCTCTCTCACTCCTAACGGAGGCAAACTGTCTATGAGTCTGCCAAAAGCCCTAATCCCTTTTGTCTGGATAGTTTATTAGGTGAAGTTTAAAATTCTAGGATACAACTTGTCTTTATCACATGCTTCTCTTTGTGGGTGAATCATCTCTCTACCTTCGCAATATAAATTCTCTGATGGCAAAAAAAAAGCTCAGTTTATTCTGATGGAACACTGGATGATGCTAAATGCTGTCTTATATCCAGGTGGGATCAGAATATATTTTAAACTCAATAGATATTCACTGAACCATAAAATGTTCTCAGTGAGAGCGTGGTGTCGACACTTATTTGTACTATAACATGAAACGAGAATTAGTGGTGGTAGGGAGGAGAAAAGACAGTATCAATTTGGTTTTTACCACAAAACTAGCGGGAAATGAGGCATTCAGTGATTTTTGTCTTTTACTTTGCAAGTTTTCGTACAGGGCACGAAACACAAAACTATTATTGTGAAAATGCACGGTGTGGTTTGTGCTCTAAAGAAGGAATAGGATTTACTGGGCCTTTCAGATTGACTGTCATGTCATCATTGGTGTTTTGTGCTTGGTGATGGGTGTTCTGAGAAAGAAGGTAAAGAGAGATGGAGTGGACACAGGAAGAGAAGAAACCCAAAGGCCCCAAAAGCAGCAGAGGTGGATCCCATGGGAACAAAACTTCATGATCTCTGACTGCCTTTCCAAATACAACACAACTCCATTTTTGATCTGCGTTTTCCATATTTCCCAGAAACGTGGGCTGTTTACAGAGTCAGGAGGATTTTTGCTTTGACATGAAGTAATCTTGTCCTTTGGGAGCCCCCAAAAGTTAGCCAAGGTTTAAGAGAGTTCCAGAAACCACATTTTCAGTCCACTGTGGGTTGGTTTGCTTTCCTGTTGTGGGTGCTTATGTTGGAGGAACTAAACAACATAGCTAGCACTTTTGAAGCTTTGCTATATGGGAATATTTTTTTTTCTTATAAAATCAGTTGTATTGTGAAAATCATGAAACTCCTTCAAAATGTTCTTCCCTGTCATCAAAATCAGCTTGACTCCAAAAATAATGACATTTAAAAATAATTATACATCAGTGATTTATTTCAAGATGATCTGGGACTGAACAAAATAAATAAGAACCAAAAGAAAAAACACAAAAACCCTGAAGCAATTCCATAAAGCAGATTGTTTTTTATTAAATGTGTCTATTTCTATTCAAATCATTTAGGCCTACGTAGTGCAACAATTTCTAACGGGCACCCTTACAGCTGAAGACCACATGAACGGAGCAAATTTATTACTGAGTTCTATGCCAGCAGCTCAACAGCCTGTACAAGGTTCCAGAAGGTTCTGGAAGGTTCCAGCTCACCATGTGGAGAGGTCACGTCAGAAGTGAATGTAAGCCTGGTCCTATGGAAGTCTAATGGGCTTCTCATCCGTTCTCTGAGATGGAAACTAGTGACAGTTCTTCTCACGTGATAATGTGCCAGGTCAATTAACCAAATGAAAGCATCAGTGGAAGAGGGAAGCCAGGGGTCCATCAGACATACCCTGGGAGCCTGGAGAAGCTTGCTGACTGGAGATGTTGGGCAGCAAACCCCGCTTTCTGACAGGAACAGTTCGAATGGCGAAGCAGGTGGGAGACTGAATCTGACCCTCTGGGGAGCAACTCTGGGTTTCCGGGCTGTGACATGTGCCGAATGGAAGACAACCATGGGAAGAGGGCTGGGCACGGATAAGCCTGCAGCAGAGCATCCTTAAGGGTCCCTCTGGTGTGCCCATGAGTTGAGGCGCCGCTCCCTGCCCTGTGCTTGGCAGAAGACGACAAACAGGCGCAGCCCTGGCCTCAGAGGCTTGCAGTCAGGAGGGAAGACAGACTCACAGACAGCGAATCTCCCAAATAAGGCTCCAGGGCCCTCAGAGAGCCCAGAGCGGGGACCCACGGTCCTCTCCCCTCAGGCTTTAAAATCCTGGTTTATAAATTTGACTCTTTATTTCAGACGATGGGATTTTCCTCTGGCGCTTCACTCACGTTTCTCTTTTTCAGTCACAGAACCACACAAAGGTATGAATTCATTCACTGGCAGAGGGAAGAGAAAGTATTTTCACAATTTTAAGTGCACTGTGGTGTGGGCACCCACAGTCCCATCGTAGAATGACAGAGGCATCCCTTGTGAATGGTTTTTTGTCCCTCATAAGGTTTCCGAGGGCCAAGGCTCCCTTGGTCTTCCTTGCCATTGTGTCACTGGAGCCTGAAAGGAAAGAGGAGGAAGGGAGGAGGAGAGAGAGACACAGAGAAAGAGAGAGAGAAAGAGAGATGCATGGGGACAGATGAACATAACCATTCTTATCTCCCCAAGCCACTGGTCAGTCTGAACGTTTGTCCACAAGTTCCTGATCACCTTCTTCTCCACCTTTCCTTCTGCCCACATGTCTGGAATTGCCAAAGCCTCGTAGCTAAGGTAGATAATTCAAGGAGGGGGTCACCATTCATGTTTTCCCAACACCCTCGAATCAGATGTGGCAGAGTTTTCTGCAGTCTCCCTCCTCTTACATACTCCAGCCTGGACACTGCTTCTTGGCCCCCAGGCAGGCTGCAGGGCCCTCCCTGACTTGGGCCCCACCTCCTCTCTGTCCCCAAGGCAAAAGGAAAGCCAGGTGTGTATGAATTCCAGCAAGACCAGGGAAACAAGAAAGAGAGCAACTGAGATGCGGAGATTAAAAATAGGATAAACAGGAACTGAAAAGTCTGGGTTTCTATTTTTTTTCTGGTTCACTTTGTTTTTGTGTTTCCCACAGTGACCTGTTTAAGTTATAGTTTCTCCCCATTAAGCAGTCATTTGCAGTCTGGGATAAGAAAATAAGACTCTTCAGACCCCTCCCTGGAGAATTTCCCACCCCTCATCCTCAGAATGTGTTAATTCCTAGCACATATGAGAATAATCGTCTAGAGGAAAAAAAAGAATCAACTCCAGGTTTTGCCCTGAAATGCTAACACAGTTTCCTTCATGGCCCTCCATGGCCTCAAATTGAAAATGTCATAAATGTAAAAATATCTAGGCCACAGAAACAGCCAACAAGCCTCACGCTGTGAGTTCGCACTCTTAGGGGCCAGCCCTAAGATGAGAGACTGTAGAATGAACAAGGACTGCCCTAGACCAGGTTTAAATATCCAGGCACCCACGTGTTCCATGTTGCTCCCCTGGAATCTTCTCTAGATCAACCCAAGGGGAAAGGTTTGTAGGCCTTGTGTGTGTGGAGATCTGTGAGACCCACAGGCAGAACTTCATTTATCACAGCTTTGCTTCCTAAAACTCTTAACTGCAGCCACGTAATGCTCTTTATAAATCAAAAGGCCCCAGGGCCTCCACTAGACTGAAATGGTAGACAGTAGGAGCTGCCTGTGTTGTCTGAATGCGACGCCCACTCAGCCAGCTGCAGGCTATCTAAAGCAAATATCCCGCGATGGCCACTTGCCCAGAAACAGCAGCAGCGTTTGCCTCCCCGGGCAGGAAGGAAGGGCAGCCCAGCTCTGAACAGAAAGCCGCCCATGTGATGGTGGCGGTGGTGGGGAGCTCTCTCCTGGCCCCGTCTCCCATTGCTGCCAATCAAAGTGGGGGCTGCAAGATGACTGATACACAAATATGGATGGTCCAACTGCTTGTCGATGTTTATTATATTTTTAGGAGCAGTGACTCTTCTCGACTTCCTGTGATCAAAAATGCTTGTTAATCATTCTTATTAAAAGCCAGATCTCCAACATCCAACTTGGTTGCACATGGACTGAATTAAGAGCGGGAGATTGTTTTTGTCTTCAGAACTCCGCTAATGCCAAAACAAATGTGCATTAAAATGCTGGACTTTTTTTTTTTTTCTTTATCTCTTCCTTGATTTTTCCCTACAGGAGGCAGTGAAATATACGAGAGGAAAATAAGGAAGCTGGAATCTGACCCTCAGGGTTACTGGTGGGAGGCTGGGATTCTGTCTGGGTGCAAGTGTTCGGCCACAACAGGATTCTTTAAATTGTCCTGTTGCTTTTACTTTCTTCCTGCTGGGTTTCCGGATGTAGCTTTACCGTAGGTGTGGATGGCTGGGAAAAGCCCCTCCAGAGCGGCTATTTTCTTGCTTTTATGAAATATTTTTATGTATTGCCTCTAGACTCTCCAGTTCTTGCAGGAAAATATTCAGAACGTGTTTTTGATAAAATAGTGCCTCAGGAAAGGCATTGCATCTCACAGGTTTGCCAGATAAAATATAGGTTACTCTGTTAAATTTAAACTTCAGATAGACAACAAACAGATTTTTTTTAACGTCCAGGTAAACTACGAATACTGAAATCTTGCATGAGGCATAAGTATCCTAAAATGTCATTTGTGTTTATCTGAAATTCAAATTTCACGGGGTGTTCTGTGCTTTTATTGGTCAAATTTGGCAACCCAGAACAAGTCGGCTCACTCAGTTGTACGGTCTTCTAAGCATACAGAGGATTGAACACACTCTAGATAGTAATTATTTGTTGGAACAACTATTTAATTAATATATTGCTACTACTAGTAGGTATCCAGAAATGGTTGAGTCCACTAATCTAATAGTGCCAATTTGTTAATCAGGTTGCATAAGACCATCATTGGTAAGCCACAAGAAGAATCTGGAGACTATGTCATTCCTAACAAGCTCAAGCCCTTTAGACATGATCGGAAAAAAAAAAAACAAAACTGAATTTGAACATGGGTGGAAAAGGCTGTAGTACTGAATAATTAGTCAGAAAGTCTTGAGTGTGGAGAACGGTGGCCATGTCCCTACACGTGAAGCTGAGGGTCAAGGCCAGGAGTGCCGGCTATTTGCAGGATAGTTTCAATACAAGATTTTTCCCTAATTGGTTCCAAATTCACAATTTTCTGGAGTGTAAGGGACTGAAGAGTATGGAGGTAGTCTAGGACTTATGACCGTCCTTGCAAAACTCAAGTGCCAAAATCAACGGAGCCTGCTCTGAATTTGAAAACATTCCCAGGTTCGGCACGCAGGATCTAAAATTGAATGTAATTATCATCACTTCGCCATGCGCTATTAGGGGCAAGTCTGTGAGTCAGCACGAGGCGTCCCGCTAACCCTCTCATCCTCACCTACAAAGTAGCCGGCCAACAACTGCCAGGGGACGAGGACACGCTGTGTATCATCCAATATTCTCGCTTTCGACGTAGATTTTCTTAAACATCAAAAGCAACAGAATCATTTTCTTGACTTACTGTCGGATGCACCTTTTTGCGTTCTAAAAATGTCCTTACCACCCTAGCAGGGCCCCTGCTGCTTGTTCACTCCAAACACCTCATGGGAAACTCTGAGGAATGCTTTATTTAGAAGCAATTCAGCCTGTGAGTCATGCAACTCTTTGCTTGTGTTTTTCTTCCTCAGTTCTACTGCTACCATAAACATTTATAGGAAGACAGGATATTTTACAGCGTTTCAAAAGTCCAGCTGCCACAGCTGCTTATTCCCCACCTGAAGGCATCAACTTTCAGGAAAATATCTGATTTTCATTCAAATGCTGATAAAGTCAAAAAAAAAAAGATGATCCCTAAGCAGAATTACCTCTTCATGGAGCATTTTTCATGATTCTCCATAAAGCAGCAATGCTTGTTTAACACTGGGATCAGCCCTGCGTCAGAGGTACAGTTTTATAAGATTAACAGGATTCTAAGGCAAAAAAAAATCACTGAAGACTTTGTCCCTTTCATAAGGCAGTGAAAAGTTATTGCTTTTCTCTTTGGGGGGCCCTGGGAGAGGAGTGGAGAGTGGTAGGCAGTGTAAAACGCATGCTTTGACTTCCTGATCACATTTTCCTCTTAAGTTTTTCACATGTATTGGTTGAGCCTGAAATTAGCCACTCACTGATACTAACACATTCTCCAGATCTAAGAATTCTGATACGATTTAGTTTATTCCTTCTTGCTTCTAGGATAGGCTAGTGGGTTTTTAGACATTTGATGAAAAAGCAAATTTCATTTGCGATCCAGAATGTTTCTCCTTGTGCCAACATCAATCCTCTTTCAGTTGCAGTTTCTCAATACTTCCTTGCTTTAAAAAAGCAAAGAACAAAAAATTCTTTATTTTTGTTTTTCCTCCAACATAGAGTTACCCACTTTTCTTTTAGATAATTTTCCTTTCATGTTTTGATCACCCCTTGTCTCCAGTGCATTAATGGTGCTGTCAGATGTCCCCTGGATGTTGCTCAGTCACTGAAAGAATAGGGGTTAAGAGGCCACTTTCTCTGCTATGTCAATACAAAGTAGATGTTAGTGATAATGTCTCATTTCAGAGGTAGAACAAAGGCCATGTACATCATTGCACGTCATTCACTGAGCCTACAACCTGCATCTGGAGAGCCAAGGAAGGCAGCGAGATACAGCGACGGACATTAGAGGCTCCAGACCCATGCCACCCAGGTTCAAATCTCCGCTCCATCACTTACTAGCTCTATGAGCTTTGGAAAGTGACCTAACTTCCTGGAACCTCAGTTTCTCCATCTGTAAAATGGGGATACTAGTAGTGCCTACCTTATTGGGTTGTTCTGAGTATTAAGGAAGTTAGTATTATTAGGGGTACTTGTCACATGGTAGGTGATACTGTTATTATTGAGAACTTGGGTCTATGAGGAGATACTCGAGGGGCTGTGCATAGAAACTTCACAAGTTGTGAATCATAAAGGAATGAATGAAAATTATTAAAATGTATTTGTTTGATGAATATTTATTGAGGCGCTAGGTGCAATGACACACTGATACAAAAATCCAAATATACAGGATGTGCCCTAAGGATCTTAGTCTGGGAGAAAGCTGTGGGAGAGCAGACAAAGCAAGGTCAATGGGGTCAGAGAGCTCTGAGTTTGAGTCCAGCTCCCTTAGTAGAAAGGGATTGGGCAAGTGAGTTTTCTCTCTTGGAAAATGGGGATAATATCACCTCATTAAGTTGTCATGAAAAGTAAGGTAGGGCTGGCCCTGTGGTGTAGTGGTTGAATTTGAGCACCCTGCATCTGCAGCCTGGGGTTCATGGGTTTGGATCCTGGGTGCTGACCTACATATCACTCATGAAGCGATGGTGCAGCGGCATCCCACATACAAAATAGAAGAAGACTGGCACAGATGTTAGCCCTGTGACAATCTTCCTTGAGCGAAAATAGGAAGATTGGCAACAGATGTTAGCTCAGGGCCAATCTTCCTCACCAAAAATAAATAAATAAATAAATAAGAAAGAAAAAAGTAAGGTAGAATACAGAGCATGTACATAGTAAACTCAATAAATAAGATATGTTGTAGGTTATGCATGTGCATGTTTATGTCCGTATCTATGTATTTAGAGAAGGAAAAAGAAGAATTACAGTGCAAGTTGACAGTCGCTCTGATTAAGTTTGTTCTAGGTGAAGCTGAAGGCCAGAGAGAGAGTCCTAAGCCTGCCTGGAGAGACCCAGGAGGGCAGCGGGGTGGGTGAGGCAGAGACAACAGGGACAACAGACTGTGCCTTTGCAGGAGAGCAGCTGTCCTAGGGAAAGTCAACAGTACATGCAAAGGTTTAGAGGCTAGAAGGACTGGTGATTTGGGGATGACTAAGGTTCAGAATTGTGGAACATAAAAGGCGAGGCAGAGAGCTGGTAGGAAACAAGGCCTCACAGAGAGAGGTGCTAGCTCAGATCTTTGTCAAAATGTCGCTGTCTCAATGGGGCTTTCCTTGATCACTCTATTTAAAATAATGCCCTCCCCCAGCACTCCCTAGAATCTTGCCCAGCTTCGTTTTTTTCCAAGTCAACTTCTATACCTTTTCCACGAGTCACCTTCTAAATATCCATATCCATGTCCATATGTGTGTGTGATGCACATACACACACACACACACACACACACACAGATGACTTATTTTGTTATTTGTTATCATACTGTCTCCAGTAGAAGGGAAGGGAAGGGAAGCTCCATGAGAACGCAGACTTTGTTCACTGCTGTAGCCCCAGCACCTGGATCAGTGCCTCTGGTGCCCAGTATGTACTCATCAGTATAAATTGGCCTGAATGAATGCATAGCTTCTCTAACAGGCAAAAAGTTGAGCTCATCCTTCCACCAAAGAAATCTTGGAGAATTCTAAGCAAGCAAAAATGTAGTCATATTCCCCTGTCAGAAAGACTGTTCTGGAAGCATTATTGAGGATGGACTGTGACGAGCCCTTTCGATAATCTGGCTGGACAAGGGCCAGACCATGGAGTGGAAACTCTCACTCCAAGTGAGAGTCTTGGAAGGCATGGCAGGTGGAACCAGATGACAGATTATAGGGGCAAAGGGACAGTGGACAGTTAGGATACCCTCAGGTGTCTGGCTTGAGCAAACATGAGCAAACACATCTTATTCACTGAGAGAGGACAAGAATGTGAGTCAAGGAAGTAAAGAAAAAAATTAATTGTCTTACTCCAAGAAGGATCACGGACATCGTACCTGGTCAGTGGTTGATGAGTGAGTGATTGAAAACATAAGGAAAAAATGGGCTGGTCGGATCCTATTACTTATTAAACCTATAGCTTCCTGAATTAGCTGTGGTCTAAGAAAGATGATAAGACTTGAGAAACTGTCTTATTTAGGAATGGGAAAAATTCGGCAAAAAATATCTGTGAAGGACAAATAAGTTCCTGAAAGATAGTGTTTCACTGTACGTTATCTTTATTTGCTTTGACAATGTCTTCTTCTTTTCATGCACAAAGATTCCTTCGCAGTTACGAGCACTGTATTCAGTCCCTACTGATTGGCATCCACAAGACAAGCTGAAGAACCAGTGATGCACAGAAATAAAACCCAAAGCGTTTCCACCAAAATTCTTCTCCGAATGCCCTCAGAGGCAGATGTGGTCTTCAGAGGTTGCCAACCTATGTGATAATCCATGTTAATGTACATTTACTCAACAGCTTCCACACGTAAATCTGAAGAGAAGCTATCATCACACAATCCTCGTTTGTACTCAATTCCTGACCAGGTTGCTGAGGTTCCTCCACTTTCTGAAGAGAGGTAGAGTCCCAGGGGGTCATGTGTTTGGTATGGCTGGACAAAGTCCTTCAGTGGCCTTCCAAACCCTGGGATCCAATGGTTCTAGGCAATGGCAGGCCCAGCAGCATTCTACCCTAGGTTGGCCTGGCAGACACCAATGGAATGGGCCCAGTATGTGGCATTGTCTCCTAGTGGCTGGGCCATCTTAGAGGCCAGCTGGTGTCTAGAGCAAACGGGGGCCCTCTCCACTCATAAGAAGAGTATGGACATTCCAATCTTTACTTTTCTCTTCCATAAAATGAGAATGAGAACACCCATTGTGCATTGTGTTGGGAGAATTAAATGGAATAAGGCCACCCAGTGCTCAGCACAGTGCCTGAATAGGAAGGTCCACAATCTCTGGTTGTTAGTTTTGCTGTCCTGTTGGTGTTCAGCCCTACCTCTCTCTCAGGGACGCTGATACGTGTACCGGAGCTAAAGGGAGATACTTAGAAATAGGTTCAGAAATGAAAGTTGAAAAAATAAAAAATTGCTATGCTAAACATAAAGATGATCTGAGTTTCATGAAATGACTTGATCCATTTTTTAATTTGACATTGGTAACTGAAAGGTTCAAACAACTTTAAGCCAATTCGATATTTTTATGGCTTAGTATGTACTACTATTGTTAATATTTTGAAAAATGGTGTTTTGTTAGAAATGATTTTTCCTCCCCTCTAACTTGTGTTTTAAAAAGTGTACTGTGCCCTTAAATATGTTTTTTATGTATATGGGAGAACTTTTTGTTTCCTAAAAAACAATATATCTTAATCTTGCAGTAGAAAAATTTGGTTTTGTTTTTCAGAAATTCACTTTAAGGCAAAATTTGAGAAGCTCCAAATTTAGTCGGAAGTCCCACTGAACAAGACATACCAACATCCAGCGTTGCTCTGACTTTTCTCTCACATCAACTTTGCCAAGACTCAATATTTTGATACTACTCTACATATGTATTCCCATTTATAGTTTTAAAAAGTCTACCTTATATTTAGTTTATTAATTTACCACCTTCAAGGTCTATATTTCCTCCCATCAGTTTCTCAGAGTTGTTTTCTTTGATGTCACTTCCCTATTCCTTTATATTATAACTTGCCTTTTGTGATTCAGTTCAAAATTACTCATCGGACATTGGCTATGTGCTAGGGACTGTCGTATCATGTAAATCTAAATCTACTGTGGTCAGAACAACATTTTATTCCTCTCTTTCTCTCTTTTCTCCAATTCCCAAAAGAATCCAGAAGAATGATGCTTGCCAGAAATTATCTATTGGAGATCAAGCTGTTGGAAAACACTCTTTTCCTCTTATTTCATCCCATTTGAATCTATGACTGCTGAAGTTTTCCACGTTCTTACACTGACTCAACACATCTCCCCTGGGGTATTTCCATCCTCTAACCATTAGTTCACTTTCTTTGCTTATTCATTTCCAGTTGCTTCATGGACCAAGCCAGGGCATCAGTGATTAATGACTCAGTGCTATTTCAAGAATCCCCAGCATTTTCCACATGCTGACTCACCTAACAGTTTTCTGTGTTCACCTGTTGAGAGCATGGCTGTGGCACAGTGTGTGGTGTGGGGCTTTGGATGGCCAGAAAACTCCTGAAATTTATATGGGAGTGCAAAACCATGATCTTAACAAAGTTTTTTGCCTGTTTTTCCTTTGGCATTTTTCTTCCCTTAAGGACAAGAGAGGAATTTGTCATAGTCATCTTGGAATCACCAGTGACTACCACAACACCTGGAATACAATAAAACACCTGTGCTCAATAAATATTTATTGAATGATGGATTAATGTAATCTTGAGAAATGCTAAAGACAGTTCATTTGTATTTTGTGAATGGTTAAGGTTGTAAATATGGCAAAACCGTTTTAGGAAGTTAAAGGTTCAGGCCAATATCCAGGAAAGTATTTAAGTGCCTAAGTGTGGGGAGTTACCTGTAAAGAATGGGTATGACAGGAAAGTCATAAAAAGAGTTAAAGCAGTTGGATGAAACTTGCCTGGGGTTTTATCACTACAAAGTCATTGGTGATCATTCTCTGAAGCTTGTCTTCCCTGCACCCATCCATTGTTTCTTCCTGCCTTTAGCATTCAATCCACATCTCTTGTTGATCCTAACCTCTTTCTTCAAATATATAACATGAATTCCATGAAATAAACATACATATTGTATCAGAGGTTTCCGAGACCATTCCCAGATTTGATGATTCACCAGAAAGACTCGGAGGACTCAGCATATAATCATACTCATGGCTATAATTTATAATAGTGAAAGGATACCAAGAAAAATCTACCAAGGGAAAAAGCAGATAAAGTGAAGACCAGAGGGAACCAGGCGCAAGCTTCCAAGAGCCCTCTCCCGGTGGAGTCACACGGGACACGCTTAATTCCTCCAGCGTCAAATTGTGACAGCACGTGTGAAAGGCTGTCTACCAAGGAATTTCACTAGAGACTCAGCACCCAGGGTTTTTGCTTGAGGTTGGTCATGTAGGCACTTGCTCCCCAGCACATACTACAATTCTAGACTCCCAAAAGGAAAGCAGGTTTTCAGCATAAATCACATTGTGTGTACAAACAGTTTAGGCACAGTAAACCATCCTTACTCCAGAGAATGGTGGGAACACTACTGAAGTCCAAGTTTCCAGATGTCAGCCAGAGGCCGACCTTGCAAGAAGGACTTTCTAAGACAGTAGTCTCTTTTCTGCACACGTGTACACCGAGCTCATCCTCTTTCCGTCTTTTGGAACATTCCACCCTTCCAATGCCAGCTCTCTGCATGGCTGATTTTATTATTCAAACTTTAACACAAGTGACACTTCCTGAGAGAACACTCTGACCATCTAATGGAAGTAACCCACTGACAAGTTATTTTTTGGTATGTTTTTTAATCTTCTCTGAATTTAAGCTTATAAGCTCCATATTGTCAGGGATCTCTATCTATTTTCTTCACTGCTTCATGCCCAGGACCTAGAAGAGTGCCTTGACCCTTAAGCAGGAGCTCAATAAATGTTTATAGACTTAATTGAATGGTGAGACTGTCTGAAGTCCTCTTTTTCACTTATGTGTTGACTTTTATATTATCAGAACATTTTGCACCCTGGAATGTAAGCTCCATTAGATCAGAGACTTCTCCTGTCTTTAGCAGCTAGAATAGCTCCAAGCATATAGCAAGTTCTCCATGAGTATTTACTGAGTGAAGATGAATGTGCACACACACATTTCTACCTTCAGATTATGCTTTTTCCAAAACATAGTTACTATGCCACACATTCCGGTCTGCTTAACTGTGAGAGATGGACTGTATATTTTTCTGAATTATTTCCTTCAATAAGTATATTGAATAATAAGAGTCTGTAATAAACATGGACTCTTCACTTAGTTGGTGTGCCATGGTATGCACTGCAGATTCGTAGATTACTTAACAAGTCCGTTGCTGGATTTCAGGTGTTCATAGTGAGTAAGGTTAGACAGGCTCACAAAGAAATCATTCTAAAGTAAGTGTATTAATATGTAATGTATATATACATATTACATATATACGTGTGTGTATATATACTGTATATTACACAAAAACTATATATTGTAAAGTAAATGAAATAACAGAGGTGAGCATAAGATTTTATTCACACAGAAGGGAGGGTTTAGGGTGTCGTAAGAGCATCCAGGAGGAGCTGAATCAAAGATCCTTCTAGGAGAATCTAGGTAAAGAGGAGATTAGGGCATAATCAGAAGCTTCAAGAGCTCCATATTGACAGAGAATGTAGGTCAGAAAGAGTGAGAGAATTTTCCAGAGAAGTAGACAAAGGTCTTGCTAAGGAACTTGGGCATTCCTTCACCAGTGATGGCAGCCACTGAAGGGTTCAGTCAAGGAGCAGGCCATGTTTGGGCTTGATTTGGGACTAGATAAATCTGGTGACTCAAGTAATGACTTTCAGAAGAACAGTGATGGTGGGAAGAATGGTTTAGAGGCTCTTGCACTAATCCAGATAGATAGAGTAGGAATGCATTGGGGAGGGGTGAGAAGAGTTGAGAAATAATTAAAAATTAAATCAAAAGAACCTGGAGTCTTACTGGCTGAAGGCAAAGGAATGGCAGACAAAATGATGTCCGCAAGGTTTTCTTCTCTAGGTTATATGATTGAATTAATAGAGAACACCTAAGAAGAAAGAAGCCTGAAGGAAAGATCGTGAGATCAGTATTGGGCAGGAAAAGTATGAAGCACCTGTGGGCTATCCAGCGAAAGACAAACAGCTGTAGACGGAAATCTGCTGAAGCCCTTTGCAGTAGACGCCAGGGCTAGCGTTGCCCACAGGGAATCAATGTTCTCTATCAGGCACTTGAAAGCAGGAGGGTTGATGAGATTACCCAGGAGCAACTTCTGGACAACAACATCTCATTGGGAAGCAGAAGAAAATGTGTCTAAGAAAGAGATAGAAAAGGTAAAAAGAGAACCTGGAGAGTGCAAAATCATGGAAGCAAAGGGAAGAAAAAGCTTCATGAGAATGACCTTGCAAGAACGCTTCAGAATTTCAGTGGGAAAGTCCAAGCTCCTCAATTTGCCACACAAACCTCTCCATCTGGCTTTGAGTGTATTCTCCAGTCTCTTCTCACTCTATGCCTTGATCAGCAAAATCAAGAACTTCAAAGAGCCTGGAAATTAAGGACTGAATTTTTTATTGGAATTTTCAGTAAAGAGTATATTGGTTACTCACTGAGAGAGCTATTACCACAAAGTATGATGATAGAAGCCAGATTGCAAAGGAAGTCAGATTGTTCAGGAAGTAATGAGAAAGGAGGAAAGTACATATAGGAAGTATATGCTGTTTTGAAGAAGTGAAGACAAGATGTGAATAGATGGAACAAGTTGGTGGCTAGAGGAAAGCTCAATCCCAGAAGAAATGTTTAAATTGGGAAAACCTTGAACCCATTAAGAGTCAAGTGCAGGATTCAAAGATCTGGGAGAGAGTAGGCATGATGAATTAAAAGGACTTGTTGGAGGAGGAAGAGATGCCATCAAAGATACAGCTTGTGGACTTCAATGAGAAAGAGATGCCTCATGATCTGAAGTGGGAATCGTAGTTACCAGAGTTGATACACGTAGATACAGTTGCATCAAAGTTGTGGAATGAACTGCTTATTCACCTCAATTTTTAATTAAAATGGCAAGTTTGCTTACCAAGATTGAAGAGTCTATATGGGATAGAATTCTTGAGAAGAGTGGTGGAGGTTTTTAACGGACATTGAAGAGTATTGGAAAATTAGTTGCCCAAGAATAAGTAACAGCTGGTAGGTGAAGTGGAGAATCTAATTGAGACACGAAATCATAAATGTTCTCCAATAGTCCTCAACCACCTTGGTACAGGAGCCAAGAAGCTGACTCCAAGCATTGATCCAATATTGTAGTTTTACTGAGTGAGTGTTATGAAAGGCTACAGGGTGAGGGAATTGTGGGTCCTAGTGATATTAATGGCAAAATTCAAGGGATAAAAAGAGATCAGGAGAGGACAATTCTGAAAAAACATGAGTATGAAAGGGCATGGGAAGGCTAAAGAGCAGATGGTGTAGGAGTAGTGATAAAACAAAATGAAAAGAAATTTTTTATCAAAGAGTAGAATAGTTGTGTTTAAGAATTCAAGGATGGTTAGACAGAGATTCTAGGATTGAACCTTGAGAGAGAGCATCTGAAAGAGAGCAGAGATGAAGGCCATTGGAGATGTAGATGTCCAGAAGCAGAGAGGAAAGAAGGCAGAAAGATCGCCTACTTGAACTCCAAAGTCACTGAACATAATGGTGACTCGGTGGAATCTGGGTACAGAGGCAAACTTTGTCTTAGGTGCCAAATTCTTCAATGGATGTATAGGATTGACTTAGAAGATGGCAGGTGACTAACAAAGTAGTAAAAAAGGATAATGTAAGGAGAAATTAGCTTCAGTGAAGCAATGATATTTAGAGATTATTGGGGTAGTGGTTTGGACACCTCAGCGAGAACTAAAGAGTACTTAATCCCACCTCTGACATCTACATCCTTGAAAAATGATCAGCATTCTCTCTAGGGGCTGCAGGGAGGTTCACAGAGAAAAGAAGCCTCTCAACCAAACTGAAGTCATAGTTTACCCTTGAAATTCTTGTTATTGTCTTCATTATCATGTGAATTAACCATCTACAGATATCTTGCGATCTCTTTGGCAGGTTTAGTAATTACATCAGAAACTTTCAGCATCAGTGTATGTTTATATTTAAGCCGACATGATATAGACAAGCTCACATTTATAAAATCTATTCATTTTTAAAGAAAAAAATTACAAAATTCCTTTACCTAACTCTGCCAATTAGTTTAAAATAAACATTCAAGACCGATTTTTAGTAAAAACATATATTTCATAAAGTTTTGCCTAAGGTTGTGTCCAGTTGTCATGGTTTTGAGACAAGCAGTTTGTTTTGTAAGTAACTTTATTCTGGAAAAATATTCAGATACTATAAATAGCATAAAATTTGTTGTCAACAATAGCACTTTAATAAATATTAAAATCTGGTTGTCACATATGATTAATGAGTGATTATTTAGGATCGAACACATGTTAAAACCATTTGGCCATAAAGTAGCCCATTAAAATAGTGGTGATATGAAACCAGATACAACCCAGAAGCAGCTAAAACATGGAAATATTTAATCTGTCCATCATTTTAAAATTATTATTCAATATTCATAATTCAAAATTCTCATGTTTTATGTAGAAATCAGCAATTTGGCAGATCCTATGTGAGGGAACTAAACAGTTTCATATGCTATCCAGATGTCTGTCTAAGAATTACTCCTCCAAATATTTTTTTAATATTATTCTATAAAAGCAATGATTAGTGTAAGAAATGTAATAACTGACAGGTATTTTCCTCCTTCTAGCATTATTATTTCTGTTGAACATATGGAGTCATTTAGGAACGATTTTAATTTCTTCAGAAACATAGTATTCTACAGTTGTAAGAGATAAAAATAATCATAATAGCTAAAATTTTTTGCATTTATTATATCCCTGGCATGTTAAATGGCTTTAATTGGGTTATTTTTATTTAATCCCCAACCAAAAAAGCCCATAAGACAAATACTACTCTTCTTTCCATTTTTGAAATGAAAAAACTGAAGCTCTGAGGGCTGAGTAACCCAATTCACAAAGCTGCTAAAGGTCAGGCTGGGATTTGAACCAACGTCTGCCTGTATGCTACATGCCTGTCCGTTTATACGATCTCAGAAGTCTAATTGCCATGGACAGACCCTCAAGCGAGAAGAATTGACAGACCTGCTGACCCTCCTTGTCTTTCAAGTCCATTATGCATAAACTCAAGCTGTAGATCAACCTTCCTTAAAAGAAGAGAGCATGAGGAAATTTTTAATTCATTAATGAACTTTTTCTTGGCATTTTGTTAATGATTCACCTGCATTTCTAAACATCAGACAATGCTAAAAGTAATAGGAAATGTAGGGTCCTGGAGCCCATACCCGAGTCAGTGCAAGGATTTCTTTCTTCTCCTTGGCCCTTCTTAAACTTTGAAAGCCTGACTTTGGATTAAATATTATCTACTACTAGAGTGTGCTAGATTCTTTCTTCTGTATCCTGCTTAGTGTCCTCATTACAATAGTGACTCCTGACTTTGCTCCCCTCTTTGAGCCCTCCATATCTTCTATCCATGTCCTCTTGTGTCTGGTGAACATTAAGACCATTGCTATGGATCTGTGGACACAAGGGAATGTGAAAGGAATCGAACTTTTTAATTCAATTCTGTCTCAGTTAAGATGGCTTCGGGTGCATGCTAAATTTACATTATAAGACGCTCAGTGGTAGGCGTGTCCAGGGTCAGTTTGTTGTCTCATTGATGTCATCAAAGACCTACACTCTTTCTCTTTCTGCATTCTATCCTCAGATCATGAAATGGATGCAGGTATTCCAGAAATCACTTATAGACACAGTAACCACTGGCCAGAGAAGAGGGCCATGTCCTCCTGGGAATTGCTTTGTAATCAGGGAGTAAAACCTTTCCCATAAGCCCCGCGGATGACTTCCCATCAAGCCCCAGTCTACAGTCAATTCTCATGACCTAGCTGTAAGGGGGACTGATAAATCTAATATTTGATATTTTCAGACACTCTAGTGGAGGTGAGCTCTGTGAGCAAGAAGGAGTGTTGAGGGAGCAACGAGTTGAGTACAGACAACCAAGTTAGCTTGCTGCTCTACTAGCCACTCTATGCTCACAGCCTAGCTAACAGAAAGAACCTCATAAGTGCTTAGATTTCATGAGCCACAATTTGTAAGGCAAACAGAGCCAACATTGGGCTCTAGTATAAATGGATTAGACCTGGACAAATGAGTGTATTTATCCATCTCTAAATGTGCAGTCTCAAAGAATTTTATGTGAAAGATGGATTAAACTAAAAAGCATCCATCATCAGAGCAAAGCCAAATATTTCTGATATTTGGCAAAACCAATTGGTGATAAGAAATTTGCCTTTACTACCAGGAAGGTTTATTTTCATGACTTTCTGTCTGATGGTATTGTGTTTGGACTCTAGGAGTAATTGAGTAATCCTGAGTAAGGTTGCAATCTTACTTACCTTGCTAAGGACTGGTGGGTCCATGGTTGTCTGGGGAAATTTTAACTGGACATGGGTGGATATGTGAGCAATGTTGTTGGGTTCTCCCAAATCAAATAAATAACAGAATCTCCGGTGATGCTGAAAACCCAGTGTAGAATGTCTTTATGGGAAGCAGAACTTGGTTTGACCTTTACCAGGTTGAGATAAACAGCAGCAGTTAGGAATCAACGACTCATTTCTGAATATGCAAGGGTGATTTTCACACCTGCCTTTGAAAAACTTTGCCCCAGGAGTCTGGAGTTCCTGCAAAAAGTCAATCTGTCTAATTCTGAAAGCCCTTCAAAGGACAGGGGCACACTTGCAGGTTGAGGGGCGTTAGTTCCATTGAAAGAAGGGGAGTTATGACATTGCGCTAGAAGTCCACAGCTACCATTGCTGGAAAAATGTTCATGTGAGCCCCAAACTCCCTACTCGAGTAGATGAGTCTGTCTTGAAACAGAATCTTAAAAATGAAATTTGACCTGAGATATAAATTGAAACACTAAGTCTGTCTTTCTTTCTTTTATCTATCTATCTATCTATCTATCTTTCCAGCTATATATCATTTATCTAATCTATTTATCTGTACATACCTGTATACAGAGATATATAATTATATCACAATGAGTATTTAGAAAGGGTATTGTTTTTATAAAATATTTAATACTCAAAAGTTTAGAGTACACATAAACACACAGACAAGGTTTCTTACGTACATTTGTAATGCCACATTGTCTTTTAGTAAGGGTGATTAATGATTCCTTTTAAAGTCACTTTGATATTTGGAGTTAAACAGCTTAGCTCTTTTTGATTGACCATCACGCGTCTGTCAAACTCAAGGATGAAACAGAATTTTCTTGTGTGTTTGTGAGTAATTTTCCTGAAGCCATCTGAATTTTTTTTGGTAGTCCCTTTCTCTATTATCAAACATTTAAATGTATTCTGCCCTTTGCAGCTTTCAACTGTGAAATTAAGCTATCCCCAGCCTCATTTGAGTAAGACCAGGTGTTTCGTACTTTTCACTCCTCCCCACAGCAAGAATCCCTTAGGAAAGAAGGGAGGAAGTAAGACTTTTGACATTTGTGTGGTGAAAAAGTGTCAACCAACAATCCAAAAGTGACCAGAGGCATTCTATGAAAACCCAGTAAAAATGAAAATAGCCCTCACTTTTTCAATGTACTAGAAGGCTCATCTCCCTTTCTTGCTTAAAACAGAAAGCACCCCCCACCCTTTCTCGTATTTAAACAACAGCTATCAAAGATTTAACAATTGCACCATTGGACACAGTTCAAACAATGCAGGCAGGAAAGAATGCACAGCTGTCAAGGAACCAGCCAGTGAGAAGTGCCCCAGACAAATCACCGTACATCATCGGCTGGTTTTAATTAACAGCAGACTCCGAGCTGTTTTTTCTTCCCCCCTCTTTCTTTGGGTAACTTTAAACAAAGTGATTTGTAGGGTTCTGTCTTATACAGGATCTACCCCAGTGGAAATGGAGGATGTTCATGGAAATAACTTGAGCTGAAGCTCCAAGCAGACCGCAGCATCCAAGGGTACCTTGAGATTTTTGTCTTGGCCCTGGAAGAAGAATGAGCTAAGTTTATTCAGTTTTCCTCCTGAAAGGCTGAGCCCTCTTGTGAAGGGAGGTTACTTGGTTATCATTAGGGTAGATTGTTATTAATGCTGATCTAATTTTAAGGACATTTTCATCCTGTGGTTAATGAAAAAATGCTTTATGCTGCAAGCAGCCACAGTCAAGAGAGATTTTCAGAGCTTTATTTGGGAAGACTTCCCTTAAGACATTCTTCAGCAAGAGAAGATTCCCCTCAATGAGCAAATACTGTTGTAGCCCTTAAATAATGAAAATATTATTGATGGAAGATACCTAGGAGGTCACATGGTCTGAGCCTTTATTATATAGATGAGAAGACATGGCTGCTCTTCACTGATATTTGTAGAACAGAGGAATGAGGCTGATGCCCAGAGATAGACCTTCCCAGGAGGCCACAGAGCCTGGTGCTGAGAACGCCACAGGCTGCGTGCATGTGATGCCCACGGAGGAAGGGGGCTTAGAGTGATTAGAAAACGTTTAACATAGTGACATAAAAGATCATGTTAGGAACTAACAATCCTCTTTTAGGTGTGAAAAATCATAAGCTTAGCTCTCACTGCCATCGTAATCAACCAGCTGATTGGGAAAAGCAGAATTAGAACTCAATACACTGCAACTGCCTTAAATAACTTGAACCGCTTAATTTAATGCACTTCATTTATGAATTAAACACTGTTAATTACACAACAGGTTTTTTTTCCCTATAAGTCTAACCATTTTCTGGCCCATGGCAAGACAGTTCAATAAAATGGCCAAGATCATGGGTTGATAAGCCAGTCCAATCTGGGTCCAAATCTTGGACCTACCACTTACTTGCTGGATAAACTTAGATGAATTATCTAGCTCTCTGTGCCTTGTCTCCCCATCTGAAAAGTGGGGGCAAAACTATCATTTCTCTTTTAGGATTGTTGTGAAGATTAAATAAGTTATTTTGTGTAAAGCTTAGACCCATGCTGGGTAAACAGTAAGTTCTATAGAAACACTGGCTATTATTAGTTATATGGGTTTTGATCCTTCCTGATCCAGTTTTCTTTTTTTTTAAAAAAAAGATTGACACCTGCGCTAACAGCTTTTGCCAATCTTTTTCTTCTTTTTTCTTCTCCTTCTCCCCAAAGCCCCCCAAGTACATATTCATATATTCTAGTTGTGAGTGCCTCTGGTTGTGCTATGTGGGACGCTGCCTCAGCGTGGCCTGGCAAGCAGCAGCACCATGTCTGCGCCCAGGATCTGAACCAGTGAAACCCCGGGCCATCGAAGCAGAGCACACCAATTTAACCACTGGGACACATGGTCAGCCTCCTGATCCAGTTTTTGAAGGTATCATGCCAAAGATCCAAAGTATCCTTAGTGGCTGTGTTATTGCTCTGTAAATAATTTTGGCTCCAATACTCTCTGTTGTGATTTTGATGTCTTTTGAAAAAGAGAAGTCTTGAAAACAGTCTTTCAATTTTAGTAAAATTCACTGGGTTTTTTTTTTTTTTGTAAGGAAGACTGGACCTGAGCTAACATCTGTTGCTGATCTTCCTCTTTTTGCTTGAGGAAGATTGTAGCTGAGCTAACATCTGTGCCAATCTTCCTCTATTTTGTATGTGGGATGCCACCACAGCCTGGCTTGATGAGCTGTGCATAGACCCACGCCAGGGATCTGAACCCACGAACCCCAGGCTGCTGAAGTGGAACATGCAAACTTGACCACTGTGCCACTGGGCCAGCCCCTTCACTGGTATTTTTAAATCGTCAAGAACAATGATAAGCAGACCTACAAAGTATCACCTGGCGCCATTTTCAGGAGCAAAATGGAGCCCCAGAAGGGCACTGCCCCGCTCCAAGGTGGCATTAGGGATCCTCATGTAAGCCTGACTCCACGCTGAGGTTACTCAAGAAAACAAGTTCATGTAATATAGACAACATACACCCAAGCTCACCTTCCAGTCTTAGTAGATTCCCACTGCTTCAAAACAGCTATAAGTGGAATATTCTGGTTAATCATATGATTTGGCGAAGAGATTACATATATATCAGACCCAGTGTATCAAGCTTTGATCAATCACCAGAGGCTGACAAACTATGGCCTGTGGGCCAAATCTGCCCCATGTCTTGTTTTGAACTAATAAAGATTCCTTATTTTTAAAGGGTAGTCAAAATAACCAAGAATATGCAACAGAGGCTGTTTGTAGCCCACAAAGCCTAAAATATTTATTATTTAGTCCTTTACAGAAAAAATGTGTTGACCATTGAGTTAGGCTATAACAAAACACGTTTAACATAAAAGCCTCATGGAGCATAATTTAATCTTTTATGATTCCAAAGGCACTTCTAGCTCTTGTGATATCTGAGGTTCAAGATTACGAACACCAGTTGTGATTAGATTATATGATAGTTAAAACTGTGAATTCTGAAATCAGATTGCCTTGTATCAAATCTAGGCCCTATCACTTCTAAGCATCTGATCTGTTTCAAATTACTTAATCTTCCTAAGCTTTGGTTTTCCCAGGTGTAAAAAATGCGCATTATAGTAGCTGCCTCACAGGCTGATGTGAGGACCAAAGGAGTAATGTACGAAAAGAGCTTTGCACGCAGCAGATGTTCATTAAACCCTAGACATTGTTGTTATACCTCCCAGCAAAGAGTCTGCTTCTTTGAGCTTCCTGGTTATTTACATGTCATGTGATTGGAAGCTGACAGCACCATCTTTCTGGCCAGGATGATCTATCCAGTTTCCTGACTTTAGTTGCTGATACATCCCATAATAATACATCAGAACTAGAAGTGCCTCATGTAGTTGTCACAGGTAACTGGAGTGTGAAAAGACTGGATGAGGAGGATAATCTCTGCCCAAATTTCACACTCACCTTCACATCCTCCTGCCGTGCACCCATTCCAGCACTGTGTGTGAGATGCACAAATTTCTGCACCTGCTGGCTTCCTTCAAGCCATCAGCGGCTTCAAAATCACTGTGTTGCTCCTCAGAATGAGTTTGATTGTGGTTATCACTTCACGAGGTATATGCATATCACAGCATCAAGTTGTACACTTTAAATATATACAATTTTTATTCATCAATTATACTTCAATGACGCTGAAAAGAAAGAAATGCTATCCACCATTAAAAGGATACTTAGAGGTTTTGAAATGATGCTTAAATAATAATGTTAAGTAAAAAAAAAACCCAAGAAAATAAAATTACATTTGCAGCAAAAAGAAGAGAAAGAAAGGAAGGAAGAAAGAAAGAAAGAAAAAGGAAGAAAGGAAACAGCCTGCAGTCATAGAAGTAGGATGGGTCCAAGTTTACATGGACAGCAACTCTTGGCTAAGGCTACAGGCAAAAGTCTGCCCCTTTAATTCAGTTGCTGGAATGGAAGAGATGTGCAACGTGACATGAGTGAAAAATGAACTTTCATTTTTAGAAGACTTTCAGACTTGGGGGGGTCATGTGTTATTACAACATAATCTGGCAAAGTGTGATTCATGCAATGACCTAACAGGAAAACTCTGTTTCTGTAGGGTTTTCTGATAAATCTGGATTCTCCAAGTGAGGATCATCACTTGCCTCATCTCTAACGCAAAAAAAACACAAGGATTTGAAGGCATGAGGTCAATTTCTTACTGTCGCTAGTCAGTTCCGACTCCTAGTGACCCTGTGTACATCAGAGTCACCATCCTCTCATCTTTCAGCGCTGTATCAGACAATACTCTGCTGTTATTCACAGGGTTTTCATGGCCAGTTTTGGGGAAGGTTTTTCTTCCCTAAGCCAGGTCCTTCTTCCTAGTCTGTCTTAGTCTGGAAGCTTCGCTGAAACCTGTCCACCATGGAGGACCCTGCCCGTATTTGAAATACCGGTGGCATAGCTTTCAGCATCACAGCAAGACGCAGCCGTCACAGTATGACAACCAACAGACAAGTGGTGTGGATCCCTGGCCGGGAAACGAACTTGGGCCAAGGTGGTAAGAGTGCTGAATCTTAACCCATTAGACCACCAGGGCTGGCTTGAGCTCAATTAAGAAAAGATAAATTACAAGTTCTAAATTGTAGTGGAAAGCACTCCTTTATCCATGTTGGAGTGCTCTTAAATGCTTAAATCTATGCTTCTTTAAGAGTCAAAAAAATCTGAATTTCCCTTTAGGCTTCCATGACAAGCATTTCCTTTTAACACTTCAATTAAAAATATAGAGAAATTTTCCATAGATCTAAAAGGCTGATGAACAAGACAAAATTTCCACCGAATATTGGAAGTCGGCCTCCCAGATGGAACAGAGAGTTGGAGGGAGGAAAACAGTTCTGTTTTACAAGGTTTGGAAGCCCAATCACGTTTCTCCATCTCTCAAAATAGTCTTTGACCAGGGGTAAAAATGTCCCTGTGCTGCTGAACAAAACACAGCCCAGGACTTAGAAGAATATTAAAATAAACTATTTGAGCCTTATGCATCTTCAAGTACAACATCAAAGGGCTTTTATATTTAAGGGAAGATAAAGCAACATTCCCATCTACTTGGTTTATCCAGGACAACATAAGGATATTCTACACTATTTCTACCATACAACTTCAGTTAAGATGCAAAACCTCGGTGGGAAGTTGCTTTCAAAAATTTTCTCATTAACCAAGAACGGTTATTTTATTAATTGATTTGAATCACTCAGATTATCACCTTTGGTAGCTGAGACCTTAGGCTCGAATAATGAATATAGGCTTTCTTAAGAGTTCTTTTCTCCTATTTTTTTTTTTTTTCATACCAAGTTTTCCCTTAGGAGCGTTTTCTTCATGCAGTCCTAGGAAGATATTAAAGGGGGATTTTGTTGTATATTACACACTGCTTAGTATGTGCCATAGCTGCAATAAAACGTTTATTTTCCACTTCTTCAGGAAGTTTCTTCAGCTTGCAACATGGCCTTATTACTGCCATTAAAAGATTTCATCTTTGTGCATGGAATAAGTTAATAAAATGGATCCGAATTTGTTCTGTTATTAGAAGCGAGTCTCCATACTCAACATGGAAAGAACTGTTCTTGGAGACTCTGTGCCATTTCCCCTGGAATGCCAGGCTGATTGACTGATCTCTATACACTTCATCAAATGTGTGTGTTCGCGTTGCTGCTGTTTTTTCTGGAAATGCTCTTCTTTGGCCCAAGAGCGACATGCTTCCATAACCCACTCCTATTTCATCCTCTAGCTAGAATTACAGACATGAGAAGCAATTAATAATGATGGAAATATGAAATATTTCTTTAATAACCAGCACTGGTGTAGCAAAAGTAGCGCCCTAATTGGGAAGAGCATTTCCTCCTGGGGGCTCCCAGGTTCCTGCTATTCCATCTGCCTCCTGGTGATTATTGTTAACTCACATTTTTGTCCATCCCCATAGCACCCAGAACTGGGATATATCCTTTCCAAACATCTCTTCCCAGCAGGATGATTCCCAAGAAATGTCTAGACACAGTGGCCAGTTTGTTGATCCTCCCACTTCAGCGGCCTCCTCCACTTTTCTGAGAGTCTAACAATGGGGACTTTCCATCCCAACAGGAATGGTGACGATTTTCTCCTTTTCAATTGGTAGCCAGTCCAACAGCCTAGGCTACCAGATAAAGACCTTCTTATTCAGCTTCCTTTGTTTCTTTTGGGTCTCATATAACCATCTGCCAGAAACTTTACGTCTTTTTAAATATGTGTAATTCTCACAATGACTCTAAAGATAGGGTCATTATTGTTATTGTTTTAAACAGATAAGGAAACTGAGGTTCACCAAATTTGACCCTTTGTCTAAAGTTTATACAAGCAGGAGGCGGAGGAGCAGCTGTAGGATTCCAGAGTCATTACGGTGCGCTGCTTCTTCCTCCAGATCCCTTCTGGGTTAATCATTTTATCCACTTTAATGTCTTTCTTTATATTATTTTGATCCCTATCAGATCTTCTGTCTGTTTTATTGAATTACATGTCTTCCCTCTCTTCCAAAAGGTCTCTGACAAACCTCACTCTCCTTCCCACATGCATTCCTTTATGTAACCAATAGTTCTGAAGCATCTCCTTTGCCCTGGGTACTCTCTACAATATACTCCTCTATTATTGAAGTCAGGTTGACAAACAGATTCATTCTGTTGACAGTCACTCCAAAAACGGAGTCAAGACGTCAAACTGTCGAAGAGTCAGACGGTAGACTTCACACAAAAGATGAAGAGCTGAAGGGCTCAGATTTTTAATCACATTCTTAAGTAGCTGAAAGCGTGAGTCTGTGTTTTTCTGTCTATCTTTCTGTCTATCTGTCTCTTTTCTCTGGTCTGTCTTGCAGGATTCCTAGAAGCTGCCCATGGCCCGTGAATGCATCATACCATCATACTCAAGACCATCTGCAGTTGGTGGTTTGGAGGTGGGGAGATGGCAAGTGAGTCTACCAGGAGTAGGCACTGAATCAATTTTAGCTCTAGAGTGCTTTTTTAGAAATAGCCTTTTCAAAATCATGCACGTCTTCCAACCTTGTACCCCTCATGCATCACCCCACGTAAATCCCTGTTCAACTCCCTAGGGATCAGTTTTTATGACCAGATTTAATTTGGGGATATTTGATTTTACTTTGGATTACCTGTATCTTTTCCTACGGGGCATGCTGCATTTCTAACAACATTTTGATAATTTGACAGCTGGACGCCGCTTGTGTTAAAATATCCTCAACTCTATCAGAACCCCTGAAATTTCTGTTTTCAGTTTCTTTTCATTTTCTTCCAACAATTTTTACATGTAATTTTCAGCCATCCAAAAATAATTGGAACGTTTACACAGAAAATACCCACTGGTTAGATTCTACAGCCAATAGTTTGCTGCATTTGGTTTATTAAATATCTAGCTAACTGTTCATCTCTCTATCCATCAGTCCATATTGTTTTTGATGCGTTTCAAGTTGCAGACATCAGTGCACTTCATCTGTAAACATTCCCACATGTGTATCACTGGCAAGAGTTAGATATTTATTTATATATATTTTTTTGAAAAAATTGCCTGCAGTGAATGTATTATTTTAACATGTAGCGTTCCAAAAGTTTTGACAAATGCATACAGGTATAGAAAACAACCATTATCAAGATACAGAACAAGGCCAGCACCCTACAAAGATCTCTGACGCCCTTCTCAATCAATCCACACCCACTCAGAGGCAACCACTTCTTCTTCCTACTTTTAATTATACGTGAAATGGCATTTTCCAAAAGGAAAGTAATTCAGGATTTACATCTATACCACTGTTGGAATTCAGACAAATCATCAATTACTACCTAGGGTATGGAATTCTCATAAATAGGAACCTCCCACTTGCCTCTTAGCACAACTAACTCCATCTGTCCTTTCCTTAACTGAGTGATTTTTCCACCACTGGCCCATGGCTCATCCATCTTTCTGTGATTTCCAAATTGCTTGAACAAATTTCAAGGAAGTTAAGACCGGCACCCTATACTTCTCCTGTTCGGATTTTCCAGCTTCCGTTTGGCAATTGAAGTTCCATTTGGATTTGGACATGATCTTGTTATTGGGCACTGAATGTGTCCCGGGCACAGAGATCACTCGAAGCAGGCTGACACGGGAGATTTTTCTGTACTCACTCATAAGTTTTCTTGGCACAGTTGGGCATTGCTCATTTGACACGGGATACTGCAGAGTGATAGGGGCACCTGCTACAGCTATGCTGCACAATGCTCAATTCAGGTCCACTCGTTAGTCATATGGCACATGCTTCTGACTAAGCTGATTTTACGTGTGTGTCACAGGATGCCATGCAGTGGAGTGACCTTTTATAACATGAGCTGGTACATTCCACCGTAATCAGTGCGTTTTTTTGTCGGATTTTCTGCTTCAGGAATCTGCCAAAGGAAAGTGGTAGGGGTAAGAAAAGCAAATTCGTAATGGAAAGCTCCCAGCTCAGTGCAGAAGAGTGCTGGCTGAGAAGGCACAAACCTGGGGGCAAGCTGTGCATTTGCCATGGAGATGTCATTGAACAAAAGTGTGATAAAGGCAGAAGGCACAAATAACATCTCTAGGATTTGCCTCAAAAGAAGTTGTGAGTATTCCATCAGCAGAGAGAGAGAAACTCCTTGAAAACTAAAGGCACAATGTGAAGCAAAGTGTTCTTACAAATCTCAGGCCACTTTGGAGTTCCATCTTCCATGGTGGTGGTGCACAGACTAAAAAGGCTGGTCCTGTACTTCTTGCCCCTATCCTGACAGGTAAAGATAGGCTCTAGACCCTCACTGGATATTCCAGAGCGTAGGCCAAGGATGAGACAATAACGATAAAAATAATTGCAAATATTTCTTGGTGCTCACCATAGCCATTAGACTCCTGGCAGGAAACAGAATGGCCCACCACCAAATTGTGGAAATTGGGGAGAATTTAATGAAAGTAACTGTTTACAGATGTATAAGTGGAGGAGACTCATAAGGAACAATGAAGTACCCAAGGACGGGCAATCTCTAGGTCTGCAAGAGCACGGAGACAGAGTGGTGTCCTCAAGTCTGTTGAGGGCTGGAGCTGCAGAAGAGGGACTGTGCAACAGGAGTTATAGGCATACAGCCCAGTTCCTGGGGCAACTACAGCAAGGCGGGAAGGGAAGGAAGAAGAAAGAAACGCCCTGAGCCCCCTCTCCCCTCTGCCTGCAGTTTCCTGCCAGACACCAAGGCAGCCCAGGCAATCCAGTCCTGCCCTGCAGAGGTCATTCCCCAGGAGCGTGTGGCAGAGCAGAGGAGCCGGTAGAAGTGGGAGGGGAGTTCAATGAGACTCACTGGCATGCGCATCAAAGCCCCATTCTGCTGGTCTCAGACTGTAGGCAGGCCATTCTGAGATCCTTCGAAACGAGCCCTCCAAGATCATTCCAAAAGGCTAACTGGACCATTAGACCCAGCACGTTTACTATGATCAGGGCATCTCCACATCTGCCTGAGACCGGCACAAAGATCCTCCTTGTGGTTCTGAGTGCTTCATGTGGAAACTTTCATATTAACATGAAGAGTCTAGAAGGACCTTTCCTTGAGTCTGCACACCCTAGGAGACCACAGAGCTATGGGCTCATATGGGATGAACAGCTAGGGCTCACTGTTTCTGGTTCCCTAAGATCATCTCCTCCCGGCCCGCAATCTTGGAGGTTCCAGCTTAGAGCCAGAGGTAGACCCGAATCCCATTGTGCTGTCTAGAGACAGTGGCCCCAAACTCACATGTGCCACTCTGCCCCCCTCCTACTGTGGGAAGAAAGGATTAAGCCACTGAGTGCCCCCTCAGATAAACACCATGCCCTACAGGAGACACAACTCTTCAATTATCCCAGAAGCACTGATTGCACACCTGTTATAAAGTTTTGAGACTTTAAGGACTGAGGTGTCATCAAAGGCTTTTGAAAAGAAGGATAGTATGAGCTGATCTGTCTTTAAGAAAAAATAGACTCCAACAGCACAGAGACCGGTGTCAAGAGAGAGGAGAGGCCAAAGCAAGTGGTCAGTTAGGAGGATGTTGTCAAACCAGGACTATGGGCCTGGAGAGATATTTCAAGGGTAGATTTGAGTAGGTTTCCAGGCTCTTTACATGTAAGAGGTGCAAAAAGAGAAGAGTCAGATGTGCCCCTGAGATTTCTGGGCTGCAGGACTCGGCAAGGAGAGGTGTGGCCAGTGAGGGTTGAAACCAAGTGAAAAGGGGACTAAAATAATAAAATTATTTTGTTTGAAAGCTGTTGAGTTCACTGTGCTAATGGGACACCCAAGAAGATGCTTTTCAGGTAGCTGGAGCAAAGGTCCAGAGCTCTTTGAAAGAGTTGGAGATTAGCATTTGGAAATCATCACACTCAAGAAGAGATTGAGGAAGTCATTGGAACAGATAGCGTTGCCCAGGGAGGTGGCAAAGACAAGAGAACAGAGGCCAGAAATGCGAGGTGGCAAGAAAAGGCAATGGACATGAGACAAAGCCTCAGCAAAGGAGGCTCCTGAGAGTTGAAGAATGGCACAGAGGAAGGCCCCAGAAGGAAACAAAGAGAAGAAATGAACTCTTACCGAGCTCTGAGTCTGTGCAGACTCTGTGCTAACCCAGCTTATGTAATCTTGCTAACATTCCTGTCATGGAAGCTGTTATTCACATTTTGCAGATGAAAATAAGTAAGTTGAGACAGTTTGTCCAAAAATCATATTTCCAGTAATTATAAAGACTAAAGCCAAATTCAACCCTGCTGATTAGATTTTCTACCCCGTAAGTTAGGGGACAATGGAGTAGGGTGAAAGTGATGGGGGTGAGAGAGGCCAATGGGCCAGAGGTCACAGTCCAAGAGTAGACTTTCAGAGTGTGAACTTCTGGAGGGCAGCAATTCGAGAGGATATTTCACTTGGCAAGTGCTTGCCTACACCAGGTAGACATGTGTGGTAGACAGAATAATGGCCCCCTGGTGATATCCACATCCTATTCCTTGGATCCTGTGAACGTGTTACCTGCCATGGCAAAAGAGACTTTGCAGGTATGATTAAGTCAAGGGTCTCAGAATGGGGGTTTACCCTGGACTATCTGAGTGGGCCCAGTAGAATCACAAGTGTCCTTATAAAGGCAAAGCAGGAGGGTCTGAGTCAGAGGGTCTGATCACAGGTGCAGAGGTGGGAATGAAGTGGGGCTGTGACCCAGGGAATGCAAGCAGCCTTTAGAAGCTGGAAAAGGCAAGGAAACCTCCAGAAGGAACACAGATCTACCGAGATCTTAATTGTGACTCATTTTGAATTTCTGGCCTCCAGAACCATAAGATGATAAATTTGCGTTATTTCAAGCCACTAAGTTTGTGCTAATTTGTTACAGCAGCCATAAGAGATTAATGCAACATGCATTTAAGACCATGTGTAAACAGTCTGTCCACTTAGACAGCTACTGTATCTTCCCATGCAGCCCCTCCCCAGGGGTCCCACTGCCACCAGCAGAGGAAAGCTTGTTCTAACCTGTGAGAGTTGCCCTCTCATGTGCTGTGGACCCAAGTTCCAGCAGCTGGAATCCCTTCCCCTTCTGTCTATATGAACTCCTATGCGTGTCCTTGTACAGTGAGAATCTCCCACTGAACAAAGGGGAAGGAGTCTCACTTTGAGGGATGGGAGATCCCCAGCAGCCCTGGATGGATGTTAGAATCCAACTGCCCATAGAAACATGGCCCCAGGGGTGATGTTCCATAGTGCCACTCGTGGTTTAGTTTGATGCTGGGTGGACTCATTAGAGAGGACAGTCAGTGCCTGGCACAAGGACATTGAGTGACAGACAACTGATAATGTTGTCACACAATTTTGAGACACATTTTATCTCTAAGTGCCTGTAGACCAAGAACATTTAATTTCATATCTTTCTAGTCACCATGACTGCACACCAACTACAGAGCAACCTTACTTTCCAATTGAAGTGGAGATAAAATAGAACACACTAAGAAAGGTATGTTAAGAAAGAGCCAACAGCTGATCAGAACAAGCAGAGCTGGTCGATCTACAGGGGAACATGGCCACAGAGGCCATGGGCCTGAGCAGCAGGGTACCATCTCACCATCCCACTCCTCGATGCAAGCCCAGAAGGAGGAAGAGCTGAGACTAGCTTAGAATATTATAGAGCAACGGTTCACAACTCACATGGCCAAGCTTATTGCACAATCTTACTCACCAATAATAGTCCAAGAAAAAACTTGGAGTGTAATTCACCGAAAAAAAAAAATCCTTAGAGAAGAATTAAGAGTACCCCCGTAGAAATAACTTTTTCAAGCATTTCTGTTCCAACAGGCTCTCCAGAATAAATGGGTATGTTGATTTCCTGGGGCAGCTCTAACAAAGTACCTCAAACTTCGTGGCTTAGAACAAAAGAAATTTACTCCCTCACAGTTCCAGAGGCTGGAGTTCCAAACTCAAGGTGTCAGCAGTGCCATGCTCTCTCAGAAACCGCTAGTGAAGGACCCCTCCTGACCTCTTCCAGCTTCTGGTAGCCTCAGGCGTTTCTTGATTTGTGACATCCTCATCGGAGTCTTGTCTCCATCTTCACATGATCATCTTCCCTGTGTGTCTTTGTTTTGTCTTTCCTCTGTGTGTGTCTGTCTCTGCATCTCTTCTCCTCTTAGATTAGAGCCCACCCTAATGACATCATTTTGACTTGATTACACCTGCGAAAAGCCTTGTCTTAGTCGGCTTGATCTGCCATAATAAAATACTGTAGACTGATGACTTCAACAACAGAAATTAATTTTCTCATGGTTCTGAAGACTAGGAAAT
Organism: Equus quagga; assembly: GCF_021613505.1. Classification (NCBI taxonomy): domain Eukaryota; kingdom Metazoa; phylum Chordata; class Mammalia; order Perissodactyla; family Equidae; genus Equus; species Equus quagga. The sequence continues at coordinate 31,065,160 of NC_060287.1, read as the reverse complement.
CCAAGATCAAGGTGCTGGCTGATTCGGGCTCTGGTAGAGGCTTTCTTCCTTGCTTACAGATGGCCACTTTCTCACTGTGTCCTAACATGGCAGAGAGAGAAAGAGGAAGCTCTCTCTTCCTCTTCTTATGAGCCCACAGTCCTGTAGCATTAGGGTTTCACCTTTTTGACCTATTTAACCTTAATTTCCTCCTAAAGAGTTTATCTCCAGATAGTCACACTGGGAGTTAGTGCCTCAATGTATGAATTTGGGGGTGGGGGGAACAAAAATTAGCCCACAGCATTTCATCCCTGGTCCTCCCAAAATTTATGTCTTTCTGACATACACGATACATTAATCCCATCACAACAGCCCCAAATGTCTTAACTCATTTCTGCATCAACTCTAAAGTCTACAGTCCAAAGTCTCATCTAAATATCATCTAAATTAGATACGAGTGAGACTCAAGGTATGATACATTCTGTGGCAAAATTCTGCTACAACTGTCAACCTGCGAAACCAGACAAGTTAAGTGCTTCCAAAATACAATGGTGCACAGGGACAAGATAGATATTTCCATTCCCAAAGGGAGAAATTGGAAGGAAGGGAGGAAGGAAGGGGTCACAGGTCACAAGCAAGTTCAAAATCTAGCAAGGCAATTTCCATCGTATCCTAAGGCTTGAGGTTAATCCTCTTTGTTTTGGTGCTCTGCCTTCCAGGGCCACTGGGGAGGCATCATCATCCATGGCTCTGCAGGATGGCCCTGCCCATCAGCTTTCAGCAAGGGATTGACCCATGCAGCTCTCTATGCTGGGGGGCCTCCACCCTTGAGGCATTGGGCAGCCTCATTTTGGGCCACAGAAACAAAAGAGGTGATCGTACCCTTTGAAATCAAGGAGAAAACAGCCTTGTCTCAGGCCTGTGGTGAGAATGACAGCTCTGGTGACCTCAGAGTTGCCTTCAAAGTTGGTCTTCTTCCCTTTCCTTGAAGAGTAGCCACATCTGCAGTTGAATAGCTGTATGGTCAGCTTCTATGGGATCCAAGAAGTCTGACAGCCTTCCTTTATTCTTTCCTGCTTTCTCCATCCCCTTTCATTCAAACTGGCAGTGTCTTTGCTGATATCACCCCATCTCTATTGCTGGCTTCTGCTGAGATGATTTACCAAGTCCCTGAGTCACACACATGATCCCTTTAACAAGTGGCTGTTCAGTCACCTTCTTAACGTTCCCTTTAGAATAAGCTTTCTCATTTTTTGCAATATCCCCAAGCCCTGGTTTCTTTTTACTTAACAATTCCTTCTTTAATTCATCTCTCTCCTTTCACATTTTACTGTAAGCAGTCAGGAGGAAACAAGCCAATCCTTCAGAATTTTGCTTAGAAATCTCCTCAGCTAAATTTCCAATTTCATCGCTCACAAGTTCTGCCTTCCACAAAGCACTAGAACAGTTTCACCAAATTCTCTGCCATTTTTGAACAAGGATCATATTTCCTCCAGTTGCCAATCACATGTTCCTCATTTCCGTCTGAGATCTCACCAGAAGCACCCTTAACATCCATACTTCTAGCATGCTTCTCAAAATTCTTCCAGCCTCTACCCATTACCCAGTTCCAAAGCCACTTCCACATGTTTAGCAGTATTTGTTATGGCAGTATTCCACTTCTGGGTACCAAAATGTGTGATTCAGTTTCTGGTGACAGCTCTCTTCCCTGGCTTGCAGACAACTGCTGCTATGGACTAAATGTTTGTGTCCCCCCAAAATTCATGTGTTGAAGCCCTAACCCCCAATGTGAAAGTGTGTGCAGGTGAGGCCTTTAGGAAGAAATTAGGGTTAGATGAGGTCATGAGGGTGGGGCCCTCACGATGGGGTTAGTGCCCTTATAAGAAGAAACACCTGAAAACTCTTGTCTCTTGACAGTACAGCAAGAAGGTGGCCATCTGCAAGCTAGGAACAGAGCTCTTAACAGAAACCAACCCTATCAGATGTTGATCTGGGACTTCTACCCTCTAGAACTGTGAAGAAATAAATTTCTGTTGTTTAAGCCTCGCAGCCTGTGGTATTTCACTAGGGCAGCCCAAGCTGACTAGGACAGTCCCCTCCTTGCTACGTCCTCAGTTGGTTGGGGGTAGAGAGAGACAGAGACCTCCCCTTCCTGTAAGGCCATGGTCTCATTAGTTTAGAGCCTACCCTTACGACCTTATTAACATTACTTACCTCCTAAAGACCCTATATTCACATAAAGTCACACTGGGGATTAGGGCTTCAATATGTGGATTTGGGGACACACAATTCAGTCCATAGTAACCCTATTTCCAAATAAGATCACATTCGTGGATACCGGGGATTCATACTTCAACGTATCTTTTTGAGGGACACAATTCAATCCACAAGAAAAAGTAGTAAGTTTGGGTATTCCAGTAAGTGTGTCTGGAATTGGCATTGCCCCCTGGGGGGTGACTCTGGAGGACTCGCCTTCCTGGGCATGTACTGGTGGCGTCCTTGTGGGATCCCCACCGCGAACAGAGACTCTAGTGCCAGCCTCTTGGGGGGTCCTGACAACTGGAGGAAACTCAGAGCAGAAAGGCAGCTGTGGCTGGGGTGAGCAGGGGGGCGGGGGGGGGGGTCCTCCCTGCATACATCTGCCCACACAGGCCCAGGAGGGACCCCTACACGACGGAGGCTGCAGCAGCCCGTCACTTTGGCAGGGGGAGGCAAGTCCTCCCATGTGCACTCAAGCTGCTGCTCTGGCCTAAGGCACTGGCGCTTTCACACCTCTTTCTTCTACTGCTCAGATACCTTCCACATGTCATACACATAGGGGGCTAAATCATTTCCTTCTTTTCTGCTACATTGATTGGTTGCATATGCCCATTCTGGGGGGGTCCATACTCTGGGGCATCTGCCACACCCGTAGCCCATCTGAGCAAGCTTAGAAAGGCCAGAGATCTGGAAGTCAGATGCAGGCAGAACCACGTCGGCTCAGTGAAGCTGGAAGGCCTCCTTGCTCCCAGGGTAGAATGTGCTCTCAACTGGGAACCCCATTTCTCATTGAGGGATGGGGCTATGAAATGATTAGGAGTCTGAAAGGTCTGCTTTTCAATCTCGGTATTATACGACTCAAGGGAAGTTGCTTAAGCTCCCCAAGCCTCACCTTTCTCATCTGTAAAATAGGGCTAGTACCAGCACTTACCACAAAGGGTGGTTGTGGGGACCGACTGAGATGATGAATTTTGAAGGCTTCGTGTATTGTGCTCAGTACTGGTTAGTGATGAGTTGTTCCCTAATTAATGATAATGCTTATCACTTTGTTGTACACGCATGCCTCGTAATATGTGTGCACCAAGTGAAGTGCATTACTGAGCATCCAGGGAAGAAGAGAAGCAAGGAAAGAGGGATGCGTGATCCACTCGTCATTTTGTTTGAGGTCCACCTGCACAATTCCCCCAGGCTCTGCTCCCCATCAGGTTGCTTCGCAAGCTGGAGCGAAGAGACAGCAACGTCAGATCTTTGGGGCATGCCAAGTTCCCCCACCACCCAGGCAGCCCCATGCTGAGCTGATTTAGAGAATGTCTTTAATGTGGCCTCCAGGATCTCTAAACCCTTTACAGAGCAGATTTATTCAAGTCACTGCTCTCAAGCCTCTTTCAACTCCAAGCTTGAGTTTTACTTGTTTCCGTGGACTTGCCAGCTGAGCTGTGTGATAGGAAAGGAAGCATCTGTTGAAGTGAGCCACGAATGGGGTAAAAGGAGTCTGCTGTGATTTACTTATGTGAACAGCTTTCCCCAAAGCCAGCGTTCCCAGAAATTAGAGCACAACACTCACCTAGTACTTAATTATCCTGGAGGGATCGTTGTTACCTACACATCATTTCGTTACTACCACTTTTAATTCATAAAAAAAGCTTACACATTGAAAAAAGGCAAGTACCTTTCTTTGCTTTTGTTGAGGTGAAGAAACTGATGCTTATGGAGTTTTAATGACACTCATATCAAGAAAATGGGAATTTGAGCCCTGCACCCACCTGCCTTCTCACGATATGATTTTGCCAAGTTCATTATCTTATCTGAACTTCCATTTGTTGGCCTGGGGATGACAATATATATTTTTAAAGATTATTGCAAAGAAGAAATTGGGTATCATATGTAAACCACAGTGCTTGGGACACAGTAGATGATCTTCCCGAAAACAATGAGAAGCGATGCTGCAGAACAGGTGTTGACTAAGGGTCTCTGTCCTTCATAATCCTAGGACCTAAACAGGGGTCAGTAAATGTTTTCTAAGCGACATATACTTTCTAGTAAGTATTTTCGACTTTGCGAGTCCTAGGGACTCTGTTGCAACTATCAGCTCTGCTGTTGTACCCCATAAGCAGCCATAGAATGAATGAATGTCCAAGACTGTGTTTCAATAAAACTTTATTTATAAAAACAGACAGCAGGCCTGATTTGGCCCATGATTCATAGTCTCACAGCCCTTGACCTGGAATGAAAAGTTTTAGATGATATAAACAGCAACATCTGGTAGATAAACAACTATTCATCCTTTAACATTTTAGTTTCAACCCTCCTTCTTCTGTGAAAATTTCCTCCCCAACAATGCTGGGCAGACTTAAGGCTCCTGTGACCTCTGCCCTTTGGACACATCAAATGCCAGCCACTTTCCCATTGTGAGGAGAAGGCAGGTGGTCTGCGAGCTCCTGGGAGTGACTGGCTATGTCTTCTCATCTTTTGCAAATATTTAACAGCAAATAACAATATTTCTAATCTCCCTAGAGGATAAAAAATAAAAGTGAAAGGGCTTAAACTGAAATTGGGGGAATTTAGACTAACTAGTGATTCTCAGCTAGGGATGATTTTGTTCCCAGGGGAAATTTGACAATGATTGGAGACATTTTGGGGTATCACAACTGGAGCGAGGATGCTATTTGCCTCCACTGGGTAGAGACCACTTATGCAACCGAACATCCTACAGTGCACAGGAGAGCCCTCACAAGAGGGAATTACCCAGCCCCAAATGTCAAGAGTGCTGAGGCTGAGAGACCCTGGACTAGTAAAAATGAAGTAATTTATAGGTTATTAATGTAAATCACGTGCACAGAACTTTACAGTTTATACAGCGCTACCTACCCTGTCCCCCAAAAGGAGTATGTGGAAAATCAAATGAGATCATGTATGTAAAGGGAGACTACATAAATCATTAAGTTTGTGCAAAAGTAAGGACTCTTCTGTCAGTTAACCAATCCTGGAGTGTCAACACCAAGTAGGCTAATTCTGGAACATTCTTCAGTTTATCCCGGCCACATCCAACTGGTCCCCCCTCCCCCTTCAGTTTAAACCCTTTTCCCATCACTCTCTTCATGGCAGAAATAGGAGTGCCTTTGGCCACCTTTCAAATGCGGGGGCACTGGGAGCCACACCTCACCCTGCTTTTCTGTAGGCGAAATTATCAAATTCCTTTTAGCTTTTTCTCTAGGTCCTATTTTTGCAGCCTTTAATTATTTTCATTTTTACAAAGATTTCCCTGTGGATTTTCTCCTGGTTTGCCACAGACCTCCCACAATAGTCCGTCTTAACCTAAAAGGGCTTCCAATTAACCTTCCCTTCGGACAGAATTACCCCACAGTTTTTGCAAGCCACACTGGCTTTCATCTTAGGTTCACAGAGGCATGCCCCTTTGGTGATTGTCTTCCTGCTGAAAGAGTTTGGCCCACTTTTCTCTTAAACGTGAGTGAAGTGAAAAATTTCAGTCGTTGTTGTTTTGGTGTTTTGCTCTAAAACACGCACACAGACAAAAGTGCAATTTCTTGTAAGGTGTTTGCCCACTTCAGGAGACTATATGGGACATAGGTGGTGATTTCTTTTCATTTGTCATGTTATGGTTTGAATTACGCCCCCCTAAAAAAATTATGTTGAAGTCTCAACCCCTAGTACCTCAGAATATGACCTTATTTGGAGATGAGGTCTCTATAGAGGTAATCAAGTTAAAATGAGGTCATTAGGGTGGCCCTAATCTAATATGATAAGTGTTCTTATAAAGAGGAGAAACTTAGACACAGACGGACACACATGGAGGAAAAACGATGTGAAGATGTACCAGGAGAAGATGGCCATGTGCAAGTGGAGGAACAAGGAGAGGTGCCTGGAACAGATCCTTCCTTAGGACCTTCAGAGGGAGCGTGGCCCTACTGACCACTTGACTTTGGACTTCTGGCCTCTAGAACGGTGAGACAAGCTATAGCTCAGTTTGCGGTACTTTATCATAGCAGCCCTAAGAAACTAGCTGCCGTAGTTTCTGTCACAGATAGACTGGAGTTCATGATCATCTCAGAACATTTCTCCCAAGGATTGTTCACCACTGTTCCTCTGTGTAACCAATGTCATCAGTGGTCCCCCACTTCCCCTCAGCCTGTCCCCGAGGCAACCTGCAGCCATGCTGATGGCTTCCTGCATCTCCTGGCTAAGAGCGTTCTCTGACCATGGGCATACACATCCACATACAGAGCAGACTAGAAGTGCCAGCGAGTTCCCCAGGTGACCTTCAGTCAATGAGAGGAGCAGCTGTGAATAAATATCCCTGCTTCTTCGCTCTGGTAGGGTCACTTGGAGTTGGGTTCAACACAACTTTTCAGAAGGTCCCCAGCAGCCTGAGCCCAAATTGCCCATAATGAAACCTCCTATTAAATTATCTCTTCTTAACCTTCCATGCTCCACTTTCTCACTTCCCCACTCCCTCACAGTGCAAACAAAATACTTGGCCTAAATCCTTGTTGTGGGATCTGCTTTGGAGGAACTCAACCTGAGTCACCCTGAAACAGGAATATGAATGACTGGAGTTGGGATCTGCAAGCTAGCACCATCCCTGCAGCTCAAAACCAAAGGAAAGGGAGAGGAATTAGGTACTAGTAGTGCAAGAAAAGATTTAGCCACATATCAGCCAGAGGCAAGGTCAAGAGTCAAAGCCAAAATCTGAACAGACACTTGATAAGACTGAGAGGTCCCAATTGGAGTCACATCTGAGAATGAACGTTCAGGATTGCTGCTATCCAGGTAGGTGGCCGTCTCTATGTTCACTTAGGAACCACCTACATGCCAGACACTAGGCTAGGAGCTAGAGGCACAGGAGATAAGACACATTCCCAAACTTAAGGAGCTCACCTTCTCACAGGAAGAGACTAAGGTATGAAAAAAGGTGATTTAAGTGCCATGATACAAATGCTAATCGGGACCCAGGGAACCCAGGATGGAAGCTAGAGCATCACGTTCTGAAGGGCCTCGCATGCTGTGCTAAGGGATTTGCATCTCTCACCTGTGGGTAATAAGCTGGTCTGGGTTCATGAATGTGTGACCTGGCAGTCAAACAAGGCCCCGTGCTTGGAAGGGCCCCACACTTGGGTTCATGCTCTTCTGTCGCCATCTTGAGATCTTAACACTTTTTTTTAAAGGTATGCTTTTCTTTTATTGGTGAGGAAGATTGGCCTTAAGCTAACATCTGTTGCCAATCTTCTACCTTTTTTTCTTTTTTTCTCCTTAAATCCCCAGTACATAGTTGTATATAATAGTTGTAAGTCCTTCTAGTTCTTCCATGTGGGAGGCTGCCACAGCATGGCTTGATGAGTGGTGCGTAGGTCCATGCCCAGGATTTGAACCAGTCAACTCTGGGCCACTGAAGCAGAGCTCTTGAACTTAACCACAATGCCAGCAGGCCAACATCCCTAATGCTTTTTTAACAAGGAGCCTTGATTCTGCACTGGGCCCTGAAAATAATGTCTCTAGTCCTGACAATAAGGAATCTAGAAATGGTCCCTAAAGGGTGGCTTTAAGCCAGGTCTGTGGTCTACGCATTAGAGATTTCTAAGGAGGCAGAGTGCTGAGGGGACAGCACTGGGAACCAGTGGTGGTTGCTCCATTTGGGGTATTTTAAGGAGCCCACTGGCCAATCAGAACCTCTGCTTCCAATTATCTTGGGTGTAGAGGCAGTCAGGCATTTTGATGCTTCATTCATTCATTCATTCATTCATTCCATATGTATGATCTGTTTCAAATCCTTCCATATATTGACTCATTATGCAACAATGATTATTATAAAGTGAGAATCCATGTGTAAGTCATGTCCATCTGGCGTGACAGTTAAGGGAATTTCATCAATGTTCTCTATACCCACCACAAATTCTGAAGCATTTTTTCCACCCTCAAGTGTAATCCTTTCAACATCTGTGAGAAAGCTCAGGGAGACTTCAGTTTATCTAGGAGAAATCCATATTTACTCGAGGTCGCCTCCATGGTAAGAGTTGTGAGCCAAGACTTGCACACACTCTCTCGAAGGGCCCCATTCATCTCTTTCCTACTGCCTCCTGAAGTCACCTTTCACTCTAGTGCCTCCTGTAAAGCTGTCTCCAAATGTGAGGGCTTCTTAAAGCAGTCAGTGTATTCTGTAGACATGCAGGACAATACATTTTAGCAGTGTTTTATCTCGTTCTTGATCATCCTTGAGATTCATGAAGTATTTCTGAATCTCTATAGGGAAACTCAACATTTCCCACAGCACATGTTCAAGCACCGGTGTGGGCTCATCTGTATTGACCATGAAGCCAGCTGTTCTATCAGGGGGATGCTCAGGGTCACCTAAGCGGTGTGCTTGTGCTTCTACTTTGTCCTAGAGAACCCTGGTTCTCCTCTAATATTTATACACACACACACACATACACAAACGTGTGTGCACACACAGACATGGTCTCAGGGGAGCTAACCCACTCCCAGCTCCAAGGGACCTGATTGGTCTGAGGAATAACTCCCCTCCTCTTGCCATGATTGGTTTAGGAATGGGCATGTGACCCGATTCTGGCCAATGAGATATGAGGAGAAGCGTGAATCGTTCAGGGGTGGAAGGAAATCCTTTCAAAGGAAAGTTTTTCTCTCTCTTAAAAAAGAATCTATAGATATTTCAGACTCCTTCTGATTTCTCTACATAGCCTTTTACACAGACAATTTCCAGCCACCTGAGTGACCATGGATAAGTCACTAAAGAAATGTATGGAATATTTTCATATACCCTATTTGGTGGGGTTTGTTTTTTGGGTTTTTTGCTTTGTTGTGTTTTACTGAGGTGAAATCACAAACATAAAATTTACCACTTTAAAAGTGAACATTTCAATGGCATTTGGTACATTGACAGCATTGCGCAACCACCACTTCGATCTAGTTCCAAAGCGTCTTCCCCCCGAAAGGAAACTCTGTGCCCGTTAAACATTATTGCCCATTCCCTCTGCTCCAGCCTCTGGCAACCACTAAGCTGCTTTCTGTTTCTGTGGATTTACCTATTCTGGGCATTTCATGTAATTGGAATCACACAGTGTGTGACCTTTTGTGTCTGGCTTCTTTCACTTAGTGTAATGTTTTCGAGGTTCATCCATGTTGTAGAATGTATCAGGACTTCATTCCTTTTTTTGGCTGGATAATGCTCCGTGGTCTGTTTACACCACAATTTGTTTATCCATTCATCTATTGCTGGACATTGGGCTCCTGTGAATAGTGCTACTGTGAACACGCGTTTACATACATTTGTTTGCATACCTGTTTTCAATTCCTTTGATATATAAGTAGGAGTGGAGTTGCTGAGTCACGTGGCAATTTTAACTTTTTGAGGAACTGCTAAACTGTTTTCCACAGCAGCCGTGCCATTTTACATCCTCCCCAGCAGTGTGTGCACGCTCTCTCCTTTTGCCCATGATGGCAACCTGATGAGGTCAGATTATTTTATAAAGGAAGATCCTGAGACTCAAGGATCTAAAATCATTTCCCATTTCAATTTGTCAAGTGTCAGAGTTGGATTCCATGTCTTTGACTGAAAGTCCCGTTCCTGTTCCTTCCCACGGCATTAACTCCTCAGGTCCTTCGCTTCTTCCTCCGGAGAGGAAAACCACAGATCTATGATGTATAAAGTGGTCCAGCTATTGATTAAGAATTATGAGAAAATCCCAGCTCAGGATGCCAGGTGCTTAATATTATGCTAACACAAATATATATATTCACTTTGCAGACCCAGCATCTAGAATAACCCACAGTAAATGCTCAGAAATGTTTGTTGAATAGATGAGTCTTATGCATCCGTATGAAGACTTCTTGTGTCTCTGGTAGCTAGCAATCTATATGCTGCCTTTTTTTTTTTTAACATCCTTCCTTGCCAGTCAGCTCAGCACTGCCAGAAGAGTAAGGGACTGGATCGACCACATGTGATGTAACTGCAAGAGTGACAGACTCTCTCTCTACCCCTCGAAATTGAACACATGCCTTTATCAAGTTTCGGTAATCTACTTTAAATTGAGTGGCAATGCCTTTCACAGTTTGACTTACTATTATCTAATGGTGTAATCTACAAACAGATATATCACTGATGTATTTTAACCAGCACGTTTGCTATTTATTTATAAATCAGTTTTCTCTTTCAGGACTTTGACGTTTCCTTGCCAACAAGTAACTAGTCCCAATTCCAAATAATGAATATGTTTTGTAGTTAATAAAAGTCTTCTCAGATCAATAAGCTTAATAAGTGATACTGTCACTTGGGCATGTTAATAAATTGAAAAAAAAGAATTAGGCCGAGCCAACTGAAAAGCTGGAACTGAAAATAGATTATAGCATTTTGCCCCAAGGCTTTGGCAGCGATTGAAACAAAGTGTTTTGAAACAAAGCAAATTGGCATTTCTCTGACTTCTAATGTTCAGTCTGTCCAAGCAGGACACCTGGTTCAACCACACAAAACAGCCATTCAGAATTATAGTCTGGGCTTTTGTTATGCAAAGGTAAATGAGGTCGGCGTGAACTCTTCCAGGAAAAGCTGTTTTTACTTTTTCCCTAGGGAGAGCTCTCAACAAAAAAAAAAAAAAAAGGAAAAAGAAAACTGGTGTTGACAGGAAATCAGGAGTCTTGAAGATGAGTGGATTCTGAAATTATTTTATAGAAGAAAAGTTCATACGGTGCTGTAAAGGGTCTCCACTGTCAATGAGTGAAGTTGAACCCCCCACCTTCCCTGTTTGGGAACACTAAGGTATCGTGGACCATTTTGAAGAGCCTCTGGCTGGCTCTCCTTTCCCCACCTCTCAATCTGCAGAAACTTTCTCTGATTTTAGTTGCGTTTATGTTCCAATAGAAATAATTTGACCAACCCTCTGGTTGGCCCTTACAAGAGAACCTATGTCCCTATGTGACAGCAAGCCTGGGACGTTTGCACATACTCATATATGGATATGTGGTTTGCATAGTGCAATCCAGACAGTGTTGGAAATTCCACCTGAATGTAGTGTTTGAGGATGCTGGCCATGCTGCTCAGCCTATTATTGTAAAAGCCTAAAGTCCTGAATGAAAGGAGAATGAAATGAAGGCCGTTTCACCAAAGCAAAAGTATCCAAGATGCCTACCATTTGCCTCCATGACTTTTAACCCTTTGGATCCAAGGGCCTCCTTGGTGAGTCCTTCATCACATTGGGTGGGTACTAGGCGCATGTGGAGGCAGGCAGCTTCAAAATCTAACTGGAGGGTTCTTATCTGGTGAGCGTTGAGAGAGTTGAGGGATCAAACATTGATATACCACGGAAAGCTTCACTACCTCCCTCTCAGGGTAGGTCCTCATTCGCTCCTTAGCTTATTTGGCAGCTCTCTATTGAGTCCAATGTGTGCTGGGGCCTAGCTTGGGGATGGAACACACAGCAGTGAACAGGACCAAGCTTGTGCTCTCATGGCGCTCAACGCCTGGCAAGGAAGACAGATGAACAGAGGCCATTAAGTGCTATCATTGCAGGTGATCAGAAGTGCTATGAAGAAAGGCGGGGGAGTGGGGCCAGAGAGAGCAGGGCCTCTCAATCTCAACACTGTTGACATTTGGGGCTGGATAGACCTTTGTTTTTGCAGAAGGAGTTGCGTCAGAGTTTTGTGCAGAGTATGACATTTAGTAGCATCCTGGCCTCTATCTATCAGATGTCATTAGCACCTCCATAAGTTGTGACAACTCAAAATGTTTCCAGACATTGCCAAATGTCCCTGGGGAGGTAGGGAAGGGCAAAATTGTCCCCGGTTAAGAACCACAACTCTAGGGCATGGCAAGAATAGGTGGTGGCAATGACCCTGGGTTTTATTCTAAGTGCTGTGGAACTCTTTTGGAGGGTTTTAAACAAGGGCTGTTGCAGTATAATTTACATTTCAAAGGGACACTCTGGCTAGGGGGCAGCAAGAGTGACAGCAGTGGTCCAGTGGTGTTTCATGAAAGAGAAGAGAGCAGGAGCAGAAGCTTGGGCTTCTACAGAAGATCTAGCTTAAGATGAGAGCCCCATCGACATGTGTTTCCTGGGTATCTCACCGTGGTATAAAATGACCCTTCTCTGCTGTCCAACACCACCTCCAAAGTTGCTGAGTCAGCGGCAGGGGCGGGCTGAGGGGTGAGGGGGGGAGGAACAAAGGTAAGTCCTGATGGGAAAGGCGTCTGGAAAAAGATGTCTTCGTGGGTGGGTGAGGACTCAGTGATGTGCTACCAGGACTGTGGGTTGATCCATACATAGCCAAGTAGATTTGTACACACTGTAACTTGGGTGCTTGACCCCTCTATGGCCCTGACCATCCCACAGCCGTGAGGAGTACCAACTGTCAGTAACTACTAGAAAACAGCCAGAAAACCACCTTTTATATTGGAGAGCCACCCTTTCATCACGTTGCCAATCCATTGTGGAGAAAATGTAGATGCCATCTTCCCATTGGTCTGTAAGCCTCTGAAAGTCAGTCATATGTCTTCTCAACTATGTACCCCTCTCAAGCAGTGCATAGTTCCTTTTAAATGTCTTCTCTGAGAAACTGATTCACTCCTTAACTCTGAAGTGCTGGATCTTTACAACTCCATGCCGTGTCACCATTTCCCACCGCAGGCCCTGCTGTGGCCTGAATTGTGTCCCCCTACAATTCATATGTTGAAGCTCTGACCCCCAGTGAGAGTGTATTGGAAGGTACGGCTTTCAAGGAGGTAATTAAGGTTAAATGAGGTCATAGGGATGGGGGCCTAGTCCAACAGGACTAGTGCCCTTCTAAAAAGAGGAAGAGATACCAAAAGTGTACATGTGCAGAGAAAAGGCCATATGAGGACACAACAAAAAGACAGCCATCTACAAATGAAGAAGGGAAGCCTCAGGAGAAACCAGACCCGATGGCACCTTGATCTTGGACTTCCAGCCTCCAGAATGGCAAGGAAATAAATTTCTGTTGTTCAAGCTCCGCAATCTCTGTTCTTCTCTTAAGAGCCCTAGCAGACAAAAACAGCCCTCCAGATGTCATCCTCATGTGGACAATGTCACTTCTCCTCCAGGATATTCATCTCTGACCTCAACCTCTGTAGCTACTGTTGAAATTCTTATTGAATTTCTCCCCAGCCACCCACCCCCTGCCCTGAATTTGCCTCATATGGTGCTTCTTGATTCTCTAAAGGATTCTCTGACTCCTCTCTTAGTTTTCCTCACTGACTCATCCTTTTTGGCTCCACTCTTACACGTTAGTGTTCCCTGGGGTTTTGTCCTCAAAGCTCTTCACATCTCAAGTCTAGACACTCTCCTAGGAAAGCTCATTATTCCCATAGCTTTAACTATCACTTCCATGTGGATGACTCATACATTTATTTTCCCAGACTTGATATCTTCTTGAGCTCCAGAACTTTACTTTTTGTCTCTAACTTGACTTTTCCCCAATTAAGGATGTCCCCACCTAACCTCTCACCTAGGAAAAAGACTCAAAAGGCACCTTTGGTACTTTCCTTTCTCTTTTTCTCCAAATTCACATGGGTCACAGATCTTTGTGACTCCCTTGTCTTCCTCTGATGTGTCATCTCCTAAATCATCTGTCTAAAGCTTCCATCTGATCATGCTGTTCCCCTGCTTACAAGTTATTAATGACTTTCAATTACCTGTTGAGAAATACCATGTCCAGTCTCCACAGCATGCTACTTTTCCAGCAGCACTTTCTCCCATGTTCCCACCCAGATAACTTTTGTTCCAGCCCTACGGACACCAATTGGGCCCCTAAAATACAACATTTCCTTGCTCTCTTCTGCTTCCTCTGATTGTAATTGCTCCACCATCAACCCCATTTTTTTGGAATCCATCCCGTTGGTCCCTTCTCTACTTCTCTACTTCGCAAAATCATACTCATTCTTACAGACCAGGTTTAAATGTTCCTTCATCACAAAGCCATCTTCTTTGCCAGACAGAATCTCCTGCTCCATGTTCTGTGTCCCCAGGGCCTTTGGCATACCTGTCTCTCCTATCCCATTATGCTCCTTTATTATTGTAACCATTTTGCATCCATCCTTGAAGCCCAAATAACGTGATATTATTCCTGACATTCAGTACAGGCTCTGAAAAACATTAGTTGAATGAGGGAACAATGAATAAATATCTTCTGTGATTTTACCTCTGATGGAAAGCGCTTCCTTGTTCTGCCATTCATAAACTCTAAGATTGTAGTAAGGCTTATGATTGGAATGCAACAACAGAGGGTATAATTCTTTGAATAGAACTGGATTCAATAGGACAATTGGAGGAGTAGAAGTAAGAAGGTGTACTTTTTCATGGAAATCTTATGCCTCAAGGGCAAAATAATTTGGAAAAACCTGAGTGAGAGGAAAAATAAAAATAGCATAGTATTATTGGTGGAATGATATATTGGAATGGATATAGCGGAATGATAATAATTTGAAATAATGGAAGATTATTTCAGATCACTTAGCCAGGCAGAAAATACAGATGATGCTGCCCCATAGCAAAATAAGCCCTGATGGTGCTCAGGGACACAAGACACCCAATACTTTATCAAGGCCTTTCTCAGTTAAATGCAATAATTTTTAATAATTGTAAATAGTAACAGTTATTCTTGATTATTGCCTATTAAATAACAGTTTGATTATTTAACTGTTATATAATATTAACTGTTATATAATGTTTATATAATAACAATTTAATGATTGCTGAGATGAAGGACTATAATTTCAGGGTAGTGATGAGCATACCTAATATTTTGGTCCATTTGCAACAACTGTAATATGGTTTGAAACTGTCTGTTATTTCTATTGATGAGAAAGTCATATGTTCTTTAATACCACTGCCATTTGTTCTCTACATTCATGATTAAAGAAAATGCTATGTTTGAGTTAGGGGTTAGGAAAAATAAAGATGTGTTTTGTCCTAGCCAAGTTTGCATGAATCCTAACCATAGATCCATAGACCCCAAGGAAAGAACCTCTGAGATGAGGAAAGACTACTTTCCCTCCACTCCTTCCTGGATAAACTCCCCTTTGAGAAACTACCTTTTAAAGGACATAGTAAATAGCCAGTGGGCTCTGTGATTCTCAGGATAACCAAACATCTAAACAATATCATGCGCGCAGTAGACGACACTGAAGCGGACCTTGCTTTAGAAAAAGAGCGCAGTCTCCTTTCCCGTGATGACTGGCCTTTGGGACAAAAATTGAATCCCTTCTTCAAATTAATTTTAGCTCCTCTGGGCCCCTAGCCTGGTGCTTCCATGTAACAGACGCTCAATAATTATTTGCTCAATAAATAATCATAGATGGATGGATTGATGAACCTATAAAAGTATCAGTTTAAGTTGCATAGAAAGCAGTGGACTCACACAGGTTGCTTTATTGCTTGTTTTTCTCCAGTGTCCTCTTTCCTTTCTTCTCATGTCGTCCATGAGGCACACCCAGGTGCTGTGTTTCCTCAGAGCGGCTGCCTCTGGCCCCTGCTGCTCATCATCAGCCAGAAGCCAGGTGGCCTTATGCTCAACCCCTTGCATGCCAAAGGCCGAGGGGCTGAGATGAATGAGTCCAAACCACTTGGTACTCTTTGTTGCTTTTTCCAAGGAGCAGACCAAGGCTCCATCTCATCAGGAACTCTGCCTTCTTTGGTTAATGGAGCCTTTTCTAAATGCACAAGTGCCCCTTCATCAGATCAGAGAAGGTTTTACCATTTCAAACAACCATATTTTGTATTAATGCATTTATATATTAATCCTATTGCATGCCCCAAGAAAAACTGGAATATACAAAAAGAGGAACAAATACATATCTAATCCAACAAGCAAATATACACACTACTAATATTGTAGCGTATTTGCTTCAAGACTATATTATCTGTTGCATAAAGACGTGAGAATTTTCATCAAGGAGAATGGGAAAGGGGGATTGTGTATATTGTGACAATTCTAGCACGTGCTATCTCGTTTCCTTTCTCCATCACTTAATATAATAGCTTTTTATTATATACATATAAATTTTGCATATATTTGCACATGTAATGTATGTATACATATGTATACTATATATATATAATACTTTTATTTATGAATACCCTTTTAATGGCCACATATCATCTCATCTATTAAATGTGCCATCGTTAACGACACATCACACTCTCTCGTTTTTTCGCTATCACAGGTAAGTTTCTCATGAACGTCTCTAATCATTTATTTTTTCTTGGACTTATTTTGTCTTTGGGATAGTTTCCTAGAAGTGCAAATATGGCATCGAAGAACAGAATTTCTTAAGAATCTTAATATAAATGACAACCAAGCTGCTCTCAATGTGTTTTTTTAATTTTGTTTCACTATATTGAAACTTCGTTATGTAATCCAGGGGAAATTCCTGAAGTTCCAAACAATTTACTTTCTTTCTTGCCAGACAACAAGTTTGGAACTTTCTCAGTGCTAGCACGTGAGGAGCAGAATCATGTAGCATAACATGGTCAAACGCACAGACTCGCAGTTAAACTCATGGTTTCGGACCCCAGTTCTGCCCCTACCTACTCATGATCCTGGACCAGTTATTCAACCTCTCTGTGCCTAAATTTCCTCATTTTAAAGTGGGGATAAATAATAGTGCTTACTACCTATGGATGCCACAAGGATTAAATGACTTTCTTCATGTTAAGTGGTGTAACATAAAATATGACTTCAATATGATTTTTATTGTCAGTCACCAAGAGCTCAGTTTACGATATCTGGTATTATATATACTAATATTTTTGAGGCAGAATTTACCATCGTGTTGCCTGCTTTCTACTTATTCTATCTTTTTCTATATTCTTTTCTTCTCCATCCTTGCATTCTTCTGGTTTTATAGAGTATTTAAAATTTGTCCTGTTTTAACCCCCTCTGAGTTTGGGGTTAATGTCTTCCATTATTCTGCCATAGCTTACCTAGAGATCACAGCTGGCCTTAACTCACCCAAATCTAGTCCTTTTTACCTCATTCAGACAATGCAGAAACTGCTTTTCCCTCTCTCCCCACTTGCTTGCTATTGTTGTCATTTATGTTAATCGCATACATATTTCATATTCCATTTGAATATTATGATTATAGATTTGTCCAGTCAAATTCATTCAATTTACAGACATAGCTGCCTTTTCTCGCTCTTCAATCCTTCTTGCATCACCAAACCCCCATCTGGGATCATTTTCCTTCCTCCTGAAGAAAGCCTTGAATGTTCCCTTCAGTGTAAGTTTCCTAATAACATAGTCTCCCTGTTTTCGTTTGTCTGAAAATGTCTTTATTTTTTCCATCATCCTTGAAGGATATTTTTTAACTAATATGGAATTCTAGGTTGAAAATTAACTTTCTTTCAGCATTTTGAAAACTTTCTTTTATTACTTTCTGGCTTCCTTTATTTTATTTCATTATTTTAAAATTTTATTTTATTTTTAAATTTTATTATTTTATCTTATTTTAATTTTGAGGTGACCACTGTTAATCCAATGTTCTTCCTCTGAAATTAATGTGTCTTTCTTTCTCTGATCATTTTTAAGATTTTCCTGTTGTCTTTGGTTTTCAGCCGTTTTCTCTGATGTGATTTTTCTCCAGATTTTTCCTGCTTCTTGAATCTCTGCCGGTTTAGAAAATCACTAACAATGCCTCTTCATAGACTGTGTCTACACCCATCTCTCTCTTTTATTTTCCTAGAAGGAACCTCATTACATGCATGATAGGACTTCTCACTCTACTTGCTTTCTCTTACTCTTCTGTATTTTTTTCATCCTCTTTTCTCTCTATGCCTCCTTCTGGATATTTTCTCTGATTCTCTTTCAATTCGCTGATCCTCCGCTATTCTTTAACACTCTTCAGTCCTTCCACCGTTTCTGATTTCAATTATTGCATCTTTCAATTCTAAAATTTCCCTCTGATCACTCTAACATTTCCCAATTAGTCATCATAATTCTTCATCTTTTCTTGTATCTCCTTGATCATTTAAGCTTTGTTATTTTAAATTCTGTTGGTGGTAACTCTATTATCTGGAGCCTTTTGGGCTCTGTTTCTATTGTTTTTTCTTATTCCTTCTTATGCCTTGATATTTTTGATGGACTGCGTGGTGTATGTGAAAAATTATAAAATTTGATTAAGACCATATCTTCCTAGAGAGATGATTTACTTTTGTTTGTGGCCAGAAACGCCAGCATTCTGGGATCACTTTCAAGGATTGAGATGATCCTTAGACAAGCTTCCATTTCGAAGGGTTGTTCTGCTTCCCATCCATCCTGACTCCTATGATATAAGACTTGGTTGTCTCAACCCAAAGCATGAAAGGTTACCAGGACCTGCCCCTTGGGGGGGGCCCTGAATTCCCGTTTTTCTCTCATTCACAGTGTGAAGTTGGCAAAAATTCTGAATATCTTTTCAAGTCCTTGCTGCCTCTTTCAGAATCCCATTCACTTTTAGTGGAAAAATGACCCCAAATGCTAGGACCATCCCTCTGTGTTTTAGTCTTCTCCTGGGTTTTCGTAATTCTTCACTACGTTGACAACTCTCCAAACACTTCCTAACTTCAATTACGTGGGGCGGGGGGAGGTGTGTGTGTGTGTGTGTGTGTGTGTTTTATCTTTCTACTTGTTTTCAGCAGGCAGTTGGTCCAAATCATGTGGATCACCTAGTCCACTATTTTTGGAAGTAGAAATCTGAGTTTGTTTTTTTCCGAAGTATGCTTTTTTAATTATTATCAAAAGAGATCCAGGAAAAAAATATGTTTAATTTCAGTATTTCCAAACTTATTTTACTACAGATTCCTTTGTCTTTGTGAAGCAGCCCAGGGAACAAATGTTCCATGGCATCTCAACTTACAAAAGGCTTCGATTTCAAAAGGCCATCCCTAAGAACTTTGCTTTTAAGTTCAAAGTGGTATTAAACAAGGACCCATTGTATTCACGTTTGTGCAAAGCTAAGTTACAAGAGAAGGACTCTGTCTGATGGTTTTGTTGTGACTCATCCCACCCCATGGAGCAATTGTCATTCTTTCACCACTTTCTTTTTTTAAAATTATTTCTACTTTTATTTTCATTGTAATCGTACATACAAGGAACATGGAATTGGTCAAGAAGGCACTTTGGAACAGATAGGTAATGACATTTTTAAACGTGTTTTATTTTGAAATAACTACAGATGAACAGGAAGTTACAAAAATAATGTATTGAGTCCAAATGTGCCCTCCATCCAGCTGTCCCCATGATGACATCTTATATAACCGAAGTACAACATCAAGACCCAGAAGTTGACATGGAAACAATACAATTAAATAGACTGCAAACCTTGTTCAGTTGCTCATTTTTCACATGCATTTATGTATCTGTGTGTCTAATTCTATGCAACTTTATCTAGTGCATAAATTCGTGTAACTACCAATATAACCACGATGCAGAACTGTTCCATCACCACAAAGGAACTCCCTCCTGGTTTATCTGTACCCCACCATCCTCGTCCCCTGCAAACCACCAATCTGTTCTCCATCTCTATAATTTTGTCCTTTCAAGAATGTTCTATAAATGGAATCAAACAGCATGTAACTTTTTGAGGTTTCCTTTTTTCACTAAGCGTACTGCCTTTGAGGGGTCCTCCAATAATAACATTTCTGCTCAACCCAACATCTTTTCTACCATCTCCTTGGAAGATGCCATTTTTCTATTTCCTTTAAAAAAAAAAACAGAATGAGAAACTAAGACACAGAGAAGATAAGAAACTGCCTAAAAGCATGAATAAAATTAATGACATTTCTTGACACTTTAGTTCAGAGTAATTTACAATATACATTGCTTGTCCTAAGACCACTCCTTCTGTCTTCTTGACTAGTTTGGAACAACAGGTCAACTGAAGGTCACGGTCAATAAACACAATCCTCCAAGTATTTAATCAGAAGTTTGCTATACGAAAATCAAATGCTTGATTTTGCCTGCCATAACTCTTGCATTATTCTACTTAGTAAGAACCAGAGAGTGGGTAACTTGGACATCATTCACATATTTATTGTTGAAAGAATGTATAAATATGAATAGAATTTCTAAACTCTTAGCTCAAGAGTTGATTACTTCCAAAACAAGAAATGAATGCATCAACTGTGTCGACGAGTGACATTTCCTGGTTTTCTTCTTTATCTTCTCTCATCATCAGGGGTTTGCCTAAAGGTCATCAAGTTTTGAATGAACCTAATAAGTATTCAACAGCTTTCTGCAGTGGCGGAGAATGTTCCTGGAGGGGACAAGAATATTTCATCAAGTCCAAGAGCAGACATTAACAATCCGAGGTTTGTACAATACCATAAGTTCTCTTGAAGAATCTCTGAAAAAAAGGACTGGGTACAAAGAAGCCTAACATATCTCTGTAACCATGTTTTCTCAAGTGACCTCCCAGGGCCATCGAGTGTAGATCAGGGAAGTCTTTCACCCTAGTCTTTACCTGCTGCAGGCTCTTCTTACATGATGTTCAAGGGAACATCCGAGGACCAGGAGGTCCTTATAAGCTCCATCTGAATGCTGTTGAGTTTGTACCAAGTGTACAGACACCAGGGATGGGTATAACTTGGGGACAAGAAGGGAAAAGGTGCCATTACACAGTATCACACGTGACTGACTTCCCCAACCAAACATCCCACTGGAGTTACGTTGTTTGGGAGAATGTGAAGCTCTCTTCTTGGCATAGTAAACAGTGCAAAGCAATTTTAACCCAAAGAACCAAAGCCAGACTTTTACAAACGTTAATATCTCAGGCACATTCTCTCCCAAACCACTTTAACATTCATCTTCAGAGATATGTTGGATTCTGAGGAGGGGGCCATGGTTCAATTAGTGATCGCTGCTAAAGATACAAGGGTTGATTTTGTATTTAGGGAAGTTAGTTCACGCAATTTATTCACTTCTGTAACACCAAGCGAAGTACTCTCCTTTTAAGGCTTTTAAAAATTATTTAGTCCTTTTCCTCTGAGTTTTTTTCCAACATAACTGGATTTTTTTTTTTTTAATTTTGGTTCACATGATATTTACCTTGTAAGGTATTTCTATCAGTTTTAAACAGGGTAAACATTATAGTGACTTAGGACAGGTAGATTTGGAAGTAGGAAGGTGTTTATCTAAACAGGCAGATTTTGAAGACATTCTCATTGCCCCATTAGTGCTTAATAATTGGCTTTCCATCCAATGAGGGAGAGTGTATTGAATTTCCTAAGCAAGGAGAGTCGGCTACAAGAAAAAAGGTCTGTCTTAACCCTACCAATTTACAGTTCCGAGAACTGAGACAATTTAAGCTGTGGAAAATTTAAGTTGCAGAAAATAGACTGAAAATGCTGGATATTGAAGATAATGTACCCTTGGCAAAAGACAACATCCTTTTTCTAGGAAAAGAGCTTAAACGAGCCTTATTAAAAAAATAATAATAAAAACATTAGGTATATTGGGCATCAAACACTTCTTAAATAACATTTGAGTGAGTTAACTGTAAAGGGACCCATTGTGTACTAAATTTTCCTCTAAATAAAACACTCATGGGTATAAAAAAATAAGGGGGAAAATTCATAGCTATTTCCCCACACTATAGGGTGGAGGCCACCCACCCAGTGCGGGGGTCCTGCACTCTTCACATTCAAAGTAGATCAAAGAGTTTGAAAACCAAAAGCTGACGTTCTAGGAAAGGTTTTATAAACTAAGGGAAAAAAGTCATTCTGTAGTTTCCGTCACACATGGAAAAGTGATTAATTATACCGGGAAAGGGAAGCTTCCAATATTCAAAGAAACCTTATTCAGTGCATATATTACTCCTCATTTCGTACATGCTCTATAGGCCAAAGACCATCATGGCAGTGCATGTCATGCAAGTTGCACGGGAAATGAACATTTTCAAGAATCTATTATTGAAGTTTATAGTTTGTAGACTTTTCTCAACTTCTTAAAGGTGGCAAAGTCTCTAAAGGCAAATTAAGATTGTTATTAGCACCAAATGACCATCCATGGATTTCAGAAAGACCATAAGATAAAATATAAATTGCCACCTTAAAAGACCATCAACAATGAGTCTATTTTGCAAAAACTCCGCCCGTCTAACAATGCGATCATTTTATCAACTTTTCCCTTGGAATATGCCTTCCAAAGATGGGGCTGTCCTGACTTGTAGAAACAATAAACAATCCTGAGAGATTAAAATAAATGACTGCAGGCTTCTTTTAATTTTCTGCAAACCCTTTGTGAGAATAAAAGAATCACTATCCTTAAGTAACCGTAGAATTACACCATCGATCAACTATGTCCCTCATGGATAAGAACTCAAGGTGAGACAAGGTGTGTGAAAGGAATTGCTTCTTTGGTAAAACCCCTCAGCAATTAAAAACTCCAGACAAAAGACCTTCTCTCTCCAGCACCGTCCACCCCGCCTTCTGCACTCCAACAGGGAGAAAGACCAGAAGTCTGGTTGTGGGAACGTGACATAGTTCTGGTTATATTTTCCCTCTCTCCAAAGTTAATCATGAAAATATTATGAGTTGTGGGTTGGAAGTGGTTTTGGGGAAAGTGTTTTCAGGCATTACAAATGTTGAATATTTTGTGGAAAACTTCCTGTATTGAATCAAAATTTCATTCAAGTGGCATTTTTTTCTCCCGCTACTCTACAAGGAGTTCGTCTTGGAGACACTCCTGGGGTTGGTTCTGTGTCGAGGTTCCTGCAAACCACTGCAGAGTCACCATTATGTTGGGGAAGCAAGCAAGCTGTTAAAAGCATTTTCTGCTCAGCGGACAATGATCTTCGTGGGGGGTCGCACTGAATGGTAGAGAGTCTAGATGGCTTTTATCTGGATAGTGAAACATGTGCAACAGCCAATCAATAGGATTCTTTAAGGTTTGCTTTGAGCAAAAAAGTGTTTAAAATTGTATTTCTGGACTAATTTATTACATATATCACATTGAAGGATGATATGACTTTTTGCAAATCAAAATGCTTTCCCCTTTCTGTTAACTAGCCCGGGAATGATAACAATGGTGACAACGACGATGATGATGATGATATTAACAACAGTTAAAAGGGAGCACTTACTCTGTGCCAGGTCCCTCACCAAGCATTGTATGTGCAAATTCCCAATTCAACTTAGCAACAATTATCTAAGATTAATACAATTATTCCCACAAAGAAATAGCTGACGAAATCTTCTATCATGTGCTCATGGTCACACAACCAGAAAGGGATACAGCTTAGAAGGGAGTCTAGATGTTTCTGAGCCTTTCCTCATTCTGTGAGGGTCCTTCATGTCAATAATGCTTTGCAATTGTTATCTGAAGGCTTTGTACAAAACCTTTCCGTCTGAAAAGCAAGTGACATTCAGACCCTCCCAGTTCTCCCAAACCAAATAGACAATTTTCACTTTTTAATCAGTTCTTGCTATAAACTGAATTGTCTCCCTTCTGAAAAATCGTATGGTGAAGCCCCAATCCTCAATGTGACTATAATCGGGGCTGGGGCCTATAAGGAGGTAATTAAGGTTGTGAAGTCATGAGAGTGGGGACTTGATCCCATAGGATTAGTGAACTTACAGGGGACACCAGAGTGCCCTCTCTCTCTCTGTGCCACCTGAGGACGTAGTGAGAAGGTGGCCATTTTCAAGCCAGGAAGATTCTTACCAGGAACCAAATAAGCTGGCACCTTGATCTTGGACTTCCAGCCTCCAGACCTGTGGGAAACAAATGTCTGTTGTTCAAGCCCCCAGTCTGTGGTATTTTACTGTGGCGGCCCAGGCAGATAATACAATTGTCCACAAAAAAATCAAGGAGAAGAAAAAAGATAAGAAAAGAATAAAAAAGAAGCAAAGGAAAGAAATAAAATCACTCATTAACACGTAAATTGTTATAAAAGTGACCTTGAAATCCACTGTCCACAGTCAGCGAGTCAGTGGCAGACTTAAGACCACAATTGAGGTCGGGGTTTAATTGATTTTGATATTTAAAAGCCTTGGTTGAGAAGAGACTCGAAAGGTGGTTCATTTTTGTAATTTTTTTGACATAGCTCTATTTAGACAAACTAAGTTGGCAATACAGTAAAATTAGTTCCAAGTTTTTAATAGATACACAAGCATTCTATTCAGTACCGGATCCCGAAACCATTATAATTCCAGAGCAATATTTAAAGGAGTGACACTTCGATTAGGACGTAATTTCCCAGAACATCCAGAGAAAATACACACAGTGATTTTAATTGTCTATATTCGGAAATACAATTTGTGTTTTCATCTTAACTGCGTTAAAGTACGTTTTAGACAGGAAGAATCTGGAGCTGCATAGCTGCCAGGATGATTGCGTTTCCGGCAGCCCAGCATAGGATCTGATGCTCCAACAGCCTAGCATCCTGCCAGCAGGGAAGGGATTATGAAACTTTGCAAACCTTTTTTGCATGATTAAAATAAATTGGGGGAAATACATTTAGATAAGGAGAAATATATTGCTTAGTAGTATTGCTAAATTTATCGTCCTTCCCACGAAATGATTTGTAAAACTGCAATAGGAATATTCCTGCGAAAACCAGTCTGGAATCCTGGTATATGAACCAAACTGTGCACTCTCGTCAGACTTCCTCATCAAAAGCATCGAAGAATGTTCTGTAATCCAGGTGTAATTTCCAAATGCAGGAAGAAATAAGGGGTTTTCAAAGGCAGAACTGTCAGTGATTTCGGCGCTTTCTTTTTTCCTCAAATGGAGAACAGAGCACAAAGAATAAGGAATTAAGAAGTAAATTTCAAAAGTTGTAGCATTCAAAACTGTGTCCAATATTCAGGTGATTGATTGGTTCAGGGGCACGGCCTGGGATCCCGCTGGAAAGATGGGAGCCAGGTCTTTGCAGGGTCCAGCCTCTAGATTCTCTTGTTCTCTTCAGACCCCTCCAATTCTGCAGCTGCCGCAGGACGGGTGAGACATCAGCAGGCACACTTGCTGTAGAAGAAGTCAGGACTCTAAATGTGTCAGAGGCACCAGAATTAGCCTTCCATTTCATGCATGCCGAAATGTGCAATTCTGTTGTTTCTAAGAAAACTGTGTTTTGTTTCTACCTACCTTCCAGGCCATGGCTCCTACCACGGAGCAAGTAGCAACTTCTCCTTGCTCATCACCGTCTCTAACCAAACCAAGCAAACTGAAGGCTTGATCCAGATCGAAGCCTTTTCTGGAAACTTCCTCCGAACAGCCCTGTAGAGTGCTCCACTTGCCAGCTGGCCTCTTCTCTTGGTAAACTAACAACATCAACGCAAGTTTCTTTGAAAGGCATCACTATTTAGCCTTTTTGAAGCAATGAAAAAATTATCAATATTGCGAATTTCAAGCTGAATATTTCCAAACAAAATGTACTTACTTTGAAAATTGTTCATAAGATGCATGATTTTTATTTTGGGAACAAAATAATTAAATCATTCTAGATCCGAATCTAATGTACACTGAATCCATACAGGAGGATTGTTGCTATTTCTGTACAACAAGGAGCACATTTTTGTTTATTCATTTATCAATTCGGATCTAGATACTGTGGTCGTAGAGGGAGAAATTGTCCATGGTACCCTCTGTTCTTGAATCTCCAGGTTTTAGCTCACATTCTGCAATAAATGTCTGTGACTGACATTCTATGGAAACACTTCTCAACAATCATTTGCCATTTTCTTGGTACTGAAAATAGACCCCAGTTGACCCATGGGATTTTTTTTTTTTTAAATACAAGCTACATTTGTGTTTTTTTGGGTTTTTTTTAAAGATTTTATTTTTTCCTTTTTCTCCCCAAAGCCCCCCAGTACATAGTTGTATATTCTTAGTTGTGGGTCCTTCCAGTTGTGGCACGTGGGATGTCGCCTCAGCGTGGTTTGATGAGCAGTGCCATGTCCGCACCCAGGATTCGAACCGACGAAACACTGGGCCGCCTACAGTGGAGCATTCGAACTTAACCACTCGGCCATGGGGCCGGCCCCCATGGGATTATATTTAATAGAAATGGCTTTATTGGTTTTTATTATGAAAATTATGGATAAGCACTCTAAAGAAATGTTTAAGATGAAATTTTAAAATGCCTATAATCTCACCACCCAAATAGAACCATTATTAATACAAGAAGGATGTACAAATTTTCCAGCCACTGCTATTTCAAATTTGTTATTTTAAGAAAAGAATATGTGGTGGCTGGCCCGATGGTGTAGTGGTTAAGTTCACGTGCTCCACTTTGGCACCTGGGGTTTCCAGGTTCGAATCCTGGGTGTGGACCTACACACCACTCATCAAGCCAGGCTGTGGTGGCATCCACATACAAAATAGAGGAAGATTGGCATGGATGTTAGCTCAAGGACAATTTTCCTCAAGCAAAAAGAGGAAGACTGGAATAGATGTTAGCTCAGGGCCAATCTTCCTCAACAGAAAAAAAAAGAGCTCCTGTGATGTATAGTTGTTAACTTTACTCACTTTATATCTGTGGAACATATGTCTATGTCAATAAATGTAATTCTGCAATATAATTTTTAATAGTTGCACATTATTCTGTTGTGTGGATTTACCAAAATTTATTTCACTAATTCTCTATTGATGAATGATTAGATTATTTCCAAATGTTTAATATCATAAACAATCCTGTGATGAAAAAGATCCTTATGCATACATCTTAATACACATCTCTTAGGACAGTTTGTTTAAAGTAAAATTACCAGGTCAAAGTGCATGCACAAGTCTTAAGGCATTTGGTATGTATTTGCCAAATTGCTCTGCAGAATGGTTAGGCCAATTTACCTTATCATCAGCCATCACATCCTCCCCAATAATGGATATCATCAGTCATTTAATCATTCACAATTTGATAAGTGGATGTCAATAATTCACTAATATTTTAATTTATATGCCTTTAATTACTTAATTGTTTTTATCGGTCACTTGAATTTCTTTTTGTGTCAATTTTCTACTAGTAAGTTTTCATCATTTTCTGGTGGATTATCCATCTTCCTATTGATTTCCAAAGGTTCTTCACATAACCCTTTATCATTTATGTTGCAAGGATTTTTCCAAGTTTACTTGTCCTTTAACTACCTTCAAGTTGGTGATGGTGGTGACGGGGGTCATACAGAAAATTTTGACTTCTAAATAGTCAAACGTTGTATTAAATTCCAAAATTTAAATTTTTAGATAATATTTCTTTTCTTGAGCTAAGGTAATTCAAACCTTTCTCTGCATATTTAAAAGAAAACTCTCACATTCAGGCATTACAGGCATCGACGTGATACAGTGGACAGAGAGCAGGGCAGAGTCAGAAGGCTGGGAGAGCAGCCCTGCATTGCTCCCAATCAGCTGGCGGCTTTGGACATGGTTTTTACATGGGGGAGATTAGATTCATCAAGACCGTTCATGTCTGCACAACTACAGAGCTTGCTCTAGATTGGGGTTTTTAACCTTGGCTGCCCATTGTAATCACCTGGGGAGATATTAAACTCTGGACACTCAGGACACATCCCAAACCATGTAAGTCAAGATCTCTAGGATGGAGCTCCAGCATGTGCATTTTTCTAAGCTCCCTGGTGATTTCAAGATGCAGCCAAGCTTGAGTCCACCGATCTGGATGGATTCTCTATTTTGCAGACTTGCCTGATGATTTCTTCAATTGCTTATCAGGCCTTTGGCCTGGGAATGTGAATATAGTAAGTCTGGGTTGGGTCCTAAGAATCTGTGTCACCAGCAAGTATTTCAACAATTCTTATTTTTAGGCCTTTTGGGACACACTGTGCTAGCTATCCAAGGGTCCTTCTGACATAACATTTAGTTATTCTAATAGTCTTTCTGGATGATGTTCTTGTAGAAATATTATTCTGAAGCTGAAGTTATTGGTGAAGACTTGAACCCTATCCTGGGAATTAGCACTCTGACACTGCCCAGTTTCCTTGACACCATCACAGATTATTAAAACTGTATGGGACGTCAAGGATTATCCCTTCCAAACTCCTGAGGAAAAGAAAAACTGAAGAGAGGTGGGCCAAGTCACAGAGCTATTGCGTGGCAAAGCCAGAGACAGGACTCAGGCATCCTGGCCCCTGATCCAACACCATTCTCACCTCCTCCAGCCTCCGTCTCTCCATCTGTGAAATGGGGACAAGAGTCCCTCCTTACCTTCCTTTGAGGAGTGTTCTGAGAAGGGGTGAGCTAATGTGGGTGGGGCTTATGAGCAACTTAGATGAAAGGTCCCTTAATAAGTACAAAGTGCTATTTTTCATCTTACACTTTAAAGCTCCGTAAATGCTGAAAGGACCTTTTTACGTAAACTTGCAGAAACAACAGTAGAAAGGAAGTACCGTCTTTATCCCATGTTTGATGTTCCCAGACTCCTTTTAGCCATTAATGTTTTCAGTGTTGCATCAGCAGTGCATTTACCTGGTGGGAGCAGCCTGGGAGACCATGTTGATGACACAGCACCATCGTACATCTCCTCCTCCTGTCTTACTCTCCCACACCACCCAGGATTGGCTGTCACCACACGAATCGTACTTGTACTAAAATACTTAGCTGCATGCGCGGAGAGTTTGCTTAATATCCGCCTACCCCGCGGCACCGTGAGCTGCACAAAGACTGGGGCAACACAGGTTTCCTATCCCGGGAGGATAGTATGGCATCTGCATCAGGTATGTTTTGAATAAATGATTACGTGAATCTGAATTAATGATCCTGGTGGAAATGCAAGGCTAATCACTGAGGGAGGTCAACAGGATCATGCGTTCAAGCTATGGGGACAGTTTGTACTTGAGATCTTCTCTCTTCACTCAGGAAACTTCATGTTTTCCTGGATGCATTATCCTTTTACCATCCCACCGCTACTGTGCAAAATGTGTGTGGGATGCTGCCTCTAATTCTTAAGTCACTGGGGTATATGGGAGGTATGGGTTGAGGGCTGTTTTTCAGTTGTTTTGACTCAATTATAAATGTAGATAAGGGATCCCCCTTTTAGTTGAGGGCCTGCTACGGGATAATATGCATTATCCCATTCAACGTCACTAGAACCTTGGGAAGTAGGTATTTCTATCTCCATTTCGAAGATCAATAAATCACGGCTCAGATCAGAAAGGTTAAGTAACTACCACAAGGTCACACAGCTAAGCCTTTAATCAAGTCATCAGGTTCCTAAATGCCTATTCTTTCTGCAATATCACACCGCCTTCCTGCCATGTGAACTTAAGTTTATTTTTTCTAGACTGTTTCTCTTGGTCATAAATAAGTAGACTTCTCTAAAGACAAAGTGGTCTGGTGTTTGTAGGGGGGTGATGGTCAAAATATTTAACAGCTCACGTGGCACAGCCCAGTTGGTAGAGACACGTGCTGGTCGTAAAGCCATCAATTCCCTCATAGGGTTCCCAGATAAGATACAGGACTTCAAGGTAAACATTGAATTTCAGATGTGCAACAAAGAGTTTTTAAGTATAAGCAATACTTGGGACAGACTGATACTAAAAAAAAAATTGGGTCAAGTTGGAAGCCCTGGGCTTCCAGCCTACCCTCACACACGTAATAATCGCACAACTGGGCTTAATTCATTCAACTTTGCCAGTCCTTGGGGTTGATTTTGGGTGAAAATGTAAGAAGCAGTTTAATGGGACAGTGTTGACTTGGGGCTTAAAAATTATTAGTTTTACAAGCTGGCCCGGTGGCGCAGCGGTTAATTCTCACCTTTTGCTTTGGTGGCCCAGGGTTCGCCGGTTCCGATCCTGGGTGTGGACCTATGCACCACTTGGCAAGCCATGCTGTGGCAGGCGTCCCCCATAAAATAGAGGAAGATGGGCACAGATGTTAGCTCAGGGCCAGGCTTCCTCAGCAAAAAGTGCAGGATTGGCAGCAGATGTTAGCTCAGGGCTAATCTTCCTCAAAAAAAAATAAATAAATAAGATTTGTTTTATTTTCTAAGCTTGAGCAGTCGTGGTTGGGCAAGGCTCTCACCTCTAGTCAACACCTTGTCCTACATCCTATTGTGATTTCTGTGTAGTCTGTCATGATCTTATTTTTATGGTTAATGAATTTGCATTCCTGGCTAAAACTACCCTCTTCATGGATACACAAAGCAATGAAAGTTTGACAAATAAGATAAATTATCAAAATATGTGTTAACACTAAAACTAAGCCTGCACTAAAATCATCATAGCATTGTTTATATCAACTACTAATATAATACCGATTATTTTAATATTAAATATGTATTAAAATCATCCAAATGCTCAACAATAAAGTTTGGTTAAATAAAGTTCATAATAGTTTTGCCCAGGTTGTGGGCCCGTGGCTAATCTTTCTTTTCTTCATATCTACCTACATTTTGAAGTTTTCTATAGTGACTATGTATTACTTTTATAATCATTTAAAAAGAAAAAGAAATTGCCTTTAAGTTTGATCATGAGCCAAGAACTTGACAATCCACAACAAGATCAGAAAGAGACGATGAGAAGCCCTAAGGTTAAAAATGAATCTTCCTCATGAGAACAGTTACATTCATGGAAAAATGTGTCAGTTAAACTCAGAGTGAAAATGCCAATGATGGCTCGCTATAGAGTGGAAATAATCAGTCAACCAACCTGGTGTTTTGGCTACATGACATAAATAACTGTTTGGGCTGGGTTTTTTTCCACTCCATTGGCCAATTTAAGTGTACTGTGAACAGAATATTTGGTTAATCTAGGCTATTTTCAAAACTCCAATTTAGTGCAATGTATGTCTTGAAATTTACTCTCAGTGTCCTTGACCCTCCATCTCTACGTAGTCCCCACAGGAACAAACACACCACCTTAATCACTGTCCCTTCCAAGTACGTTCTGTGCTCACAGAGTTGACCTAATAGGTAAAAACATCGGTGTGTTTTCTCTCTTACAGCAATGTCGCGAGGCAAGGGCGTGTTGTCTCCCCCTTGAGAACATTTGTTTATAAAGATGTACAAATTTTTAATATATATGCAAAGAACCATAATGAAATATGTCTGGCCAGAACATCATCAAGCGAGATTCCATCTAGTTTCAACAATTCAGAGTGCCAGCGCTGAAGCCATTTTTACCGTAACTCATATTTTCAGCCCTGTGAAGTTGCCGCCCACACAGGAAATGACTTGGAACAGGTGGTCCGCGGAGCTTGCTGGCCTTGTCTGCCTCCACGGGTAATGCTTGTGGGCTACTGAGTCACTGAATAATTATGAGCCTGAACAAAAGGCTCTCAGATAAGCCCTCAGTCAAGACACAGAGAAAGGCGAGGTGTAGCAGATGACTGTCTCAAAGTGCTGGCTGTTCAAAAGGAGTTGATGGATGAGCGTTCCTTAGGAAACAATGCTCTCTTGGTTTCTGCTCCTCCTCACTCCCCCAGCACCTGGTGGCAGCAGGACGAGAAGGAACAGGTGAAGGAAGAGTCGTTGCACACCTCAGATTTTAACGAATGTGAATACGTTAGAAAACATCCTACTTGGAATCATGGCTCACGGAGCCAAGGAGCTCTCCTTTCTCCTGTGTATGCACCATCACACACAGCTGTGTGTATGTGCCAGGCAGGCGCATCCCTTCATCTCTTTCAATCCCTTTCTAGACTGGGAGCTAGTGATGTCATTCTTCCCATTTCACAGATGAAGGAACTGAGGACTAGGAGTGTACAGACATCACTTTAGCTTTCAGAAAGGGTAAATGGATGGTGTTGTGGATGGAATCGTGTCCCCTCAGAAAAGACACTTTTATGTCCTAACCACCAGGATCTTAGAATGTGACCTTATTTGGAGAGAGGGTCGGTCATTGCAGATGTAATTAGTTACGGTGAGGTCGTACTGGAGTAGGGTGGGCCCTAATCCAATATCATGGTGTCCTTATAAAAAGGGCTCCATGTGAAGACAGAGACAGAGATGAAGGGAGGAGGACCCAGGAAGACGGAGGGTGGGATCGATGCAGCTATGAGCAAGGAAGGCCAAAGACCACCAGCGAACCACCAGAAGCTCGGAAGAGGCAAAGAAGGATCATCCTACAGGTTTCAGAGGGAGCATGGCTCTGCTGACATCTTGCTTTCAAACTTCCAGCCTCCAGAACTGTGAGACAGTGGACCTCTGCGTTTCAAGCCACCCAGTTTGTGACACTTTGTTAAGGCAGCCCCAGGAAACCCATATGGATGGGAACTAACATTTATTGAGAGTCTGTTAATGTGTTATCTCATTTAACTTCCACCATTCCCGGAGAATCTAGCCTTCATATCAAGTTTGCAGGTTAGGATACGGAGGCTGTGAAATCCTTCAAAGAATAGAAATTTTCCTTTCATCTGGGTATGTAAGTCTCAACAGGAATTTTTTCAAACTTTATCAGCTGAACGTAAGAAGTAATTGCTACTTTGAATATAAGTGATTCAAATGAAAATACTGTAAGTGGATGATGTGTGGTCAAGAGGTCGGAGTGAGAGTAAGCGGCTCTGTTAGGCAGTGGAGAAATGAGAACGAAGAGGGTAGTTGTGCAAATCCTAGAACGTTCCCTCGAGACAGTGAGTTAGGTCTTGCTTCAGGAAAAAGACCTCAGGTGGGACCCCCTCCCCAACTGCGAAGTTAGAGGGACTGTGTGTAAGGCGATCTTGACTTCTGACGCCAGTTCCAAGTTCAGAGGGTACTAAAATTGCTCTCAGGTTCGAGAATTCCTTAGAAGGATGCACAGAACTCATTGAAAGCTGCTACACTCACAGTTAGGTTTGTTAAAGGGAATGGATATAGATTAAAGTCAGCGGAATCCAGAGAGGAACCGGACACAGAGCTTCCAGTTGTCCTGTCCCCGTGCAGTCAGGACAGTGTGACGCTTCCAGTAATGATGTGTGACAATATGCACAAAGCATCACCAGCAGGAAGCTCACCTGAGCCCTGGGGTCCAGAGGCTTTTCTGGGGCTCTGTCATGCGG
Source organism: Equus quagga (assembly GCF_021613505.1). Taxonomy (NCBI): domain Eukaryota; kingdom Metazoa; phylum Chordata; class Mammalia; order Perissodactyla; family Equidae; genus Equus; species Equus quagga. The sequence continues at coordinate 31,031,984 of NC_060287.1, read as the reverse complement.
ACAGAGCTGAGTGGCCGAGCTCAGTTTCCAGCCCCTCAAGGCAGAGCTGATACCAGGGGACACACCCTAAGGCATGTAGGTGTGGCTCATAGTCCCCACCCTCAATCCTACTGTTACTATCGGGCTGGTTCGAGGCCCCACGCAAATAAAGACACTCCTATCAGGCATGACATTGCAAGGGCTTAGCAATCACCTCCCAGAAACCCAGGCAAAGACCAGTCTTCCTTTGGGTAAGTTTGAATTCTTTACTACACTCTAGATTAGACAGAGAGCTCCATTTTTCCATCTAAACTCAAGCTGGGGAAACATCTCTGCATTCCCAACTCTGGGAGCAAGCTTTCCTCCAAGTAGACCCTGGTGACGGGGAGAGACAGGGCCCCCCCACCCTCCCGTGGACTCCATTGTGTTCTTGGAGCAAACCCTGTTCTGAGCCCTCTCCCAAGTGGAAGCCTTTTATGCAGCTAGCTGGTCCTTCCGATGCCCACTCTGTTGTGCTCACTGGTGCTTAGGAACAAGAAGATGCTGAGTCCAGGAGGAATAAGAAAGGCTTGGTCAACAGGAATGGGATGCGGGACAAGAGCACACAAGCTTCGGAGAGGGTGAGGAGACGACAGCCCTGCAGCAGCGAGACCCCTCAGGATCAAGGTCAGAGCCTGCAATTCTCTGGCGCTCTCCCTGTTCCAGAGACACCTGGAGGACAAGGGTCCTCCCACAGCCCAGGTTGGTGGTGATGGTGGAAATAGTCCTCTCTTTCTTATGATTTTGTTTTTATGCCAAAATACAATGCTAGCGATCTTTCTCGGAAGCTGCCTTCCATAACCAAGTTAAACAAGAGGAGCCGCAGACAGTGCTCCTTCAGATGACAGTGATATTTTTCCTTTGGGTTCTAACATTGGCCTGCTTCCTTTCCTGAAAGTTCAGAGCATCTTTAAAAAGCAGTTGCCACTCTTCCACCCATCAGGGCATTCATGCGCCTGTCTAATGTCTCAAATTGTACCGCCAAACAGTGTACCTTATTGCCACGTTTTCATTGAGCACGCAAATATATGTGGAGCATTTGAAATATTTTTACAATGCAGTCAAAAATTACAGGGGGAGGGAAAAAGTTGCCTGGGCAATACTCCTGTTCCAGCTGCTGGCTTAATGTGACTCTTCTGTCCCCCACCCTTTTTGATGTAAAATATGCTGCAGGCCAAAGGGACAATTTTAAAGGGCAAAAGAGAAAAGAAATGGCAAGAAAACAGGAAATTAGTGTAATCATTTACAGCCAATTTGGACTTTTTTCCACCACTTTATAGGATTTAAAAAGCTCCATTGCATGGTAAATGACTGAAATGAAGTATTTTTGGAATGGATCTCAATGAACAACATACCTGCAACTGAAAATGGAGTTAAAGTTATCAAAATTATTTCCATGGATGCATGAGACCTACAGGATGGAAGAAATGTGTTTTGAATCTTGAGTTTTGACCCATCATTTGAATTTCATTTTCTCTGACTTTTCCATAAGCCATGCCAAAGAAAATAAAGGAGCCAGCCTTCACCCCATCAGGCAGCTCCCCCTCGCCCACCGGGCCCACTAGCTTTCCTATATCACCATGTGGCAACTCCCATTCCAGAGGATTCAGATGACTACAGAGCAAGTTGTCCTGACGTCTGTTTTTCGTTGACAAGAGCAGAAATTAGCATCACCTTCGGGCAGATTCTGCATTGTATTCCATAATGCATTAGGGGCCCCTTTCTGATTTTATTTCATATTCTGGCTTGATAACACAGTTTCTCTTAACTCCAAAGATGTTCTCTGCCCGAATAACTCCTCCAAGCTTTGTGGGTAAAAACATGGGCCTTTATTCTAAGTGAGAATGCAAAAAGTCTTCAAACAGCTCCCCAAAGTCTACAAGGGGACCAAAAGGAGAAAGTCGTCGCTAATGGAGTAAAATAAAATAAAACCTTAATAAGACCTTGGATGAGAAAATGCTTCCTTTAATTTAGAAAAATCCAGATGTGGCCACATCCTTCTATGGTGACTAATTATCGTCAGCTTCCTGACACAAGCCACTGCAAACCCTAATACTCAAAGCTAGCTGTGAATTTTTGCTTCTAATCCTTCAGGGCATTAGCATGACTCCGGCTTTGCATGGTGTGTTTGTGCTTTTCCAGTTTTACACAGTTCCTTTATAGTATATTAATATCACGCATAATGTCAACATTTGGAAAAGGTTTGTGAGTGACGGGGCTGAAAAAGCATATTTCTCCAACAGCCTGTTTCTATAATCGAAGTCATTCTTCTTTAAGGTTCAGACCACCATATGCTTCCATTTTTTTTTTTTCTGTTTTTATCAGGAGACCTCAGCGTATTGGATTGCGGTATAAATTTTAAATATATGGAGATGGTTCCAAAAACTCAAGCCAGCACACCCTCAGCTGCTTGTGGTCCCCTTTCATGAGGATTTATTGAGGTCTTAGAAGCCTCTCATCTGTCGTTGGGGTAAGCTCTAATAATAGTAATAGCTGATGTTTATTGAGTGTTTACTATATGCCAGGCCATTTGCTAAGTGTTTTATGTACGCTGGGCTATTTAGTCCTTCCAACTCTTCGAACTCTATGAAGGACAGATGAGAAAACCATAGCGTTAAGATAAGTTAGAGCACTTGCCCAAGGCCCCAGGGTAGTACAACAAGCTAGCCATCCAACATCCAAATCCATGTACTTCATTTTCGCCATGTTGACCCACATTGACCAAGACCAGTGCCAGCTCACCACGACGCATTCACGGACACACAACTACACATGCCCACACAGGCATCCCTCTTGAATGCCTCCCTTCAGGAGCTTTCACTTCTACCACCGAGGCAGCGGGGCCTTTTCTCCATTCCCAAGTTCTCTCTAAGCCCTCAAGGGGGACGGGGGGCCCCTTTACTGGGCTGGGGATCCGTGCTCACAAAATGCATTTGACCCACGACTCATTACTTCCCAGAGCCATCCATCTAGGTGATAGAGAAATGATCTAATGCAATAAATATTTATTAAGCACATATTATTTCTAATACTTGAATTATGAGGATGGGGGCAGAAATGTTTGCAGATTCCAGCCCTCAAACCACATTGCACACATTCCACCCCCCCCCCCCCCCCCCCACACATACACGCACACACACACATACACAAAAGTGAGCAGGCTAGACTTCTGGACTCCTGAGCCTTTGAGGGATCTTCAGGGATCATGATAGAGAGGAAAGGGCTCTGAGTCATTCACAGGAGAAGAGAACAAACCCAGAAAATAGCAGAAGGCCCTCCAGACGGTGAAGAAGAAGAGACTGAGAAGGCAGAAGGTGGGATGCGGGGCCTCGAGGGTCACATCTAAGTGGCAGTTGACGGGTTTCGCGCTGTCTTTCTGTGGAGCGTAATCCCTCCCGTTCTTTACTTTACTCCTGATTCTCTCACAATCAGATTTGCATCTCTTTCAGATTAGTAACTTTGAAGGTAGAAGTTGAGGGTGGAAGGGAGTTACACTAGGTTCCATGAGGGACATAAAGATGACCTCTGACCTCAGAGAGCTCATTGCTATTATATGCTAATTTAAATGCCAAGCCGCTGTCATTTGGAATAAGAAACTGCCAGTACAGGGTTAAAACAGCAATGAAAAGAGATCAAAACTAGTGTAAAGAATCAAAAAATCGGAGATGGCTTCTGTGTGTTCCCTGGATAGAGGTGGGTGGGACATGAACAGAGTTTAGAGGAGGGGAGGCCTGAACCCCCATCCAGTCGCAATCCTGCCATGTGTCCTGGGAACCCCTTCAGTCTTGGACTAACTGGGAGGGTTGATCAACTGACTCTTATCAGTAGCTAAGAGGGACAGGTCCTGCCTCTGCCATCACTCTCCTGTCACTGTTATTCTCTCACTGCTGCCACTACCACCAGGGAGACCTCCAAGGTTCCTCTTCCTAAATGAGACAGTGGGAGAGCTAACGCAAATAATAGGACTTCAGAAGGAGAAAACAGTACCTGCTGAGGGGAGATTTAAAAGCAATGAAATAAATAAAAGAACTAAGATATCCCTCTGGAGCTAAGTAAATGGGTTTGCTTTGTCTGGCTGGTACATATTGCTTGCCTGGGTTTGAGGATTGGTGCATGGAATTACGATTTTCTTGCTGGTTTTTGCAAAGGTAAACCTGCACCCCTGGCGGTAGGAGGCAGAGCTTGCTCAAGACAGAAAGGCCATTTCTGGTTTCAGTCCTGGGGGATGACATGGAAGCAGATAGAAGACAGGTCCCAAGGAGGTGGGAGATGGTGCCATCTCTCTTTCTTGGTATAGCAACCCATCCTGGGTGAATCCCTCCCCTGTGTTGCAGTCTAAAGACATGGAAGGTGGGCCAGGAGCCAGGTGGAGAATGCCAGACAAGCTAGGGTTCTGCTGGGTCCCCTGCAAAGGGATTGGACCTGCAGGATGCCCAGTCTTGTCATGCATATGTCCTTCATTTGTGATGTTCTCTGCTCACTTTCCTTATCCTGTCTCACAGCCTTTAGTAAAGCCATTTTGAATATTGCAAATTTATTTCTGATACTTCAAAATATTTCCTGGGTACTAGCAGCCCCTTGGGTCAACACAGACAGGGCAGAAATAATCAGGAGCATTCCCATCACCAAACCCAAACTAAGCAGGTGGGGAATTCTGGGAGCCAAATCTCCCTAATAGGAGATTCTCTGTTTAGAGTTTAAACGGGTAGTTCCTGGTTTAATTTTTAAACAGGAAATTGTCATTTCTTTTTATACCTTACTAACTTCTGCCCAGTTTCTGGATAACATATCTTTGGATATGTATTTCCTTGGTGGCAGTTGTTTGGCAAACTGGCTTACCTTAAGCAACTCCATCTGAAAAAGGATCCATGAAGATTGCTCTCCAAGGCAGATATGGATGACCTGTGTATGGCTCATCTACTCCCCTGGGAGGAAGGCCAACATCCCTTTCTACCCTGACCTACTGCTGCCTCCAACTCCTTCTTGGAGTCGGGCTTGGGACCTTGACCAGAGCCACCAACAGCTGCACCTCTTGGAGTAATAGGCAGTTGAGCATGGACACTGCAAGTGCTCATCCAAGAAATTAGACTCAGTGGACCACCCAGTTTTCCTGGACTTTGCCCACAGTGAGACCTAACCTCCATCTCCCTCCCAACCAGGCACTCACAACATAATCACTAGCGTCATGCTGAGGCTCCAGCACAAGGAGATGAAAAGTGAAAAAGTTGGACCATCATTTGGATTTTATCATGTGAACCGCTAGGTGTTGGATATCATGAGAATCAAGACATTGGCATCTATAAAGCATGAGTTGTTTCTGGGTTCTTTCACATAAACATCTGAAAACCTTACCTCAAAGAAGAGGATGGAATGTTCTAGAACAATATGACTGGAGCTCCTGGTAGAGCCACGAGCTACTGCTGTGTGCTGTAGAACCAAAAAATCTCCAACTTCTTCCAGGTCTCTCTTTTCTGGCCTTGTTAAGGAACCCTAACTGATGTTTTGACCCAAAGTTTCAAGAAAAATTTGGAAATCCTTGGCCAACACGCTTATATACAGAAGCAGCATCACTTCAGTTCATTGCCCTGTTTTCTTTGGAGGTCTGAAGGCCTGAGTCCCTCACTCCTGCTGGAGCGTGTAGGCCAAGGAGACATTTCCCTGTGTGGATCAGCACGTGTCAGGTGACCTGAACAACTTTTAGAACTTGCAATAGTCTCAATCACTCTGTCTTAAATTCAGGGCACCAGTCTTGTGCTGCAGGAATCTCGGAGAAGGCCATTGCGTGAGTAAACACCGTTCCTTACTTGTACTGTCAGGATTCCCATGAAAACGTCAAGACTGAACTTAAACCACACCAGAAGGATTTGGGTTGAACATTAGGCCAGGGGCGAATTACCCCCCCAAGAACTGTGCAACTCCTGGACTGGAAGTTTGATAACTCTCTAGGAAAGAAACATGCCAAAAGATTAAGTTTGGTTTAATTAGACAAAAAAACATAGGATAACCATCAATAGAGATAAATCTTTCTGAAATTTTAGAAATCAGACTTCAGCATCTGCAGCTGCTCATTTTCACAGCCCTCTTAAGATTTATACCCATGGTTTTATTGTAATCATTAATCTAGATGATCTAAGATTATGTTATTGCATTAAAGGCTAACGTGATGAAAAGATCAAGGCGTTTAATGAAGTGCAAAATTCATCCCACTTAAGAAAAGCAATGTTTTGCTCCCAAGGGAAAGCCAGACAGAAAATGAGGCTTTTTCATGAAAGTTATTTGTTTTTGTCTAAAATTCTGAATGGCAGGATAAATTTGTGTCATTTTCACACATAAATAGCAACAAGTGGCAATGAGGCAATTGAATTCCTTGGCACTCTGCCTCTCTCTGCAGCTGAATACTTCCTCGGTTTAATGAGATGCATCAGTAGAAGTTTACTTATAGGACTGAGGGACACGGATAAAGAATTTTAAGACCTCCCAGTGTTGGTTTCGGATGTAAAACACCTATTGAAGGCTTAGAAGCTCAGAACCACCACAGTTCTGTCTCACCTACCTTTCGTCTTAAGTTTATCATTTAGCTACAGCTAAAATTTTGTTCATTGTTTTAAAAAATATCATATTTTTCCTACCTCGAAATCATTTATTCTTTTTTATTGTGATAAAGTATACATAACATAAAATTTACCATTTTAACCACATTTAAGTGTACAGTTGAACAGCATTAAGTACATTCACACATTTCTTTCTTTATAGTAAAAATTTAGATGAGCAACAAGAAAGGAAATTAAGGGGCTGGCCCTGTGGCCTAGTGGTTATGTTCCACACACTCATCTTCGGCAGCCCAGGTTTGGTTCCCAGGCACGGACCTACACCATTTGGAGGTGGCCATGCTGAGGTGGGTACAAAATAGAGGAAGATTGGCACAGATGTTAGCTCAGGGCAAATCTTCCTCAGCAAAAAAAAAAAAAGAAGAAGAAGAAAGAAGATACACAGTATGGATGCTAGAGGAATCTGGCCACATTTACTCAATTGTGTACCCATGGGAAGGAATTGTGATATAATAATTGATTCTTGGTGCCTTTCAAGGTTCAGAAAACATGCAAAAACAAAAGAACATCCATATGGAGAAACCATAGACAACACGCAGGTGAGTATTTCTAAATAGAGAAGTTGATGAATAGTGAGATGGATTCAGAAAACATTTATTCACTTTTTTTGTTTCTTATGTGAGCTAAAGCACAGCCAACCTGGCTGTGTTGGAGGCTGGGTCACAGAGAGATGGCGTGCACCAGCATGGGACAGTCAGCTAACGGGACAACGGGACAGAATGTGTTCAAGAAGCAGTTGTTCGTTTCATCTGAAGCCCATCAAAATACGGACTCTTCCCCAGGGCCTGAAATTCAACATTTTCTGTGAACCAGCACCTGATGTTTCCCAGAAATATGTGTACACATTCCTTTCACAACTTGCTGTTGCATTACTAGCACCATTTTACCCATTCATATGCCTTTTCAGATGTGCCAATACTTTTTTGATCTTTCTTACCTATTATGAGCTCACCGAAAACAAGATTTGTGCCATGTTCACACTCATAATGAGTATCAAAAAGTAGAAATAATTGGTCAATCCCTAAAATTTTGGGGCCTTGTGAAAACCACAATGGTGTGTTTCTTGTAATTAATTGGATAGACAATCTGACAGCAAAGCTGGGATTAGGAAAGATGGTCACAAAGAAGGTGAGTTGTGTAGGCTCTGGCTGCATCTCTAACTGTAGACAGGGACTGAGAGAAGAGGAATCTGTGAATTAATTTTTGTTCTTTTCCCCAAGAGCAAACAGGGAAGCTGAATCTCCCATTTGCGATTGGTGGTGTCGAAGGTCAGTGTGGATTGAGGAAGGCATTTGGAAATAGGACACAAGGTTTGAGTTAAACAAAGTAGGAAATGAGGATTTGCTGGTACAAGGTGAAGGATGACAATGGATTCCAGTTTTTAGAGCATAATGGATGGTGAAAAATGTCATGTCACTCTAGGCTCGAATGCTTCAGAGCAGATGTCTCTGCAGGAAGGGACCCGCCCGGCGTTGGGGTAGGAGCCCAGGAGTAAGAACCAGCAGTTGTATGATCAAGGCTTGCCTCTGACACTAACTGCTTACGGAGGCTCGAACAAGGACATAAATTCAGTGGCTCTCAACTCCCCCGTAAAGGAGGCCATGTGGGTGTGGAAGGTAGTCTTCAGCTGGAACAGAACATTGCAGTGTAAGTCACAAAGCAAAAAATAGCACCAGGATTTACTGGTTTATATTAGTTGTAGCCTAAAATCCTTCCAGCTGAAAACATCCTTCCCAAGGCCCACAGGGATGAGAGATGTACATGGGGTCATCTTTTATTTCACTCTCCAGGACTATCACTTGTCAACAAAGCCCCCAATATTCACAAGTGTCCTGAGTGCTATTTGAACCTTAGTGGGAAAATAAGAACTTACATACAGCTCTCTTAAATTACCTATTTAACTCTATGCCTATTCCTTAGCACCATCTCCACTTTCTAAGTGACCAGTTTAACCAAGCCAGAACCAACAGTGAAGTCATCACACACAACCAAGTGTCCAGTGTTCAACCTAGTCAATCAAATTTGTCTTGCCTCTTTAGGAGGGAAAAATCTGGCAAGGAAAAACAAAAGATTTTCTTATTCTGGCATGCATTAGTCAGGCAGTTGGTGAAATGTGTAAATACCTCTATGCATATTATAGACTATTTAATAGAAACCTTCCCCTGTACATGTTTATGCTTAGCAGATCTTTTAAAAATAAATCTCAGTGTGTTTTATTTTCTCTTTATTTTTTTCATATCCTGGATGTAGTCCTTAGTGGCCTTCCCATATTTTGGGTACAGAGATGGGCTCTGCGAGAGTTTCAGTAAGTTGCCCTGTGCTATTCATGGTATCCTTGTACTGTGTTGACCCAGTTCACACCTCCTCTGTTGTAAATCCCTGCTCTGGCCTGCGTGTTTTGGAAAATTTTGGGGGCGAAACATTTATGTGACAAGTCTCTAATGGTGATATGGGAAGGCAGGTTGGATGGGAGAAGTCTAACTTAACTTCAGTGGGGCATTTTTATATCCCTGGGGGGCAAAAATATGCCCTCCATGTTACTTCAAGGCAGCTTTGCCCACAAAACACCATTGACCACAGTCCCCTCTTTGCACTGCCCTCTGCAAAGAAGATGGGCAACGGACCCCAACCCTCATAGTCCCTGGAATCTGGGAGTGATGAGAAAGGACAGCAGAGTCAAAGAACTTACTTTTCTCTCTCTCTTTTTCCCAGTTTCAGTTTTGTGAGAGCTTAATTTTGGAAGACGGGAAATAAATGATTATCATTTTGAGAAGAAAGACGATTATCACAGAGCCCTCAGCTTTGCAAAAAGTAACTCCTTTAGCCCTCATTATTTTTGTTTTACTTTATTGTGCTCATTTTACTGATGAGGAAACTGAGGCACAGAAAGGCTAAATAGATTGCACTCTGGAATCAAGTCATTTCTCCCAGCCTAAGTGTTCAGTTGTCTCTCTGGTCCCAATTTTACCTTGAGAAAGCCACCACCCTTGAAACCCAAGTCTTGAGCTGGTATAGAATCTTGAATTCAGGAATGACCAACTGACTCTGTGCCTTGGCATTGATTTACAGTGCCAAAATTCCCAGGGTGGAGCTCTCAGTGGGAGAGTAGATAAATAACTCAACCCCTTAGCTTCTGAGAACATGAATCTGAGCAGAACATCTATATGGGGAGGCCAATCTGATGGTGGCAACAGCTTGCTTTCGTGTGCCCACCTCATCAAAACAGCTAGGGGCAAAAGAGGGAGAAAGCACTTCATAAGGGTCAGCGAAGAACTTAAACCCTAAAATTTGTGATTGGAATAATTTTACTCTCATAGAGCCCATGTGCTGTGCACAGTTTAATTCAGAGCAAATACACCCAAGTATATTCTACTAACCAAGTCATGGCCTCCCGTATTGTCAAGGTCTCTTGGGGCCCCACGTTGTGGGGTGGCCCCAGGAGAGTAAGTCAGCCCATAAGGTTTGCCAGCCTCAACAAAGCAGGTGGGAATAGTGCCTCAGGAGGTTTGGGCTTAATGGTTTATCCTCGGTGAGACATGTTTGCATGTTGGACAATGTGGTGGCTAATTTTATATGTCAACTTGACCGGACCACAGGATGCCCAGATATTTGACTGAACATTATTCTGGGTGTGTCTGTGGGAGTGTTTGTGGGTGAGATGAGCCCTGAATCAGTAGACCGAATCAAGCAGGTTGTCCCCCGTAATGTGGTGGCCATCATCCAATCTGCCAGAGCCTGAATGTTTTTGTCCCCCCAAAATGTGTGTTGAAATCCTAACCCCCAATGTGATTGTGTTAAGAGGTGCAGCCTTTTGCCCTTGTGAATGGGATTAGTGCCCTTATAAAGGAGACCCCAGAGAGCTCATTTGCCCCTTCCACCACGTGAAGATACAACAAGAGGACTGACTATGAACCAGGAAATGGGTCCTCACCAGATCTGCTGGTACCCTGATCTTGAACTTCCCAACCTCCAGAACTATGAGAGAGAAATGTTTGTTGTTTAAGCCACACAGTCCATGATATTCTGTTATAGTAGTTTAGATGGATAAAGACACAATCAACTGAAGACCTGAATAGAACAAAAAGAGGCTGAGTAAGAGGGAACTCCTCCTGCCTGACTGCATGAGCTAGGACATTGGTCGTCTCTTGACTTCAGACTTGAACTGAAAACTTGGCTCTTCCTGGGTCTCAAGCCTGCTGGCTTTTGGGATGGAGATACACCATCAGCTCTCCTGGGTCTCCAGCTTGACAACTGCAGATCTTGGGACTTCTTAGCCTCTTTAATCACATGAGCTAATTCCTTAGAATAAATCATATACAAACAGGTTCTATTTCTCTGGAGAAGCGTGACTAATACAGACAAGATGAATGGTACCAAAACCGTCAATAAATAGTGCATCAGAGGTGAAATTACAAGTCAATCAAGCTACTAACCATTAGCTCTCTCTGGACATGGTAGAATGTGAGTAATACAATTGTCCAAGCTTCCAAGAACCTAAGACAAACAACTTTTCACTTCTTCTTGAACTTGGGTTAAGGCAAACTGCATCAAAGAAAGAAAGAACAAAATCTCAGATCACATAAGAGAGTAGTGGGTGTTCTTAGCAAATATTGGTGCTAGAATTAATAATCAAATAACTCAGGAGAACTAGATGACAAGTTAAATAAAAATAATAACCATGATGGGGGCCGGCCCGGTGCTATAGCAGTTAAGTTCACATGCTCCGCTTCAGCGGCCCCAGGGTTCACTAGTTCAGATCCTGGGCGCGAACCTTGCACTGCTCATCAAGCCGTTCTGTAGCAAGTGTCCCACATATAAAATAGAGGAAGATGGGCACAGATGTTAGCTCAGGGCCAATCTTCCTAAAAAGAAAATAAGTAAAATAATGACCATGATAATATTATAGACCTTAACCTTTTTAAATCATTACTAAAAGCTTTTCATTACTAAATTGATAAATGTATATTGTAGAAACTTTAGAAATCACATGAAAGCAAAGCAAAAGGAAAAAATCGTATCTTCCATGATTCCATGACCCAAAGATACCCATAATTAGTATTTGGTGTATGTCATTCAATTTCCACCACTCTTCATTTGTGTGTGCACGTGTACATGTGTGTATATAAAGTCATACTATATACACCATTTTTATAATATTGTATATTTTTAGTCAATATATGTCATGGCCATCTTTGCACGTTATTAGACATACATGTACCACACCATCTTTTACCATGATTGCATGGTTAGTCCCAGGTCCGGGCCCCTCAGTGGTAGCTTCCAGGCTGCCATGTTGCCCCTAGGACCCAGCCTTCCTCTCCTGGCTCCACGCTCCTCTCCTGTCCCCTGAAGTAGGTGCCTGAGCTGCTGAGAACGTTCTTACACATGCATTTCCCCATCTCTAACTGGACTGCTTCAGCAGGATAAACTCTCAGAAGTAGAATTGTGGAGTCAAGACTGAAGGTTTTTATGACAAGCTGCCAAATTTCCCTCGAGAAGCTTCTACCAGCCGGCAGCCCCTCCAGCAGCGTGTGCGCCCTTCTCTCCTCACTGGGAGGGCAGTAACGCTTGTCTCCATGCATTAGAGGGTGCTCCCTGAAGCTGTGCGGTTAACAGTTTGGAACCAATTAGAGGTATTTTACTCAGAATTTTTTTTTCCTGAGAGATCTGTGCCTCCCTTCATCTTGCGGTTTTTGGCAGCCACGATCATCTTTCCAGCCAAATTGGGCTAAAGAAGCAAGCAAATGAGATATACTGATAAGGAAAGCGTTCCTATCGTATTTTCTCCATGGATGTACGGTCCCGTATGGTCAGCCCTAACTGTCTGTCTTTAGATAGACTGTTCATGTAAGTTTCTAGGACACATACCTTAATTTTTGCCATCTCCATTTTTTGAAGCACGTATGTGAGTTCTTATGATCCCTCATAAGGCAGCATGAAGTGGAAGACGGAACATAAATCTTGGAAGAAGGCCACGTCTTCATGGCCCGGGTCTGTTCCACGATGTTGGGTGACTGGTCAAGTTACACGTGAGCCTGTCTTTCCTCATCTTTAAGTTGGAGTGGAGTGTCTAACCTCTGTGAAATTCGGAAAATGGTTTCTCCCTTGCGCTACCGAGGGCAGAATTCAATAAGATTGTGTATAGGTAAAGGTTTAAAACATGTTACTCACGAGTGCTAAATTGATAGTGACACAATTAAACAGAGGAGAATCACAGAACTCTGTCTTAGTTTGAGAGGGCCGCAATGACAAAGTACCATGGACTGGGTGGCTGAAACAACAGATGCTTGTTGTCTCACAGTCTGGAGGCCAGAAGTCCTAGATCAAGGCGTCAGCAGAGTTGGTTCCTTCTGAGGTCACTCTCCTTGGCTTGTCGACGGCCATTTTCTCCCTGTGTCTTCACATGGTCTTCTCTCTGTGCATATCTCTGTGTCTCAATTTCCCCTTTTTATAAGGACATGAGTCGTATTGGATTAGGAGCCACACTAATGACCTCATTTTACTTTGATTACCTCTGTAAAAATGCTATCTCCAAATAAGTCACATTCTGAGGTCCTAGGGGTTAGGACTTCAACATAGGATTTTTTGAAGGGGCACCGTTCAGCCCGTAACAATGACCATAGCTGAAAGGGAACCTAGAGCCGCTTCTCCACAACAACCTTTAATCCCTGAGGAGACAGGTCCAGGGGGGTGACGTGCTCCCCTGGGAACCCCCAGGAAAGCAGTAGCAAATCCAGGAACCAATCTTCCTAGAGGGTAAAATGAATTGTTAACTCGGTTCCTCACCTTTCAGCTCACTTTTATGTCCTCATAAAGGACATAAAATTTTCAAATTTTTAAAGCCCGATTCTGAATGCTCTCAGTGAATGAAGATAAGAGACTGACTCCCATTCTTCCACGCACCCAGATTGCCAGCCCTCAGAGAAGGTGGAGGAAAGTTTCACAGTAGCTCAGCTGGAAGGAGAAAATCATTTCCAGGACAGGTCAGAAAACCATAGCATCCTATTATGGTGTGCAAACTCAAGGGGATGAAAGTATCACAGCTGTATATTAATACAAAAATCAGCACTTAGATCAAGACTGAGAAGGAAGGAAGTTACATTTCACAGAGCGTGTTGTACATGGCAGATATGGCACTCAGTGCTGTCATATAATTAGTTTCAATTCAATATAAGTACATTTTAGGTCATTTAACATTTTGAATTATTTTCCTCAATGCTTGTGCCCAACCACAGGAAAACTAAAGGCTGCTTCTTCATATTAGGGGGTAGAATGGTCAGTAATTTTTCCCCAAGACTGGGCACCAGTGATTGGGCAACCAGGTCAAGTCTTCAGACTCCTTTGTCGCTCAGTATTTTAATCTGAAAACTGGAAATACTTGGCTCTGTGTTCCTTTATCTCCAACTAAATGAGGAGATAGTACTTCTAATGGCTCTGAGTTAACTAAATAATTCCTAACATAAACATGGCCAGTGAAATGATTAGGAATACTGTGTATTGTTTCCTACAGGCCCAGTCTCAAGGAAATCCTCATTGAAAGTTTAGTGTGGGTGAAAAATGTGGGGTGAGAACCAGAAGTCAAAAAGTGTGAAGAAAATGGAGGTAAACCATTTCTCAATGCTACTATGAAAGCTACAGCATGTTTTGTTTTTGGGTTTCTTTGTGTGCGAGGTAGATTGTCCCTGAGCTAACATCTGTGCCAGTCTTCCTCTATTTTATGTGGGATGCCACCACAGTGTGGCTTGACAGGCAGTACTATGTCCACACCCAGGATTCGAAACTGCGAACCCCAGGCCACCGAATCGGAGCACACGAACTCAACCACTATGCCACTGGGCCAGCCCCTACAGTATGTTTGAAATGAGGAGGCTTGGGAAGATTTTCCTTAAGCTTCATGTAAGCTGTCACGATATGGATTTGAGAATGAAATAGACGAGGTACTAATTTACCAACCTTGACTTACTGGAAATGAATGTGCTGGATTCCAAGGATGCAGGTTACCAGAATCAAAGGGATGACCTCAGCTTCCAATGCTGTCCTTTACTCCTTCCAGCTGGAGACCTCCCAAGTCGGTGACTAACAGAAAAATGCATTGTGTATGTCTCCACCCCAGCGACTCAGGTAGATGGAGGTGGGACCTCAGGAATGGTTAAAACACTCTATGTCCAAATACAGACAAGACAAGAATGGAACAGCTCCCATCGCTCTCCCTCAAACACTCTTGATGTTCATCCTCCAAACAAAAGCCACGGTGTCATGCAGAAGACTTCCAGTCTCCATGGCGTGTGCTGGGTATTTTCCCAGAAAGCTGCTCTGGCCAGGGATTTGTTGAGGCTGGAAACAGGCTTTCCACTTTGGGTGTGATGAGTAGAGGAGTGAGTGTGTAGGGCAAGAGATGGGCATTACAAATGAAAAAGAAATAGAACTGCATCTCTATTGGCGCCTATATCTCTCTACAGCTTAGTTTTGCTCACTTTTTCCAAATCACTCTCCTCTTACTCATTCAATGTCAAGTTCACAGAGTCTCTTGTTTCCCAGATTATAGATGAGATTACTTTTGTCCTTGAACGTGGATTCTCTTGTGCTTGTAATTGTAGTTCCAAAATACATCGAGTCTATTTCTGCAAATGTTTCTCATATAGCATGCCTTCTTTTTTGGTTCAGTCCGTTACATCTCATCAATATACACATGATAGCTCCCCAATTTGTATCCCTATGTGGCAGACCCTGGGGCCCATGTAGCATGCTTCTCCCACCCCTCTTCTCTTTCGCTATTTTAATTCTGATTTTTATTAGGTATCACCCAGAGAGTTCCTCATATCCAGAGAGGGTAAGTGGGCCCCAGGCAGAGGGTGAGTCTGTGACTCAGAGCTGGCCTTGAGATGTGGAGGGATGCTGTCAGAAACTTCTGGGAAAAATTTTTGGTCCCTGATTGTAGTGGATTCAATTGTGCCCCCTCCCCCAAAAGATATGTTCAAGTCCTAACCCCTGGTATCTGTGAATGTGACCTTATTTGGAGATTTTGGAGATATGGTTTTTGCAGATAATCGAGTTACGATGAGGTCATACTGGATAAGAGTGGGCCCTAAGCCCAATGACTAGTGTCTTTGGAAGAGAAAGGAGAAGGAGATTTGGGCATACAAACAAAGACAGACATACAGGGAAGGAGGTCACGTGATGACAGAGGCAAAATTGGAGTGATGTAGCTATAAGCCAAGGAATGCCAAGCATTGCTGTCAACCCCCAGAAGCTAAGAAAAGGCAAGGAAGGATGCTCCCCTAGAGCCTTCAGGGGGAATGTGGCCTCGCCAAAACCTTGTTTCCAGACTTCTAGTCTCCAGAACTGTAAGAGAATACTCTTGTGTTATTTTAAGCCATTTTAAGTCATTTTAAGTTTGTGGCGCTTTGTTACAGCAACCCTGGCAAACTAATACACTGATTAAAGAGGAGAGCAACACAAGAAAAAGTTTTTCTTTGCCCTGATAACATCCCTGATTTCTGTTCTTGTTTGAAGTCATGATGCCTGGAGATACAGCAGTCATTTTGTGGCCGTGAAGCATAAAGTCAATAAGATGTGCTAAGCACGATGGAGCAAAACGACAGAAAGAGTGGGGGTCCTTTGTAGCTATCACTTAAAGTCTGAACCCAACCAGCAACTGCTGCCCTCCACAGTTTGATTTATGTGACAAACATAACCTCTCTTTATCAGCTACTTTTTTGAAGTGTTTATTTTTACCTACAGATGAAAGCGTTCCTAACTAATATACTACCTCTAGTGCTTTTCCATTGACTCTAACTTTCACATCGCTCTTAACTACAGATCTGATCACAAACTTCCCAATCACCTTCTCAGTAATGTCCAAACTCCATACCATGTCATTCAGTGCCTGTCATGATGGGGTCCAGCCTCATCTACTATTCTCCTGTCTAGTTCCTACACAATTCTGTGCACAAACCATATGCTTTGGTGAAATTGGAAAGGATCACCGTTCTTGACAACACACCTCCTCATGTCTTAACTTCTAAGCCTGAAATGCCCCATCATGATCACGCTGCCAGCTACCAAGAAAATAGCAGAGAAATACACAAAGTGCATGTCAGCACCACCATAATAGTGAACAACTGGGAGCAATCTAAGTGCCCAGTCATCAGGGACTGATTCAATCCACTAGGACACATCCATGCAATGGAATCTCGAGAATCTTTAAAATTTATAAAAGCATCCCATTTTATGACATTATATGCAATGTTCACCGTTTAGATGTTGGATGAAATAAAAACCAAATTGAAAAAATGCATAATAGCCTGTTGTCTGTGAGTATTTCTAAATGATAGGGTTTGGGGTGATTTTATTCTTCTTTCTTATACTGTTCTAGATTTTCCAGATTTCCTACAAATATACCTTACCATTAAAATAAGAACTATATGTTTTTAAATCCTAAAGATTCTTCAGGGCTCATTTGGACATTTTATGAACGCTTTCCCTAGACTTCACTATGGAATCATCTCCACATTTGTTTTCCAAAGTTGTCTACTCTTCCTTCTTAGCACATGGATCATACTCTAGCTTGAAGTAGATTTATTAGTCTATTTATTTCTCTCACTAGGTTTCAAGCTTGTTCAGTGCTCAGAATATGTCCTGGTCACCTTTGTCTTGCTTATGGGGACTAACTAAATAAAACACTCACTCACTGTTGGGGAGGTAGTAATAGCTGGCATGTATTGAACCCTTGGTGTACTAGAAAAAAATCATCATGTCATTTGATCCAATCCATTCATTATTCAGATCTGGCGACTGAGGTCCTGAGAGGTTGATTTGCCCAAAGAAGGAAATCTGAGCGTCCTTGAATCCTCTTTCTTTTTTACCTTTATCTCCTATCCCAACGTTTTGTCACTCCTTCATCCAAAATGTTTTCCCATATCCTTGCCTTTCCTTCTGTCCTATTGTCTACACTGTCTTCCTGTCACCTGAACTATTAAAATTACTGCATTAATAACCTCCCTGCCCCCAGCTTCTCATCTCGTCCAATCCAACCTCCATTTCTTCCCAGTTACCTTTCTAAAGAATATTCCTATTACAGCACTATGCTGAGTTCATTCTCATTTTTCCCTACTCCTTATTTGGAAGATTTATATTCAAATTACATATAGTTTTTATTTTTAAATTCCAAATTAATCAGAATTTTAAATTGAACTACTTTCACTTTGAAATACGTATTCAAATTTAATGTTAATCAATATTTCCCCTCTCCTTCTGAAGAATTAAGAAAAGAGTAAAGAGTGCTCTCGTTCTCCTTACCCTACTTCCTGTCTCCTGTAGTATGGTTTTTCAGTACTGGGTTTTAGTTCCATAATGTTCTCTAGCCTATAATTCATCGTTATTATTACTGACGGTTTTTACAGTCAAAGTATGTTTGGTTTTATCCACATGGAGCCCAATTTTTCCTTGTCACATTCCTGAGCATATCTGAGACCTGAGAGATTTCCTGTGTTTATGTTCTTTCTCTCCGAAGCACACCTTTCAAAAGTTCCTTTTGAGGGGGGCTGGCCCCGTGGCCGAGTGGTTAAGTTCCCGCGCTCTGCTGCAGGCAGCCCAGTGTTTCGTTGGTTCGTAATCCTGGACGTGGACATGGCACTGCTCATCAAACCACGCTGAGGCAGCATCCCACATGCTGCAACTAGAAGGACCCACAACGAAGAATATACAACTATGTACCGGGGGGCTTTGGGGAGAAAAAGGAAAAAAATAAAATCTTTTAAAAAAAAAGTTCCTTTTGTGGGGATTCCTTAGAGGTAAGATTCATTACATCTTTTTGTATGAAAATATTCTCATCCTTACTCTCGAAAGATAGTTTAGCTAGGTAAAGTTATTTTTTCTTAGCACTTTATTTCTCTGTCTTTGTATATCTATTATTGTTGAGAATTCTGCTATTGATCTGATTATTGCTGCTTTATATACCTGCCTTTTCTCCATGGCAGCTTTTAAGTCATTTTCATCAAAATTTCAGCTTTGAAATCCTGTAATGTCACTACTATATACCAGGGTACAAATTTCCTTTTTTTTATTCCACTTGAGATGTATTGTACTCTCTGAATCTGAAGAGTCTGTCTTTGAAAACATCTGAAAAATCTTCAGCCTTTGGGGCTGCCCCATGGCCTAGTGGCTAAGTTTGGTGAGCTCCACTTCGGTGGCCCAGGTTCAGTTCCCAGATGTGGACCTACAACACTCATCAGCAGACATGCTGTGGCAGTGACTCACATATGAAAGAGAGGAAGATTGGCACAGATGTTAGTTTAGAGTGAATCTTCCTCAGCAAAAAAAAAAAAAAAAAAATCTTCAGCCTTTGCATCTTCAAACATTTCTTCTCTCCCAAGTCTCTCTTTTTGAAATTTCAACTAGTCCTTCTCTTTCTTAATTCCCCTTTCATATTTTCCATATTGTCTCTGTGTACAGAATTTCACATTTCTTCAAATCTATATTCTACTGTGCTGTTTCTATATTCAGCTGCTATATGAGAGTAGGAACAACGTCTCTCTTCTTTACTCTCTGCTATGCCTGGGACCCAGGAGGGGTCAAACACATTTCTTGACCGAATGACTTAGTTTCACATTTGATAGGCGATTGAGGTTTAGCAATACCAGAGGCTTGGCCAATGGCACACATCCAGAGCATAATAGGATGGATTCAGCCCTGGCCTGTCTGACTCCAAAGCCTGTGAATGAATAAATGAATGAATAAAAAAATGCAAGTAAGAAAATTTGGTCCAGAGACTGAAAACAAAAGTCATGGCACTTCTCCAAACTTCTCCTGGTTATTACAATGGAATATTTATCTCAGAGCTTTTATCTCTCTCCGTTTTCAATGTTTATATTCAGTTCCTCAAAAGAGCTCTATAGATGTCTCCAGAACATCTGTGTGAATCACTATGAAATTACCCTCAAACATGCATCCATGGGTGACAAATAAGTGGTGGCATTTAGTATCTTCCATACAATTTAGCACTTATATTTTTAGTGCTGACTGTACCGGGCATGTTGGCAACTTGGAAAGTCAAGGAGAAATTATGATGGGACCTGTCTTTTCAGAGCTTAAGCTACATGATGGAATTTTCAATACAGTTCAAATGAAGAACTCAGTAGACTAGAATTGGAATATCCCATAGAACTTTTATGCCTTTTCTGGATAGAAGAGGGGCCGCTTGTATGTTAATGTTTTAAAGGGTATAGGCAGAAAATGCAAGAAGGCAGAGAAGTAGCAAACCGCAGGTCCTATATCTTCTTAATTTCTCCCCAGTAGCATCCTGTTAGATCTAACGCATCTATGAAAGACTCACCTCACCATAAACAATTAGAATTAGGCTAATGGCTCACAAAATGGTTCCAACTGTTTCTAGTTCTTGCACAGTAGCTTTTTCCAAAAGCCCTGGCTGATGGTGCTTGCCTAGCCTAGTGGGCAGGGCTGGGCTGGCTCCAGGCAGTGGCTATCTCAGCACAGGCTCCTTCCTGCTGTGCTGACAACAGCTGGAAACTGCTTTGAGAGCCACAACCCACACTCACAACTGCCGGTCGATCTTGGGAAGAGTTTCTTCCCCGGCAGATAATTCAGGGTTAAAAGAACGAACATGTTGAAAACCTCGTCCAGGGAAACTTGTTAATAAGTGTGAACAATGCTGATGATAACAGTGCTTTTCTCAGAAGACCACTTCGAAGAGCATTGTTGTTCCCATTTATTTAAGGCTGCCAGGGTCTTATCTCGCCTGTGCCATGTGCTCCCACTTATCTCCGAGCAGTTACTCCACTCAAGCCGACAATGAAGTCCAGTTCAGCACAGCCAACCACCAAATGAAGATCAGGTGGTAGGCAAGTTTTCCTCTCCTGTATTTATTCTCAGCAGAATTGTGCATGTGACTGAACAGTAGTAAGAAAAGCATCTTTCTAAAATTATCCCATGTTTCTAAAACGATGGCAGTTATTTTTGCACTTAGTTTTTGTCTTCACAGGTATCTAACATAGCATTAGGCCCCTGTTTGCAATGGCGGTTGAAGATGTAAGATGACTTACCAAATGGTCTTTGAACACGAGGGTTCTGTATAATGCGAATGGTCTTTCCCTCCCATGGCCAAGATTAGTCTTCTCAGAATCATCTGTACTTTCCTTCAAATGGTGTCCACGGTCAATAAGTGTAGATACCCAATGAGTTGCTCTCATAGGGTAAACAAGGCAGGATTGGATTTGCAGTGTTAAATCAAAGGACTGGAGTTGATCTAAGTGGAATAATGAACCTCTGTACACACACACACACAGAGGCACACACACACACAGTCACACACACACAGACATATACACAGACATGCACAGCGTCAGATTTGTGTTTACACACACAGATCATATGGGAAGATATTTATAGGAAGCCTAGCACCCCGCTTAAGAGTATTGACTCTGGAGTTGGACTGACTGGATTTGTATCCCAACTTCTTCTCTTAAGAGGTGTGTGACTTTAAACTAAATATTCAACTGTAAAAGGAGGATGATAATAGCATGCACCAAAAAGGGCTGGTGAGAGAACAAAATGAGCTAGTATGCGTAAGGGACGTAAGAGGATGGTTACCAGCCAGGAAGTGCTCTATAAGGGCTTATTAAACAGAATCCTGCCTCTCTGTTGGAAGGAGAATATGTCCTCTGTGTCTCTGGCTGGGCAGCCAGGAGTCCAGCTAACTCAGGAGTTCTACCACCCACAGCCAAGGCAGTGGTTGGATGCTGGTGGGTGACCAGTAGTCTCTGCCATGCCTGCATCACACGGCTAATTTTTGTTTTTATTTGTGTGAATATTTGATTAGTATTTGTATCTCTCACTAGACAACAGGCTCCCTGGAGCCCAGGACAGTTTGAGAAAGTCTCACAATCTTCTCCCCAGCAGATAGCATGTGCTATATGCTGGCACATGGTAGGTGCTTAATAAATACTTGTTGAATGAATTGTAATTGCTGCTACTGCTGCTTCTGCTCCCACTCCCATTACTGTCAGAGCAGAATTTGGTTTTCCACATCCTAGACTATGATACTGAAATATTGATTCTGGGCTAAAAATTATCTCTCATGAAGATAACCTCCCAAAAAGTTCAAATAATAATAATAATAAACAACTTTGCTCTGCAAAAAAGAGAATAGAAAATTGTTTTAGAAGTTAAAATTTAAAGAATAAAGGAGAAAAATAATCAAGGCTTTGTTCTGCAAGAAGTATAAAATCAAATAAATACTGGGAAAATTTACATGAGAAACAGAGAAAATAACACTACTGAGTGCTGCCAAGTAATTCACAGTCAGGAAAAACTGCCAAGAAGCCTAGAGTTAGCGCTATGTCCACGTACCAAATCGGTAGGCATAAAATGTAGGTAACAAACAAAACAATCAAACCTTGGACTTGAACACGGGAAGGTAAGCACCACGTCTTGTCATCAAAGGCTTTAAAGGAGCAGGTTCTTGACTGGTCTAGGAAGCCGAAGTCTAGGAAACGTCATGTTCAAGGGAACTGGGTTCAACAGCTAAGCCAATCAAAGCCATGTACACCTGCAGTGAAATATGTGACTATGATGACAGGATTGTGCAGGACAGAGTTTGGTGGAAGATTAAAGGCAGAGGAAGAGCAGGAATATGCTGGAGACCACCCATCCAGATGGAGGAAGCAATGATGTTTTCCAGGCATGGATCAAACAACAGGCACAGATGCAGCGAGAGGAGCTGGATGATGGCAGAGGGAGGCAGCTGAGTGGGGGGAGGCCAGAGGGACATCTGCTAGAAATTGACTTCAGCCAAAAGAGGAAGCAATGCAGGACTGCTTCTCTGGATCTTTCTAACCAACAAGGAAGTGGCAGGGGCCCTGGAAAAAAAAAAAAAAAAAGCAGGTTACTGCAGAGTCTGTGACAGCCAACGGTGGGTGAGCTGGATATTGTCAGATGGACGGCCTGGTTTTGAGAAGGCAGAGTTCTACAAGTTGAGAGCGAAGACCAGTGGAATTCTAAGACTTCAGAGTGAAATAGCAGGTTGCGTCAAGAGGAATAGAGTCCTTGTTAATGCTGTAATCCGAGGGAAGAAAATGGGGAAGTATCTGAAGAGGTGGCTGACAGGAAATTCTCTGCTAAAGTCAGATGCAAAAATGCTTGTACTTACACCAAAAAAAAAAAAAAATGAAGGAAGATGAGTATAAATGAGAGTCAGAAATAAAAGAAATAGTGTCAAGAAGCCTCGTGCTTTGAAGAGGTTTGAAAAATCTTCTGAGGCCTAAAATGAGAGTCAAAGAAAAGAATAGGACAGGACGGACCTTCTGCAAGGGTAGCTGGTATATCATAGAAACAGACAACAGAGAGAAAGGAGAACAATTCAGTTAAACAAGCATTTACTGACTGTCTTCTCTGTAGGCCACTACTAGGCACAAGGAACTCACAGGCCAGATAAAGAAAGTATACACATAACTAGCTTATGCATCAGGATGGTTAAGTTTCCGTCGTGTTATGTATCTTTAAGAGAGAATTCAATTTGTTGGGGGCTTCAGTTAGGATATACTTCAGGACAAGGAGGTAGAGGTAGGTTTTCAAGGATGCTGATGGATGCCGTAGACTGGGAAACACTAATGCTTTAGGGGAAACAGAGAAGGAGGCACCTGCTGAGAAAAGTGAGAATATATGGTCAGAGAAGGAGGGAGAACCTGGATACAACTATCATTTTAAGCTGGGGAGGAGAGAAATTCCAACAGCAAAGTCCCTGCAGATGCTGAATGATATATAACAGTCGTGCATGCTCATAGGAAGGTCTTAGCAATTTAAGGATGGTTTTGGTGGAGTGGTAGGAGAGAAACAAGGTCCCTTGGATGCCTATGAGATGAGGTAGAGGAGGCTATTATTTCCAAATGTTTGCCTGTGATGAGAGCAAAAGAGAAGGTGGACACTATAGGAACATGTAAGATCAAGGATGAATTTTGTGCCTTGTTCTTGTTTTTAATTTTTATTCCTTTCTGCACAGGGGGAATTCTTAAACATAGCTATGTGCTTAGAGGAAAGAGAGAGCAGAACAAAAGTCACTGGAAATTAAAGATAGTGAGGAGGTAATTGATAAGGAAAGACGCTGGAGGAAGCAGATAGGGGACAGGAGTTGAAGCCATGTGAGGACATTAACTGTGAGAAGTGGATGTCAGCTTCTCCATGAAAATTTCAGGGCTCTGAAAATAGATCTACCTATATCAGTGATGGAGGCAGAATATGAAGGTATTAACTCATGTGGTCTCCATTTCTTAGAGAATTAAGAAGAGATGGCATTCCCAAGAGGGAGAAGAGAGACAGTCCCGAGGGAGATTTGAAGATTGTAGAGAAACAGCTATTTAGGGAAATGGAAGAGAGAGCTATCATGGGATTTGTAGAAGGAGAGTTGGGTAGAGTGGAGATCCCAGCTCAAGCTGGAGGCTATGGTTGCGTAGGTCACTGATCCACATGGTGTGAGAGTAGTCCAGGTGCAGAAAAGATAGATAGTTGTATTAATCTAAGGATGGAGTTTACCAGGCAAGTGTGGTGGAAGGATAGGAATGCCTGGAAATGGAAGATGTAGACTAGAGAGGGATTGAAGTGATAAGTCATGAGATCTAGGCTACTTAGTGCTGGAAGCGAGAGTAGCAAGGTGTTAAGAGCAAACGGATCCTCCAAGAGGTAAAAGAACAAGTGTAGTAGGCATACAGAAGTCTAAGTGCAAGAATAATACAATATTGTGGGCAGAGCGAGGGGTACTTGGATGTAAGTTTTCATAGGAGGAAGAATTTCAGGTTATATCAAGGTCCAGGGTGTGGCCCTGGGAGTGTGTGTCTGGAGTGGGGAGAAGTAGAAATCGGTGGATTTGAGGATGTCAAGAAAAGAGTATTGAATGGAAATATTTTTCAAAAAACCATTGCTACGCTTATTTGCTTTTACACAGGGGAACAACCTAATTCTGCTTCTATGATAAGGGGAAGGATCTAGAAGAGAGGGAAATGTGAGGATTTCATCTCTTCTCTCACAAGAGAGAGAAGATGGTTGAGGGAAAAAGGTCTCAAGAAAGTGGGAGAAAGTACAATTCAGAGCACAGTTGGTGGGACTGGCTGTATAGCTGAAATGAGCAGAAATTAAAGATGAGTCTGGGCAAATACATTCCTCTGGGTATTTGAGGCAGGAAGTTGAGGTGCTGGTTGTCCTCAGAGCCCAGGCCATCTGCTGCAAGATGGGAAGGTAGTGAGGCAGAGGCATGGAGAAAAGAGTTGGAGGTTTGGAGTAGCCACGTGAGTTCCCAGTGTGACTGGTTGAAGGAACTTAGTGATTTTCTCGAGCTGTGCTCAGCCGCTAGGCTTGAGAGTGGAGAAGGCCAAAGACGCATTGATTCATAGCTGGCATTTTGACAGCCCTGGATGACGAGAAGACA
The DNA here is from genome assembly GCF_021613505.1 of Equus quagga. Classification (NCBI taxonomy): domain Eukaryota; kingdom Metazoa; phylum Chordata; class Mammalia; order Perissodactyla; family Equidae; genus Equus; species Equus quagga. Next base: position 31,006,925 of record NC_060287.1, on the reverse strand, counting down.
AAGAGGACAGAGGATTACTAGTGAAAACTAACATGTCCTGTAAACCAAGGAACCTCGGATAGAGAAGGAGGGAAGTAAAACCAACTGGATCCTGATGGATTGAAAGAAAATGGAGGAACCAAAGTTCTGGAGGGACTTTAGGAAATTAAGAGCGGGATTAGCGAGAATAAAACTCTGAGGTAGCGTAAAGCAACATGGGGAGTTGTGGCTTAACGGATTTTGTGAGGACGATTTGGGCGTTGGACTTAACTGGAAGCATCTATGAGTCAACCCTGAGATGAGATGGCTGTGATAGGAGGTGACCTCATTACACTCAACCTGAGGCATCACAAGCATCTTTCTCTTCTTTAGCAAAGTAGAGGGCTGGGCAACCACCGAGTTCCACTTCAACTCTGAAAGTCTACGTCCGAGTCCACCCAACACACACTGAAGTGCATACCAGTCAGCAATCAGATTTCCTATAAACTCTTAGATAAACCATCGACCACTTGGAGATCTGTGTTTTAGTTCTTTATTGTGCTCTGCATACTGGACGTGTGTATGATGCTATTTTAGAACATGTTGCATTTTAAGGAAAGGAGAAGCTAAGATATATCATCATTGCTCTTATACTTTGAGACCTATTGGGATTAAAGGGCCTAAATAAACATTTTCCTCAGGTGAGTCCTGTAGGCATGAATAATTTAATCCCTGGAATTAAGGCCTTTGACAGCCCTGGGAAAGGAGGCTATCCAAATAAGGTACTGTTTGTGATATTGGACTATTTCCTTGATAATACTACCAAAGGAAAAATAGAAAAAGTGTAATGAGTATACCTTTTTGTTTAATTTAACCCAAATGTATTGGCTACATTTTTTCTTTCTATTGCATTATTGAATCCAGTTTTTACTTTCCCATATATGTGAGAGGTTTATTTGCAACCAGAGCAATGTGTCTGATAGAAAAATACCCCAGTGCTAATCTGATTTCTCTTTAAACCTTCATATATTATAGTTTAACCTGAAACTAAGCCTGCAAAATGCAAATTAGCTTTAAAAGACCAATTTGAGTCACTGGGACAACAACAAGCATAGTGACTAGCTATGAGTAATAAGATGGAGTGCCCTGAAGATGAAGTACATAAACCCTCCTCTCTTCCTTCCTTTCTTCACGGCCGAATAGTCACTGTTGGTGCCAACATACACTATAGCCTTCAAAGACCAAAAGTCACCCTGAGGACTCCAGACCTAAAACACTCCAGGAAGTTAACTCTGCCTCAGCTACACCCATGTTAGGAACTACCTCAGATACGATGTGTGATGGATGGATGGATAGATAGATAGATAGATAAACAGACAGACAGAGGCTATTGGCAGACAAATGAATCTAAACAACTCCCCAAGGGTCTAGTCCTTAGTCCAAAAATGCAGAGTCATCTAAGAATTACAGAGGAGTTTCATGTGCCACCTGCCTCCTGGAATAGCCAACAACTGTGCCTTTCTTCCTAGGCCTAAATCCCCTCTGGCAACAGGCAGTCCCACCAGAAGCAGTAAGTCTTTTTAACCCTGGAGTTGACATTTTTAGATTGGAGACGGGTATTATCTGGTTTGTAGGCATTAAGGGAAGAGAATATTTCAGCAGCCCAACTTTCATTTGACAGATGAACTTCTGGGCTCTTCCAAACCCAGAATATTATCCCAAGGTATTGGAAGATGGATTTCCTTAGGTCTGGAGGTAGATTTTCTGTCACTAAGAAAATAGCATGATAGTCCAAGACCGAAGCCATGAAGAAAGTACTGTCACAGTCTATTCCACAGAAGAAAGCTTGACAGGAAGGCATCTGTAAATGCTTGACTGCATGCACAAATGAATGGACACAGATTATTCCGTTTTCTGCTTCCTAAGCATACTAACCAAAAATACCATTGGAATAAAATTAAACCACATCTGCTTCAGGAAAAAAAAAAAAAGAGAATCTTCTCAAAGACTCTCACTAGCAGGCAGAGTCTACCATCCTGCTTGGGTATCCTTGATAAGGCTTCAGGAATGTAACTCTTACCACTTACTGAATTGGACAAAATAGTCCAAGAGACCATTTAAAACACTTTTATTTTAGTGTACCTGGTATATATGAATATGGATAAAACATAACATGTGATTTAAAATATCAAAGGTAAAGGATAAAATATCACACATTTCTGTCTTTGATTCGAGACTGTCGGACAACTTCTTTAAATGGTGGATGCTATTGCTCTTATGGAATCAAATGGAATACAGATATATATGTATATAGAGGATATCTATGTTAACATAATAATTTGTAAAGTCAAAAACCTGATATCGTAGGGGCTGGCCCCGTGGCCGAGTGGTTAAGTTCGCGCGCTCCGCTGCAGGCGGCCCAGTGTTTCGTTGGTTCGAATCCTGGGCGCGGACATGGCACTGCTCGTCAGACCACGCTGAGGCAGCGTCCCACATGCCACAACTGGAAGGACCCACAACGAAGAATATACAACTATGTACTGGGGGCTATGTACCGGGGGCTTTGGGGAGAAAAAGGAAAAAATAAAATCTTTAAAAAAAAAAACAAAAAACCTGATATCGTAAATATTAACACTAAGAAAAATATATCCCTGGTGCTGTGAGCTTCAATCCTTCCTTGGCTTCTTTGTCTATGAAATCACTTATCCATGTCAATTACCTAGACATATCAAACTCCCATCATGAAGACACAAATTGCCAAAATCATCTTTGAGGCCAAAAGTCAAAATGGTACAGTGTATTTCACTAACGTTATAAAAATAATCTCTACAGTGTCCCAATAGGACAGTAAATAGATTATTTTACTCAACTTATCAATTGTTCCAGTGGGTCCTACATGGTGAAACTTAAAGATGACCTTGAAATTGTTCTCCACGGACCCTGGGGAGAAGGGGAGCAGAATAAGCACCCTAAACTCTAAACTTGTTGATCTTTTCAGAAAATCAGAATAAAAGGTCTTTATGGCCCTTGGCTTGCCCATTGGCATCCTCCAATGTATGAGAGGTACTAGACCATCGGGGTGTGAGTCAGACTCCATAGCCAGCCTGCCTGGGTTTGAATCCCAGCTCCACCTCTCGACAGCTGTGTGATCATGGGCAAGTCACTCAACTTCTCTAAACCTGAGTTTCCTCATCAGTTAAATGGGGACAAGAAGAGTGTTTACCCCATAGGACTGTAGTGACGATTAACTGTAGAAATGTCAACTGTGGCCATAAATTAAGCTCGCAAGAAGTGCTTGCAATTATTATAAACCTTTACAAAACACTGTGAACGTCGGCTTTTTCACCTTTAAAATGGTTCAGGAATTTTTAAGATCTATCATGGGAATCGATGTGATTTCAGTAAACTCTCTACAATATTTCTGGGGCATCCACAACACGCTCATACTTTGCGAGGTTCAGGAACACAAAGACCAAGACTGCCCTGTGCTCCAGAGGCTGCCAGTCTTGCTGAAGATGCCAGTGGAATTCACTGAAAGTCAAGGTGACATCTGTCATGTACCTTCCGTCTTTTTTCATTGTAAACAATGGTGTGAATAAAATGCTGTGGGGGCAGAGATGAGAATGACTAACTCTGCCTGGGGAGTCACATCAGGGAAACATTTAATAGAAGGCATCACATTTGGTCTTGACCCTCACAAGGGAAGATGAATTGGAAAAGAGGGTGCAAATGGACATGGGAGGAGCGTTTACGAGTGGGGAAACCTTTGGGGTGAGAAGTTTAGACAATATGAAAGTGTGAAGTGTTCCCAGAAAATGGTGAGACATTAGATGTGACTGATGCTTAAGATGGAGGGGAGGGGAATTAACCTGGAAAGGGCCCCCTCTGTGGCTGCAGATGCCCTTGAGTACCAGACTAAGTAAATTGGCTTTTATGTGATATGGGCATGGGCAAAGGTTTAATGGAGCAAACTTGCTCACCCTCCATGTGAGAATTCAACCTCTGATTACCCCTGTTCTCCTGACATCTGATAAAATTAAAATGTCAGCTATGTTCCTAGGCAACATCAGTTATGGTAAAAATGACCCTGACAGGTAGCTTACATATGGACCAGAAGAAACTATCAATGAACCCGGTTAGGATGTCCTGTGTGGGGACTTCTCTGAGTGTGGTAACCCTTATCATCAGACATGACCCTTAGGGGAACCTGGAAGCTATACCACTGTAGCGGTTACAAGATACATTGGTGCCCTTTGGGGGTACGAAGCTGTGAAGCCAGGGCAGATCCCGTGTGCTCCTGATGTGGGTTCATCTCCCTGTTGTGTACACAACAGCTGACAGAGCTCCAGCTGAGAGGAATGCTGAACTCTGCTTTGCTGGCAAAGCGTGGCTCCTGTCCCATATCTTCTGAGTAGATGGACGTCAAGTAGATCCCATAACTTGTGGGTCTGAAGGTTTAGCTGAATCTAAAGAAGACCCCTTGGTGGGCTTTGCAATGAAGAATGGAAACCCAAGGAAGCAGTAGACTGACCTGTAAGATAAGTGAGAAAGACAAGTCTGATAATATTATTCAGAATTATTTTTATCATAACTATTTGGAAGAGTTTTCTAGAATATAGAATTTCTAAATTAAAGCATTTTGGAGGACTATGTAAAGCTCTAGAAAACAATTCTTCGAAATAAAATTTGGAGGGCAGTGATCATGACATGAACATGTTCAAGGGTCGAGAAGTTTCGTATGACTAATGGAAACGATAGAACAAACTACAAATGGTTGGAAAATTATTTCCCTGGTCCAAAAGATGAGTTGAAATGGGCTGCTATAACCTGGTTCACCTCATACCTCTATAAAATTAGATAATAATCAGCACAGAACCAAATTCAGGTTCTAAGCATTTGTTTTTTTCACCATAACATCACTACATGAAAAGTACATGAAACTGAAAAGGATTGCGTGTGCTAAGAGTTCTCTGTGCTGGGCTGTGGGTCAGCTTTATGATGAAAAGGTGCCTGATGTGGTCCCAAGTCTAACCAAGAGAGAGACAACAGACAAACCACTAATGACATTCAATGTGCTAAACACTTATAAGTAATGTGCCCAGATTATAGGAGACCAGAAGAAGGAACCATTAATTCTGCTTGCCTGGGCTACAGGAAGCGTCTCAGAAGGAATAATCTAAAGGCTGAAATTTTAGGAGCAAATAGCATTTTCTAGGCGGAGAAGAGAGAGAGAGAAAATGTGTGTGTGTGTGTGTGTGTGTGTAGGGGTGAGTGGGGACATGGAGGAGGATGGAGATAAAGCAAGAATAGCAAGGAAGTTTCACGTTGCATTCCCATCACGTGCCAAACTGCTGTGAGCACTGAAGCTCTGCCTGATGTGCATGCCAACATCAGGATCCGCTATGCTCCGATGATCAAGGGCTATTCTAACCTGCTCCTCCTGGAAGAGCCACTGGCTGACTGAAGCCTAGTCTAAAAATGGACTTTCTCCACTTGGGCAGACCTTGACATTTTTTATGTTGTCATCACTAAACATTCCCTCTGATGAGCAGTAGTCTTCTGTTGTACGATCCAAAGCACATATGCTGGGCATGGATGGGGCTGCTGTATGGGCATAAACCCATGAGTAGCATATGGTCCCTGCCTTCACAGAACCAACTCACAGTCTAGAAGAAGAGAGTGAGTGTGCAGTCAAGTAACAGTGGGATATGCATTATGCTAAAGGTAAGTGTATTCACGATGGATGAAGGTTCATAAAATAGTAATGCATCATTTTAACCAGAGCCAGGTTAAGAGCCTTTGGAATCTAACAAAAGAATTTAGACAAATGAAAATCGCAATAGAGAGGCACTTAGAACAGTGTTTTAAGAAGTTTTGTCTGGGGGCTGGCCCCGTGGCCGAGTGGTTAAGTTCGCGCGCTCCGCTGCAGGCGGCCCAGTGTTTCGTCGGTTCGAATCCTGGGCGCGGACTTGGCACTGCTCATCAGACCACGCTGAGGCAGCGTCCCACATGCCACAACTAGAGGAACCCACAACGAAGAATACACAACTATGTACCGGGGGGCTTTGGGGAGAAAAAGGAAAAAATAAAATCTTTAAAAAAAAAAAAAAAAAATAAGAAGTTTTGTCTGGCAGCAATGCTGTTTCAGTCAGGATGCAGTGAGAAAAACAGAGCCTACAATCAGATACTTTTAATATGAGGAATTAATTGCAAAGCATTGGAAGAGGTCACCGTCCAAGGGGATGACTAGGACACTGAGAGATGAGGGCTGGAGGGAAAAAGGGAAGCGGTGGAGTTCCAGAGCCAGCAGCTGGAAGCACAGGGGCCGTGTAGCCCCTGCTAGAACTGCCACAGGAATGGAGAGAACAGGAGAAATCCCAGTCTTCTTCTTCACCTTGCCCTGTGTTCTCTGGCCACAACCCATCTCCTCCAATCAAAATGGAAAATCTTGTGCTTAAAAAGTCACCAGGAACAAAACAGGAATACATGCCCCAACAGATTAGGAGAATATCTTTGCAAATCATGTATCTGATAAAAGACTCGTATCCAAAACATATGAGGAACTTGTAAAGCTAATAAAAAGAAGACAAACAAATCAATTGAAAAATGAGCAAGAGACTTGAAGAAACATATCACTAGAGAGAATATACTAATTATTATATACGTTAGAAGATGCTCAACATCATTAGAGAAACGCAAAATAAAACCACACTGAAATACAAAGCCACATCCACTAGGATGCTTATGATAAAAAAAGACAGACAAATATAAGTGTTGGCAAATATAAGTGATGTGGAGAAATGAATCCTCATATTTTCTGGTGGGAATGTAAAGTGGAATATCCAGTTGGCAAACAGTTTGGCATTTTCTTAAAAAGACAAACATAAACTTACCATATGATGTATCATAACTCCTAGTTGTGTACCCAAGAGAAATGAAAACGTTTGTCGACACAAAGACCTGTCCGTGCACGTTCACAGCAGCATTATTCATAATAGCCAAGAACTGGAAACAACGCAAATGTTCATCAACTGGCGAATGGATAAACAAATTGTAGTACCTCCATAAAATGGAATACTACTCAGTAAGGAGAAGAAACAGCTACCGATACATGCAACAACATGGATGACTCTCATAAGCGTGGAGCTAGGTGAAAGAAGGTAGAATTAAAAGGCCACTTACCGCTGGCCCCATGGTGTAGTGGTTAAAGCTCCTCATGCTCCACCTCAGCCTGGGTTTGTGGGTTCAGAGCCCAGGCACGGACCTACACCACTCATCAGCCATGCTGAAGTGGTGACCCACATACAAAATGGAGGAAGATTGGCACAGATGTTAGCTCAGGGACAATCTTCCTCAAGCAAAAATAGAGGCAGATTTGCAACAGATGTTAGCTCAGGGTGAATCTTCCTCACCAACAAAAAAGGCTGCTTACTATATTATTTCATTTATATGACAGTATGGAAAAGCAAAACTATGGGAACAGAAATCAGATTAGTGGTTCCCAAGGGTGGAGGCATAAGAGAGGACTGACTACAAAGGAGCAAGTTGGGGCGAAAGGAGACCTTTGAATCTGACAAGAATGTTCTGCATCTTGTTTGTGGTGGTGATTTCATAGTTTGGCAAAACTCACTAAACTGTACACCTAAAAATGACGAGTCTTAGTATATTTAAAATATACCCCAATGCACCGGCCTTTAAAAAATAAGAAACAGTAGACGAGTGGCAGGAAGGCCAGCTAGGAAAACACTGCTGAGGGGGAAGAACAGAGAAGAAAGGAAAGGGATCCGATGACGGGAAGCCTGCTTAAGAAAAAGGAACATGATAGAGACAAGCTTCCTGGAAGCCAAAGAGTTTAGAACTATAAATAGAGAAGACGGAATGATAAAATACATAACTAGTTGTGACAACGGAACGCCAAGTAGCTTCTTTGTAGAGGCAAACACCGGGATAAGGAGAAAGGTTCTGGTAAGTCTGTCATGAATAAGGAAGAAAGGCATGCATACAGTCACTCATTCATTCATTTACTCATTCATGTGTTCATTCATTCTGTGTTTATTTTGTACTCACCATGGGCAGTGGTCAGGGCAAACGAGAAAGTTGAGAGCTGAACTCACCCTTTCAGAGCAGAGTGTCTGGGTGCAAAGCCCAACTTCAGACCGGGTCCTCATGATTATCCAATAGTTGTTCCCTCCCAATTTTGTTTCAAAAGGTTGAGCAGAGGTCCCTTCATCCCTAGGCAGTAAGGCTCATCCTGAACCCAGGATGAATCCTGATTGGCCTGAATCAGCCGTGGAAATCCTAATCCCCTTCATCAGTGATCAGCTAGACATGGGAACATGTCTTAATTCTCCACCGTGAGACAGAAAGGGAAGTATACTGGAAGCTTCACATTTTGAATCAAAAGACAGCTTCTTGAGGCGAATGTCTTTTGTGACAGCCCCTTCCTTCCTGCTTGGGTAGCTGGAATAAGATTGTGTCATCTGGAGCCACATCAGCCATCTTATGACCATACGGTGGCAAGTCTGAAGACAAAAAGCCAACTAGCCAAATATTGCGGAGGAGGGAGAATAGAAAGAGCCTGGGTCCTTGAGGACACAAACCATCTGCTATACCAAAGGGGAAACCATCTACCTCCAAACAAACATCATGGAAGATAATAAAATGGCTGTATTGCTTGAGCCCCCATTAATTTCTTTCTGCTCCTTTTCATCATAACTGATACAGGTAGCATGACTCTGGCAAAAGAGGATTCCAGTATGAGGTCTCAATGAGAACCTAGCAACAACCTACATGGTTGTGCAAGCAGCCCTCACCCCAAGCCTCATCAAAGAGTTGGAGAGAGGACAGGAACTCGCAAGAATGTGGAGGAAGGAAAGACCCTGCTGGGTTCCAGAGAAGGATTCCATCCTTGAGATGGGAACCAGTGGGAAAATGGAAGGTATCAGAGACGAGATAAAAGGTCAGTTCTAGTCTCTGGGGCAAATGGGTGCCAATGAAAACCAGACATTAGAGAGAGGAAGGACCCATTGGGTAACGAGGGAGGGGAAGAAAGTCCCAAAATATTTTTTGCACCCATGGACAATGAATTCAAAGTATCTAAAAATGAACCCAAAGTATACCAACCAGTTCATCTTGTGGTCACCAAGTCTTTGGAAGGGAGATATGTGATTTACAGTCACTCATGTCACTTCTTATCCCATTAAAGCGCAGGCAGAGAGTCCTGAGATGGAGAGATAGGGCATTACGACTTCCCATCTGTTCAAAGACCATGAGTGAAGGCCCTTTGAGAATAGCCACAGGGGTCAGGCAGTTGAAAGTCTGAGACCTTCACTGGCTTTGGGGGTTTTGATGCAGAGGTGAAGTTTCCTTCATGTGATCGTTCTTTTCCTGCTCCCCAGGAAACACAACGTTTTCCCAACACAGCTCTGCAAGTAATTCCCCAGAAAAACAGGACTGGAAGGAAGGTAGGAAGACGGTAGAAGATTCGAAGTTTTGGTTTTGTGAAACAGCGGAACCTTTTAAGGAACAAATGTGTCATCTTGAGACTGCATTTTCAGTATCTTGATCTACATACTTTTCATATTCTGCGTTTTTTAAAAAAAAAATTAATAAAAAATATGGAATACTGTCCTTTTTGTATTTCCCGGCTTATGGTTTGATAATAGAAATAGGGGTCCAATCTTGCCTCAGTCCAGCTCTCCACCCATCTCAGCTCAACTTTGTCCTATTACACAACTTTCTTTTTTATCACTGCTCCATCTCTGCCAGGCCTGACCCGAAACTGATGATCCCAAGCTTTCTTAATCCAAATCAAGGCAGAGAAGTAGAAAATATGATCTTCGTGGAAAAACACTGGCATCAATCAACGTCACAACACTTGCGTCCTGGCCCTTGGTCTGGACTTTACTAGATGTGTGATCCCGGACAAGTAGGTTAACCCCCTGCATCATGCATCACAGGCCTCTCACGTCTAAAAGGAAGAGAGTCATTCTTTCCAAGCCTCCTTTACAGAGTTATTGTGGGGATGAATCAACACTGAATTGCCTTAATTTTTAAGTCAAGAGGGGCAAAAGTGAAGTGAGACTATGTGCTTGAAGCACTTCTGTGTTACAGAATTGTAAATAGTAATAATTATCATTATGTAACAAAGTACAGAAATACACAATAAAAAAATTTCAATAAATTGATTCCGTTATTCAAACAAAAGTTTTCTTCTAAAGCCCACAAATTGATCTTTTCTAGTTTCCGTATTTATACCCAACAAATAGCCAAATCAAAATGAAAATGTGAAAGAATCTCAGCGTTTTGCTTACTTTACAGCTTACTACATTACTTCTGACGTGTTATTGGTGCGTCACAGAAGATGTTGAAATAAGCATCCAGTGCCTCTCTACTTTGTGACAAGACTCACTTGCAATGTGAAAATTGAATCCACACTCAATATCCAGCATTGTAAGGATTCTTTGCAAGAATCATGTTTTTCAATAACTAGATGTATTTGTTTTTAGTGTCTTTAAATGAACATTTTTATTGACGCATAACACGCATTCAGATTATAACTGTGAAGCTTGATGCCTTTTCACAAAATGAACAAACCCATGTAACTGCCGTACATCAGGAAATGAAACATTATCAGCACCCCAAAACTCCCCTTATGTTCCTCCTAACCACCTCCTTCTACTCCTCAAAGATAACAACTCCCTGACTACCCTGTCAATTAAGTTTGCCCTTTGGGGAACTTTATATAAACGGAATCATACATTTTGTGGTTTTTATTGTCTGTGCATCTTTCTTTCAATATTTGGTTTGAGGAATTCATCCGTGTTGTGTGTAGCAATAATTCACGTATTCATTTTCATTGCTATGTGGCATCCCCTTGGATGAATGCACAACATATTCATTCTGCTGTTGATAACATTCAAGGCTATTAGCAATAGGGCTGCTATTAATATTCTCACACAGAGCATTTACTGCATGTATCTGCAATTCAGTTATGTATGAACTAAGAGTGCAATTTCTAGTCACAGAGTAGGAGTACGTTTAACTTTAGTAATTACCCCCAAACATTTTTCCGAAGTGATAGCACTAATTTACACTCCCACTAGCAGTGTGGGAAAGTGAGTCCCAATAACTCCTCCTCCTCAATAGCACTTAGTGTTGTTAGTTTTGTTTGCTTAGTTACGGTCGCCCTGGTGGATGAGTAGTGCTATTCTGGTGCTATTTTAATTTGTATTTGCATCTCTCCATATGCTTATTGGTCAATTAGAGAGCTTTTTTGAAATGTTTGTTCAAATCTTTTGCGCATTTTTCTATTGGGTTGCCTGCCTTTTTTTATTGATTTGTCAAGGGTCCCTTGTCAAATACATGTATTATGAATACCTTCTGCTCCTGTGCAGCATGCCCTTTCACGTGCTTAGTGATGTCACGGGATGAGCAGAAGTTCTTAATTTTAACGTCATCCAGTTCATCAATAGTTTTCTTAATGGTCAATACTTTTTGTGTCTTAGTTAAGAAATCTTTGCCTAGTTCATAAAGGTAATGAAGATAGCATCTTACATTATCCTTCAGAAGCTTTAGAATTTGACCTTTCACATTTAGATCCAGAATCTACCTACAGTTAATTTTGTGTGTATGGGGTGAAGTATGGATTGAAACGCGTTTTCTTCAATGTGGACATCCTTATGGATGTTTTAAAGACAGGCCTTTTTCCACTGGATGTGTCTGCTTCCGTTTGTTTATTTTTTTCTTTCTTTCTTTTTTTTTTGCTGTTCATCTATTTTCCTAAGGGTTGTACTAATTTAGACTGCATACCTTTGCAGTGATACCATATCATTTCAATAATGCAGCTTTATAATAAACCTTGAAATCTGGTCATATAAATCCCCCAGCTTTGTTCTTCTTGAAGATAGACTCAGCTGTTCTTAACCTTTTTCATTTCTACATGCATCTTAATATCAGCTTATCAATTTCCACACACATAAATACAAAATTGTGATTTTCTTTTAATGATATTGACTTGAAAGTTAAATTTGGGGAAAACTGTCATTTTTGTAATATTGACTCTTCTAATCCATGAAAACTATCAATTTTTCTGTTTATTTTCATTTATTTATCTCCATCTTAATTTTTCATAAAAACATTTTATAGTTTATAGTCTTTTCTCCCTGCTTTAGTTTGGATATTTTCTACTGACATATATTCCTGATAACTAATCTGCTCTTCAGCTGTGTAATCTGCTGATAATTACATCTATTGCATAATTAATTTCAGATTTTGTATATTTTAATTTCCTGATGTTCTATTTAATTCCATTCCCATTGAATTTATACATTCCGGTTTTATTGTAAAGTTCTTCATTTTGTCATCTATTTTGTTTAACATATTAATCAGTTTTCTTTTTAAATATTCTTCTGAAAGTTCAATATTTTCTGGGATTTTGTTTCTGCTTGTGTTTTAATATTTTTCTCTCACTTGGTCCTGTTTCTTGGTATGCCTGGTAATTTTTATTGAATCCTAAACATGGTTTATGGGGAAAAAAATGTAAAATTTCTGAATAATCCTATCCAACTTCCAAAAGAATGTTCTTTGGCTCCTTGAAGATGCTTAATATAGGATAAATTGCTTAATCCAGTCAGGGGTTGAGCTGGTTTGAAATTGGATTTTAGTATTCACAAGGCTTTATCTAATTTCTGGCTTGCCCAGATTCCTAAAATATAGTACTTCAGGGGTCCCAGCTGGATTGCTAATGAGGCCTCCCTCCTTTGGCAGGTCCTGAACTGCAATTTTTTTTCACTCCAATATCACGAGACATCCAATAGTTCTGCTTGGAGTTTTTTGGTCTCTTAGCAACTGATTCCTATCCAGCTTCTCTACCTCTCCCCAGAACAATTTAAGAATTAGCAAAATCCTTTAAGAGAAAAGCAGCTCAGAATGTGTCTCACTTCTCAGAACTTACCTTTCTTCCAGAATTGTGGCCCCTCACATCTTGATTGCGTTAGTAGGTCTAAACACCAATTTTTATCTCCCCAGGCCCATGAGAACAGCAAAAGCTCTGCTCAGATCCTCTTCCACTTTGCCACTGAGTTACTCTGGCCTTGTGTTCTCAGACTCTTTGCCCAGGATATGAATATGCAAGCACCTTAGGGGAAAATCAGCGTAAAATGTCAGGTTCTCTTCAGTGAGAGACCTTTCTCTTCAAGACTTTAGACCCTTACTCTTGTCCATTTTAAGAACTCTTTACTCAGACTCTGTGCGTGTGTGTGTGTGTGTATGCGTGTGCGTGTGCAAGTGCACATGGGTGGGCATGCTGTGTCTCGCTTTTCTTTATTCTTGACAGTAGGATTGCTTTATCCCAAGCTAGTCCTTCAGAGCCATAAGCTGACACATTGTGCTAAAAATTAAAAAAACAAAGAATAATGATTAGTAGTAACTTTTCCATTAAGTATCTTTTTTACCTCCTTTAAGATAGCCTGAAAGAAGGAATTTGAAGAAATGTCTTGAAATTACCAAATTTCTCAATAGAATTCCATGACACTGATAAAGCACTGACACATGTCAGGCATAAAATGTGTTCTGTTTTAAAGTCCTTCCACATATTAAACTATGAATTCTTAAATTACTGTAAATGTGGTAGTCATTAGTGCTGGTTTCCAAATATTCTAATTCTTCGCCCTTCTGCGCCCTTCCCCCTTCTGGAGCATTGCTTGTCCTGGCTCCCTCGTGGTGGGGTATGACTAGCTTTGACCTACGTGTTGTGAGAGTAAGCAAAGTGTGTCACTTCCTCGCTGGAGCATTTCCTCGTCCCACTGAGACCCTTCAGAGCTCTCTTTTTTTCCTGCCACAGTGACCATAACTGTTCCAGATAGTGTTGGGTCCCAGAGCAAAAATGATGACAACATAAAACAGAGGCCCTACTCAAGCTTCAGGGGCTGAATAGCATAGGCAACAAGTTAATCTTGATTCAAACCACTGAGATTATGAGACTGTTTGTCATTGCAACATAACTCAGCCTATGCTGTTCTATACGTTAAGGAAGGTAAGAAATAACTACAGTCCCATTTCTCTGATAAAATTAAGCAAGACTCAAATTCTTCCCCCGAAAGCTTCTTAGGAACATGAAGAATGTCCTATTTATTTCTGCTGGCCTTTTACCCAGTATGGTTTAACTAAACTATTCAGTACAGAAGAACTTTTGAAACAACTGGATGAATGATCAAATTAATCCTTTTGTATGAATTGTATATGTAAGAAGACAAAAAGGTAGGATATTATCATCTCATGGATTTGGAATAAGATAAATATGGATTCAAATTTTGGTTCTATCACTATCTGTATGATCTTGATCAAGTATCTGAATTTCTCTAAGTCTCTGCTTCCTGAACAGTAAAATGAGAAAAGTAATACCAACCTCTAGAGGTTGTTATGAGAATTAAATGAGATAACATGTTATCTCATTAGCATGGTTTCTGGCACATACTAATACTCAAAAATGGCAGCTATCAGGGCTGGCCCCGTGGCCGAGTGGTTAGGTTCGCGCGCTCCGCTGAAGGCGGCCCAGTGTTTCGTTGGTTCGGATCCTGGGAGCGGACATGGCACTGCAGACCACGCTGAGGCAGCGTCCCACATGCCACAACTAAAAGGACCCACAACAAAGAATATACAACTATGTACCAGGGGGCTTTGGGGAGAAAAAGGAACAAAATAAAATCTTAAAAAAAAAAAAATGGCAGCTATCATTATTACTATCCCTCAAAAACTAGTGGGAAGAAAGAAAAATGTAGGAATCAATGTAGGTGGGGGATGTCAATATTTCAGAAGTCATTCACGCATTCCTTCCGGTTTTACATCAAAGTCAAAATAAGTGAATCTGGAGAACAAAGCAAATCTAGTTTCCAGAAAAATGAGCCAAAAGCTAAAGTAATTGAATCCATTAATCCATTCAAGGAAATATGAACTTAAAAGATTAGATGTTAATATGTCTATGTGTATGTTTATATTAGATATATATGAGACATATTTGAAATTTGAGATTTGTTATGCCTGCACAGATAGACAAATAGATAGACCAAAAAATAGTAGCTAGATATTAAATATAAAAGTCATACAGAAGATACTGGTAAAGCCATCTTGAATGGGTCACCATGGTGCAAATGAGAAGGGCTTCTAGAAAGTCAATGACTGTTACTTGGACATGGAGCCACTAAAAGGAAGAGATTCACAGCCTAGAAAAAGTAACATCATTTATTCATGCCAGTGATAGCATGAAAATTTTGAAGATTCATATTAAAGACAACGTGATATAAGCAAATACTTCTGGCCGGTAATATTAATAAGAGACTTTTAGAAAAGCAACTTTTTGGCTCCAAAGAAGCGGGTGATAAAATTCTAACGCAATCTTTATATCTGACGGCTTGAATAGGCTGGACATCCAAGATGGCGCACTCAAAAGTTTGACAGCTGATTCTGGCTATCATCTGGGAACAGAGCTGGGGCTGTTGAGTGGGTCTACACGTGGTCTCAGCATGGCGGCCAGGTTCTAGAGGCCAAAGCAGAGGGTGCCAGTCCTCTTAAAAGCGAGGTCCAGAGCTAGGATAGCATCACTTCCACCAAACTGTGTTGGTCAAAGTAGCCACAGGCCATCTTGTATTCAAGTGGAGAAGAAATAAACCCATCCCTAGATGGGGGAGGGGCAAAGAATTTGCATCTATCTTTATTTTATCACAATCCAGTCTGTAAGACGCATTATACAAATATCTTTTTAACAAGTGAATGATTAAGTACATGGCTGCCTTAAGCTGTTCCTGATATGCATATTTTCTCTTCCTTTACCTCTGAATATATTGATTTCTCACGTATTCCAAAATGTTAAATTCCTCCCTTCCATCTTCCTTTTGTATCTTCCTTCTTGTCCTTCTTTCTTATAAATTTCTCTCTAAATCATTCTCTCTTCATCCCCCACCCTCCCACACACACATACACACACTTCTCTCATGATAAAAGACTACAGTAGTAATCAAAGAGAGGAGAGGGAAGCTGGGTCCCATGCAGTTGGCATGGATGCTTCTGGAAGTCATGTGTTTGCAAGTTGGCAATGCCTCCTTTGAAGCTTGGAAGAGAAAAGAAAGAAAACAGCAGACGCACATTTTTCTTCATTGTACAAATTTGTGGTTTCAAGTCTACACTTTGCAAAATATGATTTTCCTTTTTCAAATTAAAAAAAAGAAACTGAAAAGATCTGTAAATCACAAAGGCATCATTGAGTAACATCTTGATGATTTAAGTGTAAATGGATAAGAAACATATGGACTCCATTCCACACAAAGCACACACATTGGAAATGAGTGGGGGAAGCATCTGGCAAAATGTGTTTCTGGTTTGGTAGAATTCAGACCGCTTGGGAGGTGTGGTTCAGGACATTAGCAACCCGAATGCCAAGTGTGGGCCGAGTTCATTTCATCCTGCTGCCAAGGCAGAGCTGGGGTTTCATTCACGTTCAGATGCACCTCACTTAGATATTTTTTTCTTCTTCTTCACATTATGGACTTGGCAAAATTTGAAAATTCCTTCCACTTTGGGTTCATATGATCTCTATGTCCTGGCACGAGGAAAGTAATCTAATACAAAATGACATAAAGTTTGGGAAAACCAACGATTTGATCTCATATTCACTTAATATGGAAAGGTTGAATAACATTCAATTACAATTCACTCCAATTTTCATCTTCTCAATGAAACGCAAGGGGCTGCCGGAGAGAGGTAAGCTGGAAAGATTTCAGCATCTGGGGAGGGGTGAGCGTGGGGAGAGGTTCTCCTGAGGGTGTGAGCAGCCCTGCAAAGATTTAGGGATGTAGAACATTTCACATTGACATGATTATCTGCCTCTCTTCCCTTTTGGTGATAAGTTAATTCACAAGACATGTTTTTTTCAAAAAAAAATAGACACCAACCATTTGAGAATGGAAGATCACTGTCTAATTCTAATCCCAAGAATTAAAGGTGGGGAGAGGAGAGGAAAGGCTGGTAGAAAGATAATCAGAGATGCTAAGCTACATGTATGGCTGTCAAATTCCATCCCCATGTGAGATGTACTTCTGCCTGATAATCCACCCAAGCCCCCACAGTGATCTGTAATGGAACAAGTACCATCCTGGTTGACTTGTACTCTTGTAAATATTTTGTGCTGTCCACTCCCTGTCACTACCCCAACTCTGGCCATTCTCACATCTCACTAGGATACTTCAACTACCTAGGCCCTGACTCCCACCTCCAATTCACCTACACACAACAACCAGAGCTCTCTTCTCAAAAGATGGGTCTGATCGTGCCACTCTCCAGCTCAACACCTTTCAATGGCTCCCCAGTGCTCTTAAACTAAGTGTGGCTCTTAGAATAAGTATGACTTCTACAACATCTCAAGGGATGGTCAGCACCCAAGCTCACCCCTCTGGCCTCACTTATCCATGACCATGAGCCTCACATTCTATTTTCCAGCCATAATGAATTTATTTCAGTTTCTCAACCTCCCTAAGCTCATTTTTTACTCTAAGCTTTCTCCCTGCCTGAGATGTTCTTCCTTCTACATTCCTCGCTCCCCCTGGGTCACACCTCTTTTCCTCCAAGTCTAGAGGAAATTTTCCCAGACCCCCCAGCCATCAATCAAGGCCCCTCAAGGCATTCTCTCAAATCCCTCTCCAGACCTCTGGATGTCATAACGGCTCCCTTGGCTTGGTCTAGATTGGTCTAGATTGGTGGGTCGACTGTAAACTCTATAACAGCAAAGACCACTGCCATCCCGTGCACTCTCATATCTCCAGCACATAGCACAATGCCTGGAACTTACTAGGTGCTCAGAAATATTTGGAGACCATGTCTGAATTTCAAGTCCACGCACTCCAGTGTGTAAATGTGTTAGTTAATTTTATGTGTCTACTTGGCTAAGCTGTGGTGCACAGTTGTTTGGTCAAACACCAGGCTAGATGTTGCTGCAAAGGTATTTTTTAGATATGATTAAGATTTAAAACAGTAGACTTTGAGTAAAGCAGATTATCCTCCATAATGTGGGTGAGCCCCAACCAATCAGTTGAAGGTCTTAAGAGCAAAGCCTGAGGTTCCTCAAAGAGGAAGGAATTCTCCTCAAGACTGCAACATAGAAACCCTGCCTGAGTTTCCAGTCTGCTGCCCTGTGGAATTCAGACTCAAAACTGCAACCTCAACTCTCACCTGAATTTCCAGCCTGCTGGCTTACCCTACAGATTTCAGACATGCCCCAGGCCCACAATCACATGAACCAATTCTTTAAAATAAATCTCTCTCTCTTCCCTAATGGTTCTATTTCTCTGATGAACCCTAACTAATATGGTAAGAAAATTAGATCTTCAATTTCTATTTTGGCTCTATTTTTTCAGTGGCACAGACACCTTCTCTCCTCCAATTCAGTAGTGCCCTCTTGCCCAGAGTCAAAGCTCAGGGCTGTGCTGGTCAAAGGCACAGGGTGGGAAAGTGGGGCCTGGGTCTTTGGTAATCTAGCTCCACACCTGAATCTGCTGAGGGAGCCAACACTTCACTTGGCCCTACATCTTTGTTACACAGATGAATGGTCCCTTCGGGCATGGCTTCCTCTCCCTCAACTGTCTTGATGCCCCTCTGGAGCCCACAGACATCATTGTGCTGAATCTAGAACTCAAGAACTAGAAGACAACTGGAGGGAGACCTATCTGCCTGGGTAACCCAGACGTCTTTTCGGCTTGGAGTCTTCCTTCCTTCCCAGCATGCTATTTAGAGACGAAGGCTCTACACGAGGCCTAAGCCCAGGAAGGCCCGACAGTTCTTTCTCAGGGACACGTCAATACCTAAGCTTCTGCATCATGGAGTGTTGAATGGTGGCCCCTAAAAAGATACATCTGCGAGCTAAACCCTAGAACCTGTGAATGTAAACTTATTTGGAAAAAAGATCTTTGAGGATATAATTAAATGAAGGATTTCCAGACGAAGTGAGCCCTAAATCCAATGACAAGTGTCCTTAGAAGAGATAGAAGAGGAGAAGGCACGGTCAAGGAGAAAGCCATGTAAAGATGGAAGCACATATTGGAGCACTGCAGCCATGATCCAAGGGACACCTGGAGCTACCAGAAGCTGCAAGAGGCAAGGAAGTAGTCTCCCCTAGAATCTTCAGAGGTGGTGGCCCTGTCAAGACCTTGATTTTGGACTTACACCCTCCAGAACTATGAAAAGAATAAATTTGTGTTGCTTTAAGCCACTTGGTTTGTGGTTATTTGTTACAGCAGCTACAGGAAACTAATACACTCTCTGATGGCCTTCTTTTGGGGGGGAGATCCTTTTGTAGTCAAGATGTAGGGGGAGTAGGCTGTTATTACTCATCATGAAATTCTTCTGATCTAACGTATATGCCAGGAATCTTTTCCATTCCCCTCTGGGACTAAGCTCCTGGAACTCAACGTCAGTCAGTAGGAAACTAGCTGACTAAGCAGGAGGGGGCTGGGTGAGGAGGATAAAAAATATTACACCAGGGAAATCACGTTCAAGTGATCTCTTCTGAGAACTTAAGGAACATAAATTGTTTTTTCTGAAATTGTCCTGAATTCTCACTTAGAGGGTAAGCACAGAGGCCAATAGACACATGGCTTAGGAATTCATTGTAAATGCTACTTTCGTAAAGATGGAAACCAATCCATCCCCTGTTCCTGCATTTGTTCTTCATAAGCATAGAACCTTCTTTGCCATACTTTCCTAATGTGTGAATTTGACTACCTGTGACCAAGAGTACTCTCATTAATCAGGAAATAATTTCTGGAGTGATATTTCTTTTGCCCAGAGGTTGCTCCTGATCATTACTCATCATCTGTAATTGTCTGTATCTCTAGACCACTCTCTCAGTTCCATGGACTCCCATGGCTGCCTTACCAATAACAGAGAAACTGCCACACCTCGAAAATCACCAAGGCTCTAAATGATATGCTAACCCGAGGACTTGTCTTCAAAATAAACGATAAATTATGTATCACTGGCATTGCACAGTGATTTGAATACAAGCTTTGCCTTCATGCGGACCTGTGTCCAAATTTCAACTGTGTTTCAATAGATGTATGTGACTTGTAGCTAATTATTTAAACTCTTGGAGCCTCAGTTTCTTTCTCTATGAGACAGAAATAAATTGAGCTTATAAGGGAGCTGTGAAGAGTAAAGGACTGAACGCTAATTGTGTCATCTTTTCTATTTACCATTTTTCATTCATTCTTAAATGAATCCTTAACCAACCATGACGGAATTTTATGCCATTAAAAATAAAGCTTCAGGGGCTGGCCTGGTGGCACAGCAGTTAAGTTCATGTACTCCACTTCAGCAGCCTGGGGTTCACCAGTTTGGATCTCAAGCGTGGAGCTATGCACCACTTGTCAAGCCATGCTGCAGTGGGTATCCCACATATAAAGTAGAGGAAGATGGGCACAGATGTTAGCTCATGGCCAAGTCTCCTCAGCAAAAGGAAGAGGATTGGCAGTGGATATTAGCTCAGGGCTAATTTTCCTCGAAAAATAAAAATAAAAACTAAACCTTCATAAGAATGTTTAAAATGTGGAAAAGGCCTGTGTCATATTACTAAGTGAAAAAGATCATTAAACAGTATTTAGAAATGATCCCAATTTAGTTAAGAAAATATACAAGAACCTATACAAATTCTTATGTGAAAATTTATAGAAAAATAGAAGGATACATACCAAAACTTTAATGGTGGTTATCCCTAATTTGTGGTATTTTATGAGTAATAAATATTTTATTTTTACCCATATATATCAAATTTTCTATATAATACACTGATAATCAGAAAAAATACTTAGTGTGATCTTAGGTAAGTGGCTTTGCCTTTTGGCTCATTGGCAAATTGGCGATAAGAAGAGCTTTTTAAGATCAAAAGAGAAAATACATACAAAAGTGTTACATATGCCATAGGAATCTTGATTTTTAGAAAGCAGTGTTTTCTTTGCTAATATATTATGAATGAGTTATGAGTAACTGGTGTTGGGCAGAAAGTAGAGTTTTAGCACAAAGTAAAAGCTCAGTTTCTTCACGAATATTCTTTGCTGTGTACTTGCAAGGAGATGCATGTGTGTGAGAGTAGTTACTAATGCAGACAGGGCTGATCTTGTGGTCATGAGACCTATGTGGTCTTACAGGTCCTCATGCTCAGAAGGACTTCACACTTGGTTTAATGTTCTGTTGTCGCCATCTTGAAATTCTTAATAAGTTTTGAACAAGGAACCCACACTTTCAACTTGCACTGGGCCTCGAAGATTATACAGCCTGTCCTGAATGTAGATGACTGCGTGCACGTGTGAGTGTGGGAGGCCTCGTGTATATTTCAAGATATTGAATAGTCTACAGTAAGAATGATAGATGGTGAATGAGAAGAAGGAAGTATGGATCTTTGGCTGAGCCTTGAAGAAGCTGCGCACAGAAGGAATCAGAGCCTATTGGAAATTAACCAAATGAGAATGACAGCTGATTGCCTTTTTGGAATATATAATCTGCTGACAAATAAAACCACTTAACCGACCTCTGATTAGGGGGCTGTCTCCTCTCAATTCATATTAAACATTTGAGTATTTGTTTACCCTTTAGATAAGATTCTAAGTAAAATGAAAGAGATGCCTGTAAAAAGAGAAAATGCTCATTCTAAAATAAGTCAGTTGGCTCTATCTATGAAGGAAAAATATTGGCTAAAAAGACATGAGAGTTATGCTGTCTATAGGATCCCTTTCTGCCGCAGAAATTCTTAACATGATTTATTTATCCAGAAATAAAGTTATCTCAGAGATTTGTATAAGACTCGGCTGTATGCCCTGGCTTTACCCATGCTGGCTCTGGAGGCTAAGGTGATGAGGCTGGATCATGGAGGATGGATGATAGTGATTGGCTGTGGCCCCTTCATCTCAGCCAACATGATTGGCTATTTTGAAATTGTATTTAGCATACTGCCTGAACCTTTGGGGTGACATCATCTTATGTTATTGGGAGGAAGTTGGTTTCTACCAGTTTCTGAATTAATCAGCTTCTCTCTGAGTGAAGTAACAGATTTCACACCAAGTAATTGAAGAGATAAACATTTGAAATCAGAGTCACCACCCCAAGCATTATTCAAACCATCCCTTTTTTGGCCAAAGAATCTCTTTGTCACACCTTCTTTTATAAGTATTACCAACATATTTTTTAATTATAGTGGTTAATTTTTAATTATAGAAAGATAATATGAAACATGAAAACCACCTCTCACATTGGTTTTTGTCTTTTTCAAACTGCCCCAGCATTATAGAAGCAGTTTCAAATATCGTAAATTATGTGCTCTGTTATTTGAGCTTTACACCCAAGCTTTCTTTGAGAAATTGGGCCCCTCCAAAGTTCACCGCTAAAATGGGAATTTATAAGACTAACAGGAAGATCTATTGGTTATTCTATTGGTCACTTTTGCCCTTTGCTCCCTACAGAAAAGGGATCTCTGTCAGACTCAGACAGAGTGACTTGCAGTGTTATGATTCTTATTCAAATTTCATAATTAAAAATGCTCATTTGTGCCCTGGCACAGTGCGGAGGTAAAGTCTTTGCTCCCTTGTAGGTGAAGTATACCAAGCAATTATCCTCCATAATATGAAGAGTTCAGTAACTGCAATGCCAGAATTCTAAGAGCCTTAGGGTAGATCACTAATTTTCTACAGCTAATGACTACAGAATAAACACAGTGCATTTATCTAGGATAGCGGTTTCTATACTATAAGGACAGTCATAATTTTCTTAAAACTAGATATGAGTGTGTTCTGAAAGGACCCTCTTTAAGCCCTCTGCACTTTGTTAACGTGGAGCCAGGAAGAAACTCATTGCTTTCTGAGACTGCTTTGAAAACAGCGATTAGCACTCTGCCTGTTTTAATAAGAAAACAACTATAAGGTAATTCTCTTAATTCACTTAAAAAAAATTCTTATATCTATCCAAGAAGGGAAAGTCCCCTCCCTACTCCAGTATTCAAATTATTTCCTTGAAAGGTGATGATTAAAGATCAGAGAAATTGGTTTTTTTACCCACAGAGGGTCTTAACCCTCATGCCTATAAATGGGTCTATATTACAAACCATGAAGCCCAGAGATAACCAAAAGTGAGCAAAACCATCCTGTGGTTTAGGCTGGATGAACTCACCAAAACAGTGGCCTCTCCAAAATAATGTTGGATTTGTAAAACAAAGACCTGGGTTCCGTAGGCACCCAAAAAACCCCATCCAAAGGAAGAACTGAGCATCAGCTTTCTATCTTTTTCTCCGAGGCAGGTCGGTCCCGCTTCCCTGCCTAATCTCTGTTGCCTGTTTTTGCACAGTCATTAGGAGCTTTTAATAGAAATCGTTTTGTCTGTATGTCGTGGAAAACACCAGTTTAAACAGGATGTTGGAGATCACAACGAGTGACCCAGAACACGGGCCAGGGCGGACATGAAAGCACACGCATTTCATTCACAAAGGTTTTCTGGGACCGGCTGACCGGCTCTTTCTCAGCCTAAACAGAGTCACGCACAGGCTGGCCCCGATGCTCCCACGCTGCTTCCAGAGTGGAGGCGATGGCTTTGAAAGCTCTGCAGAGCTACAGCCTCCGTGGATGGCAGCCATGAGCAGGACTGGGAGTAATTAGCAGTTGAAGAGCATGTTCCTTTGCGAAGCGAGCTTTCCTGCCAGCTACGACCCTTGAGGAGCATGAGGGAAGGAGCACAGGCTGTCCCACGCCTACTTGTTTTCTTTCCCTTCAGCAGGACAGTTTCAACTGACTTTGATTACCCTGGCGCCAAATAAATGAAAACATTTCATAGACATATAATCATCCATCACTGTGAAGAAAGGAAAAATGTTTCATGTTCAGTATGTTTATAAATATGCTTAATGAAAAAAGGATAGTGCTGTCTTTCCTTCACTACATCGCTGCTGCTGTTGGCCAGATAGGCTTGCTCTCGGATCAGCCCTGGAGCCCACGCCACCCTGCCCTCAAACATTTCAGCCCAACAGCAGGATGGCGCTCAAAGTAAGTCAAGAGGAAGGATCTGATTCTCCAAGGCCACCTTCAATCTCTAGCCCTTCTCCCAAGACAGGAAGGGGACGTGGAGCAGGAAAAGGTAAGTGGCTTGCATGTTAGGAAGGGCAAAACCAGAGATTTCTCATCTGGCTTAAGGCAGCCCGAGGGCACCAGCGCCATTTCGGAGGAATTAACAATTTATGTGCAGAATTAGTGTAGCCCATGCCTTGGGTTTGGTTTTAAACGAATGGCTGGTTGAACTTCATGCAGGGTGTGTTATGTCAATGCCAAGAAGAAGGGGGGAAAAAATCTATGTTGTTGGTTTGCATGTCCCATTGGTGTACATACCATGTGTAACGCCATTTAGGGTAATTTGGGGTTTAAGATTTACACATACGGTGATAAATCTTTTGGAGAATGAAATCTGAAGCCACAAATTTTCTCTAAACTCCTGCTGGCTAGGTCTTTCAATTTAGGAACCCACATCTTCTCAGGCACCAAAAATGGCCATGGACCATCTTAGAGACCTCAGTTGTTAAGAGTTCTGGAAGTGTGGGACAACAATGCGGGCTGCCCTTTACACATATTAAATCAGTTCGGGTTCTTTTTTCCCTAAATGTCATTTCTCACAATGTGTTAAATATTTGCATTCACATTTGACTCATAAACAAAGCCAGACCACTGGGGTATGTAAGAGACTCCTTACAAGTCATTTATGCAAAACACATCTCCATTTTAATCACCAGGAGTGCCACAAGAGGGGGGAAATCCATCCATTCAAACCCTCCAAAGTACCCTGTTACCAGTATCCTCATCAGAGACTCTTTCTCACTTCAACAAGGGCCACAGAATCATCCCTGGCAGCAGTAAAGAGGAAAGCCCCTTTACACTGTTACCTGACAACATCCGGGACAGGAAATGTTGTGACTTCATTTATTCTAGCAGCTTGTTAATCCTCCAAGCAGAAGCAAATGCAGGGGTCGGAAGTTTTGTGTACCACCCACTTTTGGTGTGGGAGCCACCCGGGGCGGGAACAAATGTCAACTCTTCCTGAAGGTGAAGATTACAGCGGTGTGTTTAAAACCTCTGCATTTCGAGCGGGCTCCTGTGGTACCTTGTACACGAGGTAGGACCTTCTCTGATTCTCAGGATGCATCAGATCCAGTCTTGGAGTAAATGCAGAAAAGTGTTTATCAGGATTTACAGATTCTCTGTGGGTGCTATTTAGAATCTGTCAATGACTGGACTGGCAGGAGGACTTTCCAATCTTGACTGGAATAATAGCACTACAGGTTCACATACGCACTGAAATTTATAATTTGCAAAGCAATTCAGTGTGCATTACCCCATTGGATTCTCACAACAACCTTGAGAAGATGCAAAAATGTGATTAAGAACATGACATGACTAGTTTGCGATGAAGTATCTGTGGAAAGGGCAGGGACCCCGAACCAGCTGCTCTGCCCTTTCTCCTCTTCCCACTTCATGACATCACTTCTGATTCATCTTTATTTATTCTAGTTGTGGCAGAGTGGTTTCAAAAATGGCCCCAATTCTTCAACCACTCCTTGTATACTCATCCTGTATAATGTGAATTTGTAGCTTTTCCCATCAAGAGATGCAGTCCATTTCCCCACCCCTTGAATAGGGGCTGGGCTTGTGACTTGCTTTGGCCAATGGAATGCAGTAGAAGTGACAACGTGCCAGGTCCAAGCTTAGACTTCAAGAGACTGTATGCATTTCTGCTCGTTCTCTCTGTCACCTTGTAAGAACCTGGCTGGGCTGGCATCCTGGAGGATGAGAGACCACATGGGAGAGAGCCTGGCTGTCCCAGCTCAAGCTACCCTAGACTAGCCAACACCTAACATATGAGAAATCTCAGCCAAGGTCAGCAGTTTCCCACCCAACCTGCAACTGACAGAAGATGCCCGAGTGAGCCCAGCCGAGGCCAGAAGAATTGCCCAGCTGACTCGTAGATCCAAGAATAGTAATAAATGCTCATTGGTAAATGTACTCAGGACTTCTGGATGTTTTCAATTCAGCATGATTATGGCAATAGATAGCTGATGTACTAGTCCACAAAAAAGGATGGATCCCTACCACTTTCTCAGTTCTAAATGTACCAAAGCAATGAGTGAGCTATGCCCTTTGCACTCCAAATTGTGCAGTCTGTCAGGAAAGATAAGGTGTGGGCTCTGATAGCTATAATCCTGGGTGGTACACAATATTCATTGCATGAGTGGTTAAAAAGTACCCAGGGCATTCGGAGGAAGGAAAAATGTAATGATAATTTTGAATTACTTCACAAACAATCTGGGTAACTGCCAAATCACTTCCACCTCTCTCCTTGAATAAGACCTAAAATAACCTAAATGCTTCCTACGTTTTATAAAGACCTGGACAAACGCAGGCCTAGGCATGGTCAACTTATATTATCCCTTGAAAATGCTATTTAAATCTCCAAAGGGAACATATGACCCCTTTGTAGTATAATTGAACACCTTATAAATAATGCATATTGTGGAGACAAGAAAGACAATAAAATTTGGGTACTACCTCCTACAGACTCTCTGAACTTTAGTGAAAATATTTTCACTAACCTCAAGCAAATGACGCCAGTGCCGCTCTACAAAGCATGTGAAATTTGAATTCCTGTTGAAACAAATCTCCTCTTTCCTATTTTAGCTGATTCTTGGGCTAAGAATAAAAACGAAGAGCAGAAGTAAAGAGGTGGGATATTCTGGGCACTATTATTTTGTGATGACTTGTTCAGAATGTGGAGCCGGCATGCAGAGGTTTGAAGACCTGCTCCCCGACTTTCTATCTGTGTGGCCTTGGAAATTAGTCTCCTTATGCCTCCATTTCCTCATCTGTAAAATGGGGATAAATATGGGTTTGTGAGAATTAAATAAGTGTAAGGCACTTAGCGGTGGTGGGGGTCAACCAATGACAGTTACTAGTATAATTAGTAAACTTTTAATGAATTCCACTGTTGATGAAGTTGACATCAAGTGTTTTCCTATCATTTCTTCATCAGTTTTTATTTTCCTTTTTAAAAAGGAAGTATTTTTAAGTTATTCAAAATCATGAATTTGAAAATTAAAACAAATAGGATCCTTCTTTTCTTTTTCTGTTTGTATAAAGAAACATCTTCCCAAGTGAAAATCCAGTCACCAAAGCGGGAAGAAATATACCTTGTTGTTATTATTATTTTAAATCCTTTTTAGTCTAACTCCTTACTTTGGCTGAGATGCAAAACTCCATTTGTCCATTCTCTGTGAAATATTGGGTTTATTTGTTTTAGAGTGTAGATCTGTTACAAGATCTTAGGACTCACTAAAAATGGGGTCGTTTGGCAATTAATAAGATATGTGGTGTACCCAGGAACCTGGAAAAAGTGATAGTGTGCTAAGTTTAAGGAATTTTACTCCCCTATTCCTGAGCCCCAGAGTATATAAAATCTCCAGTGCAAGTGGATGACAAGGAAAAAAAAGTAGGAGACTGAATCCACTATCTAGAAAGTTCTGGCCAGACAGTAGCGTAAATCACAAATATGTTTGCAATGTTTATCACCTAGACATTTTTGGAAAGAAAACAGCAGAAGAAAGCAATATCTTCCTTTCCAACAAAGTAATGGGATATCAAAAGCTGGAGAGATTTTGGTTACTCTAAATATCTGCCCAAAAGAGAGAAAGGATTGAGGTGTAGATAGCCAATGAGAGGTAACTAACAGCATTAAGGAGAGTGAGGGGACATTTGGTGAGAGATGAATTTAAGGAAATCATGTGTTTAGCCTTGAAAGCTAAGGAGCTAAGGAGCTAAGGGATGTGATTTAAGTTTAACCCTTAGAAATTAGCGTAACCAATAAGTCAATACCAACTCATGAAATACTAGAACTAGTTAGAGGCGGGTTGTCAAAGTAGAACACAACGTTACTTTGCATAACAGATAGGTAGTGTCTACAACTCTACATGTCCTGAAACAGATTTGTCCACTCTTTTGATAAGCACCCCAAGGATAGGACCCTGTCCTATGCGTATCTAAACTTGCTTGCCCCAG
This sequence comes from Equus quagga, assembly GCF_021613505.1. Lineage (NCBI taxonomy): Eukaryota > Metazoa > Chordata > Mammalia > Perissodactyla > Equidae > Equus > Equus quagga. The sequence goes on along the minus strand of NC_060287.1, from coordinate 30,978,852 downwards.
CACCCAGCGCAGAAAGCATCACACACTAGGTGTATCAAAAGGTCTGTTGAGTGAATAATAAGTAAAAGAATGGCGAACTTAAATAAATGCATGGGTGGTGGATCCATTATATTTAGTAAGGAAAAATGGGTTGTTTTGGAGGCAACCCTTACTTTTTCATGTATGAAAAATAAAGCCTTTCTATAATAATCTAATTAATCTAATCTAACTAACAAAAAAGCGATAGCTGACATCAGAAAAAGAGAGAAAACAATGAGTTAGGTCAATGTTGGTTGGAGCCAATGTATCAGTCAGGGTGGGCGAGATCATGGCCACAAAGTATCCAAATCTCAGTGGTTTACAACCACAGAGATTGATTTTTTCCCCACGTTGCCTGCTGGCTACATGTTGACTGTGTCTGCTCCTTATCTGGTGAATAAGCGGCCCCTAGCCAACACACTGCCAGTCTCATGGCGGAAAAAGAAGTGAAGGCACAGGGCATGTGAGGCACAGGGGAGCACAGAGAATATTCTGGACAATAATTCAGTCCAATTACTCAATAAGAGAATTCTGATTTCTCGTTCAGAAATTATAAACATGCTTTCTACATGTTCTAATAGATGGCTTATATCATCGCTGCTGTTTTAATAATTTTTAAAGAATTGCTTAAAAGAAGAAGTGCTTTTAATGTTTGGGGACTCAACTAGAATGTGGCAAGTAAAAACAATTTCTTAAGTCATTTACTCTCAGTGGGAGGGAGCATGAATATAAAATCACATGTGCCCAATCTTCCCATAATAGATTTGAGAAGTAATCTTTTTTCCCTTTCTTCATCATTTATGCAAAAGGTCCCACAGATAGCACATTAATTAGTGTTAAATAGCAAGACAACATCACCACCAAATGAGAACTAATGTCTGTTTAGTATGTGCCAAGAAGTTTTCTAAGTACATCATAGGCATTAACCAATTTAATCCTCCCTACAACCCTATGAAGTAATAAATATTATGATTATTGCCACCTCGCACCAACCCTATGAAGGAAGTAATGGTATTATCCCCATTTTGGGGGTGAAAAAACCAAGGCACAGACAAGTTTGATTGCTTGCTCAAGGACGTGTAGCTAGCAAGTGGCTGAGCTGGGATTCAAACTCAGGTAGTATGGCTCCAACGTTCACATTCATAACCTTTATTCTAGACTGCCTTGCCCCAGAACTTAAATGGGACAAGGGTGTTTTGTCTATTTTGTTCGCTAAAATGATGCCTGATACATAGAAGTGCTCAGCAAACATGTATCGAATAATGAAAAGCTCCGCCCCCAAAGGATTTGTTGGCTTCAAATGCCTCTCCCTATCCCCACCCCTCAGCCTCCACATTCAAATGAACCTTTGGGATTTTTCTGCCAAAGCCATACCTGGGGAAAAAAAGAGAGATCCACTTTTCCTTCGTACAATTTTGCAATTAAATGTTTCATGGATGACAAACGAACTAGTTATGTCCTTCCTCTTTCCCTTTATTAGTTTTCCCAGCACCGTCCGTGCATGACCTGTACCAGCTGTTTACTCAAAATAAATCAGGAGAGAAACTTCCTAAGTTCCCCATCTTTGGCAGCACGGAGATCAGCTGGCCCAGGACAGAAGTGGGAGGGAGTCTGAGACTCAGATCTGGAGCCAGCCCCTGCCAGGGGCCCCCAGCACCATGGGGAAAGTCAGGAGCCGGCAGCAGCCCATCCTCGGGTGTTTTGTTGTTTGAGCGCTTGCCGCCTGCCCATGGTGGTTGGTAATTGCTGGGTTCATTGTGTGCCTTTGGTCTCTCAGGTGTATTTCCTAAACCCACACACACACAAAAAAAACAATGATAAGGGCAAGCGCATGGAGGTGTTTATGTTTTCAACTCTAGCCAATTGCTTGAGACCTAAAACAAAAGTTCGTGCAGATGGAAGGGTGCAAGATTATGACGCTCACTACAATGGAAACCCAAACCTCTCCTTGCAGAACATGCGCGGCTCCCAGCTGTCGTCCACTTGCATTTAGTGTAGCTGCCACCTAGCAATTAACACGCCCGGGTTCTCCTTTGGAAAAGGAGCAGAGAAGAATAATACCACAGCAAGTCCTCCTGGACAAGAAAGCAGGTGAGTTCAGCATGGAAAAAACAAGGTAAATGATCCCTTTTGCCATTGTTTCTTACTGTTGGACAAACCACTAGCAAGGTGAGCCTGTCTACTCTCCTCTAGAGCCTTGAAAGGGCTACAAAAACAGAAGAAAAACCCCAACACCCACCCGGAGTGATTGAAATCCGGTGGCGTAGTCTATTATCTTCTAAATTTATCCCAGAGCTGCCTCTGTCTTAGGTGATATGTGTACACATGCATATCCCACATCTTGGCCGTCAACAAGGACTGCCAGATAAAGTACAGAACACTCAGTTAAATTTGACTTTCAGTTAAACAGTGAATAATTCTTTACCATAAGTATCTTCCATGCAATATTTGGGACACACTAAAAACTTATACATTTTTACTCTAAAATTCAAAGTTAACGGTGCATCCTTTTTAGTTTTGTTTTGCTAAAGGTGGCACCCCTGCCCTCACTGCATCACAGAAGCATGTCCTTTGCAGAGATAAACTTGAACTTGAGAGTAAGCGATGGACCAAAAATATGTTCCTCCCTTAAGGCAAGGTCATGCAGCACGGTGGAATCACCTAAGCATTCCAAATGTTTTCAGTCCACCCTAAAAAGAGAATGAGTTCAAGGGCATTTATTCATTGAGCGAGTGATATGAATAATGATGAAAATCGTGGCGTTAAAAGATATGTATTTTAGTAGAAGAAGGGTTCTGAAGGTAAAAGAACTCATCCCTACTTCTCACCACCTTAATAACCAGGTCCTAGGTAGTGCAGGGACAGCACTGTCCCAGAAACATCATAGCACAGGGACATAATTGTCAACAAGATGTCATACCTCCATTTCTTATTGTCAATTTCCATTGGCATCCCTGAAAAGGGTGCACTGGGAGACACGCCATTCCAAGGAGGATAAAACAATTTAATCAGCATGTTTCCATGGTTCCATCTGATTGACCTAGGAGCTAGAAGCCTAGAAGGCTGTTGGTGAACACTTGAGTAGATCCAAGGAAAAAGATACTGTGTAGGGTTAAACATGAGTGGCAGTGTATTTATAGTTCAGGCATCAAACATGGTAATCTCTGCAGATTAAGATGTTGCAGAAAAAAGGATTAATCATTTGACTTATCATTAAGCCAGTTATCCCCTCTACTCTGCCTTCTGTGTGGTCGACTAACTATGGGAACTGGGGACACTGAAAGATAATGTGCTTGGGCTTGCCGGAATATTGGTGCCAAGTATAGCAAAAGGTGAAATCGATATTCTGGATTCAAGTGTGTGTGTGTTTGTGTGAGTATCTGAGTGTGTGGGTCTAGATAGTTTTCAATGCAAAATTTAACACAAGCTAATTCATATTCTAGAAGAAAAGAGTCTTGTGAAGTTTCATTTTTCTCAACTTAAGATACAACTCTAGATTCTTCTAGAAGCAAGAAAAGGTATAGACTACCATGTAAGGTACAGCCAAAGTTAGAAACTTTCTGAAGAATCATTTTTCTGGGCAGTCTTCTGATTGCTTCCAATTACCATAAAAATAATATAGATTTAGTAAATGTGTATCAGGTAATAAATATTATATTAACTGTGTCACACACTGAATTAAAGAAACCATCCCAAGAGTCTCAAGCCATAAGGTAAACTACGCTGACCCAATTCCCTAAAGGCAAGAGTCAGATCTTAGCTGTATCTATTTTAAACTGGCCAACCCAGCATTGCTAAGGGGAACAAACAATAGTAAATAAACGTCACTGCTACTCACCCGAGAGGTGTGGGGACCAATGTACAAGAGTTTCATTGCGGATGTAACTAGTTATTTTGGACACAAAGAATTCCTTGGATCTAATCTAAAAGCCACTTGATTTTTTTATTGTGGTAAAATATACATAATATTTATCATTTTAGCCATTTGTAAGTGTACAATTCAGTGGCATTAATAATCACATTCATAATGTTGTGCAACAATCACCACTATCCATCTCCAGAATATTTTATCTTCCTAAACTGAAACTCTTCCCTTAAACAATGACTCCCCATTCCTCCCTCCCCCTGGTCCCTGATAACCTTTATTCTACTTTCTGTCTGTGTTTGCCTATTCTCCGTACCTCATGTAAGTAGAATCATACAATATATCCATCTGTGTCTGGCATAATGTTTTCAAGATCCATCTGGGTTGTAACAGATATCAAAATTCCATTCCTTTTTATGGCAGAATAGTATTCCATTGTATGGACGCACCACATTTTGTTTATCCATTTATTCATTGATGGACGTTTTGGGTTGTTTCTACCATTTGAAAAGCCACTTGAGTTTTGTCTTCTGTCTTTTTAAGCCAATTTAGTGTGAGTGATCCTTTCCCTGCCCCTCGCTTAGATAAGAAAAGTTGTACAGTCACTGTAAGTCATAAACCAAGTCCCAAATAATCAAAACTGCAAACTTTATTCAACACCCATGGCCACAGTTGGAGCCTGTTGGGCTGAGGGCTTCGATGGGTTAATGGAGTGGGGTCCAGCTCCTTTCTTCCTACAGCGTTTCTCCACCCACCCCCAGCCCTTGCTAAGCAAGGTCCTCACACCACCATGCTGCAAAAGTGAAGGGAGGAGGGGGGGTTATTAGGAGGTACTTACATGTAAGCTGCTGTTGTAAGAGGCTTGGCTCTTTCTGGGCCTCATATATGTTTGACATGGTTTCTCTCTTGTGCATTCTCATGGGTTGTACATTGGGCCCTCCCATTAGGCTCCTTCTGGTGAAACACCCCACATCGGGGCTGTGCCCCTTTCTAGGCTCTTAGTTCTTAATCTCATCTCAACTTCTGCTTGCAAAGGTCCATACCACAACCTCTTCTAGCTGAAATATCCTTGTTTGGGCAGTCCATCCTTATGGGCAGAATCCCTTTTAAAGCAATGGCAAGCCAACATCCTACTTGGGGATTCCATGGTTGAGGCACGTTGGAGGGAGTTGCTGTAGATTCCTAATGTAGCCCCTGTTCTACCTTACAAGAGGCCACTTGCACTCCCAGGGGTGACTCAGGCCCCAGACTGAGTGACACACGTCTCTGCATGGTCTGATTCAAGCCCCCCTCACTAGATTTGACTTGAGTGACAGACTCTTCCCTACCGCTTGGCCCCTTGGGTTGGGGAGAGGAGTGGAGCAGCCACATCTGAAATTCTTTCTCCTGAGACCCTCCTCTTCACTGCCCACTCTTGACCCTTTATATCTTGACTGAGGATCACTTATCCAAGTGGTTCTTGAACACCTTTTTGGAAGTTCCCGCGTGGTATTGGTCTCACCCCTCAGTCTGATATGGAACATCCATTATATCTTGGGAGCACAGGTGACCACCATAGTACCCCACTAGGATTCAACACCTATGGCTGCTGTGGAGGGTGGCTGTCCATCTCTTTGAAGTCACTTCCTTTTGCCTCAAGTCAGCCCATCTCAAAGTTACCCTCAAAAATCTAGCTGTTTTGTGGAATGCAGCAACAAAGAGTACTCAAATCTTTCTTTCTTTAGATGTAACTTCTCCCCATTCTCTCCCAGTAGACGCTCTATAAATATTTTTCTAATTGAACTGAAACAGAAAAAGCCACATAATCAACTTAGATATATTTGGTCAAACATATACATGTAATAATTAAGTTCACATTAACTTTCTATTCAAGCAAAGGAGGAGCTGCTTGTCTGCATACCAGCAAAGTTGGATGCCACTCTTCTGTTTAGTCTGAGGAGGCGTCATGAAGGAACAGATCTCAAGTGGCTCTTTCTCGTCAAATCCGTTGACCTTTCCATAGTCTTTGTTTTTCTTGTTTCTCTTTTCAGCATCTATCTCCATTTCTCTTCCATTCCTAAAATTTCTTCCTCCCTTGGCTTGCACAATCTTCCTCTATCTTTATCCAACATCTCTTGCCACTCTTCCTCTGGCTCCTGGCTCCTCTCACTTCCCTCTTATATGCATTCTCTATCTTCAGCTTTCTATTTTCTTTCACTGTGAAAATGAACTGATTCTGCCTTATCGCCTCAGGCTGCAGCTCAGCGCTGGTGCTTTCTGCATCTCCACTTCTCCCACAACAAAAACTATTTCCACAATAACACAATGTTACAAACCACTCCAAAACTCTATGGCTTAAAACAACTACCGTTTTTTATTATTCACACTTCATGGGAAGGCTGGGTAGTTCTGTTGGTTGTGGATGAGTTTGGCTGGTTGGTTCTTCTAGGTTAGGTTGGAGCTCACCTGAGTGTCTGATGGTCAGCTGGCTATTGGCTAATCTAGAACGGCCTCAGCTGGGATGATTGGTTCTCTTCCATGTGTCTCGCCTTCCAGTACACCAGCCCAGGCACATTCACACATGCGAGCACTTTTCCAAGCCTCTGCTTCAAGTCTGTTACTTTCCCATTGGTTGAAGCAAATCATAAGGCTGAGCTCAGGGTCAGAGTGGGAAGGGACCACAATTAACAAGGCAAAGGGTGTGACTACAAGGAGGTGCTAAGAACTGAGGCTGTTAGTGCAGTCAACCTGTCACAATGCCATTGCCCCCCACTGCCACTGCCCATATCCTTACTCAAGGTGCTTGTTATCTCAAAGCTGAAGCATTGCAGCCTCTGATTCCCCCGCCACTTATCCTAATAAAGCATCATCCATCCACCCATCCATCCATTAATTAATTCCTTCAAAATATTTCTACATACCAAGCACAGTGATAGATGCTGGAAATACAATAATAACCAAAACATAGGCAAGACTCCTGCTCTCCAGAGTCAACGGATTAACTAAATAATCATAGGTGCCACTGCCAGATCAATTTTCCAAAAGCTCCAATTTCATCCCACCACTTTTCTGGTCCAAAGATTTTGATGGCTCCCCACTGTGTACAAAATAAAAGCAAATGCCTCATCCTGACCCTTGGGGTCCTCCTTTCCTAGGCCCAAGCTTTCTCTTTCTAAGTGAGTCCTTCTCTCATCGCCTTCATCAACTCCTCTTTTCCCACCAGGCTGAGCTTCTCATTAGCTCCCAAGGTGGCTGAGTTTATTGCTGATCTGCCTTTAGCCTCAGGACTCTCCCCCATCGTTACTGCTTTCCCTGCCCTTTTATAGATCCAAAATGTACACAACTAGTGCCAGCAAAATGAAACATATATCTGTAAAGGTCCAGCTTAAGACTCCACTATTCCGTGGCTACAGGCTTTTCAGCCACACAGTTTGTTCCAGACTCAGACACCTCCCTCTGCCCAGCTCACAGTCTCTGTTCCGTTTTGTGAGCCAGACCCAGAGACAGGACTAGGATGAGACAAGTGAGGCATGTTGGGTGTAAAATTTAAGGAAACACTCACTCTTAGGGTGGCGCCAGTTCAAGGTCGACACTGATAGTCAGTGCTTCCTTAAATTTTGCATCTGGAAGTCTCGCTCACCTCTCCCCGCTCCCAACCTTGGCCATACCTATCGTTTTGGTGTCTGCTATACATTTCTTATGGGAATGGTTCATAAAACTGTGAGCCTTCTTCTGAGCAGGACCGGGTCTGCCTAGCCAGAGATTAGGAAATAAATACCCAGGGAAGTAACTACAGTTCCAGCGCAAACGGGCTGTTCTTGACATTTGAAAAAGCCTAGGGAGAAGATTAGAAGAGACCAAAAATGTAGGAATCAAGGGGGAATTGAGTAATTCTGCCAAAGATTAAGACAAGTGAATTCATGTTGTGATAACAGAATAATTGAAGGAAAACAACATTGCTATGATGTAGGGCACCCTTGAGAGGCATGCTCACACCGGATGTAGAGATGGATACAAGTCATCAGCCCAACTATGGAGTGGGAGAGACCCAGATGTAGATTCATATGGATGGTGACATGCAAGAAGAGGGCTCTTAGACCTGAGTTTTTGAGTGAGGATAAAACTAAGTGCATGCATACATACATACATAAATGGCTACGGCCATCGCCATGATAGAGGAGTTAAGAGAGAGGAGGCCCACTGATCACAGAAACGTGATTTTAAGAAAGGAGGAATTGACAAGTGAGACCAGTCAAAAGGACCATGATGGATTCCTGTTTAAAGACACAGGCACAGCAGGAATAGGGTGAAGGTCACCTGCAAAATTTGGCAGAGTGCATGTTCCCTGAAGATCTTTTCATTGACAATGATATTAATGTAGACATCAGAAACAATATTCTCAAGGAGCTCAGCATTGTTTTTAAGAGTCCCAGGTGACTTGGGTACAATTTCAGGCCTTTCAACATTCATTAGGTTGATTTTCTGAACGCCCCTAACATCTGTTGAACAACCACCCTGAGTCTGAGTCAAATCTTGAGCTCCAGTTCACACCATGGTTCCATGTAGGAGGAAACTAATGTCCTTGAGTCTCCAATTTCAATATAAATTTGAGACTTGTCAATGAGCAATGGTAAAATCTGGAAAAGCAACCTAAGAATAACACTTCCATTATAACCCAAGGCCATCAAAGCTCTAATGTGTCCTGCGTGCAAAAATCATTGCCCCCTAATGATGGAAACCCAGCTGACCACTCTTCCATTTTACCTCCCAGTGATACTTTAGGTCCACTAAAGTGTGGCATTCCTCCAAACTCCCTTGTCCTGAAGGGAATATTGTCTCAGATATAAGTCCTCTGTGGGAAACAGTATCTTCACTTAAATGTGTATATGTATGGATATCTCCAAAGATGTCAAGTCCCAGGGATGATTTTATGAGCCGGGCCATCACAGGCAGCCCCAGAGGCTGAGGGGTCATGTTCTGAAAGTTGGAGTGTAGCTGGTGTGGTATCCAGTGCTGTCTCAGTTTCTTCTCCCTGCTTTGAATAAACTAAAAACTTGAGAAGAAGATGAAATCAGAACCAGAACATGGACATGATCTTCTGTCCCCCTCTCCTCCTGGAAACCCAGCCAGTTTCTGAACTGGCAACAGGATAGGAAGAAAATTTAAAGAGGAGGAAATTAAAACACACACCGCGCAATTTTCAGAGCAATATTCAATTTCTCAGTAGACTTGATGGTTTTTAATTTTGACATTTGAGGTTCTGTAAGAATTTGCAGGCTGCATCGGTAGGGCTAGATGATATTCTTCCAAAAGAACATTTAATTCAAAAATTAAGTGATGAACACTAAGGATTTCTCCAGCATCGACGGCAGAGGATATTTTCAACTCGTTCTTACCCAGACCTCTAATTCAGGGGCCTGATGACATGAGTTTATGATACCTGGCAAGTGCAAGTATTAAAATTCACATGTTGCATGTTTCCATATTGGAACATCGACCACAAGTCTCTTTTTTATTCCATTCAAAACCACTTTGCATAGTCCAAAAATTATGATCCTCAAGTACCCTGGTGTAAAAGGTAGTATTATACTTTGGTTTGTAAAGAGTCAGATGGAAGTTTGTTAATTTGCCTACCACCAGGAAAATGAGTAGCAGTTAAACTAAAAGTCCAAAGTTCCTGAGGCCAGGTGCTTTGATCGGACTGAGGACTCTCGTTATTCGCCACATAAACCGAATTATTAAATCTTACGCTATCTAACCAATGTGAATTCTGGCTTCTCCAACTCAGAGAGTAATTTTAGTTTCCTCATTTCCCTTAGCTTTCACTGCCTGGATCTCAGGCTAAAATTAGACTTAAGGTTGGAGGAGCTGGCTGGAAAGTTCAGGACCAACTCAGAATGTTTTCCATCATTTGACCAAACCTCGAATGCTGAACATTTCTAACATTCAAAGACGGTTTGTTGAGGTTTTCCAGTTTTACCCTCTTGGTTTCAAATGGCACCAGAAGCACAAGAGCCAAAGTTCTGTAAGGAGAAACTATTCCAAACAAGATTCTTGGCCCAAGGCAGACCTAAAAGGATCCAGATACATCGGAAAGAAGCCGCCCCAGTCCTGGGTGCCTGTGTAAATGGGGCCTCTGGACTCGGGGAGGTCTGGCTGTTACAAGTGGCTACTATAGAAGGCTGGGTCCCTTCTTTGGGAGCAAAGCACAGGGCGTGACATCTGCAAGGCCGAGGCTGGAGAACAGAGGCAGGGAATCCATGGGGACCACAGCCCACGGCAGGACTGCTGAGGCCACCTGCAGTGCTGCCACAGGAACACGTGGTGTGTGTCTGGAAGAGCTCACAGGATTAATGTGTTTCCAAACTGCAAACTAGGTGAAAACTGAGAGTCTGATGCCCCTGGAGGAAAAAAGCCTTCTGTTTATATACATGTGGCCACCAGCCTGGTAGATGGAGCGCACAGGAGCCTCCCTCCCTACATTGTGTGTCAAACCTCAAACCGTAAACTTGACCCCACCCCAGCACTTGAGATGAGAGGTCCGAGTGACAATGCAGGGAAGCTCTATCTTGGAGGGCACGAGCCATGCTTCTTGTGGGTCTCTGCTGTCTAGAAACATCCAGGGCTTAAAGAATTATGCCAAGGCATCAAGGTAGAAAAGTTTGACCTTTCAGAAAGCTCTGAGGAAAAAAGGGACCTGAAAGAATGTAGACAATGATCATATCATATTTTTTACCAAATTCCTACATGTGCAAGGCTTCCCTCAGAGCAAGGCTTCTCAAACTTGGATGTGTGTGGGAATTGTCGGGGGATCTCATAAAAACACAGACTGTAATTCGGTAGGTCTGAAGTACAGCCCAAGAATCTGATCCTAACAAGTTCCCATGCTATGTCACTGCTGCTGACCCACAGGCCGCCCTTCGAGTAGTGGAGCAGTGTAAAGTCTTATATTTGAAACAACGATCATTAAACAACTTTTCATATCATTACTCAGCGCTCATTGGATGGGTGAGTTTCAATGCCTACCTCTTTTTTTTTTTTTTAATCCTGTTCCCCCACCGAACAATACATCTTCATCTAGGGAAAGTTAAGAAATAAATACTGAAACTCTCGTCTGGCTATAAAGTCAAGTCTTGTGGTGACTTAAATTTGAACTGCATTTTTACCCGGAGGAACAAGGGACTAGTGCATAAGCAACTGTGCCCCACTGTGGACACCATCATGAGGGTCCAGGAAAGAAGATCCAGAACAGATGGGCCTGCAGAGCTCTCCAGTTATTTCAAATCGTTGGATTTGCCAAAGGCAGGTTATATTCATTCCATGATGCTCTGACGTCCACGCCTCCGTTTAAAAATCATTACTGAGGTCATTGTCAGCACGGCATGGAAGTTTCTGGATAACACCTCTGTTGGAACACAAAGCTTTAGAAAAGAATGAAACTGTGTGCTATGGAGAGAGAAGTTAGCAGCATTGTCCTCCTGGGAACCTGCTTTGCAGTAAAAGTGTGCAGAGACAGCGTGTAGACAGTGTTTTCGTGTAATGAAAAAGTCTATACATTAATTACAGGGTTATGCAACTACGCTTCTTTCCGCCTTTGCTGGTATTTTTATAGAGCCATTAAAAATGACACCTGAGCATATTTTCCCCCGATAGTGGCATGTAGAAGCTGTGGCCAATCTGAGTGAGGATCAAAACTGCCATCCAATTACTTGGCAAAGCCACAGTCAGCTGCAACCACTTGGGTACAATTTCCAAGCCAGCAACCCAGGATCTGAGTCACTTGTAGGAAATAGGACAGAGGGTGTGGGTCAATGCACAAACTTAAAGAATCCCAAGCAGTTCTAGCTAAGATAGAACTGAGTATTTCTTCAGTTGGTTCATGGATGACATACGTGTCTTTTTGTCTTGGGCTCCTAAGGAAGTGGTGAGGCCAAGGTCACCAGCATCCGGCTGAGTCTTTACTTATTGTCATGACTTGGAGGATGCCCAGAAGAGCTCCAACTGTTGCCTCACCGAGCTGTGAAGTTCTGCTGCAGCTGTTGTGGCAGATAACCTGGAGGAAGGCAGCCCAGGGCCAGCGAGCCGGCCTTCACACTCTGCCCCCTGGTGCCTCGTCGACACCCGGCCCCGATGGTTACAGATGATTTCAACACACGGTGAGGCCTCAGCCAACCCCAGCCTTCCTGTCATCTTTAAACTTGACCTGTCCTACCAAGGCCCCACTGGGGAAGATCTGGATTCAGTTCCAGCTAGGCCCACAGAGAAAAGCCGAGAATTAGCTGACACAACCAAACCCTCCTCTCAGGCATTTGGACACCTAAGGCTAAAATCATCTGGGGAGTTTCCCAAATGAAATATCCAAGGGATTTATCCGAATCACCACTTGAATTTCTAAATCGTTAAGTCTGAGCCGGTTGTGAAGTGGCAGCTTCGTGTTACGGTATTCAGCTCGTAGGACCTTCTAGGCAAGAGGACGCGCAGAAGACACAAAAGAATCTGATGGGGGTTGAACCCAGAGTTGACTTTGTCAGGGAGCACAGGAACATAGTGTTCATTATCTTAACAAGGAATTTGCATGGAGAAGCAATTTGAAACACGCATTACAGTTGGATATTAATACACTCCATAAAAGAGATACATACATTATTATTCTCTTAAATATTAATAAGGCGTCAACATTGGGCAAGCTATCTTTGCACAAGTCTGGGAGAAAGCTGTCTCTTGAGTTTCAGTTCCTGCTTTAGTCAAAACAGGAGTAAGTAAAAATCAGGTCTATTCCTTTTAAAAGATCTGTGCCATTTGCCCTTAAACACATTATCACTGTGGGTGGGGGTGACATGGAGTGGATGAGGAAAAAACCCAAGGGGTCCTTCTGATAACACAGACTTTCCAGGTGCCTTTGCTGGTTCTTGCAGACCAGCTTGGAACCCAGGGTCGGAGTTTTAGAACCCAGGACACAGTCGCTCTTGAGTGTGTGCGTTGAAACAGTCTGCTCGGAGTGCCATGGAGGATGCATGTGGAGCAGAACAAAATAAATAAAGTGATTAATTAGGAAAGGAGAGTTTTTCTTTATCTTGGAATTTCAAAAAGAAGATTATTTTATTTGGCAGCAGGTAAAACCAACAGGCAGGAAAAAGAAATAAATATGTGTGCCCAGAGTGGCTTGCCCACATGCAAAATTATCTTATTTTTAGCACCTCCAAACAGGCATGTCTTCTTCCTGAGATAAAGGACGAGCTATATAATATTCTTTAGTCAGTTCCTTGAGAATGGCTTGCTCTGGAGAAGCATCTGCTCTGGTTCACCTATTTTTTGTAAAGTCTTCTTAATACACTCAAAGTGTGCTTAGAAGAACGCCAGGCTGAGTTTTACCCACAGGTGTGAATTAGCCAATGACTTGAACGGAACTAGAGAAAGGCAGCGAACTTTCATAGGTGAAAACAAAAAAAAATAAATAGTTGTAGGGTGGCCACTGCTTTGGCCCAAAATACAGAACCTCTTTTTTCTTTGTTTTCCTTTAGTTTTGTGATTTGAGTGTGTGTGTGTGTGTGTGTGTGTGTGTGTAAGAAACTACTATGGTTTTATCTCTTTACTGAAAAGATGTCCATTTAGGAGGAATAAAACCACATAATTTTGGTTTTATTAAAATGGGCTTTTCATCACAAAGTTAAAATGCTTTCCTTTTTTTCAGGCTTTAAAATCCCATCTACTTGCTAGACCCTTTTAGGGGTCAGACTCTCGCCAAAACATTTCCTTTTATTTTTTTTTCCTGTTATAGTTTCACTTACGCTGTTCTAGTCTTTACCAAGGGCTGACTTCTCCTGAACGGATGCCCAGCATCTTAAATGATGAGATCCACATCCTGTCGGAGCAGCAGCCTGATGCCAGGGTAGAATTTCTATTGAATAAGCAGCAATGTAATCTTTATCAAAATAATCAGTAGTTCCCAAAACCACAAATAACAACAACAGGAGCCGAGTTCTACTAAATCAGCAAAGACCATTGATATAATAAGCGACGGAGGCGCTTTTTTTCTACATTCCCTCTCTTGCAAAGTCTACTGGGCTATTTTCTTGCACAGTCTGGGGGAGGGCAGGTGGAGGGAAGGAAGGACATTGCTCAGAAAGTGAAAAAAAAAAATTGACATCACTTAAGTCACGTGATTGGCAAGAACCAATTAAGATGGGGCTGCGGAAAGGGGAACAGTTAAATTTGTAATTTGGGTTGTGTGAAAACTTCTTTGGGCCTCATAAACAACCACAGAACCACAAGTTGGGTAGCCTGGCAGTGTCAGAAGTCTGAGCCCAGCATAGTGGTCAGCAGGCAGGACGAACCACACTGACTGCAAACCACAGGGTTTCGCAGAGTGGTGAGCATCACGAACCCACAGCCAGGACGCTGCTTTTTTTTTTTTTTTTTTTAATCTTTAACAATTTGAATATTTGTTTTCGCAAAGGTACATTTTTCACAGGGCTTGGGGAGTCCCAGAGGTGTCGAGGGGAAAAAAAAAAAAGAGAGATGGAGGGAGCCATGGATGGGAGTAAGGTTAAAACAGTGACATTTCTTGGTTTTCGCTCCTAAGGTAAAAGAAATCATTGAATCCCCCGCCTTCAGCAGAGGGTGCATTTGCAGGAGGAAGCGATGGCTTCAGACAGCATATTTGAGTCATTTCCTTCATACCCACAGTGCTTCATGAGAGGTGAGTACGCTCTGATCTTTTAATATCTACTTTTGCTAAGCTTTGCAGATAATGAAATGGCAGCCTGTTGCAACTCGGTGCGGGGAGCCCCTGCTGATTCCCTGTCTGTTTTGTGGGAGGAATTCAAACTCGGGCATATGATTACAAGGCTATTGGATTACTTATTCATCAGATGGCAGCTCTTCAGAAATGTTTTAATAAATACTTAGTTAAGCTGTTGAAGTGTTCAGTCGGTGCGTGAGAACTTTGTCAAGTGCAAGTAAGTTGGGGCTGTTCCTGATGAAAGTCCTAGAGATTAGAAAGCTTGCACGAAGCTCTCCCAGTTTTATTTTGCTGCCCCTTGCCCGGGATGACTGTGGCTGACTTCTCCTGAACTCAGCATGCTGTGTGGCCCACACTCCAGCCCGCTCCAGGGTTTTGCGGGTGCGTGCACAGCTGGGCAGGCAGGCTGGTGCCAGTCTGGGGTGGAGGCAGACGTAGGCTCACAGATTCGCGTTAGACCAGCCTGGGGACTTCAGGGGCGAAGTGGCAACTCGGCTGTCCCCGAAAGGCAGAAAGCACGGGAGCCAGGCAGATCTGCCTAGGTTAAAAGTACCAGAAAGGGGTGATGCTGCTTTTCTTCCTGGCCTCAGTGCAGAGAGGCAGCCGGCATCTCTCAAGAGACAAAGAGAGCAGATTGTCATGTCCAGAGGTCTCTCCTGCAAAGAGCAATGAAGAAGTTTCCTAAGTGGGGCGTTGTGGCGGCTGAAGTCATTCGATTGCATGCTTCCTGATAGGAACAGCTAGTGTGGAGAACCTGTCTGCGTTTCTGCAACCAGCCCTTTGAAATGTGCAGAGCCGTAGGGGAGCTGTGAGTGTGTGAGCATGTATGTGTGCCTGTGCTTTTTGTGTATCTCTGGTGGGAAAAGAGGGCTGTGCTTAAACCAACAAAAATAATAACATAAAAATGTCACGAAGGCATTGCAGTGTGTCGGGGCACGCACTTTGACCAACGCCTGCGACGTGTGGCTTGATGGTTTGGCAGAGCTGGGATGCAGTGGGATGGGACTGGGGAATAATTAATTTTCTGGCTACAAACTCGAGCACGCACCCAAATACTATCTGTGACTCATTATTTATTCCTACAGCCAAGTGAGCAGGGGAATGCAGAGGGCTGCCAGCCACTTTGTCACAACAAATGCTTTTGTGAATGCCACAGAGCCTCTGTTTCCGGGTCCCTGAAATTTAAAAACTTGACAAAGATGTGTGTGTGTGTGTGTGTGTGTGTGTGTGTGTGTTCGGGGTTGTGGGGGAGGACTTTGGGAGAAGGGGAAGAAAGCAAGTCATTAACCGATTCAAAGCTTCAAATTAAAGGCTTTTCAAGTGCTTCTTTACTGGCAGCTGAGGAAATTTTAGTGAAGTTGAATCATGCGACGTGTGTGTGAGTCACACATCCTCGCGGCCTCGGGCTCCTGCGGCAGAAACGCACGCCGGGCCCGCTGGTGAGAAACTGTGAGCTGCTCCCTCGCTGCATTTCCTCTGGGCCGCTAACAAGCAGAGGAAGCAATATTTGCAGAATAACAGAAAAAAAAGATCTTACTGCCTTTACTCCACTTTCAAGACCCACTCCAAACGATTATTGTTTCCTATTCTATCAACTCAGGAAGGCAGATTCAGGAAATTTGAAGGCATTCCTCTGGGTCATAGATTGGATGGTGGTGTGTGGTGCTGGGCTGTTTTCAAAGCCGTCCTTACTGACTGGACAGTTAGAATAGTGAGGGGACCTGGTGACAGGCACAGACAGGAGCCAAGCCCCTAACACAGCCCCACCACTTCCTGTGCCCGATGGACAGACACTGCCCCATCCCAGGTTAGGAACAAGGGGCAGGAGCTCTCGGGAGGGTGGTGTGAAGAGGGCCTGGGGAGCCAAATCAAGAGCCTAAAGGGGTCTTTTCACTCCTTCCTCTTCGTAAAAGGAACTTGGGGCCTTTCATAATCTCTAGCTCAGTAATATAATATTGAGATTTAATTTCAGAGAACCAAAATGAAATCTTGGCAATTTCCCAGCTAATTTCACCAATGTGATCCATCAACGTGAGGGTTTCCATTGTCTGGGTTAGCCATCCACTGAGCTGGAGAGGTGGCAAAATGTCATTGCTTTTGGTACCATTTGGGCTTTGCCTTAAGCATGACACTAGAAGCATCACCTTCCTTTCCAACAAATTGTCTTCTCTCAGAGTTCTTACCCATGTCTCCATAGCTTGGCCATTAGCTGTGCTCAGTGGTGTAGTCCTTTCTCGCTGCCTATAATTTATAGTGGGTGTTCCCTCCCAACTGTAGCGACGAGCTGAAGAGGAAAACAACATCGTGTTTTCTTCCTGGGATGGTACTTTATCAGTCCATGTAATTCTCACAGAAGGAAACCCATAACTCATTTTTGGCGAGATACCCATGTGGATATTGGGGGAAAGAGAGGTGTGGGACCACGCACACGATTGTCCCCCTCTCTGTGACAGGCGAGAGGGAGTCTGAAAGACTGGCATGCAAAACGAATGTGGTCTACCACAGAGAATGCCAGCCTTTTTCTAGCACACCACACCAAGTTCTCACTTAGTTTGCCTAGGTAAGAAGATAAGATGTGATTGAAATTCCCTGGAATTATCATGCATGGTTCGCCACGTGAAATTCTCGTGGAACCCAAACTTGTGTCCTCTCGCAAGGTGCAATGTGTGGCCCAAAGCGCTGCAGTAGGTGTGGAGAGGAAAAGCGGTGGCACATACGTATTTTTGCAAAATGCCTCAGGTAGCCTTGTTCTTAGAAGTGGCTTAGTGGTCTATGCAAAACCTGAATGCTAATATGCCTCCGAGTTCCTAGAACCACAGGTAAAAATCTCAGCGAGGCTGACTCGCTACTGTCTTCTTAGAGGCGTCTTTCAAAGGGAATTGAGACTGCAAGGTTGAATGTATGAAGTTTGCGTCTCTGTAAGCGCCAATCTGCCGCTACTTGCAGAAAAATATTTATGAAGATACTTTTGGCTCTGCTGAAGATTTAAGACCACAGAAAGCCATAGATTAAACCGGGTATCGGACACAGTGTGAAATCCATAGTATTTTTCTAGGGTTGCTGTAACAAAGTACCATAGACTGGGTGGCTCAAACAACAGAAATGTATTGTCTCGCGATTCTGGAGGCGGGAGGTCTCATTGAAAGTCCTGGTGCGGCTTTATTTTGTTGCAGGCTTCAACGTGTCGGGAGGGTTGGTTTCTTCTTTCTGCTGGGCTTATAGATTGCTGTCTTCTCCCTTTGTGCTCACATGGTCCTACTTCTGTGCTAATCTCCTCTTCTTATGAGGACACCAGTCATACTGCCTTAGGGCCCACCCTAATGACCTCATTTAACCTTAGTTACCTCTGTAAGGACCAAATTTCCAAAAATGGTCACATTCTGAAGTACTAGGAGTTAGGACTGCAGCATATGGATGTCGGGGTGGTGGGGAGCAGTTCAGTCCGTAACAGTGCATCTTAGCAAATCTGACTCCCCCAGCCCCCAAGGAAATGGTCCTTTTCCTACGTGCTTTCCTGGATGTTGAAGAACCAGACCCCAGCGCCCCCTGTGTGAGAAGGAGCTTTGCCTTCTGAAACTGCCGACGCATTTTGAAACTAAGAAAAAAAAAGGTGCTAAAAATCTATCTACTCAGAATCATATCCTTTGCTATTTGGTCCTTTTGCACGCTAAGAAATTTTTGAAAGTGACAAAGCAATTTGGAAATATTTAAGTTTTAAAAGAGCAAAAAGCAGTCCCCAAAAGAAGCCACCTCCTTGGCTCCACTTCCTTCAGAGGGATTGTCCCTGTAATTTGGAACCATCTCAAGACACACTCTACCAATGGGGGCAGGGGGCAGACGACAGGAGGCCCCAAAGCTGCTCACACACCAAGTGCAGGCACAGTGAGCAGCAGTAGCAGAAGCATCTTGAGAAGCAGCAGCTAATCCAGGATCTAAACAGCAAGGAGGGTTGGAGAGCTTTTGGAAGCAAATTTGTAGCCAGGAGATTCCTCTATTCTCTTGACATAGAGTTGAAATGTGTGCTCAGAAAAGATCTGCCCGTTCACCAAGGCAGCAAGACTAGGTCTAATGCTGGGGCAGGGGAAGGACCCAAGGCCACTGCGCACACAGATACTTTATTAGAAAAACCAGGACCCGGCTGGGAGTCAGTGTAGAAGAGAGAGCCCAGGAGCTGATCAGAGCAACCATTGCTTGAAAAACGCAGCGGCAGGCGGGCTGAACCTGAAACATGCATGGGCAGCACAGTGATGGAAGACTTTTCTTTCTTTTCTGGTTCTCTGGCTTTAGTCAAATAGCATAAAGCACCTTCTCTCTTGAGCCTCAGTTTCCTCGTCTTTAAAACGAAGATGGTAGTAGCACGAATTGTTAAAGGAGCTGTGCGGACTCAATTAAACAAGCTGTGAAGTGTGCTTAGTGCACTCATAAAAAATTAGCAGTCAATACTAACCTTGGCCGTCGATGTTCAATTATCTAAGATGACACTCCATCAAAAGCTGTCCACTCTAGGAAAGGAGAGGTGGCAATGCCTGGGAGGACACGGGGCAGGCTCCCTGGAGAAAGTGACACTGCACATTGGATGCGGAGGAGCCGAGAGGAGAGGGAAGGGTAATCTGGTGGGGGTATAACCTGGGCAGGAGTTGAGCAGCAGAAGCCCCAGTAGGGGGTGGGAGGTGATAAGTAAATCAATCCACTGAATGAATGGCCCTTCCAACATCATGTCACCTTCTTCTACTTAGAAGTACCCATGAAGTGGACAGAAAAAGACCGAGGGCCCTTTATATAATTCAATCTAAGTTTAGCTTTTAAATATCGAGGCTGATGGGGGCGTGTTGTAACATAAATCTCGACAGATGTTTCTCCTCCTTGAGAGTCCTGGTGTGGCTTTATTTTCCGGAAGCCCTTCTTAATGAAAAAGCCATTTCGCCCCTTGAACCACGTGAGGGTTCTCTGGGGCTCTGAGAGAGTGCCAATTTCCGTGCTCAGCAGCGACATTTCTGATCACGTACTTTGCCTGTCTTGTTGGGGGTAGGAGCAGAGGCTGGCACAGGAAACTCAAGCAAGTTTTTCAGTTTCTCAGGTAACTTCCTAGTGACCTAGATGAGTCATTAAATGTCTTTGTGTCTCGTTTGAGTTCTGCAAATGGGTCTGATGAGGTTCTAGACGAGCTCGCCTCCTAATTACCAAGTTCCTGTTCAGAATCTTTGAACGCGTCAGAGAGGTACCATAAGACACAGCACAAGTGTTCTTAGTTTAATGACATGAAGCAACTATTTTTTATTATTTTATTTTCTGATAGGAACTGTGTGATCTTACCATTTCATACATGCATGCAAAACATTTTCCCACATTACCTCAAAAATTTTTTCTGACTCCCATTCTTCAGAGAACTCTCCAGAAGCTGCCCTGTTGCGTGAACAGATATTAAAATCTGCAAAATACTTTTCCTACAAGACCTTGAGCTCCCTTGTCCCTTCTCCTTGGTGCCACCAATCTCCTGCTTTAGTCTTTTTGCTGGGTAAAATAAGCCTCAAGTGATCTGTCTTTCTTAGCCTATTTCCCCCCCAAAAAATGTGATAACTATGATGCTCTAGAGTGGTAGAAAGGGAGCATTTCTTTTAACAGCTTTGCAGACCCTGAACCTAATTGGGGTGCTTTAGGAGAACTACAGAAGCTTCCTGAACACAAAACAGAGTTGAAAATCTCCTGCAACCTTTGACATGCTGGAAAAGGATACTCAGAAACTCCTCTGGATTGCACAAATGTCCCTTTTGTTCGAGAGACGTGCTCTCCTACTCTCTTAGCTTTCTGACTCTCTCTCTCCCTTCCTCTTCCCCTCTTCTCTCCTGATAACACAGAATGAAACCAAAGAAGGGAAAGAAGGAAGCTAAGATGGAGAAGTAAACCAGGTATCCAAAAGATGATTGAAATGATGCATCTTATTACAGTGACATAGAGAGTGTAAAGCTCTTGCTGGGTTTATCAGTGAGAATTGTGTTTGACTGCACATAAAGGAAAGTCAGACTACAGTGGCTTAAGCAGCTGGGCATTGTTGTGTCCCGTGTGATAGTGTGACAGGAGTAAGCAGCCCAAGGCTGGTGCGTGAAGCCGGGATGCTCCATGTTTTCGTTGAACCGTGCTACACCTGTGGCGAGATGGTCCACACCACAGATCTGTCCAGGCAGGAAGGAGATGGGAGGTCTCAAACTCTTCTCTTTGTGGGGCTTCGTTTTTTCACTCAGGAAAGGAAGCCCTTCTCTGCAAACTTCCCCTTACATATCTCATAGGTCAGAACCATGTGACAAGGCCTCTGGCTGGAAAGTCCTTGGGACAATGGAGTTGTCGCTGTCAAAGAGTGGAGGAAAGCAGAAGAGAAGGTGGTTGGGAATGGATCTCCAGGGAGCCCAGGGCAGCAGCCGCCATGGCAACAGGCCGTGCTTTCCTGATGATAGCTCTCGTCTCATTTGTTTTCCTTGTCAGCAGTGCTTTAAGAATACATGCAGAGTAACTCCAAGTTCTTCCCTCCATCCTTCTTGGAAGTTTCAGATGAATGCTAGGGGGAGGGGGAGGGCGATATCTATTCTTAATTTACTGAAAACAAAATAGGCAGAAGATGGGATGGGGCGGGACAGGGAGCTGGATAAATGGGAGTCAAGGTCACACCTATTTTCAATGTCAAAGCCCAGAATCCCACTTGACTCTGTGACAATGTTAGAAAAGAAAAACAGACAGCCTTGGATCAATGGGGAGTGTCGCTTGCCTAAGAGCCACCACACCTGGCCATGGGATTGACGCGCCTATCAGTGACTTGAAATAGTTTCCTTTTTTCTCTTCCTCACTCTTTTGAATTCTCAAAACCCCATGGCCCAACATTTTTTTTTTAAAGAGAATTCTTTTCTATAGAATTTCTTGAGAGAAACTTCCTTTTAAGTTATTTTCCTTAAATTTCCCTAAAGATGTTTTTATCTTTGACAGAAACATGACAACCAGATAATACCCCTCTATGTAGGAGATAGAACACTTATTCATACCTTGTATTTCTACGAGTTTCAGATTATTTTTGCTTCATAATTACTGGCCCTGTGTACTTCCTGAGGTTGCATGTGGATCTCTCTCCCAGCAAGTCAAAGCCTTGTTTCAAAAAGGAAAATCTTTATTCAGTTTTGCTCTGAACTAGAAATAATACAAATCTTTCATTTTGTTTTGCTACAAAATTGGTGTTCATTGAGAGAATTGTTGACTTCGTGTGACACTGCCCTCCTAGCCCAGAGTCCTTATGTGTCTATTTTTGGATGGACTTCTTGTTAAACAGTGAGCTCCTCCAGACATTTTAGGGGGCCCCCAATGTACAAGGTCACCAAAAATAGAACTCTCGGTTGGCTAGTTGGGTTTGCTCAACAGCTCTGCCAATTTCAAGACTGATGCTTCTTTGTGTAAACTCACACCCCATGTTCAATTGATTCTAAGTCAAGGCCTCAACTTGTCAAGTCTTGAAACCATGTCCATTGGGAGAGAGAAATCGGTGGCTCTGACATCTTACAAATCTTCTTTAGCTTCTTTGCCAGCCATCCAGCTTTTACTCCTAGTCTTTTGGATGCTTTCTGTGAAGACTATGATTCTAAAAAGAACCTTTTCTGATCTCTGATGGTGGATGAAATTATTAGATATGTGCAATAAACAAACCAAATATAGCCTGGGAGCACCACAAAGCAAGATTCGGTCTCCGCTTCTCCTTGAGAGCTATATTGTCCTGATCAGCCCTTAAGTTCTTCTGAAAATGTATAGGATTTCAGATACTGTTTTTCATTATTTGTAAATCCTAAAGAAAGATTTAAAAAATATTGTAGTAGTCAGCTTGCCAGCTGGGGTATGTTTAAAAGAGCCTATAAAGGTCAGTGAGAATGCCATACACACGACATGGTATTCTGTGGTCACATGCCATCTTTGATCTTTGGGTGAGTTTTTTAAGGGACACTAAACGTACTGTCAGAGCTGCTCTCTCATTGCTCAATGTAGGAGCAATTTCCTTCTGCTCTGCACAGTTTTTTAACTGGTACAGTCTTTGATGTTTATTTTTTATTATAGCCTCAAATGTGCAAAAGAAAATGTAGATTAAATAAAGTAAATTGGTTGGGGTGCCATTTTTCCAGTAGCAGTGTTAATGCCAACCACAATTTGCTGCTCTTTATTACGCAGCTTCTGTTGGCACTTTGAACTCTGTGCAACCAGCCCCTCGTTCCACACCATCTGCAGGCTGCATCTGTTCAGCCCCAGCTACCTCGCTAACAGTCACAGCTGAAGTTGACATTAACCCACTTTGAAAGTATGTAACTTATAAAATCTGTAACTGCATGTAGATATAAAACCCATGCAGGGGTCTGGAGCAACTCCAAGGAAGGGAAAATAGCTATTTAAGAGAGTTTTCTGTCTCATCTTAGCCCTTTTCAGCACTCACATACATATGTAACATGGCGGGAATGGACAAAAATGAAATTATAGTGAAGGCACTGGCAGGTATGGACAGAAACTCACACTGCTATTTGATTATTATTGAATGCACTGTTTACAAAGATCAGACTGGCTATTACTCCTAAAGTCCTATAGGAGAGGAACAATGATTAAACAACCTTAACCAAATACTAGGAGTGTGCAGAGTCTGGGGTCATATAAAGAAGTATGAAAGCCAACAATGGAAATTCTGTTCCACGGTCAATCATCCTACATCATTGCTTCATCTTAAAAAGAAAAAAGCAGGGGCTGGCCCTGTGGCCAGGTGGTTGAAGTTCTGTATGCTCTGCTTCGGTGGCCAGGGTTTGTGGGTTAGGATCCTGGGTGCAGACCTATTCCACTCACCAGCCATGTTGTGGAGGCATCTCACATACAAAGTATAGGAAGATTGGTGCAGATGTTTGCTCAGGGCTAATGTTCCTCAAGCAAAAACAAAAAAAAAAGGATCGGCAATGGATGTTAGCTTAGGGCAAATCTTCCTCATCAAAAAAAAAAAAAGCTATGCTTCCCTCCACAACCACAACATAGGTTGCGCTCAAAACAAAACGATAATTGTATTATAGAGGTGGATGAATCTGTTTAAACAACAAATGAACCATGAGACATATGAACTATGAGACATTGTCTTCTGTGAGGGTTTCTAAGTTATACACGTATGTGTGAGTGTGTGTGTTTCCTATATATAGTTATATATATAAAGTTTTATGTAGTTTCATTTGGCATCTAAAACTACATAATGGGATAACTCTATGTATACAAGTATATATATATTTATTTTTTTTCAGCTGGACTGATCTTAGCCATCTCTCTGCCTTAGGGCACTAGAGACATTCTCTTGGCCAAGATCCCCCAGCTGGTCAGTATCTGAGTCAGAACCAGGACCTGGGCCTCCTCGGCTCCTGTCCCCTAGGGTTTTGCAGATACTGGACTTATGTGGCCAATTCCACTTGGGAGTCTAAATAATCAGCAGGCACCTCTCCTAATCCTCCTGGATTACTCTTGCCTTGGTCAGAACCACAACCCCTTACAGGCCAAATCCCTCTCACTGTGTGGAAACATTACGTAGAGGAATTTCCATGGAGTCCGGACCCTTAAGAATTCCCTTAGGGCATGTTAGGAACAAAGTTGCCTGCAGAAGAGCCCATGGCCCTGCGCCAGTTCGAATGCTTGCTCCTCGCCTGTGGGTGGAAGGTTCTCTCTCACCCTAAACCCAGCACCGCCCTCACTAAGCACCACCATATGCCCGCCACCCCCTTAGGCAATCCTACGGTTAACCAGCTTGGTTTAGATGAGCTTCTCTGGTGAGATCTGAACAGCCAGAAGAACAGCAAATGTGCGTGTTCCTGCAGAGGGAGGCAGAGAGGGCCTCGGCCAAGGCTGCCAGCCTGCAGCTCCCCGAGGAAGCCCTGGGAAGAGGGAGAATGCTGTCTCTGCACAAAATTTGAACCCAGGCTACGAGTCCCATCTGGGATCTCTGTGCTCACAGCGCTCCTGATGCAAAGCTCTTACACTCACAAGTGGCCTCCCTCAAAGTCCTTTCTCTCTGTCCCCCTCTTCCCCCCCTCATGCTCGCACACACACATGCATATGTTCATGCACACGTGGAAGCCAGCACTCAAAATTCACATGCTTTACAGAATCCACTGGAACTTCCTCTCATGATGTACTGAATCTGACCAAGCTTTTTCTAGGTGGAGCAGGAACTGCTCAACGTCAGGACAGTAATTTCCATATTCTCTTGATCGCATCACATAGAAGTAAAACTTACTTAGCATCCCCCCAAACTGGTGCATAGTTATTTACGTATAAATTACACGCCTGCGCTATTGTATTGATATAATATAATTATAGTATGTGCGTTATAAAACACATCCCCAAAATAGAAACTAAAATAAGGTAAAAATTAAAAATGCAGGTCATGATGTTTTTTCCTTCCCCTCCGTGAACACCTCAGTTTGAATCAGAAAGTTGCCAGATAACTACGAATTTCGTGTCTTGCTAACTGGGACTCAGCTTCCACCCACAGATCTTTATTTCTTTGCCTGGAAGCTTTGATGGATGTTTCTGTATAAACTCCACTCCAGAAGGAATCGTGCATTCTTGACCACTGGCTCCTTTCCTAGGAGCTGTCTTTGCTGGGGAGATCAGGAGAAGGACAGACCTGACCAGCAAGGGGCGTGGGGAACAGGAAGCCCAGGGCTTTGAGGTCAGGTCATTGGTTTCTACCCCATCATCAGCACCTACCCCCCGAGGTGACTCTGAGCCATTTACACAGTCTTGCAGAGCCCCAGGTTTCTCATCTCTAAAGCAGGCGCCATGATCCCTACTTTGGATGGCTGTCAAGAGGATTTGAAATGACACATAGGAAGCAATGGACACATAGAGGAAGTCAATAAATAAACACTGGGGCCAGCCCGGTGGCACAGTGGTTAAGTTCACATGTTCTGTTTCAGTGGCCCAGGGTTTGCCATTTCAGATCCCAGACTCGGACATGGCACCGCTTGGCACGCCATGCTGTGGTAGGCATCCCACATATAAAAAGTAGAGGAAGATGGGCATGGATCTTAGCTCAGGGCCAGCCTTCCTCAGCAAGAGGAGGAGGATTGGCAGCAGTTAGCCCAGGGCTAATCTTTCTCAAAAGAAATAAATAAATAAGTAAACAGTAACCCTGAAAATGCCACTGAAGTTGCATAGAACTGAGGCCGGGACAGGAGAGTAACCTCTGCTAAGCCCAGAACCTGGCCCTGTAGCTGTGCCAAGAACCAGGAATGTATTAGGATAAAAAAATTGAGTCCACTCCTCTCACCACGGAGCAGAGCAGAAAGGATCCCAGTGCTCCTCGGCAGAAGATTGGGCTCAGGAGTATTAAAACTGATCATCGTCATAGCTGGTATTTATTGAGTATATAGTATGTGCCAGCACTGGCACTACGCCAAGCGTTTTCTTGCGTTGCCTCATTAAATCCTTTGCCCAGACCTGTGCGTAGGTGCTCTCATTACTAATCCTGTTTTGTTGAGGCAGCGTGGCATGCAGAGGTTCGTAACCTGCTGCAGGTTAGGCTGCTGGAGAATAAGGGACCCGGGTCCGAATGGAGGTGTCAGCCCTGCAGAGCCCACCTCTGCCTGTCGGGAGAGAGTGGGTGTTACCATTCTCTTGGTTTGACACACCAGAGATCCGAGCCTTATGGAGTTAGAGACTTGCCACGGCCCACAGACAGCAGATGACACTGGGGTGGGGGGCGCTGAACCTCAGTTGGCTTCAACTCGGGGTGCCATCCACTGTCCTGAACTGCTGGCATGGCTCTAGATGCATTCTGTGGCTTTGGGTCCCCACTGTCGGTGTCAATGCCTCCTCTGCCCGTTAGTTTCATGCTCACGGCCCCTCCCCATCAAAGCTGCCCCCGAGGGAGACAGTCAGTGGTTCCAGGGCGGTTCACAGGGGGCGCTTCTCTATGCCAGTGCTCAAACTCCAATGTGCATCTGAATCATCTGTGCCCAAGATGTTGGAGAGATGCTGGCTTGGTGGAGGGGGGAAAGAATCATTTGTCTTAATTTATCAGTCTAGGGTGGGACTAGAGGAGGGCAGCAAGACACTTCCTAAAAAACCTTAGGAAGGCACTCACTCTCGGGGCCATGTAAGGCTGACCCTATGCCATGACCTTGAGAGACAGCACCTCCTTAAATTTTGTGTCCTAGGTGCCTCTCTGGCCCTAGCCTGGTCCATGTCCTGTGACTCATATACAGAAGAACCCATGGAAGGATCCACCAAATAATCAGGGGCTTCACACCAGAGTCTGTCCTTCAGGAAGCCAGGGAGCCCTCTGGGAGCCAGAACTGCCACAGGTTCGCGGCCAGGGTTTTCAGTGAGACTCTCAGCAAACGCTCACATCCAAGTAGTTCTTCCTGTGCTTGGGATAAAAATTTGACCCAGAAGGAGTTGATTCAGCTGTGACAGCAAGAAGTGGCCTCCAGCCCTCCTGTAAATAGGACCCTCCACCAGGAGCCAGGTGCATAGCTGGAGACCCTCTCGCTGGTGAGCCCCTGAGAATAGTCTCTCCATCCTTCTGCAGAGACATTTGTAATCTCAAAAGTCTGCATCATGAGCCCTCTGACATCATTATAATTCCTTTTTTCAAGTAGGTGGGTTTGAGGTTTTCTTTTTTTCTCTTTAACGTTATTTGTATAAAAGGCATTTCTCATCTGATTATTCTACAACCAGTTACCACAGAGTCACAGAAAGTTCCTTCCCTTTCTCCTTGGGCTCCACAGGGCAAAGACGCAATAATTAATTACATTTCCCCCCAAAGCCACCTCCCAGCCAGCGAGAGTCCCCTACTCACGGGCAAATATAGGGAGCCTGCCAGCCTCTGGCTGTTGCAGTGTAAACAGCTTAATGGGAACAGATTAAAAGGTGCTCGAGCTAATTATTCTCCACAATAAAAAATAATAATAAACCAAGAAAGTTCTCTTGGAAAGGTGATTCTGAGATACCTCAAAAGAGTTGCTTTCCTTATGCGAAGTGTGCGATTGACAGGGAAATACAAACTCCGCGGTATAAACTAGAGATTATATTTTGAGAATCTTTGTTACTCAGAAAACTCCCTTTTGTGCTTATTTAGCACCTTCTGCATACACCCCAGAGCCAGGTCATCTTCCTTCGTTGATGTCCACTTGACCTGCAGGCTTTGGTTCTTTCCGAGGAGTCCTCACCCCGGCCCACGCAGACACGCCCACAGAGGCCCCCTTCCTGCCCTTTTGGGTAACAGGTTTCACCTCAACCATATCAGTTTAGGATCAAACACGTCATTTACACAGAAACAGCTGGAGTCGTTTCAACCAGCCTCATCTCTCTATTCCGCTTTTCAATAAAGACCACGCCGCCTGAAGGAGTCGAAAGCAGAGAGGACCCTTGGCACCCGCCCCATAGATGAGCCTGGAAATTCCTGCTGCCTGGGCCCCTGACGGGTTCTTGACGAGGAGTTGACACGAAATAAGAGTGACAGGGACGACTCTACCGCTGGCTCAGTGAGGTTGGGTGCCCTTCACAGTGTTATTGAGAAGGACTATAGTTTGTGCAGTAAAGTTAGGTGATAATTAAGTTATTGCTTATAAATAAAGGAGAACAACCAGCATTCGCCAAGCACTCACAATGCATCGGCCATGTTGCCTCCATCATCTCTTTTAATCAAAAACCTTATGAGGTAGGTACAGCTCTTAATCCCCATTTGATAAAAATACAAAGGAAAAGGAAGCAAAGCAGCCCAGGTCACATCACTCCTATGAGGGAGAGCCCTGCAGGAGTCCAGACTCTCTGACTTACCCACTCCCATCCTGTGACTCAGTGGCAGGAGAGTGATGGACCCAGCCTGTGGGGTCTGAGAGCCTGTGTGCAAATGCCAGCTCTGCCCTTCCTGCTGAGTCCCCTTGGGCAGACTGCTGACCCTCCCTGGGCCTCCCTTTACTCATCTGAACAGCATGATGAGGATGATGGCAATGGTCACCACTTAGGTTGCTGTTGCGTTAGAAATGCTGGAATGCTGCCTGACACACTTTAAACCTGGAGCTGACTTTTCCCATTGTAATGGGCTTTTCCTGTCCACCTCATCTGCCTTCTATCTTAAGATATTCTGCCTGACTTTCTCATTTTCCTCATCACATAAACCAAATCCAAAAAGTGAACCCCAGTTCCATCATTCACGTGAGCGCACATGGGTGTGTAATGTATCCTTGGGGACATCATTTTACTGCTGGCAGCAAGTGGCTGATGTATGGAATGTATGGGATGAGGCATGGTCTGTGGCAGAAGGAGCCTCGGGCTGACTCGGCTCCCAGCTCTGGCTGTGTGTGACTTTGCACCATTATCTTCTACTCCCATTTCGCTCTGACATTCTAAGTGAAAGACATGGTGTAGGCTAAGAATTTGCCCTCTGTTAACTCTAGGCAGGGTTTCTCAACCCCACCACTGTTGACATTGGGGACCGGATCATTCTTTGTCGAGGGGGCTTGTCTGTGCATTTTAGGATGTTTAGCAGCATCACTGGCCCCCACCCACTAGATGCTAGTGGTACCACCTCCCCAAGTTGTGACAACCCAAAATGTCTCCAGACATTGCCAAATGTCCCCTGAGGCAAAAACCACCCCTGTTTGAGAACCATGGCTCCAGAGAAACCTTAGGAACCAATGCAATATTGTTGCTTCCTATTTATTTATGGGCCAAGGAAATAAAAGAGTGGTGATTTTGAGCCCCTCCAACACAGCTGCATCCCCTATCCCTGGCTTTACCCCTGCTGCCACTCTTGTCCCCTAATGCTGGTTCAAGCTGTCCAAAAAACTGACAGTCCATGAGTAGGGGCCTTGAAATTAGGGTGATCAGCTGTATTCCCATAGTCAAGAGCAGAAAATAAAAGTCATCTGTGACTCCAGTCTCCTGGGGACAAACAAGAAAGAAATGACATACTGGGATTGCTTTCTAGAGGAAGCCAAGGCTGTTAACCTGATCTTCAATGGGTTTTTACTGAAAACCTGGGGCAAAGGAGGAAAAATTAGGTACTCCTGGAACACTCCTCCAGGTCGGTTTGATTGATGTACACATCATTAAAATTCAGAAGAAAGAAGTCATCCCATAGGAAGTGATGAGAAAGCGTTGTTGGAATGTCAAGTTTCATTGAACAAGCACTATTATGTAGCATTTATCACAGGCCAGGCCCTGTTTTAAGTGCCTTACAAATAGGAACTTATGACATTGTTGTCACCTATACAGTGGGGACAATTAGTCTCCTCATTTACACATGGGTAGCTGGGGCACAGAGTGGCTGAGAGATTTGTCCACACTCAAACAGCTAGGAAGCGGCACGGCTGGACTCAGCCTTAGCCTGGTTTTGGATCTTGAGCGCTTAACCACTAAACTGTGCGTATTCTCAAGAGGGTGTGACCTGGGCACACGTCTCCTTTGGAATAAATTCAAAATGAGTGATCTTAGTCTCCGATTACAGTCGTCATGAGAAGCAGAACCATGATTTGATAATGAAAGAGCCCTAAACTCTTTTAAAACTGTGTTTGAAGCATAGTGCTGCAATTCTGAATCCTTCCAGTGCCTGATTTTGAATCACTCATTTTCCTTCCGTTTTCATAATGAGATTGTCAGCATGTCTTTGATGAAGACTCCTGAAACCTAGAAGGGAGATAATCAAAAAGACCAGGTAATGATAGGTTCCAAGACCTCCAGATCTTGAAGATTTAGTCAAAAGTTTCAGAAATCCCCAAGCATATTCAATTTCACTTTTCTACATGCTGGTTTCAAATCCCCTCTGGAAGGATACTTCTCTATGCTCCTTTGCACAATTTCCATTGCCCTCATAATTTCTGGTAGTAGGGTCATTAGAGCCACCCAATGGCGCTGTTGTTCAGTGGAGGGAAGTCGTTGTACAGGTTGTAAGTCCTGGGACGTGTGTCTTCACGGGGTGCTGAGGGAACAGAGAGCTGGCCTCCCCACATCCTCATCACAGACAAGGGTGGACACAATCTATGTCTGCTCCCTGGAGCAACAGGGCTACCAGAGTGATGTTCTGATGACCAAGTCTTCCAGGATGCCAATTGGGAACTCATGCAAGTAGCCACATTCTAGTTCTGGCTCCTTTTTGTTCTGTTCATGTATCTACTGTATCATTTACCAACATGTAATTCAAGGTTTTCTGTTTATAAGTGTATTCTCCCAGAGACTCAGTTCTTTGAGAGATAAGTTCTTTCTTCTTTTTACTCCCAGCACCTGGCAGGGTGTGGGCATGCAACAGATGTTGGATGGATGGATGGATGGATGGATGGATGGATGGTTGGATGGATGGTTGGATGAATGGATGGTTGGATGGATGAATGGATGGACAGATGGGAAGATGAATAGATATATGGATGAAGCTCCATCCATCTTGTGCTTTACCACTGAGGTGTAGAAACTCCAACAAGTCTGAGCAAAAGAGGCCACAGTAGTCTCTCTACCGCACAACAACAGCAGGGAGCAAGTAATTAGGATGTTCACCCAGACTTGTCTCCTCACTTAACTCCCGTGATGAGCTAAGAATAGGAAGCCATACATGAGAATATTAGAGCAAAGAGGAGCAGGCGGCATGGAACTACTTCCACATCTATCCAGAGCATTGGGCTGGAAGTCCTGTGGTTATCCATTGTGGGAACCTGGGCAAGCATGCAAAGAGATGCACATGAGAAATACCACAGAGTCAAGGCGCTGCTTTCTGTTCCTGAGTTGACTGGTTTGTGCTTTAAATCAAATACTTATACAGAAAAATAAACGTCTGTGAGCAAGAGAGTTCACAATCACAGGACTGATCACGAGGTCCAGTCCATTTCCAATTGGGTTACTTCTGAGACATCAAACAAAGAACAACGGAAAGAGTGCCTTCTAGTCCTCTGTTATCTGCTCAGAGACCTTTTTCATGGGAAAACAATCATTTTTTTCCTCAAAAAAGAGAAATAGTGGAAAAATAGAAGAAGTTTGGTAAATAAAATACAGTAGACTTGTCATTAAGTTCTTGGTCTTGCCTATTTCGGTGAAGCCTCTGGAAGCTGAGTGGGTACATGGACTGTCCTGCTGGATGTCTGGCCCATTTTGCCCAGCACTCTTTCTCCATCTCTCTCAACTTATGGGAAAATTTTCTTCAGTGAAATGTTGGGCAGGTGATATTGCACATGTGTGTTCTCCATTCCATTCTGGGACCTTCAGCATTTGTCAAACGATTGCAGTATCTGGTGTTCCTGACCACCCCTGACCATTCCCCAAAGCCCCTCTGTCCCTAAATCCCCCTTCGCCAGGCCTGGACCTTGGTCATCTGGAAGCATCCTCCTTTACTCATAGCCACATCTGCATCTAAGAGGGATTCTGTCAAGGTTGGGCCTCATTCTTTGTCCCATTCAGGAATGTTCCTTAATGGAGCCTCTGTCCAAATAAATGCCTTCTTATCTTTGTAATTTTCATCTTTTCCCTTAAGATTGGGTCTCCTGGTTCCTTTTCCACGGGTCTACTTGTTCAGTTTCCTTTTTCATTTATTTCAATCATATATCCAGAACTTCTTGCCAGAGTAGTTCTGTCTCATTACTTTTCCAATTTTCTTTTCCATGCTTATCACATTCAAATATCTTAAATCAGTGGTTCTCAACTGGAGGGGGAGGAGGAGGGATGAGGGGATGATTTTACCCCCAGGCCACATTTGACAATGTCTAGAGACATTTTTAGTTGTCATAACTGGTGGAGGAGTAGGAGAGGTGTACTGGCATCTAGTGGGTAGATGCAAAAGATGCTACAAACATCCTACAATGCACAGCACACCCTCCACAACAAAGAATTACCAGGCCCAAAATGTGAATAGTGAGAAGGTTGAGAAATCCGACCTTGTATCATCACCAGGGCGGTGGTTAGAGAGACATAGTTCTGCCCCATATGCCCTCTTGGTGTTTTAATTTCTGGAAAGTGCAACCCCTACCCCTGAAACTGGGAAAGCAATTGTGCATGTCTTCAGAGAACAAGTACGCATCAAAGGGTAGATGGAGAACCTTTCAGTTCTTAGAAATTAGGGGGGCAGTGCTCACTTAGGGCTCTCCAAAGCCTTTCACAGTCTGGTATCTATTGTAGGCACCTTAATACTATAAAAGAGGATCCTAATCTCTGTCTTATGTGGAAGAGGAAGTTATCACCTTAAACGGATGATCTGAAGACTATCGTAAAGACTTTGAGTATCAGAGAAAAAGGAAGAAGATAAAAGACAAGACAACTCAGCATAAAGTCAAGGCTGGAGACAGCATTTAGAGACAACAGATCACAGGCTGGAGGGAGGAGATAAGGAGAAGGCAGGAGACTCAGGAACAGAGTCAGGGGGCACCACTGAGCTGGTGAGGAGGATGACCAGCTGGCCAACAGGGCTATGCCTGGACCCCAAGAAGGAAGAGATTTTTACAGAGGCCAAAGGATTCCCTTAAGAGAGAGGCTAAGGATTGGAGGGGAACAGGATGAGCCAGGAAGATCAGGGGGCAGGTGGTTGGGACTGTTGGGAAGGTGCCTGGAGCACCAGGAAGCATTCCTCCAGGAAATACACTTGAAGTAAGGGGCAGGGAACTATGTGTTACTAGCACCCACTGTGGGCCAGGCTCTCGCAGGCGGTCTCCATACATTATCCCATGTACCTACCCAATGCCTCTTGAGCTAATATTGTTATGCTTACATTGAAAGCAAAAAATGGAGTCTCAGAGTTTAGATAACAAAAACAAGAATTTCGAAGTTTAGGAGGATTAAGAAAGAAAACCAAGTGGCATGGCCAATAACACTGGCTGTGTCAGGATTAAAACCGAGGTATGTCTATTGCTTTCCACTAAATCCTGAATATACCACCATTCTTTCAGTCTGCTTAGCTATATGTAGTGCACAAAACGTCCTCTAACTTGAGCTTGGAGTGGGCCCTTGAGCTGACCACCAACTGGGCAAAAAAAATGGAGGGAGGCCAGCTGGAGCAGAAAAGACAGTGGGGAGAGGCCGTCCAAGAGATCCATCATGGGCGGATGAGTGTGAAAAGCCAACAGCCATCCTTTGGCTCAGAGACTTGATCATCTGGATTTCAAGTAGAATGGAAACCACATTTAACAAAAAGAAATTCCTCCTTCAATTCATACAGCAGACACGTGATGTGGAGGTCCACAGTTCCTTCTTCCGGCTTCCTCTGTGTCTTTCATGACCGTGTATCCAGATTCTCAGCCCTCTCACCACCACTCCAGTTTCCCTTCCCAGCTTCTTCTGATCTTAGAACCACAGTGCGCCTGGTTCATCACACTCTATAAAACACGGTAGTGATGACCCATCAGGAAATTTACAGAATGGCTGATGTGTGCATGACCCCATGTTAAGAAAATGGCCCGGAATACAAAGATTATCTGGCATGAAACAGCCCTCAAGGAGCTTACTGTCTAGGAAGGAAGGCAAAGCCCAAGCATGAGAACTAGTCAGGAAACAAAATGGAAATTGAATACCATGGCACAGATACCAGAGCCATCACAGACCAGGAGAAGAATGAGTTGCCGAATGAGAAGCTGCGGTCTGAGGAGGGCTCGGAGAGGAAGAAGTCACTTTCTACAGGGCGGGGGAAGACAAAGGAGATGAAAGGAATGAGGCAGCCAGTCAGGCTAGTTCAAGCAATGCTCACAAATGAAGAGGCCAATTCAGCTCCCTAATCAACAGTGAAATTGAAGTCAGATCTTTGAAAGCCATGGCAGGAAGGCTGGCGTTGAACTTGCAGACCAGGGGGTCCTGAACTTGACAGTACATAAGAATCCCCTGGAGTATTTGTTAAAATGTCTGGGGCCCCTCTGATGGTGACAGACCCGAGGGCCCAAGAATCTGCATTTTAACAGCCCCGTGATCTTTGTTGTACTTTGAGAATAGGAAGCCTTTGACTGGTTTTGATGAAGTCAAATGGAATCTTCATGAAATTTCAGAGTTTAGCAAAATTTAGCAGAACTTATTTCTACATCTAACAACTAGCACCTCCTCTGGTGGGACCTAGAAATTCTAGATGGTGAGTCCTTTCTTGGGACTTTACTCACATACTGTGGATTTTCTAGTCTAGTCTCAGATTGAAGACCATACTTGCTGCTAATTAAATGTGACTCAAACTCATATATTTTAAATTGCATGCCACAAGATCCTGAAGTTAATCTGAGATCAAATTGCATCTAGAATATTCAAATACAGCCTCCAAATTCTGTACAGCTCTACAAAACTATACAGCTTCTGAAAAACGTGGACATGCGTAAATTCCAACTGTGAGATGCAAACATTTTCATCAATAGGAAAGACCCTGACTGGGTTGGGGTTTTGTGTTTTTATTTATTTGTCTCATCCCACCCCTCCCCCACCATCTCGGGGCTCAGAACCTAATCTAGACTCTCCTGAATCCCTGAGGGTGTTTCCAATTGGGATTTTAAAAAACCCTTAACTCTTTCAAACTTTCCTTTCCTCTGGAGCATAAAGGAACTTCCTTCTCCATTGGTAAGGTGGCTGGTGGTAAACCAGAGCCACAGGAATAAGTGCATCTTGGCTGAGACACTTGTAGGGCACCCACTAGGCTTCACTCTGGTGTGGAACCCTCTGCACGTGGCTTGTAGCCTATACAGAGACTGGCAACGAGAAATTGATGGAGAATGATCGGATGGGAATCTCCCAGAAGCTTGCCATTCAAAGTCTGGTCTTCGGACCAGTGGCGTCAGCATCTCCTGGGACCTTTGTACAAGTGCAGAATCTCAGGCCCCAGCCCAGACCTGCAGAATCAGTCTGCACTTTCACAAGAGCCCCTGCAATTTGCTCGCACATTATGCTTGGAAGAGCGTTGTCTTAAATCTCCAACCTGCTTCCCATGATTTGGGCCTCTGTGTCTCAGGAGGCCTGCATAAACGGGGCAGGAGAATCAGGTGCAGAGGGTGGGGTGGGGGCCCCGCATTTCACTCCCTCCTGCCTCCTCACCACTCTCGATACTTTCCCAGCGGCTGCACCTGCAGGGGTGTCGCTGCTCTGGGAAGCTTCTTGAAACAGACCCCCAGCCTTGCCTCTAGGGTGGGGCTGCACTACCTCTTTTCTCTCTAAGAGCCTGGGATGCTGACAGCCTCAGATGGAGGCATCCTGTTTGTCGAAAAATAAACCGGCAGTTAAAGCAGGGTTGCGAGAGCGAGAAAACCACAGGCCTGCGCGCCGCTGATAACACGCGGGCAGGCGGCTTTTGCAGAAGTTCCGTCGCTGCAGCGCGGGGCGCACAAGGGCCCGCGCCACCGCCTCCTTTCCTGTCTCGGCTGCTCTCGTCCCCGCCGTTTCTGGCTGTTGCTTTCTGCGTCTCTTTCAGTTACTTCACCCATTGTTTTTTCTCAAGGATCCCCTCTCTGTTCCGCCAGGAGAGATGGAGGGACGACTCCCCAGGCGGATACGCGCGGATCTCTGACGCGTATGAGGCCGAAATTTACGAGCTGTCAGGAAAGTGACACAGTTTAGGAGAAGCTGAAGTTGCTTTCTTTTCTATAGCATGCAATGCTTTGACTTGGCTTAAAAAAAAAAAAGAAAGAAAGAAAGAAAAAGAAAAAGCAATTTAGAGGAGACCCATAATACCGAAATCTCGTATAAAAGGAACCAACACCACCGCCCCCACCCCCTCAAAGTCCAATATCCAGATTGTTTTCTTTCTTGGAGTAAGCTGACCTGGCCTGATTCCATGTGGTGAATAACTAATTACCAATCTTCCCCTTTTGGGGGATATTAAAAGCTCTTTCCCCATTTGCCTGTTATCAGATAAGCAAAGCAGATGAGAAGGCAGTGGCTAACCACAGGTACACCACAGTATTCACTGGAAACCAAACGACTTGACCCTCCGAGGCAGGGGGTGTAATTGAAAATTAACCTGAAAATAGTTTCGCACGAGCTAGAAAACCCAGTGTTCTCGAATCAGCAATACGACTGCTCTGAGCGTAAAAAGAACAACCTCCCCAGCTCCGCCCCCCCGCCCCACACACACATAGAAGAGCATCTCCAGTCACAGAAAATGGCTCCTACTGGGGTTGATTGAAAGCACAGCAGGAAGAGGCCACTGTGCATCAAAGGATCCTGATCCCTGATCGTCGTGGGGTTTCCACTTTGCTTCTGTTCTGCTTCTTTGTCCAAAAACAGAGGGTAGAAAGGGGCCATATGCCTTCCTGGATCTTCCTGTATTCATGACGAATAATTACTCTGGGTGAATAAGAATCTACCTTATTTTTAAGGATTCCCAGAGCACCATATCATTTTCACATCTCCTCCTCTAGAAGCTTCATTTGGTAACTCTTTGATCAAGCAATTCCTCGGGGGAAATCGCTCCTCATGCTTAATTTGTGAGCCTGTCTTCCTATTTCTACAACCCTTTCTTCTTATATCTCGTGATGGCCTCATGCTGAATTGCCATGTACTTCTGATTGAAGCTCTTATACTTGATCCAAATCAATAGAGGGCCCCGTACCTTTGGGCTAATCCAGGTATAGACTCTTAATAATGAATAATTCAACTTATGATGAAATAAAGGAGTGAAAACTCAAGTCAAAGGATGGTTCATTCTCAGGAGGAGAGGAGGACCTGGGGCTATGAGCGAAGTGTGAATGGAAAAGTGCACAGGCTACTGGGGAGTGTTGACTGTCTCTTAAGACTGGTGTAGGAGACGGCTGTGGGAGGATATGCCGCTGCTCAGGTTGCATGGGGCCAATGGAGAGCTTTAATGCACTTAAGAAGGAACTTTCTTCAGTGGGCAATTGCCCAAATCAGTGTATGGTCATTTTCATTATTTACTTTGAAGACCTCATTGAAATTTTCTAAATGGACTTTTTTCTCATTTAAAAATTATATGCAAATCAATAAAGAGATCGTGGGTAGAAAATAATAAATCTGATTTTAACTATATATTCTGGATCACACATCTATAACTGCAGTGCCCTTCGAAGTAGTCTGCTGGGAAAAGTATGCCATCATTCCAACAGCTCCACTGTTAGCTGAAGCCTTTTTGGAGCTGCTCTTTTGAAATGACTTTCAGCGTCAGTTTAGTGGTAAATAAAACATCCTCCTGACTTTTAGATCACATCTCATTTTTGATCCAGACAAGTGTGACCAGGCTTCGTTAGCCCCTTATTTATCGCTAGTCTTGGTCTTAAATGGCTTCTGGCTGTTTCTGAAAATCAAATCCATCACTCATGTTCCAGACATTGTGATTATTCCAGAGAATATACTCCACGCTATGAATGCTCCTCTGAAAAAGGAATTCCAACTGGATGCTGAGCATTTCAGCCTCACTAGAACATAATGTAACGTTGCAAGGTGTCTCGGTTGAAGGAAGCAACATTACCAGCCCATAACTTCTTATATAGGGTTTGAAAAGTCAGCTTCAACTGACAGCCCCAGCTGGTTAAAAAGAAAACAAAAACAAAACAACAGCCAGCCTGATACACTAGCATAGTAATGCCATAGCTTTAGCTTTAGGTCAGGGCACTGAGTAGGAACTTAACTCTGACTGATCCTCACCATCTGAAAGTTAAAAGAATAGGATGCAGAAAGTGATTTAAAGTTCTGTGAAGTCTTCTGGGGAATTCCAAGAGATCAACTTTTACCCCAAACATGCTTTAATTATTAATAGCAGGCAGATAAATACGTTGTGTTGTATCAGGGTATTGGTAATACTGTAATAAAGAGATTCAAAGTCCCTGGGGCTTAAACAAGACAAAAGTATGCTTCTCTCTCTTGTAGAAGTCTGGGTAGGTTGGTATGGCATGTTCATAGTCACAAGGAACCAGGCCTCTTCTGTCCTGATGTGCTGCCCTCTGCAAAACACCTGGCTCTTACCTCATGACTCAAAAAGGCTGCTCTAGCTCCCAATATCACCTCCACTTTCAAGTCAGCAGGAAAGGAGACTATGGAAAAGGAAGATCTACTCTTTCCCTTTAAGAGCAGGCTCTGAGGTTTGCCCGAAACACTCCTGCTCACAACCCATTGGCCAGAACCTAAACAAACAAATGGGGACACCAAACCATGAGGGAAGCTGGGAACTGTAGTCTTTTGCTGTGCAGCCATGTGCCGAGCTAAATATACGTATTTATTTGTTTATTTATTTATATCTATGTATATTTATATGTAATGTAATAGCAGATATTTATATTTAATATAATATAAAACTTTATATAATATGCAAAATATACACTATATTATATAATATATAATAAAATATGTTTAATTTAATACAGAATTATATTGACATATTAATATATAAGATATGATTATATTAATAATAAAATAGAAATGTATTAATATATAAAATATTAATATATTAATGTAATGTTTTATACATTGATATATAATGTAATGTATTCATATATGTTAATATGCTGTATATTACCATCTAGTATATGACTATATAATTCATGTATTTGAGCTTCAGACTTTATATACATTATCTATATGTACAAAAGGAGCAGTCTGTGCCGTCCAGGAGCCTCTGGCACCGCGAATGCTCGCGTTCTTCTCGCTCCATCCACCCTCAGTCATGCGCACTCCCCAGCAGGCGCCCTGTGGACTGGGTTTCTGAGCTCCGCCCCCGCTTTCCCCGTGCTCAGCTCCTGTCCTGTGTATGTCCAGATGCGTTTGCGCACGGGGAGAAGCAGGGCCGCTCAGCTGGGGCACAAAGTGCGGGGAAGCCCAGCCCTGCCCGCAGGCCCCGCAGGTCGCCTGGAAGCACTGGAATGCCTGTGGCCTCTATGCGGAAAGGGGAGACAGACGAGGGTGTTGGCGGCCCACCCTGCTTGCCAATGGCAAGCAGCTGCTTTGGCCTGATCCACTTACCAAACTGGGAGGGAGAGCGAGTTACAGAAGGAGAAGGGAAACCCTTTGTGGGTGAAGACCTTCCTTCCCTCCTACATACAGCAGGGACGCATGGGTTTCAAGCATGTCATGCTTGCGTCATCTCACAAGAGTCGATGGTTAATTTTCAGGAATTTGGCAAGCTGGTGGTCAAACACAGCCGTCAGTCAACAGGAAATTATATAAACTTATAGTTAAATTAATTTACAACAAAGGTAATAAGTACTCGAAATTCTTCACTGACTAATAGTTTTCCAACCGTCTACAATGGTCTATGCTCTTGGGGTTATTTCCATCTGTCATCTCTAAAGGCAGAAACACTGCGTCGTGGAGTGCTGTCGTGGCCGGGACTGTCCTGAGCGGGAGCGATGGCTGAAATCTGCAAGTGCAGACTCGAGGCCTCTCCTCCTAGAGACCAGGTTGTTAGGAAAGAGCGACAGGCTCTGTCCCAATTCCTGTCATTTGACATCAGATACTTTTCAGGCCATCCTGGGTGGGTCTGACTAGAGGACCAATGGGCTCCATCCACCCAAGACCTCTTCGCCATCCGCCCATCTCTTGCCATCCCCTGACTGTACACACCTAATCCAGACTCATCAACTTGGGTTATCCTGTTCAAAGACAAGCCCCATGGCTTTCCTTGGTGCTGCTAGTAAGCCACAGAGCCACCAAGCAGCTCCCTCAAGGAAAGTCACTATTACCTGCATTCTTTCTCAGTTCCCCATTCCCCTGTGCCCTGTCTGCACTACCCAATGATGCCCCAGCAAACTTCTTTTGATACCTAGGTTGATGGTGTCCCAGAATGAAACATGTATTTCTCTCTGTGTGGGGTGAGGAGCCATTTTCACCTGATCCCGGAGCCCTGGCCAGGCTCTTAAAGGGGAACTCCCACCCTCTTGGAAACATTCAGATAAGGGCTCTGAGCTTCCTTTTGCCTCTGTCCCCCTCTGCCCTGTAGGAGGAGAGGCACATCCAGTGGGAGAGATTGGGAGAGGCGCTCTCAGGACCAGCCTGCCTGGCATGGGGACATTTTCCTCTGCTCCTGTCTCCATGGATGATGTCCCAGCCAGGGCCTGCCTTCCTTCCAGAGTTCATGCTCCTCCCCCAACTATGCTGATCTCAGGGCAGGGCAGGGGAGGCAATGCAGTCCCCTGGGTACCTCCATAGTCCACACTCCGGTGGAGACTAGAGGAAACCCCAGGTGGACACTTCCGACCTCAGAACTAAGCCATGTTGGAGAACCCATGTCTACAAGCAAAATGCTTATCCCCATGTCTCCAATGGATGCTAGGGTGTATTTCTCAGTGGCTTCAGAGTTTGAAGTGGGGAGGGCAGTAATGTTTGGGTCGATGTATTTCCATCCCACACACCCGCACAAACACACGTAATTGCCATAGTGCCTATTTAAGTTGCTATGTTTAGAGTTTCTGTGGTTGTTGCTTATTCCACAAATAGCAAGCAAAATTTCCCCAGTGCGTGGAAAGTTAAGACCATCTTATTTATTTAGTTAGTGACTTAATTCACACACACTTGTGTAGGGTTTGCTGCATGCCAGACATCGTTCTAAGGACTCTGCAAGCAGTGTCTCATGTTATCCTCAAAACAGTCCTCATCGGGCAGATACCATGATTAGCCCCATTTTACACATGAGGAAACTGAGGGACAGGTTGGTGCCCAGGGTCTCACATCTCGACTCAGACCATCTGGCTCCGGGGTTCAATTCCACCTTGCCTAAGCGTAGCCCCAAACCCAGGGACAAGGTGCCCTGTGGGCTCTACCAGGTATGGGATTTTCCCTTGAGAAAAGACTAAAGCTGATCAATATGTCCCAAATTCCTCTGCAGTCACTTCGCAGGGGCCACTGCCGGCCAGCGTGGAGGGGAGAGGGGGAAATGTGAGGCCTCAGGATCCCCCGGGCCTCCCTCCCCACCCCCACCCAGATCTGTGGAGCTTTCTGATGCGTCAGAGATAGGATGGATGCCTTTCTGGGGTGGGGGGATAATAGGAGGAGGAAGGAGCTGCCTTCCCACCACCCTCTCAATGGCCACTGGCAAAAACGTGTGTCAGAGGACCTTCTGTGAGCTTCTCTTGAAGCACAGTGCTCCTTTAAAAGTGGTAGATAAATTCTATTTCCAAAAAATGAGTCACTATTTTAAGGGCTTTATTTAAGGGATTCACGGGCTCAATTAATGGAGTCCCTTATTTTTTTTAAATCAGGGTTTCTACCTACACCTCGGCCTAGCCCACAGAGAATCGGTCCTGGCTTAATTCTAAAAGCGAGACGGATCGTGGGGCAAGAGGAAGAAGTTGGTGGCACAGTGGCAGGTGACATTTGCATCTTCCTCTTCCCCGTCCTTGAGACGACAGTGAGACTAAGAAGGCCAGCAGGGCCAAGGGCCTGCATTTTCTCTGGTGGGCGTGGACATTCTTCTGTGTAACCAAAACCCTCTCAGGTCTCATCTCCCTGAACTTTCTCCTCTCAGTTCTGTCCTCTGCTAAGAACTCCATGGCCTCTGTCCTTGCTTTGCCTTCAATAAAGCACCTCAGGAGCATCCTTCAGAAATTAGGGCTCCTTCAATCTTCCTCTAGGTACCACTTTCTAAGTGAGGGCCAACCAAATCCACCGTGTTTTCTGCCGGGTGCCACCGCAGCCCAGGCTGCATCTCTGCTCTATGAAACACTTGATTCTGTGATGACACACACACAAGAGATCGTCCTTCGGTGTTTCCAGCATCCCTGCAGAGTAAGGCCTAGGAGCAAATGATGAAAACTTTCTATAGAGAAGAGGCAAATGCGTGCTACTTCAATTTAAAA
Organism: Equus quagga; assembly: GCF_021613505.1. Taxonomy (NCBI): domain Eukaryota; kingdom Metazoa; phylum Chordata; class Mammalia; order Perissodactyla; family Equidae; genus Equus; species Equus quagga. The sequence continues at coordinate 30,936,527 of NC_060287.1, read as the reverse complement.
AACCCCTGCAGGACCGGCCCCGTGGCGTAGTGGTTAAGTCTGTGCACTCTGCTTCAAGCGACCCAGGGTTCGCAGGTATGGATCCCGGGCATGGACCTACACGCCACTCATCAAACCACGCTGTGGTGGCATCCCACATAGAAAATAGAGGAAGATCAGCTCAGGTGTTAGCTCAAGGCCAATCTTCCTCACCAAAAAAAAAAACCCACCTGTAACTTTTAAGGATTTAGACAATAATACTTTATCAGTCCTTTCTTTGCCATACATACACTGAAGAATCATTTGGGAGGAAGCGTGACTTGTTTTGTTGTTTTCCACGTTTGAAAAATCTGAAATTGGGAAACCCTCAGGTCCTAGACAAGCTCTGGAATGCCTGAGACTGGGCAAACTGCCCCTTATCTGCTTACAGTTCCCTACTTTGTCACGAAAATGACATTTCCTGATAAGGGCTTTCCTCTCCTACAGTCAAGCAGCCCTCTGCTGGAATATTCTGGACGCAGGAGAAAATTGGTGCTGAGTGCCAGCGAATCAGCAAACGGGTTTCCCAGCGAGTCGCGCGTGCAAAGGGCAGTGTCAGCGGTCCCTTTGTCCTGGTGTGGTCTTGGCTTCCGCAGTTTGGGTTTGTGATTCACCAGGCAGGAGGCTGGCTGCTGGGTCATCAATGCCCCTTCCCAGGATGTTGCTGAGAAGAGGGTCTAACTCGCCTTTCTAGGGGTGGGGGGTGCTAGATGATCCCATAATGCGAAGGCCCCGGCTTTCAAGGAACTTCACTGCATTTACTTACTACATTTCCAGAGCGTTTTTCCCTTGGGTAACTCAGTATTTTTCCAAAGGACTTTAGGACTTTTAAAAACCACACATTGAATCATTTTGATTTCCTAAGCGGGACCATTTTACAGCAATTTGTTGCTAACTTTTTCTGTGCCTTGACAATATTATACCCAGCCTCTTGTAGACACAAAAGGGGACTATGTGGCTTTTGCCCCATCAGTTACAGTATCGTTGGAGACGAGAGACATATGCACATGGAGTAGCTGACTGAGTAGCATCCTAAAACTGCATGGGATTGAGCAGTACACACAGTCATGCCGTGGCACTTCAAAGGGCTGGCAGGTCACAAGGTGGCTGGAGCCATGACAGAGGCCTCTGGCAAAGTCAGGGTTTAACCATTGAGAAGAGAGCATGGAAAAGAAGTCCAGGAAGTGGGATTAGCCTATGCAGGGCAGGAAGTGCTGAGTGCATGGCTTAGTATGATGAGTCCATCCTTTTGACTGAAAAGGGAATGTGGTGTTGGGAGGTAATGAGGGGCTGGGTGGACCAGTCTAAATGAGTCCAGGCCAGGCTAAGCTAGGCGGAAGGACTTCATCCCCAAGGCACTAGGGACCTATGGAGACTTCTGAGTTGGAGATGTCCTGGCGAAATTATTCCCTGCTTCCCTTCAAATCTTAAAGCAATACAAGCTGCCTTTATTCAAAAAACAAAAGTTGGCTAAGGGTCCTTGGAGAGCCATCCCTAGTCTAAGTCCCAGGGCCCCAAAAATATTAAGATAAGCCCCCATCCCTTAGGGGCTCTTGGTCTAATGCAGGTTCACTGCAGACAGTTGAGCAGGTTGGGCACTGCAAAAGGAGAACCAGTTAAGGGGACAATGGAGGCTGAAATCCAGCCTGGACTCCACTTGCCAAATCAAGAGTCACAGCCTGGGGTGTGACTGCCCCCAGAAAGAGGTGCCTTTTTCAAACAAAGAGATTATCCACTCACCAAGCTGGACATCAGTGGGCCTGCGTACGTCTCGAGTCCCTTTATCTAGCCCCCAAATTGAGTAGTGATTAGGATGGTGTCAGATCAGCCTGATAATCAAATGATTCAGGGCTGCAGGGGAACACTTCTTTCCTGAAAGGTTTGCATGATGTATGTATTAGTTTGCTAGGGCTGCCATAACAAAGTACCAGAGTGTGGGTGGCTCCAACAACAGACGTTTATTATCTCCCAGTTCTGGAGGCCGGAGGTCCTAGATCAAGGCACCAGCAGGGCTGGTTCTTTCTGAAGGCCATGAGCGAAGGTCTCTCTCCTTGGCTTATAGATGGCTGTCTTCGCCCTGCATCTTCACATCATCTTCCCTCTCTATGTATCTGTGTCCAAATGTCCCCTTTTTAATAAGGACCCAACTCATTTCGGGTTAGGGTCACTCTACTGACTTCCTTTTGACTTGATTATGTCTGTAAAGACCCTGTCTCCAAATAAGGTCACATTCTGAGGTGCTGGGGGTTGAGACTTCAACTTAGGAATCAGAGGCGGACGCAATTCAGCCCATAGCAGTTAACTTTACTAGCCCTATTATTCATTTGATTTCATGTAACTTTCCCATCTGAGCCTTGTGTGTCCCCCCCCCCCCCCACGCAGGGCTCAACCATCTCCTGGGGCCTCCTCCGGAAAGGAAACAGCAACATAGGTGACCGTTGGGGCACGATCTGGGCCTCTTGCCTGTTTGAGACATTTCTCATCACCATCAAGTAGAGAAGGTCCGGGTATGGGGAAAGGAAGGCTGACGTGGACCCCTCACCTCCCTTCCACTTACGTCCCCCATCCCCTCCCGCCACCTGCTCCCTCACAATCACTCAGCTCTTTCTAAGCATCCCTGCCTCATCCCCAGGCCAAGATGATCCTGCATCAGCCCCCCAGACACGCCCAGAGAACAGCCACATGGTCTAAGGCCCAGAGCTTCTGATGCAGCAGGCTCCTCAGGATGCTAACTTGGATCCCCTGAGCGGGAGGACAAGAAAGAGGCCTAGATGCACAAGTCCCTGGGGCGAACCTTGTGAGATCCCCGAGAGCTACTAGCTTGGCCCCTTTATGCCTGGACCCTTCTGGTCCCAGAAATGGGGCTTTGAAATGACCACACTGACCCTTGGCCCATGGGCCTAGAAGGATTAGGGCTGCTTTATTGAGACTGTGCCTGTCCCCTTGGTAGGAGGAACTGGCCCTTTAAACCTGTAGTGAGATACAAAGATGGCGGTGGTGGAGGTGGTGGTGGCCGAGGTACAAACGTGAAACATCAACACTCCTACCAACGACGAGATAACTCACTGCAGGGTGTAACTGAACAGAAGTCAACTGCCCACGGGGTGTGCCTAATGACCACAGGAAGGAGGAAGCAAAGGAGCATCTATTGAGCACCTGCTGTATTCCAAGCCCTGGACTAGAGGAGAGTTTCACTTGCATCATCTCCCATTAACCTCACAAGAACCCTATGGAGTAGGTGTTGTCCCATTTTAGAGAAGACAAACCCAAGGTTCAGAGAGGTGAACAGATCACCCAAGGCCAAGAGCTCCTTAATAGCAGAGCAGAGATTTAAGCCACGGCCTTTATGACTCCAACACAGGAGCTGTTTCTCTCCACACTGCGAAGCCCAATGGCAATTACAGAAACCATTGCGTGCATATTCAGTGAACTTTGTTGTGAGTTTTATTTGATTACAGTAGGACATCTGTGCATGGGGATTCAGGCTTCAGAAATGCCCAAGTCGCCTGGCCGCCTAATCACAGCTTTGGAAACCTGCCAAGAGCCGGTCAGTGGGGAAGAGACCCAGCTGGGATGCGGGGCATCCCGGAAACAATTTCTGGTTCTCGATGTTGCCCCAGACAGGCCTTGGGTACGGTTAACTATATTCCCATCACTCTCCATCTGCAACCCAATACGGCATTGTCTTCCAAGGCCTCCCGCTTCACTGGTGCGTGGGCTGTGCCTACGAGGTGCAGTGGCCGAGCTGGAGCTGATGTTGCAGGATGTATGCAGCTTCCTGGAATGAGCCTCTCTCCTAAAAGGCATGGATGAGTCAGTTGTTTGGAACTTAAGTCAAGTTTTTTATTAAAATAAGGTTCTATGTGGGAATTAGGTTTATGGGGTAGCCCCCATCATATGCCAACTGCAGAAGTATCTGAAGATTTGCATCCAAAGATAAAGGAACCATGTGCTGGAGAGGGACAGAGCAGCGCCCACTCTGTTTCTTGGACACAGGCATGCTGTAAAATAGGGCGAGTTGGGTTCCCTCCTCCTCTTCCTGTCTGTGCCCCGCTCCCTGGACCTTCTGAAGGTCCTGATGCCCAACCTGGGACAGACTTCCCAGGCCGCTCAAAGAAAGCCTCATCCCAGGATGTCCTACTGCCTTCTCCGTGCCTGATCAAGAGACTGCTCGTAGCCCAAATAAATGAGCAGGTTGAGACGAGCTGGCGTATGCATAGGGACATTTCATCGTTCAAAGCGGTCTCTTTGAAAACGTGCACATTCCTTCCCGTGATGAAACCCTTTTGGCAAAGGGATGCACACGCCACAGAGGTTTGGCATATAATCTTGGTTCTGCAACTAACTAGCTTTGTGGGTCTGGCTATGTCACCTTTGCTTCTGGGCTCGTGCTTCATCTAAGGGCTGAGGGGACTTCACTGTATCTACTTTTTCCAAAGAATGGTCCCCAGAAGGTTGGTTCTAGAGATGCTTAAGGCAGATGTGTTTCTGCTGCCCACAAAGCCCCCTCTGGAAGCGTCACAAAGCCCGTTACTACATTAAACATCAGAAGTTCTGCAGTGATGAAGCCTTTCTATTTTTGTTTAACTCTCTTCCCCAAACCGATTTAACAGCAAACCCCCTTTTTATTTCTACTAACGCCTGTTACCAGTTCATGACATACACACGTTGGGATTTGCTAAACAGATAACGTGTAAGGAGATCTGTTTTGTGATCTTCTCATTTGGAAATAAATCTCTCTTGAACATCCTCAGAGAGGTGGGGAAGAAAATCTTCCTTTGAAAGTTGATTGACTTTTAAAAGGTATCCTGATTCATTTGGATCTGAGAATGGATAATGAAACAAATTAAGCAAGACTGAGAAATACTGTTAATACTGTTGATGTCCCATGTAACACACAAGCTGCCTCTGAGAAAGAGACCAGGAGAGACGGAATGGTCTCACTCCATTCCCACGAGCGTCTCCACTTCCAGCCACAGGCCAACACTACCACCGCCCTCCACCACTTTCAGCCCAGAAGCCTGAAGGGCTCCAGAAGAGTCACTTCATCAGACGGTCATGGGTTCCAAGCTCATTTTACTTGATCTCGAGGCAGCCCCTTTGTTCCCCACCGTGGCTGGTCGAGCTGCTCTTCATCCCTCTGGGCCCGCCTGCCTCTCTCATTGGACAGACAGCCCTGCATCCTGCCTGCAGACTTGCTCCCTCCATGCCCTGCTCACTGCGCCTCTTCCCATGACCCCAAGTCCCCCACCTGCAGGTGAGACTGTCCATCAGTCATTCCCCTCCTCCTGGCTCATGGATACGCACAAGAGCCTCTAGAGCTAAAAACCAGCAAAAAAGAAAAAGGCCTAAACATCCTTCCTCAACTTTACTCTAAAACAGTAATAATAATAACAGCGCACACTTACGTGGCGCCTCTCCTAATCATTTTCTATGTATTAGCTCATTTAAGCCCCACAGAAACCCTGTGAGTCAAGTAGAATTATGGTCCCATTTTACAGGTCAGGAAACTGACGTGCAAAGGGGTTCAGGTCCCAGGGTCTCCCCACTGGGAGAAGGCGGAGCTGGGGGGCTGTCTCGAGCAGTTTGGCTTCAGAGTCACCGCTCTTACCCACTCTCCCCCATTAGCTGCTGTCTCTCCTTCTTCCCCAAATGTGTGGAGGGTTAAATACACCCCCTTCCTCACTCCCTCAGTTCCCACAGGACAGCCATGTGGGTTGTGCAGTGTTCACTCTGTCACCCAGACCTTGGGGGGTGCTCCACGGGAATCCAGGATGGGTCAGCAGCCCCGTGTGGCTGAGGAGAGAGACACACAACAGCCAAGCTAAGACAGCATCTCAGGTGCTGTGAGGGACCCACCCGGTGCTGAGGGGCCCTGCAGCACACAGGAGGGCAGCAGCACACAGGAGGGCAGCAGCACCTTGCCTCACATCTGCAAGGCGGGCTGGACACTGAAGCCAGAGCTCCAGGAATGCGCTGGCCATGCCCCCAGAGGCTCTGATTTGCTAAAATGGATTGCTGTTAGCAAAGGCATATGTCTTAAAAACCACTGGACAAGTGGTTTCTAGCAGCATCCCAGCTCTAACATTTGGTGGTTCTGGGTTTCAAAGCCCTGGTGAGAGGAGACCAGCCCTGACTCATCTTGAGGGCTCTGAGGCACACGGATAGAAGTCAGGAAGCTTGAGGTGCAGACAGGAAGGGACGGACCAGAGACTCGACTCCCCCAGACCTGTGTGGGAGTCTGGGGAGCTAGACTGACCCACTGCTGTCTGCTCTGCTCCAACCACAGCCCGGAGAGGAGGCAGCCCTGTCAGCTTTCAGGACCTCTCCTCCTGCCCTCCTACCGTGCCTTTCAATGTTCTCTGTGGCAAAATTTTAGGCGAGTTCTAATCACCTAGGCTGGAATCTGGCCAGGAGGTTGAGTTTAACATTTTTACTTTTGATGATGGGTTTGAGGGCAATATCACTCAAGTTCCTAGAAGGGAGATCTGGTTTCTCATTTTCCTCGGCAGAGTAAAACCTCCATTAAGTAGAAAGTTCCAGAAAAGTCTGGCACATTGGATTATGTGGTTGATTTGAATTTGTCTAGAAAACTTCTTTTGCTTCTACCATGTTATTCACCCTCTCTCTAAAATCTTTAAGCTCGGTTTCCTACCTAAATAATTATAAAATACTATTGTGGTTGAGAACGATGATTTTTTTTTTAATTCTATATCTCGTTTCATGCTTATATACATATCATACTTGATCTTCCCACCAACTCTGAAGGTCAACTGAGCAAAGATGATCAACTCCTCTTTCTAGGTGCAGAAACAGACTGAATGAGTTATGAAATGTGCCTAAGGCTACAGGGCCAAATATTGATTCTGGACCAGATGGAAAGTTGTCTCATTCCTAATCAAGTCTATATACCTCACACCACTTCACCTGAGCAGAATGTATCGCTGTATAATTCAGTAGCCACGGGAGACGGAAATATTAGGCTGATTCTGTATGGCACTCAATGTGAAAACTTAACTCAGTTATGTGATGAAATTGGCCATTTCCCTTTAAAAAGAATCCAGTTAATTAAAGTTCCACGGACTGAGGTTAACAAGATATTGACTTTTAAATAATGTTTACTTTTTTCTTTCTTATTTCAAAAGTTTCCTGGAGAAATTTTGAAAAATTGGAAAAGTGTAAAGAAGTTTGCATGGTCCATAATCCTAATAATTATCCCAGTCGCTTGTTAACACTTTGGTGTCTTTTTTTCCATACTTTTAAAATATATTCTTAGTTGTCATACTTGAAGTTTTATTTTATAAACTACCTTTTATGGCTTAAAAAATATAGTGAGAATTTTCATGCTGTTAAAAATTATTCTAAAATGTTATTTTACTTGTTGCATAGATTTTCATAGCACAGTAATTTATTTAACCAGTCTTAAATCTTTGGTTATTTAGATCGTTTCTAATGTTTCACTATAATGATTAACGCTGCAGTGAACACCTCTGGACGTCATCTTTGGGTGCATTTCTGATTATTTCTTTAGGATAAATTCCTGGAAACGGAAATGTTGCTGCAGAGGCTTCAAGCATTTTTAAGAGTTTCGATACTGACATCTCACCCTCTGGAAAGGGTGTATCAACTTACATTCCAAACCACAGTGCATGTAGGTGGCTGGTTTCCCCCAGTCCTTATCATCGCTGGACACTAGCTTCACCGTGTTTTATTATTTTTTGATTATAACCCATCTCCAATTTGGGGCTGAAAGTCTTGAATGCACTCCCCTCTGATAGCCTTCACCTCTCACTCCAGCTTCTCAGAGCTTTTTATTGTGGCAGCCATCCCTTACTGTTTGTGACCTATGAATAAGTGTATCATGAACAAAGCAGTTGATATTCAGTTAGAAACTAAACTTATATGTATATTTAAAGGTGCCTACGTGTTAGTCTTATCTAGATAAGACTTTATAACTCGCAAATGCCAACTCTCCAACGAGCTGCCTCAGCCTGGCTCTCTGCTCTGCAAAGCAGAGGTGAAAATTGAACCATACCCGTAGACCTCCAAAGCAATTTCATTTACCTGCAACTCAGGTAGATGGAAAAGAGGCAGGACATTTTTAATGAAGATAAATGATGTGGATGTAGATACTTCCACTGGGATATTATATTTGCAAACACACTATCCTATGGACATTTGAATTATGCAGTCATGGCAAGAACTTTATGTCAGAGATCAGTAAACTATAGCCAATGGACCAAATATGGCCCACCACCTGATTTTGTAAATACATTTTTGTTGAAACAGTCATACTCATTTATTTGTGCATTGGTTATGGCTACTTTCTGGCAACAACAGCAGAATGGAGTAGTTTTGATAGAGAGCTTGTTCACAAAGCCTAAAATATTTATTGTCTAGAACTTTAAGAAACAACGTGTACTGACCTCTGACTTATATTCTCCTTTCGGGTCTGCAAAGGGTTTTCACTAGAACTACCTCGTTTCTTCCTCAGGGTTGTGTGAGACAGAGCGGGCATTATTACTCATCTCATCTCAAGTGGATCTCTTCAAGGTTAAATTATCATCCAAACTCATGCTTAGCTTCTGTGAGGAGGGTCTGAAATCTGAATTTAGATCTTTAGATCTGAACTCTGGCGTTTTATAGTTTCTAGATACAAAAGACTATAATATTTTGCCCCTTCTTAATCTCTCCTCACCAAATAGTGTGTGTCATTTCCTTCCCAAATTCTCCTCAGAGGGCCCTTCCCTTTGGTAACTTAGGTGAGGTGATGTTGGTGATGACGTGTACAAGCAGATCCTAGCCTATATCTTGTATATATAGATAGAAAACATGTGGGTTACCAATTTTTATTAAATTTGGCTACAGTCATGTGCCACATAACAATGTTTCAGTCGACAGCAGACCGCATACATGACGGTGGTCCCGTAAAATTTGTACCATATGGCCTAGGTGTGTAGTAGGCTATCCTAGGTTTGTGTAAGTGCACGCCATGATGTTCATACAGTAACCAAGTGGCCTAATGACGCACTTCTCAAAACTTATCCCATCATTAAGTGATGCATAGCTGTATTACGTATATTGAAAGAGTCGACACCACTGAAAGTAGATGCCATCTAAGTTAATCTTTCTTCAATGATTCAGAAACCCAAAGCATCTTCAGAATTACCTGAGAGTCATCATATGAAAACCTATCAATTTATCATGGCCCAGAATTATAAGTGTGGGAAACTGTTCTAAATCCCACAGACCTTATAATATCCCTTAAAAGTGATTTTAAAAAAAAATAATTCACCACTGCAAGTTTATTAATATTCCATTTGGTTTTCTCTCATAATTGAAGAAAAGGAAAAATAATGTGCATATTTGAGCTTTGGGAATGCTTGTGTCCTGATAAATAGGAATGTCCTGGAAGTTTTATCGTTAATACTAAAATATAATTCTTGGAGAAAAAAATAAAGATTTATATACAACTAAAAGACTCATATGCCAACCAATATTTTTAAACCTCACTATTAAATTTGAACTCATGTTAGATATGGTGGATTAAGCTAACGATCACATTTACTTTTGTAAACTATTAAAAAAAACACACTAATTCAAAGTTTGTTTCTGACCAACTACCTCTTTAATCCCGTAGCACCTGCCAGAAGACATCCAATAACCTACTCTTTAGGTCAGAGAAAAACATACAAAAGAGAAAGCCTTGGCTGGAATGACTCATGTTACAAGCCAGCTGCTTTCCAGAATCCGTTAAGCTTTAGGGTCCAGATCTCCTTTTGTGGCTTTCTACAGACTTTATTTGAACAGAGAAATTACAACAACCCTGCCCACATGAAAGCTGAGGAAAGACGCTAGTTGAGCTGGAGAGAGTGCCCAAAATTTTACTATACTTTAAGACAAAATGGCAAGGGTGTTAGCAAGTATTCTCTTTTGTTTCACGGTCATAAATGCTTCTCCGCTTCCATTCACTCTGGAAACAATGAAACTTGTACATGATAGATTCCATTTGACAATCAGCAGAGAATTTTTCACCAGGCAGTGACTATCAAGGAGACTAAAACCTCATCTTGCATTTTTGGTTAGTGAGGGTTTATCGCCTGTCTTCCTCAGCTGCCTTTGACCAATGCCAAGTTGTTTCGGGTTCTTCTTTTCCATTTCAAACTGTTGAGGGATCTACCTTATCCCAACCTATGAACATATTCTTTGCCGGTGAGAAGCAATCAGCAATGTCTAGTCCAGACATTGATTTCATCCTAAGTGACAATTGATGAATCTGTCATGGCTGTCTCAGTGTCTTGGAGCAGGGGGTAGAGAAGGATTTCCAGTAGGAAAGTTGCCAGGGTCATTTGGTCACATGTACTGTGGACAGGGACGCAGGAAAGGCCTGAGAAGATGAAGTGTTTCTGCCATTCCTGAACTACACAATAACCTGAGATTGTTTCTTGTGTAGGACTCTGTGTGTTTATGTGTATGTGTGTGGATATGCTCTACTCGGGATGGTGTGTTTAGCCATCTTTTACATTCACCCATTGATTCACTTAACAAACTTTTATCGACCATCCCTCTTTGCCAAGAAGTATTCCCAAGGCTGGGAATAGAAAGAAATCCAAGATACGATCAGATAAAGACATTCTCATAAACAAAGGCTGTGCCTTTATGTGACATGTATAGCAGGAATAGGCTAAGTACAGGAGATATTCATACTTTAAGCTTCTGCTTATTTAAACGTTAAGATGGAAAAGATGATGAAAAGGAGATTAATGGACAAATTAAATTTCCAGCCATAGTTATCAGTACCCCCAAATCTACAGTATCGGGATTTTTTAAAAAATTGTTTTCCCGAAATTTATGGAGCAATATAATACCTTGCTATTTTTCTAAATGTAGGGGGAAAAAAGTTGAAACCAGAACATGCGATATGGTTTTCATATGCCCTAAAGCCAAGGATGAAACAGATTCCAACTTAATATCACCAAACAGTATTCGGGATATTGCAGCCTAAAATGCTTTCCTTGAACAACTCTAACATAGGATCTCATTCTCAACATCATTCCTTTATGAAACTCTGTGTGAACACTCAGGAGAGACTTTCATCTAGAATAGTTATAGGAGGGTGTGTTTTATCGAACACAGCTTCAGCATAAACTGATAGCACTTTTAAGCTTGCGAGCTGAATGTGCTCAGAGGCTCATTTTTGCTCATGAGGAAACCCAAGGACAGCAATGTTAAGCTATTTGGCCACGCTCCACATTGAATTAGTGTCAAAATTTAATCCAACCTGGAAAATAAGAACCTAGAAAGAGTCATCCTTGAAGCATTAGGCTTACGGTTTTGTACTCTATCACCTTCATTCCCTCTAAACCGGAAGTGTAGTGTGTCCCTGTGGTAGATGCAGCCTGGAGACGGGGATGAGCAGCCCTGATGAGGCCAGGTCACTGCATTAATGGAGGAGTGCCCGTTGCTCTCTAGCTGGCCTGGCCTAATGGAGCATTTGAACCATCTCAATCTCCCTTATTTTTCAGTTGCGCGTGGTCAGGTGTCTGGTAGTCTCATACGTAAATATGCTGTATCCCAGGAATATAATGAAAGATAATTAATACTGAAATTGCATTGACCAGAGTATCATTTTCTGGGAAGCATCAGACCAAACTTATGGTCTTGTACCTCAAGAGCGTCTTGATGAAAAACATACAGTTGGTTTGTACAAAAATATTGGTTCCTCCCTTGTGGATAGACTGGTGGATGGCAGAGAAGGCACTGAGCAAGATTTCAGTGTTCAAAATAACTCAGCACTTTCACAGCCCCAGTTTGGACTCTTCAAAACTTGTAACCAGGGAGAGAAATTTACCTTCAATTCGACTTTCACCAACAACTATTTGTGAGATCTTAAGAATAAAATGCATCATGGAAAGGTTCAACCCAGCAGAGCTGGCACAGGGTTAAAAGATGCAACAGGATTTCCCTTCTAATGGGTCATATTTCTCTTGGACGCGAATCTAAATTCTTTAGGGCCAACAGGGAGCCCACCGATAATTGCCTGTAATTCAACACACACACGACCAGCACTCCTGAAAGCCAAGCGTCAGCCTCTCCATTACAGTTAGGGCCTCAAGGTTTTTTTTTTCCTTTATTTTTTTTCCCTGTGGATCAGTAGCTCTTTTCATGCAAGGTCCTATTTGATGTCCTAATATAAGTGTAATTTCATCTTTCTCCAGAAGCCTTTCTTATTCACAGCCTCTAATGATCATTCCATAATCAGTGTGGTTAGAAGAGCTAAGTCCACCTCTAGGCATCTGTCATACCTGTAATGAAGGAAAAGGGGGTGTACGTGAGAATAAACAGTGTTTGAAACACCTCCTGGCTGACTACAACTGAAGTTTGATCTTGATATTAAATATTCTTGAAGTGCACATTCAACAAATATTTTGACATAGTATAATTAGAAATTCTGCCTAGAAAGATGTACACAACCTAATTTTTCCCTTTTTTTTCTGAAAACCTTGGTTTTTTACCTTGATCTGGCCCCTCCCCATCTGTCCTCAAGGAATTCTCCCAATGCAGAGCTAAGACAAGCCCAGGCAGCAATCCCTCTAAAGAGCATGCTCAGTTCACGTTTGTCATTGACTCAACTCACCGTCACGTATTGAGCATCTTTCACACGACTGTTGGAAATCTGGGTTAGTTGTCTTGAGGGGGTGTTGGAGGGTTGTCAGAAGATGGATAGATAACCACTAAATGCTAAAGAAGTCCTCCTCTGGGGGCGAAGGAAAACGTTCACATGCATGATGCTAACATGGAGCCAACTTGACTGTCCTGCCATGGCACCATGATGAAAGTGCTATTGGATGTGGGAGGATAGATCAATACTGGCTTGGAAAACTTCTGGAGAATGTGGATTTTAACTCCTCTTTTAAGTTACCTAGAACTCCTCAAAGCAGACGAGGGAGTGACGACAACATTGGTGGAAAGAAGCAACACTGATTATAGGCTTAGAGGTGAAAGGGCACAGAGCATGTTCATGTAAAATAGCATGGTCTAGTGGTGGTGTGGATAGGGTAGGTGGCAGGGTCAGTGAAAATAATAAAGAATTAAACTGGATCCACAAAATGGAGTTGAGTTTTAAAGGGCTTTGAATGCTGGGCTGAAGAGCTTGGACACAATGGAGGGTCAAGAACATTTTTTAATCTGGAAAATGAAATAGTTCTGGGTTGTAGAAAGACCTTGTCGATGTTGCTTGGAGAATGTGTGGAGGGTGGTGCAGAGAGAGGTCAGACAATCAGTTTAGAGAATGTTGAAACAATAAATATTAAAGAATAAAAGTGTCTGAACAAGGGCGTTGGCAGCAAGAACAGAGAATAGGTGTGATGGAGAAGGGACCCAGGAGATTGGAGGTGATTTACTCTCTGGAGGGAAGGAGTCAGAGCCAGTGAGAGGTGACACGAAGGTCTGGAGTCTTGTGACTGAAAGAGCAGTCATCTGGGACAAGAAGCACTGGAGGAAGACCAAGGGTGGAACAAGGGAGCGGGGCATAATGGGGTATGTTTTGACTTGTTGAATTCAGGTCCCGTTCAAACATCCTTGTGATGACATGGAGCCAAGGTGCAAGGAAAAGTGGCAACTGGAGAGAAGCCAGGACTGAGGCAAGGACTTAGGAGTGGAGATCCAATCAGCCAAGGGCATGATGGCACAATTCTGTGGGGAGGACATTTTCCCTAAAGCCTGAGAGAACATCCAAGGCACAGCTGTGTGTACTGTCCAAAGGGCTCAGACTTTCCAACAGCACTGTCCAGTGGATATCGTCCTACATATTCAAACTTCTAGTAGTAGCCACAATCAAATAAACAAAAAGAACCATGTAAGATTCATTTGACTTACATTTTTTTACTTATTTGCATTTTTACTTATATAGCCAAATATTCTCATTTCAACTTGCATCCTACATAAAAAATATTCATATGATAATTTACATTTTTTTCATGAGTCTTTCAGAGCTGGTGTGTCTTTTTATACTTGGAGTGCATCTTAATTCAGACAGCCACATTTCAAGGGCTTCTTAGCCACATCTTGCTGTTGGCTACCATATTGGACAGCACAGATCTAGAAGCTACTTAAGGTAACTCATTGATAGGGTAACCATATCATTTGTCCTCCCAATTGGGGTGCTTCTAAGAGTGGGAAGAGATGCAGCAACAGCAGGAAACTGGGACTGTCCTGACAACCAGGGAGGGGGGTCTCCTACACAAGGCTCCCTTATGGGACCACTCGCTCCTCTCTTCTGTCATTGCCTTGCCTTCAGCCTTGGGGAGAAAGGCTGTGGGCCACATACAAGCATGGATTCAGGCCCTGCCTGCAGCCTTTTTAACGTCCCAGGCTGAGCCCTGGGATCAAAGGATCTGCTGACACCGCTCCTTCTCCATGCTTCCTATTCCCACCCTGTAAAAGGAAACATTAATAATAACAATGTCGCTAACCTGTACTGAACACATCTGTGCCCAGTGCTGGGCCAGGCACTTTGTATGTGACACTCATGACATTGGTATTACTGTCATTCTCATGAGGTTCATGAGGTTACTGAACTTACCCAGAGTCACCCAGCAGAATCAGGACTCAAATCCAGGTCAGACAATCTCTAGCTCCTTGGCTCTTAGTGTCTGAGCCGCATGGATAAATTTGTTCCATGTTTTCTAGATGGAGGGGGTTATGGAGTGCTTCAGAATGCTTGAAAAAGAGAGAGTGATGTGGCTTTATTTTGTTAACCAGGTGGAATATGCTCCTATTTGTGCTTCCTAAAAAGGACACTGAGTTCAGTTTACCTATTTGAGGCTTTTCTGGTGGCAAATCAGATTTTCCGTAAAAACAAGGAGAACCTTTCATTTTTCTATCTTCAATCTTCAGTGTGTGTGTGTTTTCTTCTCCTTCTGTGTATCCTGTCTCTCAAATACAATCCACGCAACTAAGAAACGCATCACCTGGCTGCTAAGTGATATTTTAGCTTCTCAACCCTTAAAGGGCTTAATGGCAATAATTGATGAGACTTCTTGTCGGTCTTGTCTTAGAGGAAGACTTGATATTGGAATCAGCCTGCCAAGGATGATGTGAGAAACTGACTCATTGTCGGAGACCCTCGGGAGCGTCTTCCCAGCTGTGAAGATGCCGACCCAGTAAAATACAATCCCAGGCATTCCAGCTGCGGGTGGGGGTATTGGCCGCCGCACATTCCAGTTGAACAGGGAGTAACTTTGAATGTGTCAAGGCCATGTAGCAATCCTGCCGGTGTGGCAGGAAAATCACGGAATGTTGCCACCCCACACTCCGGGTATTGGATGAAATTCAAAGGGAGTTTAAAAGCTATGAGGTGGGTAGGAGGTCCCAGCTGCAGCCACATACCAGATTGTTCCTTCTTGTGCAACATCTCTAGCAGGGAAGAAAGGTGCCCAGCTGGCAAGCACTGATGGTGGATTTTAGATTCCTACCCTCCAGAGGCTGGGCTGCGAGAAAGAAGCTAAGAGGCGGCTAAAATAGTTAGTGTTCTTTATGGGGATGACGATTAGGTGTCAAGGACGAGGCAGGATTGTGGAGACTGCCTGTTAAGTAGTACGGTATGTGTGGAAAACTGAGAGTCCCTAGGCTTAGAAAGAGGCAGAGAATATATAATGTGAAGTTTCTTAGTGTCTATTAAATAGTTTGTAGGGTCTGGGGGAGAGAGAGCATCAGGCTAATGTGACTCCAATTTGACTCAAGTCTGGAATTTAAAATGTGGTGTTTTGGAGGACAAAAGAGACTATTTCCTGGGATATAAAATGAGTCACATAGAATCCTAATGGTGTTTATAAGACTGTAGACAAGCTGTGTGTAAGCCGGAGGGGGCCTCTTTTAAAAGTAAACTGCAGTCTTTGTCTCTCTTGCTCTTCCTCTTTCTCTCTCTCTCTCTCTTTCTCTCTCTCTCTCTCCCACTCCTCCTCTCCCTTTCCCTCACTCTCATCTCTGTCTCTCCTATTTCCCCATCAGTCTATCAAATGGGGTGAGCACGTTGGTATAAGGAAGAACTCCTAACCTAATAAAGAACATGATGTCCACACAGATCAGGAAAATCCACCTATGGCTTCTCTTCAACAACTGGGCAGTGACAGCAAGGAGAGGCTAATGCTGCCGATGGGAAAGGCAGGGATGAGGTCATCTTACAACACTGAGGCACAGAAATTTAAACCAAAAATAAGAATTTCCCAATCCCATCTTAGAAAGAGCCAAATCAAAGTCCCTTGGTGAGGGGAAAGTGATGAGAACTTGAAACACGGACAACATGTCCAAGTTGCACTCTTGGAGGCCTTGTCTTTGGTCCAGGGCCGAGTGCAAACTGCGCCTAGGATCACAAGGCAGTCGTCTTTCCAGGACACAGGCAATAAGCAAGGGCCTGAACTCTGAGCTGCCTCCTCTGATGGCCTGAAAGTTGGATGCTTCCATTTCTCCCGGACATATCCCATCACGTAATGAAATCTGCAGGTGTGGAAGCAACGGGATGAATTGGAGGTGGAGTGGAATCACGTAAGGCCCCATTTCAAATGATCCCTGGTACATTCGGGAGAATGCTTAATTCAACAATGGCCAGGATGATAGAAACAGAGTCAAAATTTCTAGGGTCTGGTCTAAGCTTTATCTGTGTTTACTCACGACACCCTCAGCTGTACCCTGAAATAGCCGTGCTGTCCTCGATGGCGCAGGAGCAGGGAGCAGGTTTTTTTCAGGGTCTTTTGAGATTTGTGTGATGCTAAAGGCTGCAACTCTAATGCTCTGACAGAAGTGACTGTTGTAAAGCAGTTGAGGTCTTTGTTATTCCACATAAAAGGGATATCCCAGTTTGAGCTTCTGGGCATCTTGTTTCCTAGAATTATTTGATACAACAAAATTCTGATGCAACTAAAGACGCTCAGACATCCCAGAGAGTGTCACCATCACGGATGTGACTCTTATCGGATCAGTCCCTTGGCCCAGGTTTATACAAGTGGTCAATGGCTGGCAGACCCCGGATGAATAGCCACAGTCTGTATTTCCAAAGTTCTCTCTCCTTTGTACCATTTCCTGAAGGCGGCAACCATACCTTTCCCTTACCTTCATTTTCTCAACGGCAAATGGTAGTGAAAGGGACTTTCACACTCCTTCCACTTTAAGGAAATCTTTTATGGATGGAAGTAATGAGTGTATATGGATTATTTTGTAAATATGTTGAATAAAAAAATAAATACAAAGTTGGAAGTTATACATCTGTACTTGTACCAAAAAAAGATGTATTTGAAAGAAAAATTATAAAACATATGTTTTCTTTTCATTGATTTTACTTCATGAGCATTTTAAAGATACCAGTCAAGAATGATAAAGAGGATGTGAAATATGTATACAATGGAATACTACTCGGCCATAAAAAAAAGATGTAATTTTGCCATTTGTGACAACATGGAGGGACCTTGAGGGTATTATGCTAAGCCAAATAAGTCACAGGGAGAAAGTCAAACACCCTATGATCTCACTCATAAATAGAAGATAAAAACAGCAACAAATAGAGACAGGGTTTGGATTGGTGGTTACCAGAGAGGGAGGGGGGCAAAAGAGTTGATTAGGCACACATGTACGGTGATGGATGGTAATTAGTCTTTGGGTGGTGAACATGATGTAACCTACACAGAAACTGAAATATAATGATGTATACCCAAAATTTACATAATGTTATAAACCAATGTTACCACAATAGAAAAATAAATAAATAAAATAAGTTTTATACAATTAAAAAATAATAATAAAGATACCGGTCCATTGAGTAGGATCAGAGCGCTCACTTCAGGCGCATCAATTCTTTCAATCTCAGAGTAGGAGGTGTTCATTTTTCATCTCAGGTTGACAGTAGGCTCCTCTTCCTGAGGACAGGAGCTTCCCCCTAAGAATGGAAATGTGGAAATGGAGCCCTGAAGAGGGGCCATCACGATGTGTTGACCCTCAAGATGAAGCTATAGCTTTCTGCTGTTCTTCTGGAAGTTTCATGGATTCATGAGATCAGTGAGGTAATTCAGAACAGTCCCAAGATCTATTTAAAATAAGACATAGATGAGTCATCTCTTTTAACAGACAGCTTTTCTCCTTCTTGTTCACTCATCATCATCATCAAAGTGAAAATCATGCGTTAAGTATGTGAAATTCTAAATTTATTTGGCATAGTTGTGTCTCTATGTACTAAGTTCCCCACTTGTGGGATCTCCCATTACTGGCCATCCCTTCCACTTGCTTGCATACATACCCATTATTTTCCTACCAGCTGTCTGCTTGCTCCCTTGGTAGTGAGATTTGCTCTCACCCAGCCAAAGTCAAGTCCTTGGCATCCCACATATAGTCATAACTGCATCTCCACTCACTCAGGGCCATTGCCATTGAAGATTAAGATGGATTAAGATACCCTGATGACTTTTTCAGGCTGGAAAATGATTTCAAATGTATCGGGATTCAGGGAACAGTACACTGAAAGGAGAGTTATGATTTGAAAGCAGCCCAAAGTGAACATGACATTTAAGTAGAAGGAAATATATGAACTCACCACTTCTTTGGGTCTATAATGAAGCTGTATTGTTCTTTCACCAACACATTTCACCATAATGCTTAGTTCTGTTAAGGAAATCATGAGGCAAAAATCCCATCACTAGTCTCTTGTCAGTCTTGTCTCATTACAAAAACAATAGATGTGAATATATTTATTTTTCTCATACACTTCGCATTCATTCTTGCATTCAATATATATCTTTCTTGAGTGCCTACTATGTGCCTGACATGTTCTGGGTGCTAGGAATATAGCAGTGAACAAACAGACAAAAACTCCTGACCTAGTGAAATTTATGTTCAAAAAGGGAAGCCGAAAAATATATAAGCAAAATATACAGTGTGGGCAGATGATATTAAGAGCAACAGAGAAAAATAAGACAAATAAGAGGTGTTTGGGAATGCAAGCATAGTAAGGGACGGCCACAATGAGAAGATGACAGGTGACACGTGACTGAGATGGTGACATCCTTACCTGAAGGAGGTGAGACAGGGGAACCATGCAGATACCTGGAGCAAGAGCACATCAGGCAGGAGGAACAGCAAGTGCAAAAGCCAATTAGGATTTTGAGATGGGTTTTTCTATTTCTGTAAAAAAGACCATTGGAATTTTTTCTTTTTTTTTGAGGAAGATTAGCCCTGAGCTAACATCCATGCCCATCTTCCTCTGCTTTATATGTGGGACACCTACCACAGTATGGCTTCTGCCAAGCGGTGCCATGTCCGCACCTGGGATCCGAAGCGGTGAATCCCGGGCTGCCTCACTTAACCGCTGCACCACCGGGCTGGCCCCATCATTGGAATTTTGATAGGGATCATGTTGAATCTGTAGATTACTTTGGATACTATTGTCATCTTAACAATATTACATTTTCCAAACTATGAATGTGAAGTGTCTTTCCATTTATCTAGGTCTCCTTTAATTTCTTTGAGTAATGTTTCACAGTTTTCAGTGTACAAGTCTTTTATCTCCTTGGTTAAATTTATTCCCAACTAATTTGTCCTTTTTGGTGCTATTGTAAATGGAATTGATTGTAATTTCCTCTTGGGATTGTTCATTGCAAGGGTACAGAAGTACAACTGATTTTTTGTGTTGATTTTATATCTGGCAACTTTGCTGAATCCATTTATTAGATTTAACAGGTTTTTTTGTGGATTCTTTAGGGTTTTCTATGTATAAGAATATGCCATCTATGAACAGGGATAATTTTACATCTTCCTTTCCAATTTGGATGCCTTTTATTTCCTTTTCTTGTCTAATTGCTTTGGCTAGACCTTCCAGTACTGTGTTACAGAGAAGTGGCAAAAGTGGGTGTCCTTGTCTGGTTCCTGATCTTAAGGGAAAAGCTTTCAGTTTTTCACCATTGAGTATGATATTAGCTGTGGGTTTTTTGTATATGGCCTTTATAATGTTAAAGAAGTTTCCTTCTCTTCCTGTCTTATTGAGTGTTTGTTTGGGGTGATGAAACAGTTTTGGTAATACATAGCGATAATAATTGCATGACAACCATTGTGAATGTAATTAATGCCACTGAACTGTAAACTTAAAAACGGTCAAAATGGGAAATTTTATGTTATATATATTTTACCTCCACTCAAAAAAATTAATAATATAATGCACCCAAAAAATTACATTTTATGCTTTCAATAGGTGAATTGTATGATATGTGAATTATATCTCAATGAAGCTATTTAAAAAAAAAAAACTTGAAAAAAAAGCCAAATAGGAGACTATTGCAAATGGAGGTAAGAAATGAGGGTAACTTGTAGGGACAATAAGTAATGTGGCTGTTTTAAAGGTCAAACCAGCATTATTTGATAACAGGTTGGAGGGAGGGTATGAGCAAAAGAAAAGAGGCATGGAAGGATCAAATGCTCTTTAGCATAAGCCATCTGGAAACTGCAGTTACCATAGAAATAGAGAGACGATAGGAGGAATGGATTTGGAGAGAAAGACCAAGAGTTTGGAGCTGGACCCATTAGCAGACATAGCTATCTTTTGCTTTCTGCTCCCTTGTCCTCAGCTCGTCATAGCACGGGAAGAAGCGTCTCAGCAGCGGCCTGGTCACTAGCTGTTCCCTGTATGTGCGAGGCAATCAAGAGTGACCCCCATCCCCATCTCCCCCAGAACAGAACTCAAGAGGCCACTCCCCAGGTGGCAAAGATGTGAGAGATAGTTGAGAGAGATGACAAAGAATTTCCAAATATTGAGAGCAGTTGTTGCTATTTATAGAAGTGCAAAGAGCAAGAACCACTCAAGGACGGGCACAGGCGTCACATAACCATCTTTGTGCCCTCACAGAACCTGCTACACAATAAGTATAGATAAATGTTTGCTGATTGGCTGTTCAGCCCTGGTCTCCCATGATAACCGTGGGATCATCTTCCCTGTAGATATGAAAAAGTCGGTAGACTTGAGTTTCCTTTTTTGGAATCACTTAGGGCTCTACCCTATGGTCACGATCCCTTAGATATCTTTCAACCTAGCATTTTGAGATGTTTTGGTGTCTTGTATTGCTAGTTCTAATGCTGGAAATCATTTGCCTTCATTTGGATTACAATTAAAGAATCATTTGTGTAAGAGTCAAATGTTGCAAGTGTGGCTCCAACATCTTCCATGAGAAGCTTGTCTCATTCTGCCCAAAGAAGACGAAGCTTAACCTGGGTACAGCCAGCAAAATAGAATAGAACCGGCTGGAAAATTCCACTTAACATTAGTCCAGCAGGTCCCTCTTTCTGTTGAATGATATCAGTGGGGTTCTGTAGAAAGTTTAGTCTAATAGGATGGTCACATTTTTCAAAGGAGAAAGACCAGGATCCACATGGTCTTATACTTAATGGGAGAGAAGATCCAGGAGAGAGGAAGGAGCGAGATCTTCCACTCATTTCCATGTGCTCCCTATGGGGTGAAGGCCTAACCATGTGCAGTCACAAAGCCCAGTACTGAAACAGTCAACCCCTTTCATCTGCATCCCCCACATGTTGAACACGAGACTGTGTGTGTATGTTTTTAATACTACTCTCTTCCAGGGAGTTCAGAACACACGTGTTCCTTTTAACTTCCACCAGACCCTGAGATCTGCAAGCCAGAAAGACCATTCTGGAAAGAGTTTGGAAAGGTCAGGGGGAAGGCTGTTGTGCAATAGCCTGAGACACAGGAAGTGCTGGTCTCCTAGGTCAGCCTTGAACCACTTGCACTCTCATGGCGAAGCTCAAAGGCCTTGCTGTATCTTGGTTTTGTTGCCCACAAAACACAGATAGTAACACTTGCAAAACAGACACTAAATGGAATGCATTTTGTGATCTGTGGAGGAAAGGCAGCCTGTTAACATATGCTGACAGTGTGTTATTCTGGGGCAAGCCTGGAGCCACAGCCTCTCATTGCCACCCGAGTCGTTTCTGGAACCTGTGCCAAGAGCAGCCGGAGCACTCCAGCCTCTGAGCTCCATCTCTGGGTCCAGCTGGCAAGAGATTAAGGGCCTTTCTGCCCAGCTGTTTGTGCCCTGCTCACCCACAGGCTTGAATTCAAGGCCCCTAAAGCTTGACAGCCACTGCAAGTCACCAATTTAACCTCATAATAGACCAACTTACTACCATATGCCTGCCTCCGGTCAGGTCTATTAAATCTCCCATTTGTGGGGCAGAACAGTAAAGGCTGGCTCCTTCAAAGAGAATGGTTTTGCTTTAGAACCCAGATTTCTTGATTGTTCTTCATGGGTGGATATTTAGTGGGATAAGAGGGTTTGTGGTTTGTTTCGGTCTTAAGAAAAAAGAAGTTGCCAAGATGAGATGAGGGTGACTCCTTCCTCACTCTGCAAAGTTGAGGTTCATGGCGCCCAAAGCCAAAGAAAGATCCTCTGAGGAGGAGGACAGATAATGGAGGGGAAGGGAGGGAGAAAAAGTTGCCAGGAACTGCTGCTGTTATCTTGGAAAGTCACACAGTGGTCTCTGGACATCGTGTGGTCCTCCTGAGGAAGCCACAAGGGATGTTCTCAGGGAAATGGGGTTGATCTCTGAGGCTCCCACTCAAGTCCCCTTTTCCTAAGCCCCTTTCTTCTCCTCCCCACCCCTCTCCCAGCCCATCTGGCTTCCCTAAATATTTTCTAGAGAGGAAATCAGGGCAGCAAAGATATTAATTTTAATGGACTTAACCCTTTCCTGGTGGACTCCAAGTTTAAACAAGAAACATGGAAGGAGGTGCAGTGCTCACCCTAAAGCATAAATCTCAAGTGGCAGATGGTTCAGATGCTGCCACCAGGGCGAGGCCGGTGGAGAGGGAGATAAGGGGCAGACAGAGATGCTCCCGGGCAGACGACCACTCACTCGCCCCAAGTGTGAGCCTGGCCCTGACCCTTCCACCCCTCCTCCCAGAACTCCTTTGCCACGTGCATCCCAAATGCACAGGGAAGGTCAGAATGAAGTCTGTATGACAGCATCCCAGATGAAGGGGGAGGGCCAAATGATGGTCTCAGATTATAAAAACCATCTTAGAAAGCCAGGAGGAAAGGAACAGTGCCTGGCTGCTCCCCATCTGCACTGAGACCCAAAGGGAGAGGAAATCGAGTCGAATATCAGCCTGAAGAGCTTAAGATAGACAGAAGGAAGAATCTCCAAGCAGAAAGACATTCCAGCTTGTTGCATAAGCCCTTCTCTTTGAAGGTCTCGAAAGAAGTAAGGGTTCTATCAGCAGTTGAAGCAGATGATCAGCAAGATCCCTTCCAGCGCGCAGACTACCTCACCATCTAATTTTAGCAATTCCTCTTGGCAAAAGAAGGGTTCCCCCCTTCCTCGGGGCTATCTGCTGTTCCACACACCATCTCCTACAGCTTCCTTTGATGTCGGCGGGGGCTTTGTGGACTCAAGGCCAGATATGCTGCAGGAAGAGACACGCATAAAGCCATTACGCTGCCCTATCTCACTGTAGCAAAAAGAAGACTTTTTTTTTTTTTAATTGTGAAGTTGTGGACTTAGTTTGAAATTAAATATGGGCTGTCAGGTTTAGAATTGACACTCAGTATCGATCATAATGTCAATTACCATCCAATATCCTCTCTTTGTACAGGAGGATGTTTAAGCCATGACTTTATTTTGACTAATTTAAAGATTTCATTCATATTTTTAACTCATTATAAATGAATGCAATTTAAGCCTATCACGTAATGACAGAACGTGGCCAAAAGCCATGGAATGTGTTTCTCATTGTGGAAACTACAAGTTAGTCATTTTCTTCTCCCAAGTAAATTTCTTCAGTTAAGGGAATTTTTTTTTTAAAGAAATCATGAGTTCCAAATTAGTTTTTCATCTCAAAAGTTAACCCTATGGAAAATGTGGCAATGTTTCTGAATTTTGCAAAATATTTTGATAGTATCTATGTCCTGTTGCTCAAGATCTAAAATCTCATTTTTTTGTTTTTTTGGGTTTTCTTTTTTGGTTCTTTTTAACCTCCTGGCCTCACAGTGTAAAGAAAAGTGATAAGCTCAGGGGAAAGTTGTACTGCAGAAATGCCTAAGTTTCTACATAATTTACAGCAACGTTTTCCGTAACAAGGATCTTTGTGAAACTGACTTGTTTTCCACTTACAGTTTTAATAGAGAGGGGATGGGTTATGAAGTAAAGCGAGAGAGGACACAGAGAGAGAGGAAGAGCTTGGTATTCTTTTTCAAGCTAACTTATTTAAGAAGCGTCGACATTTCTCCAGGAACTCTGCTTTTAGGCCAAGCTTCCATCTTCATGTTCCCTGCGGCACCGGGCACTTCCTAGATACTGGCAATGGACTGACTTAGGAGACTCGTCCGTGGAGTCTGAGAAAGACGAGCCAAGGACCAGAGGTCTACCAGGGCAGGACTAGGGGAGGGTGTCTCTAGAGTGTTCGCTCTTCCAGGAGATCTCTCAGCCCCGCAGGTATAACCTCTCCTGGGCCTCCCTTCTCTCCCCTGCCTCTCCGGACCCAGAGGGGCTTTGCTAACTTTCCCCACAACTGAGTTCCCCCTCATCTCCTCTTCGGAATGGTTGTCACATCTGAGCTCCACAGCTGGACTGAACAATGCAGATGGAGATGGAGCCTGGTTAAGTCAAGCCTGAGCCCTGAGGGTCCTCCAAGGGGATGGTGCTTTGGGGAGAACTCCTGCCTCATGAGATGGAGAATCTAAGTCCCTAGCTCCGTGGTCCTAGCGAGTCTGAAGTTCATTATTCTACACGCCTAGGGGCAGGCTGCAGGCATATTAGGTCCAAGATCTGGGTGTTAGAAACCAGACCAGCAGCTTCAAATAATTCTCAGTTTTCGAAGTTCTGAGAAGCTGGTCTACACTGAAGGTGGAGCTTAGGGCTTTTAAAAGGTAGGAATGATGGATAGAAGAAACCAAATATACAATGACTGCCTACACATACATGTGCATACATTACCCCTACACATATGTTCTGAGAGGCAGAGAAGAGACAGAGAGTAGCTAAGAGACCATTGGTTCCTAAACGGCCTTTCTCTAAACCATGTTTCATGTCAATACAGCACAATGAGTAAATTATAGCATTTATACTTTTAAACCTCAAATTATCTCCCAGAAAGTTAGTCTTTATTCCAAAGAGGTCAAGTCTCAAACAGAATTGAAAAACTTTATTTTCAATTAGGACAAAGATGGTTTTAATGCATTACTCATTCTATCGTTTTTAGTTTACCAAAAACCAATGAGAAATTAGTTCCCAGGTTATTAAATTCCACCCTTTGTGGTCAGAGCTGAAAGGGTTGGAAAGTCTCTGCTGGGAAGGGTGGAGCTCAGTGTGTGGGGTCCATGGGGACACGCTGGCAGGGCCCTCCCTGGCCGTGCTCAGAGCCGGCTGCCTGCCCCTCACCTCACCCAGGCTGCGTTTCCCAGCATTGCGAAGTTTGCTTCATGCCCATTGTTGACTTCGGCTACTGGTCAAGTTTCCTTTCAAGCCCCATGCCACCGGTGCCGGGGCTGAGCTGACTCATGCCTTCCCGGACTTCCTGACACTGTTCACGGGCTTGTCTGGAGCTCCAAGACACTGCTGCTGCAGCCGTGTCGCAATTCCAGCCAGGAAACCAAATTAACTGCCCCAGAATTTGGCTGAGGTTTCTGAGGGTGTACGAGAACAGAGGTTCCCAGTCAATATTTAGGCTGGAAGTTCATGTCAATTATTTTTTATTTTTTCTTCCATTCTTTTTTTTTTTCCAGTCTCATTGAGGCATAATTGACATACACCACTGTGTAAGTTTGAGGTTGGGAGCACAATGACTTGACTTATATTGTGAAATGATCACCACAATAAGTTTAGTTAACATCAATCACCTCATGCAGATACAAAAAAAAATGCCAATGCCAGTTTTTTTTCAGGTCAACCTACATCTATTGACCAATTTATCTATAAGCGTAAAAATGTCAATATGTATGTGCATGAGCTGAAAATACAAAACCCGTCATTCTGTCCTCACCAAAGGAAAAAGGCAATCGGTTATCTCATTTAGATATTTTACATCTTGGGTAAATATCTTATCCTTCCCCCAAGTTTATAAAATTTCTTCAAGGATTATTTTTAATTTTTTTAAGGAAAATGTGAATGGCAATGGTCAAGAAAACCTGGTTCCTCCTGGTTGCTCTGGAGTCATAAAATGATCCAGTGACTGGCAAAATGACCTCCGTATTTCTTAGGTTAGAATCACAGGCTTTAGCTTCTCTTCTCCATTCCCTGAGGGGAGGTGAGCTTGCCTCTGTTGCTAAAGGGGCTCTTGAGATAATTCGGCATGTTACCAGCCACCTTAGAGGGGACATGACTTTCACTGAACACAGTTGCATGACTTCAAAGACTATGAGAAAATCAGTTTTTAGGAAAATTAATGAATGGGGACTATCAATGGGTGATGTGGAAGAAATTAAATCCTTGCATTTATGCATTTATTCCAGTTCTCCTCCCCACCCCTGGCAACCCCATTCCTCAGTCACTGTGTGTGTGTGTGTGTGTGTGTGTGTGTGTCTAGGGACAAGCAAACAGACCAAGATTCTCCTCCAACCCTGCACTAGGTCATAGTAATGGTGTTTGACCTGAGCCGGGCAAATCCAGTGGAAAGTCACCAAGGAATGTGGGAGGCCTGGGCACAGTTTTGTTTGCCCCCAGAATGGCAAATCACTCTAAGATAGTTCTATTTTAAAATCACAGTTTCTATTATCCCATCACTAATAGCATCCTGTATTTTCTCTTGTCGTGTTCTATAGCTAAGTCACTTGGCAGGCATTGAAAATCATCTATGTTTATGAGTGAAATCTCTAAGGTGTGTGTATTAGGTTTGGAAAGTTTGCCTTTTGTCCTTCCTGCAAGTTTTAAAAGTTCCTGAAGTTGGCTCCATGTGTCTTTCTCAAAGCAGCCACATGAGAAGCCCCCCCAAGGGTGATGCCATCTGCCAGACAAGAGGCATGTTGAGTGCCCAGCCCCTCTCGCAGGTGCTCCCCAAATGCCTCCCAGACTCTTCCTGGCAGGCAAGGAGAGTGGCCCTTTCGGGGAACTGCTGGCTTTGCTGCCAGCTCAGCCTGGGGAAGCGGCCCAGGGGAGTCGCCTCTCCCTCCTGCTGAGCTCTGGGCAGGCTGCCTGTCCAGCCATCCCTTTTATTGCTGGTCCCGGGATGGAGAAACTAGACTTGGACGAGCCAGTCTGGCCGCAGGTTAGGCTGTCCTGCAAAGCCCAGGCGGGCCAGCCCGAGGACTGTCTGAGTGTGAGCTCTCAAGGTCCTGCTGGACCACCGTGCAGACATTCGCGTGACTGTAATGATCGTTAACACAGGCAAAAGACATCACCATTCAGTTTGGTTGCTTTTATTTATAATGTTTAATTTTGTGAAAACTCCTTCTCTAGTGAGAAGGGAAGTTTTCTTCGTATCCTTTATCGCTTTCTGAAATCATCTCTTGTTTGTTTAGTGGTGGATTCAAGGCCTGTCTCCCCTAGAATGTGAATTTCTCAGAGACGGAGACCACGGTCAGTCTCGCTGCCTCGTGCATCTGCAGCGCCTGGCCCGGTG
Organism: Equus quagga; assembly: GCF_021613505.1. Classification (NCBI taxonomy): domain Eukaryota; kingdom Metazoa; phylum Chordata; class Mammalia; order Perissodactyla; family Equidae; genus Equus; species Equus quagga. Next base: position 30,908,908 of record NC_060287.1, on the reverse strand, counting down.
CCTGGCCTATGTTCACTTCTGGGCCCCATTTGTTAAAAAGGAAAATTGAGCACCAGGTGGCTGCCTCTGAGTTTCCCGAAGTGCAGCTCCTGGGAATGTGCCCCAGGCCCCTGCCTCGTGCTCCAGTACAGTGTCCCTCCCAAAATGCCAACTCACAAAAGGACAGGCAGGCCTGTGCAGCATGCAAGCCGTCTGGGATCCCCCACCACGCCCGTCACCAGCCAGGACTTTCAGGGAGAGCAGGCCCACTGGCCCTCCCCCCTGTCCTGGGAAAGGGCGAGGATGCCACAGCCCCTGGAGAAACAGCCCCTTCACTCTCTGAGAGGTGGTTTATTGCTTTCTTGGGGCTGCCGTAACAAAGGACCACAAACTGCATGGCTGAAAACAACAGAAATTTTTTCTCTCACAGTTCCCGATGCCAGAGTCTGAGATCCAGGCAGGGCCGCCCTACTTCTGCAGGCTGGAGGACGGGAGAATCCTTCCTCATCTCCTTCTAGCTGCTGCTGGTGGCCAGCCAATGCGATTCCTTGGCTTCTGGCTACATCACTCCAGTGTCTGCCTCCAGCATCCTGGTGATCTTTCTTCCCTCTGTGTGTCTCTGTTTTCTCTTCTCGTAAGGACACCAGTCATTGGAGTTAGAGCCTGCCCTAACCCACGTCTTGACTAGTTACTTCTGCAAAGACCCTGTATTCAAAGAGAGTCATGTTCTGAGGTTCTGGATGGGCATGAAATTAGGGGAACGCTATTCAACCCAGTTAGGCCATATGGGCACGGGACCCCTTCCCCCATCTACCGCTTATTAATTGTGTGGCCTCAGGCAAATCACATAACCTCTTTGTGCCTCTATTTCCTCCCCTGTAAATAGGAATGGCACTGGCTCACTGGGCGAAAGGCGTCGGCATTGATATTTGTGACATGCTTAGAACAGTGACTGGCATGGAATGAGAGTTACGTAGAGTTTGGTGATATAAAGGCAGCCAAGTGCCCATGAATCCTTCATAGATGTCAACTGGATAGCCAAGTCATCAAGGACCCCACTGGGGGTGACAGGCAAGGGAACAGACTGCGAGGGTCAGCCAGGAAGTGCAGGGTAGGACACCCGACCTGTTCAAGGAGGCAGTGGCAGATGGGAATATTCCTTAACTGGAAGAATGTAACTCAGGGAAGAGAGACAAAAGGGACTTTCAGGTGGAGGTGGGGTCATGTTCAAGGACCTGACAGCAGGAAGGGACCTGTAATGTTCAGAAAACCCCTGATCCGTCAGGATGGCTGAAGCCCAGGATGAGGGAGCAACCCGGAAGCAGTGAGAGAGGCCAGCGAAGTGGAGTCTCAGGGGCCAGGCCTCCGGACGTCACCAGCCCTGGCAGTCCAGGAAGGCCTCCAGAGTTGCTTCTGGCTTTCAACTGTCTCAGTCCGTTAAGGCTGTTATAACAAACACACCATAGACTGGGTGATATATAAACAACAGATGTTTATTTCTCACAGTCCTGGAAGCTGGGGAAGTCCAAGATCAAGGTGTCAGCAGATCTGGTGTCTGGTGAAAGGCCACATCCTGGTTCACAGTCATCTGGCTGTGTCCTCACACGGTGGAAGGGCTGCGGGAGCTCTCTGGGTCTCTTTCATAAGGACACTAACCCTATTCATGAGGGTTCCACCCTCTTGACCTCATCACCTCCCAAAGGCCCCACCTCCAAATACCATCACACTGGACAACAGGATTTCACGTGAATTTTGGGGGGACACAAACATCCAGTCTATGTCATCAACAGTTCTCCAAAATCCTGGTTGGTCAGAATGATCCAGCAACCCCTTGAACTGTCCAGAGCTCAGGGCAAATGTACAGGTCGCCTGTGGCATTCTGATCACAGATGAAGCACAGTGCCGATGTTTCCTCGGAAAAAGTGGCTGAGCTTTTGTCTATTTCTATGGAAAATGTCAGCAAAAAATCATGTCCTGTCTCCCAGCATTGCATCTATTAATGGAGGCGTCCCAGGTGTGTGATGCGCGAGCGTGTGTCACCCTGGTCCATGGTACACCAGCAGCAGGGGAATGAGACTTTCAACCAAAACCCGCCCTTCTGATGTCCGTTTGTGACAGGGCCTGTCTCATTTGCCCATTTTCCCCTCTGTGGCAGAGACCCACAGCTGATTCTCTTTAACACGAGGCCTAGACACACAGAAGACATACACCATCACACACGCAGCTCTCCCATTCCGGATTCCTGCTCCTTCCTGGGGAAACTTCCAGAAGCAATCATCTTGTCTGCAAGTCCTCCGTGAGTAGGAGGGTCCAGACCTTACTTGCCCCACAAACAAACTTGGTGTAGAGTTTCTGGTTGCAAAAAGGATCCTCGTTTCTCTTGATCTACTTGATGCTGCATCGACCCACCTGGGCCTTCCCAGTGGCCAGGGGTCTCCGAATGAAACTGACGGAAAGGGCCACCCTTCAGAAGGAAGCAGTTCAGAGAAGAAGCTGAGGGTTAGAATCTCAGAGGCCCGGAGCAGTCCCGAGGCCGAAAAGGAAACCCTAGAGTCACAGAAGTTCAGAGCGGGAAGCGACCCTGGGAATTGTGCAAACAGCTCGTTGACTGCGCTTCCACCTTGAGCCGCGTGTTCAGTGGATGTCGTTTCATTTCATCCTTCTGCCACCCTCTGAGCAGGGCCCTTGGCAGAAGAGGAGGCCGAAGCAGAGGGAGGTTAAGTAACTTGGTGCCTGGGAGCACATCGAGCGATGCACCACTCCCCATTCCACAGATGCGGCAGGCGCAGCCGAGGGCGTCTGCGGGGCCTGCAGACAGGAATGTAGCCTTGTTACTTCACCCCAAGGTCTGCCCTTTGCACGACCACCTACAGCAAGCTGAAGAGCGGCAGTAAGACATTTCAGTTCAGCACAGAGACATTTAAATTATACCAGAAAAGACACCCCTGTGGCCCACAGCCTTTCATAGTTTTTCCCGAAGCTGCTTTGCATGGATTTGGTGTGTTTCAAGTCCGGCTGGGTAGGGAGACTCCAGAGAGAAAAGGACCATCCTCAGAGCTGCCTAAGCAGCCTGGAAGGAGAGAAACTGCATTAATCAGGGACACAGCATACCAGGCAGCTGCCTGAGGGGGTGATTTCAGAAGCCCACATCCTTGACAAGGCCCTTCCTCCCTCATTGACCTTCTAGCACAGCCTCAGACCTTCCAGTTCGGGATTAGGTAACCCCTGAGAAGGCAGCTCTACCAAGGAAAAGTAAAGCTATTAGTCATTTACACCTTAGTATGAATTAAGAGGCTGCCCCCCCCCCCCCAAATAGGGTGGAAAGCGACAAAGGTCAGTATAAGGAGACCTGGGAACACCAAAGGCAGATGTTCTGCATCTCCCACTTTACCTGAACCCACACCTGTTCATTCCAGTCCCTTTTGAGGATCTGGGAGCCCCAGAGCCCAAATAGACACACCCCTGCTTTCCTTCCCAAGGGCCCAAAGCTGCCCTGCCCACTATCAGCTACTGGATCAGAATCTACCAACTGTCGGTGTGCTCAGCCAGTGTTCTCAAACTGTCATCCACACAGTACTGCATCTGGGACAGGATTATGGGCATGGGCGAGGCCATCTGAATAATAACCATAACAAATCGAATCATCCACGGCCCACAGCCCAGCTCTACAGTGAGGGTGTGAGCCGGGGAGGGCCAATCCAAGCAGTGAGCAGAACTAACGAGATGCAGTGGCCCGGAGGACACGCGAGGCCCTGAGGCAGGCTCAGAGAAGGCTTCACGGGGGAGGTGGCATCTCAGCAGGACTGGAGAGCAGAAGGGGAGTTTTGTGGATGGAGGTGAGAAGGCCAGGCCCTCTCAGCGGAAGGAAGAGGGGCTGAGGCGGGTGCCCACAGCACAGTTTTGGGAAGTTCTCAGCGACACTGCTGCACAGGCCAGAACCACAGGTGGGGAGGCCAGGCCTCAGCCATGCCCTTCCCCGGATCTGTGCCGCCGCAGCCCATCTGGGTTCATGCCAGAAAGGAGCAGCTCCTGGTAAGGTCGTGCTGCGCCCTCCCGATGCCCTGGTCCTCTCGGCAATCGTGTTTCCTATTGGCTGTGTCACGAATGCACTGCTGATTCGAGGGAAGAAGGAACAGTCCTGACCCACAGAGACCCCTGAAGCTGGGCTTCTCCAGTGTTCCTCAGTCCTCCACCGGAGCCAGGCATGACGTGGTGCAGGCAGATGGCATGTCTAGGGCATCTTAAGCCCAGCTTCAGTGGGTGCCCGTCCTTACTTGCCTATATTTACAGGATGCTAGATACTTACAGGGGGAATTCACAAGCCATGTCTCCTCCGAGCCCCACAAAATCATGCAAGGGAAGATCCTGCCTCACTCTGCACATAAGAGACGAGGTTCTGAGAGTTTCAGTGACTTGCCAGGGCCCCCTGTGCCTCAGGCTGGGAGTGGGTCCTCCCCTTGGTCTTCAGGCATCACAACAGACTCTCCCCTCTGGAGCAAGCCTGCCCACCAAGGCAGCACTTCTCAGGTCCTTTAAGAAATCCTCTTTGTCTTTTCTCTTTCCGAGTGACTTAGGATTCTGCCGAATTCCTGTTTCCACGGGGAGCTATAAGCGTTTCTTATTTCCATATTCCTTGGTGCGCTCCTAGCCAGAATGAGATGCTCTTTTTTTTTTTTCTTTTTGGTTTTATGAGAAATTTTTAGGGATGTCAGACTTCAAAGGCAACCTCCCACCATAAAGATCGTGACCAGACTCACATCCGTGATTCTGTCTCATTCCTGCGGGAAAAGGACCCTGGTGCTAACACATGTCTCCTCTCCCCTTGACGTGTAGGCTCTTTTAAGTGATTTAGCAAAGCCCCCTCACTTTCTCTTTTGGGTCCTAAAATAGTATGTCAGGAATCAACAGCTGCCTTCCCAGCCAAGAAGCTGAGCTCCCGGTGACTTCATTCGTCACCGCCGTCTTGGGCCCCCTAATCTCTGTTCTCCCTGCCTCGTGTCAGCACCCCGTTCCCCTCACATGTCTGGCTTTCCTCAGAAACTTGCTAAATGCCCCTGTTCTCGCTAAGTCGCTGAAACCCTGGCCACAGGGCGGGCAAAGCGAGATTTAATTGAATCTTTCGGCAATGATTCACAGAACAAAGCTTGACTGTCTGACCTGGAAACCACACAGTGGGGAGTTTAGAAACCGTCAGCGTAGTCAAAACAACGTTCCTGGTTCAGCCATTGATTGAAGTTCAAAGGAACAAAGATGTAAGTCAGAACGTTGTAATGACAAGGGCAGCCCAGAGAAATACACTTACCTGGGCATGGAGCCTTCTGGGCGGAGGCTTCCCCAGATTTTAAATCATGTTCATTACATCGGGACTGGCTCCAGGGGCAGCCGGGCCTCCCGGAAGAAGCTTCTCAGCTGGGCAGTGAAAACCTAAGGGTTAGGGGGCTATGTTAGTTTCCTAGGGCTGCTGGAAGAAATTACCATAGATGGAGTGGCTTAGAACAACAGAAACTTATTGTCTCAGAGCTCTAGAGGTTAGATGTCCAAAACCGAGGGGTCAGCAGGGCCAGGCTCTCTCCTCAGGCTCTAGAGAAGGATCCTTCCTGGCTTCTGGTGGCGCCTAGAAATCCTTGACAGTCCGTGGATTGTAGCTACATCACCCTAGTCTCTGCCTCTCTCTTCACATGGCCTTCTTTCTCCCTGTGGATCTCTGTGCATCTCCTCTTCTTCCAAGGACACCAGTCATTAGATTTAGAGCTCACCCTAATCTGTCATGAACCCTTCTGAACTTAATCACAGCTACAAAGGCCTTATTTCCAAGTAAGATTACACTCTGAGGTTCTGGGTAGACGTGACTATTTGGGGGACGCTACAGGGATCATTGGTGGTCTAGTGGTTAATGTTTGATACTCTCACCCCCGTGGCTCTGGTTCATTTCGTGGTCAGGAACCACACCACCCATCTGCTGGTTGTCATACTGTGGCGGCCACATGTCACTGCAATGCTGAAAGCCATGCCACTGGGATTTCACATACCAGCAGAGTCATCCATGGTGGAGAGATTTCAGCAGAGCTTCCAGACTAGACAGACCAGGAAGAAGGACCTGGCCACCCACTTCCAAAATAACTGGCCATGAAAACCCTATGAATAGCAGTGGAGCATTGTCTGATACAACACCAGAAGATGAGAGGATGGCGCAAAAAAAGACCAGGCAGAGTTCTGCTCTGTTGTCCACAGAGCCTCTCGGAGTTGGAATCGACTTGGCACTAACAACAAACAGGGACCATAGCTCACTCGCTGGATCCCACATGTCACCCCTGCTCCATCTTGTGGAGTTAGTTATTCTTGTCCTCGATTTTGGAACCTCCACGATAGACTGAAATCTTGGTGTATAAGGTTGAATCTTGACCTTTCAACTTTCGTGTTTGAGGGCCCAGCTCTGTGGCACAGCGGTTAAGTTCCCACATTCTACTTCTCGGCAGCCCGGGGTTCGCCAGTTCGGATCCTGGGTGCAGACATGGCACCGCTTGGCACGCCATGCTGTGGCAGGCACCCCACATATAAAGTAGAGGAAGATGGGCACAGATGTTAGCTCAGGGCCAGTCTTCCTCAGCAAAAAGAGGACTGGCAGTAGTTAGCTCAGGGCTAATCTTCCTCAAAAAAAAACGAAAACAACTTTCATGTTTGAGAAAATAAATGTTTCCAGCTTGTGACCCACAACTGGACATGGTTTGATGGAAAGAGCATTAAATGTTAGCTATGGGAAAACCTAGAAGGTGGAACAGTGGGGAGTATCCAGGAACATAAATTCTCAGTCTGAAGAGTCTGATCAAGGAGTTATATCTCAACAGACCAGCAAACACAATTCTCTAAAAGCATTTGTTACACCTGAGGCCACATCACTGGAGAAGGAAATTTTGATTGCAGTAAAATGACTGTAATCATATAACACAGGATAATAAAATATGATTAAATAAGATAGGTGTTTACCCCATACAGAATAGTCTCTGTCCACATGTGAGAAAGGAAGATAAGCCCACTGTGGAATATGGAAGGAACCCCCATAAGGATGGGGGATGGGGCAAAGTTGGCCTTGGGATATTTTAATGCTCACCATAGGCTAATAATTTTCAGAGCAAAAATGGTACCATCTCCAAGATCTCGCATTTCAGGATGTTCCTCCATCCACAGGGCTCCATCCCAACTTCCATCCTCACCCCTACTGACTGCACTTGCCATCGTGGTGACCCTAGATGCTTCTGGTCACCTCTGCTCTCAAGCCAGTCAGCATCCTTGATAATGATTGTCCCGCCATGATGGGCCTGACCCTTGGCTCCAACGTTCCCTGGAGGTCTCCCCAACAGCCTATAACTCCCCACTCCCATCAACCCTATTGCAAGACACTGTGGTTGGACCATGGGGAGATGAAGGTCTTTCAACCTAATGTTTATATGAAATCCCTTCTGCCTTTTGGCCGGGTTCCGAGTTCCTTACCTTCACTGTGTAGTCACACAGAATGACTTTCACAAGTGGCCTCCCCTGTATAAACCCCACCACTTACTTTCTCCACATTCGCTTTAAGTCTACTAAGTATTGTTGGAATCACAGAACCTCCTCGACACGGTTTTTTATTATTCTAACCTATGCACTCAGTACCCAATTTATCCATGCAAAGTTCCCTGCCATGCTCTATCTTTAGGGGCTGTACCAAACCTGATCCTAGGCTACCAGCCCTCACCTCCCTTCCAGGCAGCCTCTCCTCTGGAAAGATCCTCTCTCCTCTGTGATCCTGAGAAGAGTAGTGAGTACTGAGAAGGCACCTGTTGACTTCGCTTCTTCCCAAGACATGAGCTAACGGCATGCGTCCTTCTGTGCCCTTTCCACAAGGAATGTTGTATTTGCTCCACTCCTTTCCAGACACGCTGCAGTGCTCCCCTGCTCAAACACTCCACTTCCTCTAGAACTGCAACATCAATTCTTCATTTGCTTACCTTCCTTCTCTGTTCTCCTCCTCTCTTCTTGGTCTCTCTCCACCTACTGGGCATGTCTCTTGTCTTAAAACGCCCTTTTTTATTCTGCCATGCCTGCAACCTAATTCTCCTCTACCTTTTGCAAACCATTTTAGTGGGTGGCAAACCACTTTCCCTCCACCGTACACCAAAGAGTTGCAGCCTCTGTGATGGTCTCCTCCACTGATAAGTTCTGTGGCGGGCTGTGTGTAATTCTGTATTCTTAGTGATTCCCTCCCTTTTTCCTGCCCTCACGTGGAACACTCTGGTGCACAATGACAGTCTAAGATTGAGTCACTTTGTTAACTTACTTGATACTCTAGGGCTTCTAGCCTAGTCCGTCTCATCCATTGAAAGAAAGTTTTACTACCCCTTGGCCCTGCTTTTACACTCTGTAGTGATGTCTTGTCTATCTGATTGTTTATATTTTTTCCACAGTCCCTTCTCTGACTACTCTTCCTTCTCCCTTATCCCAAATGTGTCCCAGACTCTCTTCTCTTTCCAGCCTACCTTTTCCCCTTTGGGAATCCCCCTACTCTTGCCTTGACCGCCATAGGCTCTTGACTGGCAACTCTGGCCCTCCAGGCAAGCCCATCTCTGAGCTCTGGCCTTATTTTCCATTGACTCCTGAACGAATCCATCAGGATGTCACCCCAAGGCACGTTAAGGCAATTGTGTCCCAAATTGAATTCATCTTCTTCTCAGACATTCCAACTTCCCTATTTCTGGCAAAGTCACCACCAGCTCCTTAGTCACCAGGGCTGAAACTTCAGAGTTGACTTTAATGCCCCACCCTTCACCCCCACACCCAACCACGGGCTAAGTTCTGTTTACTCCACCTCCAGAATGTTTCTAAAACACCTTCCCAGCCATCCAAGAACCAAGTTTGTTGTAGGCTTATAACATGAGGGACTGTGCGAATGAGACCAGACAGTAAAAAGATTGTGCATCATTACTATTTCATGTAATTAGCATTTATTTCACACCCTGCAGGCACATGGCATGCTATTAGATGCTTTGATAACCAAAGAACCTAACACATTGGTAACAACTTATCAAAAGTGAAAGCTATTAGTAATATTAGTGGTAAATTTATTTTAGCATTTATTAGTAGCAGCAATGTCAAGTTGAAGTAGCTTTTACTCTACCCTATTTGTAAAAGTCTATCAAGAGTTTTGGAGAAATAAAGGCCCTTGTTTCTGGAAAGAATGACTCATTCAGTAGTTTAGCTTAGCACTTCCTATGATTCACTCCACCACTGGAGCTTCTGATGCTTCGTCTTCCTAGAAGCCATACTGAAAGACAAGACAGATGCCTGGGGTGTGAACTGGGGCAACCAATAAGGCCTTAGTCCTCCAAAAATTCTATCTCATGCACTTTCTGGTGGAGGACATCTACATGTAGTGCCTTCTCCCTTTGCAGCCTAGCCACCGTCTCTGGTTAGAGACCCACAGAGGACATAGAACGAGATGCTTAGAATGTTCTTGAACTTGGGAAGCAGCTAGTGTAGTAGACTTTGGCAATGGGTCAACCTGGCTTCAAATCTTGGTTCTACCACCTCTAGGTTGTGAGATCTTGGGGGATGGCTTAACTTCTCTGAGCTCATTTCCTATTTCTTAAATGGAGATAATAGTATCACAATTTTTTCATGAAGCTAGATTTTTTCAACTGTAAAGAAAAAATTGACAACTAGAAGTAAGAGTCTAGTGGATGGTCACTTTCCCAACCCAATCTCTCACTCTCTCTCTCTCTCTCTCTCACACACACACACACACACACACACACTAGCATCTTCTGATTTCATAACTGAGCCTTGGGCTGGCCCTGGGACCCCTCATAAAAGCCACACCTGCTCAACAGTAATCTTCTTACCTCAACAGTAAATCTTCTTCACTTTACTTAGCATCTGACACCAATGGGAGTTTTGTGGGTAGACTGGATTTGAGAGTCTGTCCCTCAAGAATTCTCGATACCTAGTTTTTGGCAAAAGAGACTTTTTCAATCCTCGATAGGAAAGGCGACAGCAATTGAAAGTTCTCATGATTCAAGGAGATAAGCATGTGACAAAGGAAGTAGAGTAAGGCACTTAAAGATTGCTGGATAAAATGGGCACCTTCTGTCTGTCTGGCTGCCTTCAGCACTGGCAATACGGACTGCGCCCAGCTAACTGTTGTCATTAAGTGCTTCAGTCTTGCTTTCCGGCTACATGTTTCGCAGCTGTTTTAAGACTCATCCTTTCAGATTTTTGCTCAAGCATCAGCCCTGTGTAAAAAAAAGGAAATCTGAGATGGGGGCTCCCACTACAGCGATGGCAGTGACTCACAGATACCAAAAAAAAACAGGTCTCAGAACCATTTTGTTGCTAAGGGAATAGACACAGCCATTGTGAAACTTAAAGCCATATTATTACAGTGAACGGATATTAAAAAGAAAAATAGACCATCGTTTGGTGGTTTGGAACATCTAAACGATCAAACCAAATGGATCAAGTGAGTTATCAAGTAAAATCTACCTTGAAAAATCAGTTATTAATACAGCAGGAAACAATATTCTTCTGAGTTTCTTGCCTCAGATGGATCCAAATATTTGTAAAATTGAGTCATTACTAAACTCATAAATAATGCGATGATAGGTATCAAATTAACAATTAAATCTTTTTTAGACTCTCAAATAAACTTCCAGGAAAAATAAATCCACTCCTGGGTGAGATAAGATGATCCACGAAGACTCTATTCATTGATGCCAGGTCCAGGAGCTCCATATTTTTATTTGTTTATTGTTTAGCGGGAAGTTTGAATAGTACTGTTATTGATTTTCACATAGAAAAGTATTAGCATGTTTCGGTGATCCTAAACAACGGCAAATTTATCATTTTGTCACCAACAGAATTAAATGTGTGGCCCGTCTTCGTGTGGCCAGAACAGGGGCCTCAACAGAAAGCAAGTGTCTGTTTTTTTCACATCAGATTGGTGTGGAAGTCAAGGCGTTCAGAACTCATTCTCATGAATGGTAACTCAAACTCATGTTGGTAAAGAAGCTCTCTCCTATTTGGACCCACAGCTGCTGCTGATCTTAACAGGGGCCTTTCCACAAACTCTGCACCTTCGTCTTTGATATTTTAGCCTCTTAATCATTTTAAGTCAACAATCCATAACTGACAGTTTTGCTGATAAAGTACCTTTATAATGACAGACTTGGTGTTTAAATTTCCACCTTCGTCTTCTCTAAGTTGGTGACCTAATTGTAGCCGATTCTTCCAGTAGAAATACTCACTTGTTAACCTCAAGTTATTTCTGGGCACAGCTGAAATAAAACAAATTACTTTTTAAGCTTACGATTCCAGATTCTGTGTCTTATTTTCCATTTCTTCTTGTCCGTTTTTCCATGTAGGTTTTATCTCCTACCTTTAAACCATGAAAAACAAATTATTCCACTCAAAGCATTGGAAAGGGGTTGTTCACTGGCACCAGATCACATTGTCTGATACTTTTTCTTGTTTTGAAGTTCTGGAAGGGAAATCCTCTTTGTGAGAAGACTTGACTTTCCATCTGTAATGGGGAAACCTGTTCTTCTCAGGATCCTGGGGGTAGATTTACAGGAGAAAACTCAGCAGAAATAAAGGTCCACACAACTGATTTTGAATCCCAGTCTGCTCCTTTAGTGAAGTCGATTCCTGCTCTGCCTGTGAGATGGGAATAAGTGAAGAGGGCTATTGACAAAAGTGTGAGCACGAACAGGACAGCACATCCTGGAAATTGTCGTTTCAGTGTGCTATTTAAATGCCACCCTTATAACTTGAGACAACATACCCACCCCTGCATATCTTTGCAGACAGAATCCCCCGTCTTCAGTCTATGCACGGCTCACGACACTGCCTCCTCTATGTGGGGTGACAGTACTGGTCTGGCTATGCCCATCGCCCCAGTGAAGTTCTTAATTATTAGTAGCATATCCATTCAGGCTAAAAAGTGTCCTGCTTTGAATGATAAATTATATGATCCCCTCCTTTGCGTGATTTCCTCTAGGTGTTTGTAAGATGACTTATTGAGAAAGAAAACAACAGAGCTAAATGGTTTCAGAGAGCTTAGACTGTTGTTTACAGAGACTGAGACCCAGAGAGGTTCAATGCCCTGCTCCTGGGTAACAAGGCCAGGGTCAAAGCAGTCCTAGCAGATCTTTGCACAGCACTTGCTGTCAAGCCAAGCGCTCTTCGAAGTTCTTTCCCTACATTGACTCACTTCATCTTCGCAACAACCTGCAGGGGACGTTTTATTATTATCCCATCTTACAGCAAGAAGCTGGCCCCGGGCCGTGCACCAGCCAGGGACACAGCCGTGCTTGGAACCAGGCAACCTGGTTCCAGGGTCTGGTGAGTCTGACACATCACACTGCCTTGCAGAGCCAGCACATCTGACTCTTGGTCCTACCATTTGCTCTGTATTATGTTGTTTCTGGATCAAGGAGAGAAAAGCTTGTTAGTGAAAATTTAGCCCAACTTTTCAAAGCTCATATTTTTGTATTACTGTGAACATCATCCAAGTGCTAGCACATGCACTTGAAAAGAAAGGAGGCTTCAAAGCAGATATGAACTAGACTTACCAGATAATATATTATGTTTTCAGGGAAGATAATCACAATATCGAGCAACAGGTGCAGCACAGGTAACAACCACTCAGAAAGGAAGGCAGATGTAAAAGGACCAATACGCCACCCATCACAGGCGACTGGCTAAATATCAGTCTGGTTATTCTTATATTAGCATTTGTTTGTCAAGGCCTGTCTGAAAAAGACCATACGCCCCTCCAAATCATGGCCATGCCTACCTAATTCTCTTTCAAGAGCACCTGGTAAAGCATCGCTGAAAAAAATTTCTTAATAAATACTGTTTGGGGGTGATTATAGAGAGTGCTTGCATTGACCTCTGAGTTGCCAACCTATGCAAAAAAATAAAAAGAAAAATAATACATTGGCCATGAAGACTGTGACATATAGGAAAAATTTAAGATGGTTTACAGCATACAAAGCTTAGAGCATACGTTTAAGAGTAAAGCCAAGCCCAGAAAGAATCTTTCTCTCATTCCACAGTCTGTGTGGGTCACAGGTGACATTCTAGAACCCGGGCATGAGAACTCATGCAGCATCCTTGAGCCTTCACAGCTGCCAATCAGCCATGCATGGCTGGAGGCTTCACTGTTCAGAGCCTAGGGGAGAGAGCGGAAATCACAAGGCATTTACTCTCCCCAATGGAAAGGAGGACACTCTGTCTCCTAAAAGACACAAGGAGCCCACCTGGCCCAGGACGAATTAAGGTGTTGTTTTTGTCTGAGAATTCTGGTGGGGGAGACGCTGGTGACCTAAAAACTCCTTTTTGCATCCAGGTGGCTTAGGAAGATACGCTTCAGTATCAGAAAAAGAAGGCTTCAAGTATACAGAGGTTTAAATAATAAAGCAGCCCACAGTTTATCAGCAGAACTGGCAGAAACATCAGACAATTCCTTAATTACCCTCTCCAGCTGTTCTTAAATATTGGAATTTCCTTGCCCTGATCTGGCTCACCAAATGAGAAGCAAATGGTGAAAAGTTTACTGTTTTTTAACTAGGAAACACACAGCTACGAAACATGTGAGGCAGTGGTAGACAAGTAAAAAGAAACTTTCCAATAAAGTAATGTTCTCCCAGTGACATCTTGTTATTCCTGTAAAAAATAGAATCGTCAAGTTTGACAATATTTTTTTCCTTCTGGGAAAGTACAAATAACAACACAATAAAACTAGGCTTTTTGTTATATTCTTGAGGATGGTAAAAAGAGAAAAAGTGTTCTTTTTTTGTTTCTCTGTAAAAAAGCATTTCCATTCATTTCCCCCATGAGGACCACTGAATTTTGAGTTCTGCAGAAAACTAAAAATCTAGAAGCAGCACCCTCAGACTCATCAATGGAAAGTAAGTCATTGTGGTAGAATTTTTGGACACATCACTCATTGGACATAAAGCACTCTTTGTTCTTTATTTCCTGAAGACATTGGCCATTCTTCAAGCAATAGCCACATTCAATTTAAAAAAAAAACTATATGCTCAACCTCTCTGATCTTTTAAATTATCAGTGCTTGGTTTTTTGTGTTACTTTAATTGAGGTTTCTCCAAGGAATATCCATCTAGTTGGTTAAAATAAATATTTTCATAGCTATCACTTAAAGGAATATTGCCTTTCTAAGTGAGGCAGGTTGGAGAGCCAGTGGAATTTCAAGGCTTCTGAAGTATGTTACATTGGTGATCACCTTCATATCGTGTTTTGTGGGTTCTACAGATAGCATTTTCTTGACTTTTCTACTGCCAACACCTGGCAGAATGCATGGTAAAAAATAAAAATTATTTTACAGGAAGAGCTGGTAGCTAGAGACTGGTAGAAATAGACTCAACCAACATGCTACTGACGGTGATGCTCTCGCAAGATTTCCCTCCCTAATACTTCTCTGGGTTCTCTGTCTGTTCTTTGCATCTAACCTCTCAAATGGCATCTCTGTTAATTGTCAGCCTATTGGGCTTGGAGATTGTATCCATCCTCCTTTCTGTGATACAGACTTTACCAGACATTAGAGCTTCCATTGTGTTTATCAAAATAGCACTCCAAAGCAAGTTTGGGACTGTGTCATGCATTCCTAGAGGGAGCAATATTGTACCCAAGGGGACAAAAATTGGTTCTCAGGTGGTGAAAAAGAAATCTTTTCTATTCCAGTGGCTTGTGGTCCTCCAAAACTCAATCCTACTTGACAAAAATCTTATCCTTTAGTATTTTTTTTCTCTCATTAGGGAGAATTTAAATTTAATTTCATTTTTCTCCTGGGTTGGGCAAGAGGGGGAATGATAACGAAGAAAAGGGCTCATATATTTGGGGAAGTTTTTCAGTTTGGGAAAGTACGCAGTTGACAGTATATTCATGCAAGATATGCGCTAATAAATTCTAACTTCAAAATTCAAGCAAGAGCTTGATAATAATATTTGTAATTTCAAGTATATCTCATTGTTGGGTTCAAACAGTGTAGGGATGATTAGATTTTTCTTCAGTAATTTTTTTTTAAAAGCCAATTACTGCACTTTTTTTTTATCCTCATCTGAATTTCCAATGAGACAGAGTAACTTTCAGAGTTAAATCCTAGGCTTTTGCCTGCATTTTACCCTGATTTTGTCAATTCTCAACTCAAAAATATTCAACGGCTTCCCTCTGCAGGTAGAATACAGCTCATTGGTCATAAAACCACGACCCTCCAAGATTTAGTCCCGACCTCTCTTTCCAAACTTACCTTCCTCAACTCTCTATGAACTGAACTCTGACCAATAAATCTCTCCCTTCCATGCTTTTTCCTGGCCTGTTTCTCCATCTAAACTCTTTTTCCCTTCCTCCCTACCTACTCCACACTCAACTGCTCTCTAGTGTCCCAAATGTCATTGTTTTCACAAAGTTTTTTTTCCAGCTCTATTGAAATACAGTTGACATATAGAATCATTAAATGTAAGGTGTACAACCCCCCACCCCACTGTAGCTGAAAGTGACCTCCCCCTCCTCTGAACTCATAGAACTTGCCACCTGGACAACTCTTTTGACACTTAGCACTTTCCACTACATACTGCATGGTTTTAGGTATATATTTTGGCTCCTTTTCCAAGTTGAAAGCTCTTGAAGGGCAGAACTTTGGTCTGATTTGTAGGCAACATAATTTAATAGAAAGAGCTAGAGAAAGATCTGGGAGCAACATTTTCCTCTAACACTTACTAGCTGGGTCTACGTAGTATTACGCTTGCTTGCCTGCCCTTTTAGTATATGGGCAAGTTATCCTATCGCTCTGAGCCTAGTTTCCTTATCTGTAAAATATTGTAATATATTGTGAGAATTTAATAAGTTAAAGTATCCAACACAGAGTAGATGCTTGAAGCATGTTAAATAAATCCACGCGTAAGTCATGTCACTGTCTGTTTTCCCCAAAAGTTTCAATGCCCGACCTAAGAAAACAGATTCATTTATGGATCTATTAGAAAAAACAAGAGCAAAATAGGCTTTGCTATTTTTGAATGGTGTTAATAATTCTGTTCCTTTAAGGAAAATCGCAGGGAACTATTTAGAGGGCAGAAGGTCCTTTCCAGAAGGAATGTTGAAAGAAAACAGGAGCAGACAGTAACCCAGGAGAGCGGAGTATGCTTACAAAGCTAATGCTGTCTTCATCTGTACCAGATTTCATGCCAACTTCATTTTATTCATTCTGCACCCCTCATCTGAACCCCAGATTTCAGTTTTGGGAAACAGAACCAAATGGAACATGAAACGTAAAGCAAGATCCAGCCAAACACAGTGAGCTCTGTCTGGCTTCAAGTCAAACCTTGGCTGAACCACAAAGCTTCACCTGGTTTTGAGTAAAAACCACACTGAACCACCATTTTTTTTCATGGTTTCGGTTTGAAAATGGGGTTTCATGCAAAGCTCGCCCTAGTTTCAAAAGAGTTCCTTGGCAGAGCGCAGGCAAGCCTTGAGCTAACGTGGCCTCTGCCTCCTCAGCACTCCAGCCAGCGTGGAGCTCACTGCTTCTTGTTCTGCCCTCGGAAGGTCCAGGTTTTGAGCAGTCTAGCTCAGGGATCATTAAGGTGACTGAAAACCATCAGGCATAGCAATAACAAACCCAATCCCTTCGTTCGTCTCTTTGTACTTAGCTTTTACAGAAACAGAGGAGAAAATTTTTGAAAATCAATGAATCAAAAAAGAGGTGGGATGGTCTAAAGCATGGTCTGAAGTTTTGTCTTTAGGGGCAAAGAGGAGGCTTGAAGTCTTCCTAGAATAATCAGGGTCAAAATTCCACATTTGTCGGAAATACTGAGATAATAAAGGCAAAGTGGGCTATATGAGTATGTGGGGGGGTGAAACTTTTCAATTTCCCTCCTTAGAAAAGGCTTAAAATCCTCCTTAGATGCCAGCAGTGTCAGATGAGCCTTTTGCCCTGGGTAGTGATGACATTTGGAGATAGTCTCTAATATGCAGGAACTCCAAACTGAGTTTTCCATGACACTAAGGGAAGCCACCACTGTTCTGTTGGTAAATTGTACTTGGGGTTTATGAGAGGATTATAATAATGAATACATAGAAGAATAGATTGGATCTGTACTAAAACATTTATTACATCAATAAACACTAAATTTGAAAGAGTAACAATAAGAGAAAATAAATGGCTTGTTAAAAATAGCTCATATTTGTATAATACCATAAAATTCACCCACAAAAATGTCCCAGACTTGACCACACTGGATTCCCCAAAAGATCCCCCCCATGAAGTAATCAGTGCAGATCCTGGAGAGGTGATGTGATTTGCCCAATCCAGGTCCAAAAGTCGGTAAACTCCACGAATTTGAGCTTCTCTAATCATTGCCATTCACGGATAAAAATATATCCACAGGGGCTGGCCCAGTGACGTAGTGGTTGGGTTTGTGCACTCTGCTTTGGAGGCCCAGGGTTCACAGGTTCAGATCCCAGGTGCAGACCTAGACACCACTCATCAAGCCATGCTGTGGTGGCATCCAACATGCAAAAAAGAGGAAGATTGGCACAGATGTTAGCTCAGGGCAATCGTCCTCACCAAAATCTTCTCTGCACGATTACTATATAGCAAGGGAGACAAATAAATGCACCAACCATCACAATATAATAACACAGAAATATCTTCTATGGAGTTAAGGTACAGGAATGAAAGATGCCCAAACCTACTTCCTCCCTTTGTGCAAATAAAATGCAGGAACAAAAACTAGGAGATAATCTCTAGAAGAAGGAAAAACAGCCTTATCACGTGGTGCTGTCCAATGAGTTGAGAATCCAACGTAGTGATGGGCTCAGTTTGGGATATATTGGTTTTGAAGGTCCCATGAAATATCAAAGTAGAACCCTCAGGGTCCTCCAGAAATTGAGGTCCAGAAGTTCAAGGAAAGAGTTCTGGGTGGGAGTCAGGAATTTGGGAGACACAAATGTAAAGATAGGAGGTCAGCAGTATTGGAAGAGATGTTGAAAGAGGAGAGGGTCAAAGGGAGCAGCAAGGTCCTTGACCCACATGTCCTGTACATGCAACTGGCTAACACAGGGACCTCATAAGACAGCAGGCCCAGCAATTGATGACTGTAGCAAAGGCCTCAAACCACCAACTGAAAGGGGAATCGTCACCATCCCGCAGAGCTGATCAGGGAAAAATCCCAAGCCACTTTTTCCTTTCAGTAGAAAGTCATGCCTCACTTTTCTGTTCTAGAATAGTCTGTAGTAAATAAACCTAACATATAAACACCTCATTTACACAAAAGATCAATCAAGGGCCATCATCTGTTTTATGGTAGCATTCACAATGGGATTCTATCAAATAGCAAATGTCTTTAGTGATGGTAACATATGACTCATTTCACCAATCACAAACAAAACTTGCATTTACCCATACTTCTTGTGGACACAGGTTTGCTCTTGGTTATTTTCATTTGTTTGCTTTATAGGGCAATGCATACTATAAATTTCTTTAAGTACATAATAAATAAAAGGATAAATAGGGCCAGCTGATACGATCAATTTTCACTTCCAAAGGTTCTTTGGCATGGAGCCTAGTAAATACTTCTATTTATTTAATTACCATGGAATTGGAAGATGCTTTGCTATAGAATATTGATATGAAGGCAGAAACCAACTGAACATTTCCCTAGATGAAAAGTATTAATTCCAGGCCCCAGGGGTCACTGTTGGGCTCTCTAGGTCAATATTTTATTAATCACCTGGAAGTTGGAGCAGTGGGCAATGAAATTTCCAGTTTTTCTAGTGAAAATGAGCTTACCCAGGTACCAAATAAGTGGAATAAACCACATAAAAATCTGGGTGGTGGCTATAAAAATGCCTCATAAACTTGAATGCTTGCCTATTATTGTATTTAGGAGAAATTCTTCTAAACTATATTCAGAAAATTGTGGCCTCTAAGTGACCGGTTACAACCCTACAAAGAGTCACTAAAATTGTCCCAGAGAGTGCTCTTCCAGTGGAGACATCAGCACAATGTACTGTTCCATCCAGGCAGGCCACAGAAATCCTTTATAAGGAGTTGGTGAACCACACAATATGTGGTTATGCTTGTTCTGTGAAATATGTGGTGCTTGAGGTTTGATTGTTGCAATTCATTGGCCTCATAGAAGAATCATTTCTCCCTCCTTTGAACTGCTGGAGTTTACCTCCCTATCTAGCATCCTTTCACTGACCTGACTGCTTCCTACCTTCTGGGATGGTTATGTATGCATCTCCTTCTTCAACTCAGCAGAGGAAAGATATGCACCTTCCTTTTGACAAAGACCTTGTTCATAGTACATATGATACATAATTGATGATGGAAGAATGGATGGATAAGTGGATGGATAGATGGATGGATGGATGGATGGCTAAGCTGGTGGATGGATGGATGGATGGACGGGTGGTAGGTAGAAGGAAGGAAGTATAGCAAAAAATTTAAATGTGCCTAGAAGGTGATTAAAGTGATCAAAGATAATAAGGTATTTTCTTAAGATAATGTAAAAGAATTAGCATTCTTTAAACTGTAATGTTTACAAGGAAAGGATAAAACTAACAAAGTTCCAAATTTTATCCTTCCCTGGATTCTCCTCATTGATCTATTATCTAGAAATTAACAAAGAAGAGTTAAGAAATTTCTAGTGTCAGGCCACATCTTTTAGGGTCAGAGTCTTGATTGGAACCTACTGTGTATTCTATAAAACTTTGTTTGATGAAAGGAACTGACCCAACACTGCATTTCTTCAGATATCTTGGGAGCTTAACACTATGTTAATAAGCTAATTCAAACTGTGGATAACACAGCATAGTATGTATGCGCACAGGCTTTTTTGACATGTTCTTCAACTTCTCCGAGCCTCAGTTTCCCCAAGTGTATGATTGGGATAAATATTTAGCACCTACCTTACCTTAGAGGATTAGGAAGATCAGATGGACTGATATTTGTAAAACCCTTAGTTTACAAACAGCTGTTAAGTGGCTGAACCAGTATTGAAATCCAGAATTACCTAACTCCTGAACTTTTTTTTTTTTTTTTTTTACTTTTTCTTTTGAAATGAGTTGAATATGCAGGGAAGTTGCAAGAGTAATACAAAGAACTTCTGTATACGCTTCACCCAGATTGACCAATTGTTCACGTCTTGTTCCACGAGCCCATGCTTTTCATCAGTGTGCTATGGGGTCTGTAATAGTCTGTAAAATGGGCACCATAATGGTGCCAACCTCAGTGGGTCATTGTGAGGATCAAATGAGTTACAGACGTGAAAAATAAGACACATAAATGAGTAGCTGCTGCAAAGCTGTAACAAGAACTCTGACCTACTTAGGAGCCCAGTCTGTAGAGGGACAAAGTAGGAAGTGAGCCTTTCATCTGGCGCGAAGGGAAGTGAGAGCTGGAAAGGCCCGAGGAGGGGGTGACCTTGGAGATCAGGCTTTCAACGTCCAGCCATTCCGGATCAGAATAAAACAGTGATTTCCATGCACCACCACCTTGTCTTCTCCCAGGAAAAGGGATGAATCTGAAAAATCTCTAAAGAATATTAGCTGATCTAATTTGGAAAAATGAGGGCTGCCGTGTCCAATCCAATACCACTGTCATGAACGGAGTGAGTCATCACAGTGCTTCTAAAACTCGTTACTGTGAAGAGTGGAACATCCTTCTGCCCCCATCTCCTCACAAACCCCCAGCCCTGGGTGGAGGTCACAGTTTCTCAGAGCTTCTCACAATTCTCAGAAGTGAGAAGTGACCTTTGCAAAGCATCTATTTAACTGCAGAAGCCACCGCCTTGTCCAAAGGGAAGAAAACCGCTTAAATGCCGTACGTAGCCCACATAAACTATCTCCGTACACGCTAGGGTATTCTTCAAGTTATTCTCTCAGGAGGCAAACCAGAACAGCTCGGAGAAGTTAGAGTCTGCCATCTAGGGCTTCGCGTTCAAGGGGAATACACATGCCACTGCAAGCAACATCAAAATACCCGGAACAGATATGATCCATACCTTGCAAAAAGTTCTGTATCATATAAAAACAGCCCTGACGATGATCAATTTTGCAAAGTAAGCGTGATATGAGCCTTTTGTCCTTCTTTCAATTCTCATTCTACTTTTGACTTATTTGTGGAAAGTTATAATTAGATTGTCCTTTGCCTTTTTTTCTTGAACTGATAAAGTGCCGTAAATCCTGGACATCATCCACCAGTGCAGTCACTTATGAATTTTGCTATTTTTGCACATTGCACCATATGCAGGCCCGGCTGAGAGGCATGGTTCCGTATTCCTGGCGTGCAGGAGAATCGCTGAGAGAGATCATATGGTCTCCTGGCAGAAGTACAAAGCGGCTCTTGCTGTTTGATCTACTGTCTTAAACTTAAATGCAAAATCTGATAATTGGGTCAGGCAGGAGAAGAAACTGAGCAGTAAAGTTCTTTTCATTTCCTTTTGCTATTTCTCCACGTTTCATCTTTTCTTCCCTTTTCGTGCACTCCTTCTCCCCATCTCCCTCTCCTTTTTTTTTTTTTCTCAGCCCCTAAAGAGAGAGACTGCTTTGTGAGTGGAATGGATTTGGAAGAGGTGGGTTTACGGCTGGAAAACCTGTCAGAGGGTCTCCAGTCACCTCCGTCAGCTCCTTGCTAAATGCACATGAGATTTTTGCTCCATTAGCAAGAGTCCTGGATAACCATCTTGAGCTTTGCAGAAGCCAAAGTCGTGGCTGGGTTTACTTGTTTAGAAATATTACTGCCGTTCCAGACTTGGATTTGTTTAATGGAAAAGGAATTCGTCGTAGTCTCTCTGGTTTAGGGCATTAAGCAGACAGAGGCTTGTACTTCAAAGGGCACAAGAGATAAATGAAAACTGAGCTCCTCAGACAGAAGGAGACTGGGACCGAGAGGTCTGACTTAGACCTCTCTGCCCAGTCATTTCTAGACAGGGACGGAGAACTTTTCGTTCTTGATTTCACCACTCCAAGACCTATTGCAGAATTGCCTGTGTGCTTCCTGAATTGTTTTAGCTGGATGTAAACGCAAATATGGCTTCCTAACATACATGAATTTAGCACTCGCTGAGGAGGGTACAAAGTTCAGAGATGACAAAGCTTTCTGTGAGCATCACATTTTCAAATCACAAAGGGCAATTACTCATTCTCAGGTGAGTCACTAAAGTTTTCCACAGGTCAGGCCACCCGCTCACTGTGGTAGATACTTCACAGATACTCGGCAGCCATGTTGGAATATTCCGGAAACCACATGCCTTGTTTGGGGAGGGGTTGCCTGGGAGCAAGTCACACTGTGGCTCTCCCTATCTGCACCCCCACACCGATGTTGTCAGCTGGACTCAGGGAAAAAGAACATTCTGGACAGTCCTAGTCTTGAATTGAAAAAGGAGTCACAGGGAGGCCAACTGAAGAGAGCGTGAGATCGAGACAGGATTTTGTCTCTGTAAGGATGTGACGAATAAGTCTTGTGAGCGATAGCAGAGCCACCTCCTTCTCTTGAGGCCCCTCCAGGAGTGGCTCCACAAGTCCCTGCTTTCTGAGGTCTTTTCCCAAATTTGGACTCTTCGGAGGGCCATGCCAACCAGGATCTCAAAGTTTCCCAGCATCCCTTCTGATTATCCCATACTTCCTGACAGGTCTACGGGTCTCTGTGGAGGGATGTGTGGCTTTGGAAAAATCACCAGGTCAAGACAACTAGCCAGCCCCAGAGCCCTGCAGAGAGCTTAGACCCAACTCCCTTATTCAGACGCAGACCACCAAACCAGGATGCAGTCGTAGATCTAAGCAACTCTGCAACCTGCCTCCTGAAGGCATTCTGGCCCCCGAAAAGGTTGCAAAAACCGGATCCAGGATTGAGAGCTGGGGAGGGAAATTCAGCAGCCCAGAAATGCTGATCACTATTTTCCCCAGACTTCAAGGTGTGGGAGAAAGAGGGCCTGGGGCAGGGAAGACAGCCACTGACCTCTAGCTTGCTCACGCTTAGCACCGGCACTTAGAAGACCTCAAAACTGATCTTGACCTGAAATGGCAAAGAGGCCATTTCTCTGAAACAGGTGATTATGTGACACAGTGAATCGCAACCGTCTTTGACAGAAGCTGCCTTGGAAACAAATGCTCATGATCCTAGGACAGTTCAGTGTGGCTCTCAACCTTCAAATGGCAGTCCTTCAGTCAAATATTTCGGGCTCTGCTGAGTGTCTCGCTGGAACCCAGTACTAGTGTCAATTAGTCAGCCTAGCCTATAGTCACATCATGCATTGTCATCCTACTTGATGTGACTGTGTGTCACTTACCACCATGGGGCTGGAGGATCCTTTTGTCTAAAGCGCTATACTAGACTTTTTCAACATAACACCAGAAATGACTCATGCATGCCTTGTGCACACCTACAAAAGGGCTGATTTGCAGCAACACTGGGCCCCAGTATTCAGGGGCCTTTGGGTGGAGTTCAGCCTCCGCCACTGATGCTGACGATGACACATTTACGAGAGTGACCAACAGGCTGCACGCTCACAGTCTGAGTGGCCTGGTGAGAGGGGACCACCAGCTACTCCCTCAGTCCAACTCGAAGCTCAGTGGAAAAACAAAACAGTGTTTTAAAAAACATGTTTGTGAATTCGTTTGAATTACACCCCTAAGATTTTTTTCCATTACTGAAGAAATTAGATAATTGTCTGAATGACTTTTTTTAAATGCACCCTTGTTCTCAGGCTCCTGTCCCGTCATTTCTTCCCTTCGTCCGGGATGTTTCAGGGCCCAGAAGGACTTACCGTAATGGCGGTTGCTCGTTGGCAGCCTCCACCACCATGAAAAGTGAAAATCGAAAACTCTTAGGTGGAAATTAATTTAGAAACAACATTACCGCAATTCTCGCATGGTGTCTGTAACCATAACAGCCATTTCAGTGGGAAAAGCAAAAATAAATAGAAGGACAAATGACGTTAATTTCCATTTGCAGCAAACCCATAATTGGATCAATTATCTGACCCTTGGGAAGAAAGTAGGCTGTCATTGATTGGTGGAGTGAAGCCCTCTGTGGAGATACAGGATGGGGGGGGAAATGCATATGGTGTTGCACATTGAAACCCCCTGGGAGCCGTGATAACCCTGGGTCTTCTGCTGGACAGCAGAGCGGTCAAACCAAAGCATCTGCTTCTCCATTTGTTGACATGTGGCTTCAGGCAAGGTGCATGACCCTTTGGGACTTGGTTTCCACATCTGCTAATGGGGGTAATGAAGGTACCCCCCTCATAGGGTTGTCAGGATTAAATAAGCTGATCCATCCAATGCACTTAACACGGTGCTGGATATTTGGTAAGCCCTTTAAAAATGTTAGCTTAGTAGTAGTAGTATTTCTTTGTATTATCATTTATTATCCACGATATGATGGTAAAAGAACTAGATTTGGACTTAGAAAATGCAAATCCGAGTTTAAGCACTTCACTTTCTTACTGTGTCATCTTGGGCAAATTAACGGCTCTATGCTTCAGTTTGCTTATCTGTGAAACAGGGCTCTGTCTAATTTGCATGAGTATGCCGACGAATTGAGTAAGCAATGAGAGAGTACTTGTAACTGAAGGGGAGACCTCAGAATGTGCCTTTCTCCTGAGGACGTGGGAAGGGCAGTAGAGGGGACGGTTCCAGTATGGCGCCCTGGGACGTAGTTGGCCAACCCTTTCCTGGTGTGCATCCCGGGGGCACTCGTTTTCTGCACTGCTTTCCTGACTGTTACCCACAGGATACACAATCGTCTCCAGGTGTGACCCCCAGAAATGTCCTCCTCAGCTTCTCTCTGCAGCTCTGGGGCCAGGTCAGAGAATGGCGAGGAGCAAGGTAGACACTTAATCCAGAAAGGCCCCATGTTTCAAGAGGAGACCCAGAGCCGCGGGGTCCCCTTGCCCTGGTGCATGTGTGCACGTTCTGTGGCTCAGATTTCATCTGAAGAACCCATAACTGGAGAGGATGACCACCAGGAATTCCAGGAAGGAAATAGGGCTCCACAGAAAGTAAACAAGGACATGGAGTTCTTTATACAAATATTCTGAAAGAGCGCTAAACATCCTTCCTTCCCCCGGCCCCCGGCGGGAGGGGGAGGGCTTTTTTCCTTTTTCTCTCATTATAAATTTCTCTGCTTTAGCTCTCTTCTCTTACTGCCTTGTTTCCCTGAAAGAGGTGCCTGTGTAAAACCCAAAGTATCTGGAAAAAGGAGCTAAAGCAGAGGCAGCAAGACCCTCAGAAGCGTGTAAAACCCTCCAGATGATTTTTATTTTAGTTTCCTAACTGATCTGTTACCACTTTCTGAAAATTTGGAGATGAAGTGTGGAATATGGAGGAAGTGTGGAATCTGTACTCAGATCTGTGAGCATATATGTGCATGGGAGAGTGTGTGCGCGTGTGTGTGCATATGAGTGTGTGTGCATGAGTATACGTGTGTGGGTATTGCCCGTGCATGGAAGTATGTGAGTGTGTGTGTGTGAGCATACGCACAAGCGGAAGTGGGGTGTGTGTGTGTGTGTGTGTGTGTGTGCTCAGAGCACTCTGGGTGTCCATGCTGTTCTATCGATCCGTCATGCCTTCAGAGGAAGCCAGAAAAGATTTCAGACATCTTGCGTTCAATTCATAGAGGAGGAACCAGTGGCCCAGAGAGGGACAGAACTCACCTGGTCACAAAGCTGGTTTGTGGCAGAGGCCTGATCAGAAAGCAGAATTTCCTCTTCCACTTCTCCTTCCATCATGCCACTTTTCCTTACTCTTGGCTGACCTCTGAGACACCGCCGCCTGCAGGGCTGGTTTCTCACCTCCCCTACCTCAACTGTCTGTTTCTTGGACCCTTGTGATGAGGGGCCTGCACTCAGGTCTAGAGACCTCTCTGCAGTCCTAGGTTAGTGCTGCAACCCCTTCGGATGCCATGGAGCACCCAGCCCTCCTACATAGGTCCTCGCTCCTCGAGGAAGACAGCCTCCACGGAGCACGTGTTGGAATCACAGGTCCTGCGTGACCTGGTTGAATTGGTTGGCTCTTCCCTGTGTCCCCCAGGGGTAAGCACAAATCCAGTTGTTCTAGACTCTCTCTAGT
Source organism: Equus quagga (assembly GCF_021613505.1). Lineage (NCBI taxonomy): Eukaryota > Metazoa > Chordata > Mammalia > Perissodactyla > Equidae > Equus > Equus quagga. The sequence continues at coordinate 30,882,802 of NC_060287.1, read as the reverse complement.
CAGCTCTGTGAGTACAGGGGAGGACCTGGAATGAATGAATGAATGGCTGTCCCAGTCTTCCATCTACATATATAAGTTTAATTTCTTTCAAGTTGAGGAAAAAAGGCTCCTAGAATATTTAGAGACCGAGAGCATGGCTTGGGTGTGCCAGACTCGGTGCTCCTTGTGGCAGAGAGTCAGGGCCAGCTAGGTCCCTCAAATGGCTCCCGTACTGAGGAGTCTGCTCTCCACGTCAACTGTGGGCTCTGAGTCTCTCTGTTCTAACATCATGACAGAAACAGCTGTGCTAAATAACGTCCCATTGATCCACTGTCAAAATCCACATGTTGCCTGGCCTTCCGGTCTGCCTCGCTCTAGTGTTCTCGGGGGTGGTCGAGCTTGAATGGCACATCATACGGGAAAAAAATCAAAGGCCGTCCCTCGTTGTCAAAGTTCCCTCATTTCAGGCCTTTTCTTTCACCTCTTTCACCTCTCCCTGTGGTTGATGGGCCTGGCATTTTAGCAAATGGAATGGTGGATTTTTCACAGCGCAAAGGGCAATAGAGAAGATCGGAAGGCAACCAGCTCACGCATTTGAGGACACTGAGGCCCAGGGAAGGGATGACACAGTCAGCCTGTGGCCAAGCTGGGGTCAGAGACCCCGCTTCTTTCTGGGAATTTCGTCCTCACCCAGCAGCTCCGTGGGGCTTACACCGATGCTTCCTCTCTGCTGGAGCTTTGACAGGCCGCTGCTGTCCTGGAAAGCCGTGGACACTCCGCAAAGCTGGGGTGTGGGGGAGGGTGTGTCCTCCACGTAGGTGCTTAGTGACCCTTCCTTCCATGCTGCCTACTGGGCCAAGTGCCCGAGGTACAAACACCACTGCAGCGTGGCCCTGGCCTCAAGGGACCACAGCCTAACCTGCAGACATCAAATGCCCTGTCGCCGAAGCTCTCAACCTTGACTGCACATTAGAATCACCTTGGGAGCTTTCAAAAGATCCCGAGAGCAAAGTGCTGGTGTCGACAGGACTGTTGTCTTCCTTTCCCGTGTTTGCTGTGGGCTCTCTTAGGGAACAATAAGGCAGGTACATGTTTTGACTGGCAAAGTACAAGAACTTATATTCCAGTTTTATCAGCACAGCCACGTTCTCCGAGGCTGCCACGAGAGTGAAACTGTAAAGCAGGAAAGTGACAACTGTGGGTCAATTTACTCATTTGCTTCTCAGAAGAAACCCCACATTCGCCATCTCTTAATCACACTTTGCGAATGGTGGCAGTGAGAGTGTGCGTGTCTGCGGTTGAGGCAGTGGAAAGTCACATGGTGCTGAAAGCTGGATTTGGGCCGTTTGGTCAAGATCCTTTGGTTTCTTTGTTTGAACGCAAGCATCGCCTATAAACGCCGGAGTGGAGTGGTAAAGACACAAACACACCACAACAATGGCATCAATAGTTGAGAGATCTCAACAGTTAATAGTTAAAGGAATTGAAGGGAAAAAACTACCTGATTATTGCAAATTTCTATAAGTCCTTCCTTTACTGGCTGAGATCTTCAGAAGGAAAGAGTTAACAAGTGCATTAAAAACAGAGAAAGAAATTTCTTTCGGTCACACAGAACGTCTTGTTTTGAGTCCATAGCAAGCTCTTACGTTGCTGAGGGTGCTCAGCCCTTTGCCTTTGGCAAAACACAGCCTCTTCTTTCTAAATGTTTTAAAATGTTTAGTGGGAGCGAAAAGTGCCATGAACTTCTCAGACATCAAAAATCTATAAATTAATAAAACACATAAATAGAGCTTCCATTAAACTGGACAAGAACTTAGGAAGGCAGAAGAGTGCACCCTTAGAGAAGTACACTGGTTCAAAAGAAGAATTTATGAGAAAAGAGCTAATCCTTCAACACCAAATATGCCTGCCCCCACCCCCCCCCCCCCCCCCCCCCCCCCCGACATTTCTCACGGAAGGTTTATTTGGGAAAGAATGTTGTCTATGCATCATGACTAAAAACGTCACTCGCTCTAGGAACTATAATAACAGGCTGACTTGGGGTCACCTATCATTATGATTCAAACAGAGGAGCTGCCACTGCTTGCCTTGAAGTCATCCACCTCTGTCCAGCTAATACAGTTGTCAAGGAAAGTTCCAGAGTCAGGGTTTCAGGATGGCAAAATTTCAAAGTCTGTTGTGGAACTGTTACCCAGACTTTTCTTCATATATCACAATTTATCATTCTCTCAAGTGGTCAGTCAACACATTTAGGAATCATATGAATATCCTTGTTTCTTAAAACATATGAGGTTTGGTTAAATCTTGTCACTAGCAAGTGGCTTCTTCTGGCTGCTATGGCTTCTTAAGCCAAGAGAGTATTTTTTCTTCACAGTCATCTCCTAATCCAGAAAGGGGTTTGCTGATGGTATGGTTCCCGAATCGCAGAGACCTTTACAGGACAGCTCCCCAGCTTTCCCTCGCCTTCCGTCATCCCTCACCCGAAGACATTTATGACGTCCCTTTGTCTGTACTTGACTTAGTAATGCCTCCCCCACTTTCTCCAATATGTTCCAGACACGTGTGTTCATCTGGTCATGGTCAACAACATAAGGGACTCTTGGGGTTAAAAATTATACACAGTCAACAAAAAGTAAACTCTCTCATAGAACTCAGCCACCTTGCAGGGTAATGGCCAAGGCCAGAAGGGCCCTCCATCGCTTCTCAAGGCTGAGGATGTCTTTGACCTTCATCATAAATTGACTATCCATGGGAGCCTCAGTTTACTAGTTTGCACACCACTAGCTGATGTAATGAAGAAACTCCTAAATCTAAGTGGTTTATCACAATAAAGTCCAAAATAGGTGTTCCTGATCAGATTCAGCGACCCAGGTTCCTTCTGCCTTGTGGCTCTGCCATGTTCCAAGGTTGCTGTGCTGGTCTGCACCTAGCTGGCAGGAGGGAAAAGGTATGGAGGATTGGGCAGGAGAGGCTTTGGGGCCAGCCCTGGAATGATGCCTGCCACTTCGGCTCACACGCTGCTTCCCAGACGTGGTCGTTAAGTCAACTTCTAACCACCAGGGAGGCTGGGACGTTTCTCTGGTCTTGGGTCCAGGAAGAACAGGAGCTGGATTTGCTGAGCACTTTGTCTGACATCCCACACACAGAAGAGTTCTGCCCCAGAGAGCCCAAGTTTTGCCCCAAGCATCTCTCTTGTACCTGATACCCCAGATCTTCTGCTGGCCCCTACCCTTCCGGGTCTTTGCCCGAGGCTCGGGGCCTGTTTCCTGGTCTGTTTTGCCCTACATCCCCACACTTGCTGACCTCTTTGTGTGTGCTGAGCACACCTACCACACATCCCGCTGGACCCCACTATGCTGAACCTCACCAGCTGGCCCGGCTCTACACCCAGCTGGTCCTCACCTCCTAGCTCCGAGTGGTCCCCTAGCACTTGCTGGTAGGTTGCCCACCCTACAGGAGTGCTCCCTCTGCAGCCACTGCTGTTCTGCTCACAACTGATGGGCTCCTGGCGGGCGCAGCCTTTCTCCCCAGGACTCCTCAGCTTATCAGCGCTAGCCGAAGCCTCAAGTCACTCACTGCTCTTGACATTTCTTCTCTGCCTCTGCCTCTAACTCTAAGCTGAGCTGTCTCTCTCCTGGGCTTTCACATTCCTGAAGAGATGAATCACCACTCTACGAAACCTGGACACTTCAACCTCTTAACTCTTCTCAACACTTGTCTTGCTGAGTACACCCAGAAGGTCTTTTCATCTTCTCTCTTCTGGTCTTATTTTTAATGCATTGTGGCTGGCTCACGGACCATCAGCAATCTTTGTCACTCTCTGTCTGCCTAAGGAATCCATAGTTTCTTCTTTATATTTAATAATAAATGTTCACATAACATTTATTGTGTGCTATGCACTGTTCTAAATGCATTACAAATGTTAGCTTATGTAATCCTCAGAATCCTATGAGGTAGTTAAAGTGTTATCCTCATTTTAATGTTTAGAAAGCTGAAGCACAGAGAGGTTAGGTAACTTGCCCAGGGTCACACTGCTAGTAGTTTCTCCCATGCAAGTCAAAATACTCTCTTTTCCCTTCCCCTGGTGATAGCTTTCTAGACCTCACTCAAAGGCTGTTGAGTCTTTAGAGCCAGAAAGGAACTTAAAATAATTGGTCCAGCTACACCTCATCTTATAGATGTTAATGCTGAGTCTCAGAAAGGTGAAGGGCTTACCTACAGCCATGCAGCTGGTTGATGGCAGTTTTCAGATGTGGAGCCCAATGTTGTCCCTTCCCTCTATAAGAAGGCACCACAACAGGTCACTTCTTTTATAGTCACACAGCAGCTTGTTAGAAAAAAATCCCTCATCTAATATGAGGTAAATACATTGTAATTCCTGTGACTTCCCCAAATCCTTCTCCATCTTTCAAAAAAAGACGTATTGGGTGGCGTTTTTATTTCCCCACCATCCTTCACAAGGATGTGTTTGATGGGAGACTGGAGCAGATGAACCAACGGCAGGGTGAATTCCCGTAGTCGCCATGACAGGCAAGAGGGTTGAATGTTGGCACAGACATGCTGCCCAGCACCCCCAGATGAAGCCATTCATCAACTTTCTAGTACATGTGCCATTAGTCAGCTGATGACTCCAGAGGACCCAGGGAAGGTTAAAGGTTTCTGAGATGAGGAAGCCCAAGTTTGTAAACACAATCAAATGGTTAACGTTGGTGCGTTTCATTCCGGGAGCCACGTGAAAGCTCAGGGGCTAGTCTAGAGTGTGTGAATATCTGAGTGACCCAGAGATCTTCAGTCCATCACCCTATTACATCCAGATAATAGAAAATGGGTGAGGAAAAAACTCAGGCCAAACCCCAAATGGGATATTCTTTTCATGGCACCCGTGGGGCAGCACCATGATCCAGATGTACGTGCTCTCAGGAAGTAAGAGGCCACAGACACTCAGCCCAGAATCACGTGGGTGCTTCAGAAGACAGGAGGCTTCCTTCTCATCCTGCACCCCACCCAACATCATTACTTTAACTCAAGAAAGCATTGACTTTCCAAAGACAAGTGAGTTCCTGGTTTGCCCCAGGTGAGGGCAATATGTGCTGAACTCTTCATGTTTCACAAGCTACCTTGGCTCCTGGCTTCCTGTCACAAACATTTATATTTCCTGCCCATTTATCCCTAATTTTCCAGGGAGTTGTGTGAGGTTTTATAATTCATAATTATTGACTTAGTGCCCCATAATGCTTTTCATCTTCAAAGCAGTTGGCAAATATTGGCAAACACTGGTAACACCCGCGTTGGCCAAGTCAGCATTTTTTTCCCTATTTGGCACCTGGATGTCATGAGGCACTGAGGAGTCAACCCAGGCCGGAGGTCAGGGCAAGCATAATGTCACCAAGCTCAGATGCGTGGTGGCCAGTTTTGTTCTGGCGTCATCTTTCTCTGACATCCTTTTGTAAAACACCATCCTTTCAAACAAGGACAATGTGAGTGCCTGTCCCGGTGGCACGCACTCTGCCCTGTGACCTGCTCTCCTGCCACATGGAAAGCATTAGTTTATTTTTAAGCTCATTCTTCACAGCAAGCCTGGTGGGCAAATTCAAAGCTGAGGGAAAAGAGCAAGTTTACCTCACAAATGGAAGTAATTTCGTAAGCTTTGAGGGTTGAGATATACGATGTAGAAATAGACTCTGTGTATTATTGTGTAGTTGGGAGAGAATAAGGAGGAGAAATACAGCAGAATGAGGCCAAAAGTTCTAGCATCACCTTGCTCGGTGTCCAGGGGCCTTGGAACCACTGCCTGTGAGTGAGGTGGTCACCCATCATGGCGTGAGAACACACAGACTCACAAACTTGTGTCTAGTGCGTGGTGTATAAATAACACTCATTGTCGGCAATTTAGTGACAAGACTGGCCAAGAATTTGACGTTGTGTGGACAAAATTGCCCGGTCACAGTGTTTTCACTTCGTGACCGTGTCTTTGTGAAAGTGTAGACATAGAAGTGGCCTTTAGAGAACCCAAGGGTTTGAGATTACATAATAACTTCTACAAAAATTGACAATTTTTCTGTCTACCTACCTTATTGTTCTGTGTGTTCATAATTTTCCCCCAGTTGATCTGTCAAATGGGAAAGTTTTTTGACTTTGTATCTTTAGGGAAAGCCAATGGACACTATCCCAACTAGAAAACGCCTCTCTGCTTGGGTTATAGCAAAACGTACGATGAATTTCCATGCAGTTAAGGCCAGGTGCAAAGCTGTCTATCTTAAGTCGTTGGAGCTCCTTCTCATCCCAGCTCTGTTGCTGCTCATCTCAGGGCTGAATATGTACTGTGTCCAAACTCACCTTGCTGCCCTCCCTCCAAAAAACAGAAAAAAAAAAAAAGAAAAAAGAAAAAACAGAAACACTTCTTTTGCTGAATTTCATTTCAGATACGCAGGATTTATTACAAACGTGCTGTTTTGTTTTGACTGTTAGTTGACTTTCTTTTGGTACTTTTGCTTGCATATGGATATGGAAAAAAATATGTTATTTGAACTCAAAGAAGTTTGAGGCAAACTCCTCCTGACAGTTAAGCTGCTTGGAGTACAGTTGACTTCTTGCCTATTCCGGAAAAGTAACCAAATGTTCCCAGTAGCTCCTTAATGCAATTACTTGATTAGAGAAAGGCATTTCATTTCCTAACCACTACAGGACTAAGCAATATAGCTGTCAATAATTTCTCAGCAGAGCTTCGGGCACAGTGGTCCCCATCCAACCACATTTCTATATGCTCATTAACGCGTTTCCATCAACGCTTAAAAATTCACCTTCGTAAAGCCTGGGAGTCTTTGGGGATTTTGCTGATAGGCGAATGACCTTCTCCTTCGTCTGCTTTCAGGTTGTTATTTTGTTGCTGAATATGCACCACATCACAGCAATTTGCCTCAACCCTCCATTTAAGTCAAATCGGGTTATGTTCAGTATGCCTGCCTTCCTGGCTTCCTTTGAGGCCAGAGTGATAAGCCTTAGAAAGAGCAAAGCTTTCTCCCTTTTTACCCTTCATGTCCTTGCCCATCTTTTTTGGGTAAATTAGAGTCTTAGACCATTGGGTTCTCTAATGATAAACTTAATTGCTCCCACTTTTAGAGCGCTTGCCATATGCCAGATATCGTACTACACCTTTGTTCATATTATCTCATCTAATCCTCACAACTCCTGAGGACAGTCATCCTCAAACTTTAGTGAGTGTAAGAATCACCCAGGAGCTTGTTTGAAACACAGGCTTCCAAGCCTACCCCCACCTGCAAACATTTGGGTCTGGTAGGATCTGGGTGGGCACTCGATGGTTTGCAATTTAACGGTACTGTAGGGTATTTCTGATACAGGTGATCTGTGAGGCTATATTTTGCAAAACACTGCCTTAGCAAGTAGGTACAACTATTATTCCCATGTTATAGGTAAAAACCAGGGCTTGAAGTGGGTAGGAAACTTGCCCGAGATTATCCAGGAATCAGATTGAGCCTATTTCATGCCAATGCCAAATTCCGTGCTCCTAACCAAAGGTGCACCAGCTCTCACTTATTTTACGGACTAATACTGATTTTCCCTGCCAAATATCAGACAATATCAGAGTCAGAGTAGTTAACGCTAACTGACATTACAAATCATTTCCAAGTTCCAATGTCTTCATACACCCAAGGATTATTTCTCTCTCACCCAAATACCCATGCTTTGAGGGCACCTCATCTGCTAGGATCATCCAGGCAGTGCCTCAGGGGCCCAGGCTGCTTCTGTGTTGTAGCTATGGCATCTGGAATACAAGATCCAACGTCACCACAGTGGGGAGAGAGAGGGCTGGATGGTCACATAGCACACTGTTCGGTTCCAACCTTGAAGGGATTAGGTAATTTCTACATCATGTTGGCTGTAATTCAGCCAGTTGGCCCCGGTCTAACTGTGAGGGAGGCTGAGGAAAGGGTAGGACCACACGGATATTTAGTGAACACCAGAGTGAGGGATCTGAGACTGGCCGTCAGCTCCAAAAGTTCCCCAGGTTCCATGAGCAACTGGGATTGGAACCCTGTTTCTTCATCCTTCTGCTTCCTGCTGCTTTCATCTCCTGCCTTTCAGACTCACCTCTAGCGTGACTCCTGCAGTGAAACTGAGTGAATCACCCTGCCACAGGTAGTAAGGTGTGAAAGGGACCTGTCTTTGTCAGCTCGGGCTACTGTAACAAAATACCATAGACTGTGTGGCTTAAACAACAGATATTTATTTCTCACAGTTCAGGAGGCTGGAGTCCAAGATCATGGCGCCAGGATGGTCAGGTTCTTGTAAGAAACATCTTCCTAGATTCAGACAGCTGCCTTCTTGCTCTATCCTCACATGGTGGGGAGAAAGAAGAGAGAGCAAGCTCTCTGGTCTATTCTTATAAGGGCATTAATCCCATCATGAGGACTCCACCCTCAAGAGCTCAACAAAACCTAATTACCTCCCAATGCCCCACCTCCTAATACTTTCATATTGGAGCTTAGGGCTTCAACATACGAATTTTGGGAGGACACAAACATTCAGTCCATAATAGCATCCCAGGAGGGATCTCATGTAAATGTGTTTCCCTCTTCTTTTCTCCTCTCCCCTTAAGTCAAAGACAGCTTTTTAATCCCAATCTAAAAATGTGAACTGAATCTTATGAAAACCACCTCCACTCAGTTATAGCCAAATGTGTAAAGGAGAACTGCTCTTTCCGCAGCTTAAAATATTGCCACTTAAGTGATATGTTTGAAGCAAGGGACTTGTGTGAGCCAATAGACAATATCCCAAATGACACACAAGAACTTGCTATTTGGTTTAGATTTGGGCCCATAAGAGCAATGTTCACAACTGACGGCCAATGCTTTGCTGAAAACTTCAATAAAATCATTTCTGAAATAACAACGCCACTTGTCACAACAAACTCACAATTACTTAAACTTGATTTCTCAGTCTCCAGGCTTTTGCTTACTGAAATTTTCTCTTCTACGTCTTATCTTCCTCCGTCCAAGGGACAAGCAAGCTTTCTTGATACTCCGTTCTGAGAAGAATTAATTTCTTCTTTCTCTAGCATGTTTCCCCACTGGGGTTATGTTTCCATTAGATCAAATCGTGTTCAGACCACACTCCAGCGAGTTGTGGATTTAGACCAATAAATGTGTTTTATTCAGTTCTCCTCTACTCCATTGGTTAGAAATTGCATTCAGAGACCAGAAGAAAGTAGTGGCTTAAATGAGATAAAGCTTATTTCTTTCATATGGTAACTTCAGATGTAAATAGTCCGAGGCTGACCTGGCAGCCCCATGATGTCATCAGGGATCTAGTCTCTTTATATCTTTCTACCTCCTCATCCTTAACACTTAGCTTTCATTCTCAAGGATGCCTCTTGATCCAGGATGGCTACCAGAGCTCCAGACATCATGTCCACATTCCAGTCAGATGGAAGTAGGATGGAGGAAAGTTCTCTTTAAAGAGCTTTCCTGGAGGTCCCATCCAGAATGTCAGAACGTATTCACGTGACTATACTTAGCTGCGAGAAAGGATGGGAAATGGCATCTTTTACCTAGACCCATTGTTGTCCTCAACAAAATTGGACTCTATTTCAAAGAAAGAAGGGGAGAATGGACATTGGGTACCACACAGAACTTGTACAAAACAGACACTCATCAAAGCTTGCTGGGTTGAATTAAATTCAGCTGGACAGCATAATAACACTACAATGCGTACATTTTTTTAAACCGTCGAAAACAAAGACTCCTCAACTGAGCTGTGATAGCTCTAACCCTGCCTCAAGGCAGGGCTCGGTGCCTTTCAGACTTGTGAAAATGAAATTACCAATAGCCTGGTACTTTAGTTGAAAGGGCAGCGGAGTTATAGCAGGAAGATCACATGCTCCTGAGTAGAGAGACCCAGGAGTGAAGGCCAGCGTGTGTGATTGGGTCAAATTACGAAACTCTATTGAGCCTCTTGTCTGAAAAATGGAGATAAAGAGAACTTCATGGTGTGAGGATGTAATTAATGAGAAACAAATGAGGGGAGAGAATGTATTTGAAATACCTGCTAACGCCAGCACCCAGGATGTTCGGGAAACAGGAACACTGATGGATATGAGCCTAAAGAGCCACCACGGCCCCCTGGACACATTAAACCTCACGAATCTCAGTCTCTTTTTTCTGTAAAATGAAGACGTTATTTTTTAACCTTCCAGAGTGGTGAGGTCTAGGTGATTAAATGAGAAAATTATAAACAAAAGAGCTTAGAAGTCATAAAGCAATTATTAACTTACAATGCAGTCATCCCTTCAGATACTCTTTATTGACTCTCTGGTCCACATTATTATGCATGAATAAGAAGTACTCAAGTGACCCCAAATTGCAGTCTCAGGCAGCCAGCACGATGATAGGCCAATTCCACACTTTTTTTTTTTTGTAGGAATTCTGCTGTTCAAAAGAATTACAGTTCATTAGAAAGACACAAAAGAAATTCCATACAGCGTCTCAAGTTTAAGCGACAGGACCACTTGGGTGGGATTGCTGTCGGTCTCCTTGCTGGCTTGTAGAATTCATTGTGGTGTGGCTCCAAAACATCTGAGCCACCCGTGTGCACTGTCCCTTTGGCGAGATGAGTTCAAGAATCGCCAACTGCCAGGGGGTACCCAACAGTGGCAACACGGTAAAACCTAGATACTTCGTCACTTCATTTCCAGAGGCTGTTGACAAATTGCTTCTAATGTCTTTTCTAACGAACTTCACAATGAGCTACTAGACAGCAGAGCAACTTGGAGGACTATAATCATTAACTAAATGTCGATAAGGGATTTATAAACAGAACTTTAATTATATTCTGTGGGATTCTACAGGGAGTTCGGGTGGCCTCTAAACCATGCCAGAACTTAGCCAGAGACGGGCTCTGGGGGGAATTAGGGTAGGAAATCTTCGGGGGCCGTCTTAGGATTCTGCCTACCACAGATTCCCCATAAAATGCAACTAAATCATTACATGATTCTATGCATAATTATTCCCTTCACTCATCCTTATGAGACCTTGAATTTTTTTTAGCTTATAAGCTATTCTTAGTAATTATACCTGAGCTATACAGAACAAATTTGCATTTCGATATTTCTTCAATGCAGTTTCTTTCCCATAATTTCTATTTATGTTATTTATAATTTTTTAAATAAAATATTAGTTTTGAATACTAAACAAAAAAAAAATGTGGGTTATGACTATTAAAACATGTGCAGTGATGTGGCTGTCAGATCTGGGACAATCATTTGACTTCATTTCAGTCTTTCTCTGTCATATACTGAAAGGCTTAGACCAAATAATAATAATGTTTGCTTAGCTTTGGGCAGTTTTAAGGAACAATAACAATCATTTAATTTTGTCTCAAGTTGCTGAAAGATCTCTAAGTTCCCTTAGTGTTATAAACGTCTATGACCCTACGATGTCAGTTAACCAGTGATTCTGTAACTCTGAACGCAAGATGCCAACCCCCGTGTCATTCGCTGGTGCCCAGTCAGTTCAGAGGACACCTAACTTGGTTTACTTGGGGGAGCTATGAGCTCCTTGAAGAAAAGCCTCATCTATTATTCATCTTTGTGCCCCCAGGGCCTAGCTCGATACTTGCCAGAAGGGATACGACCAATAAATATTAGCTATTGGTTGGCTTAACAAAGCTGGGTGACAGCATTGAGAGAGCCCAATCCGTGTAGGGCTATGACAGGGTGAAAATCTCAGGACAGGCCTTACAGGCCCCACGTCCACTGCGGCGTCTCCAGGGTTGGGGCTGCCTTCCTGAGTTTGTGCTTAATTGATGAGCACGCCTAGGGGAGGGCAACCTGGCTAGCAAAGTTCTCTGTCCTCATTCCACTGGAGGTTATGTTTTCAAAACATCACTTAACCATTCCCTGGTCAAAGTGTTCAACGCAGCCTCGTTGGAATAAAGATTATGCCTAAGTTTTTATTATGGAAAATTATGTTTAAGGAAAACACACACAGTTTGCTTTACAGAGAAATTCACTTTACAGCTCAGAGGTTGGAGAGCGTGTGTTCAATAAGGCAGAGGTTACTGTTTCCAAATCCTGCCCTTAGTAAAACCCCCCAGGGAACACCAAAAGTGGACTAATGGGAATATTCGAACTGATTGCTATACTGATATTGGTTGTTTAACAAAAAGGATTTTGGTGTGTCACTTGGTTCATTCATTCCTCCACTTTTAGGTCAGACTTAGCTGAAGCATCACAAACGTCTGTTCATTCCTGTCTTCGAAATCTCCAGGCGAGCCCGGTTTAGTTGTTCGGGGGGATGGGGCTGAGAAGCAATGTGTGAAGAAACGAACATCTTCAGGGAAGAAATTGTGCCCGTTCCCTTGTTCTGCATCCTTGAGACAGACAGGAAGTGGTCTGCTCTGCAGCATCCCAGCTGCCCGGGTAGCCCCATCCCTGTCAATCAGTCATTCCCAAATTGGGGAAATGCTAATCAGTGTCCTCCGTGCCACCTCCTTCCTCTTTACAGTCTCGCAGCCCAAGAGTGAGTGTCTGTGCACTGTGGCCCCATCACCTCAAGTCTGGGCCTCAGGTAATTTAAGCAGAGCCCTTGGGACCTCCTGTGAGAAATTCTCCTCTCAGAGCCTGCTTATGTCTAGAATGGAGACTTCTTCAACTATTTTGGGGGCAGGGAACGCTGAGAGGCTGAGTTCAGAGGAATAAAATGAAAGTCCCTCTCGGTTGAGATGGAGCCCAGGGAGGACGGATTCTCCAGCACGAGGCCCCTGGCCTGGCCTCACGGGGGACAGTGAGGTCCACGTCAACGGTATCTGAGGCCGTTACTGCTGAGATCTTATTGTTGTGGTTTTGCATATAGCTCCTTTGTAATTTATATGAAGAAATGGAATTTTAAAATAGATAAACATTCTAACTCTAGAGCTGAAATGCCAACCTTCATTTCAAAAGTGAAACAAAGAAGAATTTCTTTTCAATTAACGTCTGGCTGGGAGTGGAGGTGATGAAGCTAATGATGAGCCGGAGAGGAAACAACAGATGGAATCTCACATTAGGAGAATGGATGCGATGTTGGAGTCGAGACCTTTGATGCTAGCAAAGGAGGTGACATGTCCACAGACATCCGGGCTCCGAGGTCTCCAGGGCTCCCTCAGATGCACACAGAGTGACAATTACTTTCCAAACACGAGCAAAGTGTTACGTTCTCCACAAGAACTTCTATAAAGACCTCAGAGGAAACGCTTCTGGGAAAGGTTTGAACCTAAGAGTGCGTTTATGTACGACACAACTGTGAAGTCCCTTCAGACAGTGGACGGGCCTCTGAAGGGTTCAGGGAGAAAAAGAAAGATTTCCGTGGGGAAAATTTAAGTCATTATGTATTATTTACCACAATATAGGGCTTCTGTGAAAAGTATTCATACTACCAGAGAAATAGCTGTGGATTTCTGTCCCTAATAGGGCACTTTTATGAACACATTAGGAAAAAAAATGGACAAAAATAAGACTGACTTGTAATGTCGAGACTTTCCACTTTCAGGTAATAAATGAAGTTTCGGCACATTCACTTGTATTTCTATAAATACTGAAGTTTGAGATTGTTCAGTCATTCATGTGAGAGCATGTATATGGATGTGTGTCTCTGTTCTAAAAGCTGCTCTATCTTGAAGGCCTATAAAAAGTCATCAATCTGAGCAGAAGGTTGGCAAATAGACACATGTTCATGTGGGACACATGTCAAATTTTCTGAGAGTCATGGTGGCCTGAAGAATCCGAAACTTCATCCTTCAATGTTTTTTCAACTAACATTTATGAAATCCTAGTTGTGAGCAAAAAACTATGTTAGGTGCTATCATGATGAATAAAATTCAGTCTCTACACTCAAAAATTTTATAATCTGTTTGGTGAGATGACACATGTAAAATAAGGGAGTAGAGCAATCGGGCCCATTGAGGCACAGATATTTTGCCATGTATGGTCAGAAGAGGGAGAGTATGAGTTCAAGGGAGACCATGGAGGAGGTGTCCTTTGAGCTGGTCTTGGCCCAGGTGGGACGTAGCTGATTACAAACTGAGAGAAGACCAAGTCCAGTACATAAGGGTGAGTCTGCAGGTAGAAGAGCTGGCCTCTCCTGTGCGGCTCCGGAAATATGTGACGCCCATGCTGTAGAGTCCTATGGATCTCACCAGTCCCTTTGGGATGAACAGGAGAGTCTGGAGAGAGCTGGGATGTCACAGCCCACACTCTTTGATGACTGCATGACATGAGATGACCCTGGCCAGGGAGGCTCCTATATCCTCAGCTTGCAGAGCTGGACTCTTTGATAAATAAACCTCTGTTCTCAGCGGCCACTTCCTTTATTGATTTTTCAACCACGTGTTTCTGTATTGATATGAGACCACTACAATTTTTTTATCTGTAGTGCATTAATCAAGCCAAGCTATGGAAAAGTGCAAAGCCTTCTTCTAATTTTTGGAGCATCCCCCAATGAGGAAGGCTTTGTGAAGAATGTGACAATAGGACTGGGCCTGGAAGGGTGACAAAGGTAGAGATGGGTGAAGGAGGGTAATCCAAGCAGCTGGAAGAGCATAGACAAAGGGAAGAAAGAGGAATGTCATGTGCGACTTGGACCTATCACCAAATCCATCGGGTTTGAAGGACCGTGCTTATGTGTTTGAGGAAAAGCAAGAGAAAGAGCTAAAAACGTGAATTTGGGGGTCAGAACACAATGAAGCATTTTTGATGATAGAAATGTCACAGTGATAACATTTCTTTAGAAAGATTAACCTAGAGAACTTGTGAGGCATGAAGACATTGGCAAGTGGGAAGAGACTAGAGTTAGGGAGACCAGCTCCTAGAGGAATTCACGAGGGGCTGAATGGAGGTCGTGGCAGGACAAGCCAAGAGGAAAGACCTATCGATAGATACGACGAGGATAGAACTGACAGAGTTGGGCCACCGGCTGAGAGGGAGAACCCACATCTATGATTGCATGGGTGGCTGGGAGAACAGGGTGCCATGTTCAAGATCAAAAATCTGGAAGATAAGATTATTGGAGAGGAGGAGTCAATGAGTTTATTTCGGGATATGTTGAGTTCTAAAACTCATCAAGAAGTAAGGTGTCCGGCTGACAATCAGAGGCACAGGACTGGAGTTCAAGGAGAAGCCAGGTCTGGAGGAAGAGTTTTGATAGTCGCATTCATAGATACAATAGCTGAGCCTGGGAAATACCCATGTTCTACAAGAAAGGGTGTACACAGAGGAAAAAAAGCCTTAAAGATTGCTTCATCAGGGGGCGAGAGCAAAGAAGATGGAAAGAACTGTCAGAGAGGTGAAAAGAGAAGTTGCAGGCTGCTACAGGGTCAAGGATACACCAAGAGTAGAGAGCATTTCAAGGAGAGTGTTGTCAACGGCAATGCAGAGAAGTCTAGAAGGGGAGAATTGAATCAGCAACTGGTGACATTTGAGAAAGCAATTTCAGGAGAGCAGTGGGAGTAAAAAGCAGTTTGCTGGGCTGGGAAGAGAGGAGACGGTGAGAATGTGGAGGTGGAAGGTGGGGGCGCTCCTGTCGGGGATCTAGCAGAAAAGGGGAGTCAGGAAACATGTGCTCTCAAAGGAGGTAGGTAGCGAGGTGAAGGGAGGGTGAATTCCATCCCCGTTAGGCAAGCCGGAGCATGTTCAGAAGCACAGAGAAATGGACCTGCCTATGCCTGCGAGAACAGGAAATTGTTTTATTCTTGAAAAATAAAAACTCTAGAAAGCTTTTTGCCATATTATATGTAATTACAATATTGTGGTCCCCCTGAAACTGTAGATTATGCATATGTTAGAACTAATGTCCATCAATAATCAATACATGTTCACCACTGTATGGCTGGCACACAACAGAGGCTTGACGAATACATTTTTGGCAAATTACATGTCATGATAACATCTGTGTTGTCATGCCTGTTCTCAATGAAATGATTTATTTAACTGTGCTCATTATTAGTCTTAGGTATCAAAAAGTTCATTTAGAAAGTAATATCGGGAACAAAGGATTACAATGAAATACAACGTATCATTTGCCAAGCTCCGTAAGCTATGCTTTGGTGTCATAGAAGTTTCCAGATAAGTGGGAAGCCACGTGTTAAACAAACAATTCATTTAAGAGTGGAAGAGTCAGGCTGGCCTGGCAGCACAGTGGCTAAGTTTAAGCGCTCCCCTTTGGCGGCCCGGGCTTCGCGGGTTTGGATCCTGGGCTTGAACCTACGCACCGCTCATCAGACTATGCCGAGGTGGCATCCCACATAAAATAGAGGAAGATTGGCACAAATGTTAGCTCAGCAACAATCTCCCTCAAGCAAAAAGAGGAAGATTGTAACAGATGTCAGCTGAGGGCCAATCTTCCCCACAAAAGAAAAGAAAGGATTTTGGAAAAAGAGAAAGGGTATTGTATAAGCAAATGCTCTATTTAAGCAAACCTCCTGCAGCATCCACCACTACCATCCTGGTCAAGAGTGACAATATTTGGTTCAATTACATTTGCGTATGACAGATTTAGGAGGGCTTAAAGTTTTCACTCCCCAGTTTTATCAGATCCAGCTGTCAACGCATAGGTAAATCAGTTCTTACTTGAGTGCATTAGAACAAGCCCAAAGGCACAATCTTATAAATCTCTGAGCCTGCTTTGAGGGCTGGGAAAACCTCAACGTAAGTAACCTATGGAAGATCACGTGGTCTGATCATTGAACCAGCACTGGGTCCAGGGTCCACGTTCTCTCCCGATAAGCACACTGGCTTTCTAGAATCATTTCTCTCTTTTGTAGTAAGTAAAATCGATTTTGATTAGTTGTCTTTCTTTGGCATAACAAACTGAGAAACTGGCCATTCATGTGTAGTACTTTGCCAAGAAGCTATAAAGACGCTTTTTACGCTTTAAGAATCCACGTCTTCAGTCGTGTGTGCTGGAACGGGCCTAAGGTGCACAGCGTGGTTCTTGTTGGAGCCTGGATGGGCCACATCTGCTAAGTACAGCAGAGAAGTCAAGGGGAAAAATGTTCCTCAAAACAGATTCTTTTCTGTTTTTAGTTCCTAGGCAGTTCTTTGTATTTTTCCACACAGCGTGAAAAACATGGTCATAAAACCCAGAACAGGGGAACAGTCAGAGTGAAATTAGTCTATTTGCACTTTAGCATTTGTGGTTGTTTTCTTCAGAAACTGATCTTGATGACATGATGGATTGTCCCCTGTGGACCTTTTCCATGCATGCTTCCCATATATCCCAATTACATGGAGATACACAACGTGCCGATACAGGCGGAAGGAAAGAATGTTAAAAGCTGACTAGCTGTACTTAGGGCTCTGAACCCAGCTCAGGGGGACAGTCAGGATAGCTTTGCAGACCTTCAGAGTTCACACTGATATGGCCGTCTGGTTGAGGAGGAGGGGAGAAACTTTCCATCGGCCTGAACCAAGGCTTCCAGCCCACTTGTTGTCTCACTGTTTTATTTCAGCAACACAAAGTTGGGTCCTTGCTGAATGGAGCCCTGGGGTCTGAAACCAGTGTGACTTGCTATCCAGATAAACACAGATGTAAGCTTGCACTGAGCACAAGCAACAGAGGGACATCTGGTGTCATCTCACCCCTGGAAAGGGTCCATTAACCCTGCTAATTGTCCTCACCACTCTGCCTTAAAAACCCTGCTCACCCTCCCATGTGGATGCAAAGGATGCCTCATATTCAATTTGTGGCCAATCCCAGCATGTAATGCCATTTGTATTCATCAGACTAATGGAAATATCAATTAAGTACAATCAAGAGTAGCTCTAAGAGCAATAATGGACACTTACCTGAACTTGGAGCAGAGTGAAGGAAGCTGTGCACTTCTTGAGGCATCTGGTGAATGATTGTCAAGTGACTGTGAAACCTGCACAGTGGGCCAATACGGTGAAAATATCTGCCCAGTCACTTTTATAGACAGGCTTACCAGACACAGCTTCAATGTATAAGTAAATGAATATGTAAATTTTGCTTGAGTGCATTAGAGCAAGTCCAAAGATACAGTCTTATAAATCTTGGAAACCACAATATAAATAACCTATGGAGGATGACTTAGCCTAATAATTGAACCTACACTGGGACCTGGTTCCACGTTCTGTCCCCGTGAACACAGAGGTCCATTCCAACACGGATGGGTGCCTCAGGGAAGTGAGTTCTAAACACCCCACTACCCTAACAGCTCTGATATTTGAATCTCACTAATTCAGTCCTGGATTGGGTTGCAGGGATGAGGGGCAGGTGGGCTCATAAAATTTGAAGGTACTTTTTCTTCATTGTTTTCTGATTCTCCTTGAGGAATCAGACCATATCTTGCATGGTTCAGAGTGCCCTCTGAAAGAAAATCCATGGTTTATAGAGTTTTCTGCATTACCCAGATGAAGTAAGCTTGCAAGCTTTAACTTGTTGCATATGTCTCTCATTAAATAATCCTCCAAACTTCAAAAAAAGAAGAAAGAAAGAAAGAAAAAGAAATCATCATCTATACTAAACATCAAACAATAAAACTGTTATTAGCCCTCCATCCATTAAGAAATTAGATTCTATACATTCATCTTTCAGATATCTGGCGTTAGTGAAATGACCTTCAAAAAGGATGTGGGTGAATAGAACTAAAACGTTTTCTGCAGAGTATATGGGCTGACATTTAAGAGAGTTCTTTAGTAAGAGTCTTAACATGTCATACGTGAAAAGACAAGAGTTTTGAAAGACTTATTGGTAGATTATGTTGGGAATCGCAGAGGAGAGTGTGCTTCTTTAGAGCTGTGTTTGAGTAGGTCTTTAGGTCTCGCATTCAGACTCTTCTGTGTAGTAAAGTCAGACATTTTGCTCAGGATGAGTTGGACTGGGCATGAATCTGAACCCACCTGGAAGATTAGAGAGGTCTTCTTCTAGAATATTTAAGAGAAGTCCCAGGAGTTGCTGCGGGAACAGAGAGGATGAAATTCCAGGGTGTTTTAGAATACAGCTGACATCAGCAAGAAACCACCAGCTCCCTCTTCTCCCACCACAAGTACCCTCCACAGTCAATGTCAGCTTTCTCCCTCAAAGAGTGCCAATTGTGCTCAATTTACTTATTTCCCTTATTCTAAAACATGTGGGGGTACAAAATAATGCATTGCATAGGACTGTACGTAAAGTGGTAGATGGTCCACGGTTCCAGTTCATGGGCATCATTGGAAAGCCTTCATTTTAAACAAGTGGAAATTGAATTCCAAAGAGGGAGCTGCTCCTTGTCTCGCTCCTAGTAGGTGGCAGAGCCAAGAGGACAAAGTAGATCTGAACTCCCAATTCAAGGTCTTTTCTCTCTCACCATATTTGTTCAGAACAATGTCCCATGAGCAGACGTGCCTCCCCCAGAGGCAGACTAGTACATCCTTGAGCAATTTATCATTTTTGTCTAGGACACCCTGGAGGCACAGAGGCTCAAGGGAGCCAGATTGACTCCTAGACACTAGAATGAGTACAGAAATTGTCCCGATTCTGGATTAAGGCTTGTCAGAAGAATGCTTTTATTGTTCATTCATTGATCAGAGGGTTAAAGCCAGAGAAAGGGACAGAAGAACCCTCAACCAAGACCTTTAGAATATGGGGACCTGAGGAAGGACTATTTCATGCTCTTGGCATCTTCAGTGCACTGGTGGCCATAATCATCCTCCCATAGCCATGACAGGATCAGCCATTTTCAGCTCTCTGCTGCTGTTTCAATAGTACCGGCTCATTGCTGTCATCAAGAAGGCAAACCAGGCCTGCATTTATTTGATTTCAAGTTGAAGAGGGTAAATATATTTTGGAGGAGCCAGAAACAAAAACCAAAGTTTTCTAAGCCAAGTGGCAGAGACACCTACTAATTATCACTCTTTAAAGCACCAGAAAGTTCCTACACTTCCTGCTGAAAGTAGTAGGTAAAGCATCATCTTACTTCCTTTGAAAAGGAGAACCGTTCCAGGCTAAGTGGGTTTGACAAATGGGGAGACTTGAGCTCACAAGCCTCTTGCTCTTAGAACAAAACTAAATGTAGCCAACTTCATTCCTTCCCTAAACTCGGACTTAGGACTTAGGAACTAATGGATACAGACTGTTCTTTTCAATCCGTCTCTAGGTTAGAGCATGTGCATGTCCTCCTGCACTCATATACATAAGAACATGGGCATTGTGCTATCAAAGAGCTGATTTTTCAAAATTGTGAGGATAATTATTCCTTTTATGTACCATTTATTGTTTTCTGTGTGTTTAAAACTTGGCTTGAGAAAGTCTAGATTTTGATGACTAACATAAAACACTTTTAACTGGGACACTAAGAACCAATGAATAATTACCACTTGGTAGACCACATGCAACCCTTTACTTACAGCCCCAAAATTCTGGGCTGTGGCTTATGTGGCTGCTGCCATGATTGATTTGCTTCATAGTCATTAATGTTTCTCCATGTCATTGGCAGTTTCCATTCTCAGTAGCCACTTTCTGGCATTATTCCTCAACTCATGCCCCCCATCGGATGTGCAAAGCAAAAGCAGTAGGAGTTGACTGCATACTGGAAGAAGCTAACACTGTTTTTTTGAGGCTGAAAAGAATCCAGAAATTTATAAGGTTGGAACACCCCAGTCTCTTCATTGCAGATCATTAAATGGGTGGCAGCTGCTGATGGACCTTTAAATTAAAAACAAAAGAAAATATGAAGGGGAGAGGCATACTTGGTTATATATTGCATAGTTTGGGGGTTAACCTGAAAGATCTTGTCTGAAAGAAAGAAAAAAAAAAAAAACCTAGAAACAAAGTGATGCGAAGATCACCGAATTTGAAATGTTCCAGAGTTTTCCAAACCACCCATGCAGAAGCTGGTTGGAGTCTAGCATCCCCACTAACATGCGCAGCTCTGCTTCTACAAGCTATTGCTTCTGCAGCTGTGTTTGGACTCCCTGGGTAGAAAGTTTTAGGCAGTCTGTAGTCAGCCTCTTTCCTGGGGGGATGATTCTTGGTGCTTGTGTTTTGTGCCTTCCTGGAAGGCTGGACCCTGGAGCCCAAGTGCTGATGTTTGTTTAAGATGCTCAAGGCTGAGACTAGGGAGCCTGTGTCTTCTCTCATTCTGACATGGCAAGTGCTCGCGGGCTTGCCAGGGCCAAGTCTCTCTTATGTGTTTTCTGCCGTACGTGAGTATCCTTGTTGTATATCTCGCATGATCTTCATGTTCTTCTCCAATGGAAGAATTCAGTCTGTTTTCACAATAGAGAAAGCCATTGATGGACAATAAAGAGGCAAACTGATGCTATTGGCAGGGGGCAATCCAACAGATGTGGCCACTTCTGCTATGAAGTAATAATATTTCTTCATTTCTGGTTGTTGTCTACAGAAGCAGTTGTTAGAATAAGAAAGTATATCTGTTGAGCCTAGCACAGTATTAAATTATGTTTCTTGAATTTTTGTGTTACCAGGGATAAATTTTCTAATGGAAAATCCACCATTAGATCCATTAAAAGTCTCTAATATAGAAAACACCTATTAGTTATATTAACCATTTACCTGTTTTTACAAATGCTGATGCAGTGTGTTCATTGATTAATCTCACAATTTGTTTATAAATTTCATCTACAAAACTTTTGTGAGGAAAACACTTAAAAATCTGAAATTTGCCTTTCCATGAACTGAATCTAGAAAAATAGTGGTAAATGATTTTTGCCAGTAGAACACTTACATCCCTTTGGTCTCAACACTTTGTCAGAAAAGCAACAAAAGCAAGATTATACTGTATTGTCAGAATATTCTCAGGAGCCTATCTGATTAAAAGTTATCAGAAACTGATTCCTTTCTGTAACAGGCAAAGACATAATGAAGGATTATTTCAAATGATAATATCAAGCGCAAAAACAGTGTTGAGAAGACAGAGAACGGTATTTGTCATAGAAATTTTAATGAAGGGCCAAGTTTCCAACCTTTTTAAATTATTATTAGTTTATAGTGCTTTTTTTAATGAAGGCTTTACTTTTTTAGAGTAGTTTTAGGTTCGCAGCAAAGTTGAGGGGAAGGTTCAGAGATTTCCCATATACTCTTCATCCCCACACATGCACAGCCTCCCCTGTCATCAACATCCCCACCAGAGTGGCACATTTGTTACAACTGATGCACCGACATTGACACATCATAATCACCCAGAGTCCACAGTTTACCTTAGGGCTCACTCTTGGGGTTGTGCATTCTATGGGTTTGGACAAATGTATAATGACATGGGCCCATTATGATATCATACAGAGGACTTTCACGGCCCTAAAATCCTCTGTCCTCTGCCGATTCATCCTTCTTTTCTGCCCCAACTCCTGGCAACCACTGATCTCTTTATTGTCTCCCCAGTTTTGCCTTTTCCAGAGCATCGTATGGTTGGAATCACAGTTTATAGCCTTTTAAAATTGGCTTCTTTCACTTAGCAACATGCATTTAAGGTTCTTCCATATCTTTTTGATGCTTGATATTTCATTTTTTTAGCACTGAATAATAGTCCGTTGTCTGGATGTACAACAGTTTCTTTATCCATTCACCTACTGAAGGACATCTTGGTTGCTTCCAAGTTTGGGCAATTATGAATAAAGCTGCTATAAACATCCGCGTGCAGGTTTTTGTGTGGACATAAGTTTTCAGCTCCTTTGGGTCAAAACCAAGGAGTAAGATTGTTGGATCACATGGTAAGAATATGTTTAGTTTTGTAAAAAAACGCCAAATTGTCTTCCAAAGTGGCTGTACCTTTTTGCATTCCTACCAGCAGTGAATGAGAGTTCCTGTTGTTCCATATCCTCATCAGCATTTGGTGTTGCCAGTGTTCTAGATTTTAGCCATTCTGATAGGTGTGTAGTGGTGTCGCCTTGTTGTTTGTATTTACTTTTCCCTGATGGCATAGGATGTGGAGCATCTTTTCATATGCTTATTTGCCATCTGTATATCTTCTTTGGTCAGGTGTCTGTTAAGGTCTTTGGTACATTTTTTAAAATTATTTTATTGAGACCGTGTTGGTTTATAACATTGTGCATTTTCAGTTGTACATTATTATATATCAGTTTCTTATAGGCTGCATCGTGCTCACCACCAATAGTCTAGTTTTTATCTGTCACCATACATACGTGCCCCTTTACCCCTTTCGTCCACTGCTCTACCCCCTTCCCCTCTGGTAACCACTAATCTGTTCTCCTCGTCCATGTGTTTGTTTATCTTCCACATATGAGTGAAATCATATGGTGTTTGTCTTTCTCAGTCTGGCTTATTTCACTCAGCATAATACCCTCAAGGTCCATCCATGTTGTTGCAATTGGGACCATTTTGTCTTTTTTTATAGCTGAGTAATGTTTGGCCCATTTTTTAATTAAGTTATTTGTTTTCTTGTTGTTGAGTTTTAAGAGTTCTTTGTATATTTTGGATAACAGTCCTTTGTTAGATGTGTCTTTTGCAAATATTTTCTCCCAGTCTGTGGCTTGTGTCCTGATTCTCTTAATATTGTCTTTAGCAGAGCACAAGTTTTTAATTTTAGTGAAGTTCAGCTTATCAATAAATTCTTTCATGGATCATGCCTTTGGTGGTGTATCTAAAAAGTCGTCACCATACCCAAGGTCATTCAGGTTTTCTACTATGGTATCTTCTAAGAGTTTTACAGTTTTGTGTTTTACATTTAGATCTGTAATCCAATCCCTTTTGAGTTCATTTTTGTGAAAAGTGTAATATCTGCATCCACATCCGCTTTTTTGCGTGTAGATGTCCAGTTTTTCCATCACCATTTGTTAAATCCACCCTTATTTTTCAACAACGTGTGTTCAGCATTTTGGCAGATGCGTCATTTGGCAGGTTAGAAAGATCCCCACATACAGGAAAACATGAAGTTCCAAGAAAAAAAGAAGAGCAAATGCAGAGCAGGAAGAAAATGGAGAGGAACTGGGCGATAAACAGAACGTGTCTGCGTGGACCTGAGCTCGGCGTCAGGCTAAGAGAATGTATCTAAGCTTAGGAGAGAAGAAAATCCTTCTAATTTTTATTCTAATGAGAACTAATTTTGTTCTCAATTAGAGAAACTGGAATAGTTTAACTATTAAGATCTGAGCGAGAATTCATTTACTTTTGGTTTTAAAAGAGATTACTCCTCAGTGAAAGAAGAAAAATGTAAGAACTTCAGTTCTCCTGGAAACGTAATTGGTACGAGACTACTTGGGAAAAAGTTACATGTGATGCATACAGGCATTGAATATCTCAATCTCTTCTTGGTAACATTGGGTCTTCTCACTGTGGACATTATATAACTCATGGTTTATTAATTACTCCTATTAATCAAAATGTAAACTTTAGAAGCCATAAATTAGCACTCTGCACGTATGAAATGCAGGGTTACCTCCATAACAAAAGTTCTCAAAAGCTTGCACACTAAGGCTTAGCATTTTGGGGCAAATTATGTAAAAAAGAGATAGTAAAGTGAACTTCTCCTTTCTTTGGAGCCCGGAGGCCTTTGGCATTACTATTAAATCCATGAGTCAAAGAGAAAGCAATTCTAGAAAAAGGAACTCAACCTCACCTGGTGTTTTCCATTGAAAAACTCCAAAAAGATGTGGGTAAAAAGTGGGATCACTGACACAACAGGGGGTTTTCCCTTTCCAGTTTCATACCCAGGGAACCGAAGCATTTTGTCTTTGTCTTTTTGGCTATGAAACCGCATCACTTCGTAGAATGAGGTATGACCTAAAAGATGAACCCCAAAACCCACACTGCGCCTCAAAAATGTTTTTTGATTCAATTTTTTAGATGTCTTTCCCAACTGAAGAAAACTGTTCCTGGAATATTTAGAGTGACCTCAAATAAAAAGTGACTCTTGGGGCCAGCCCTGTGGCTGAGTGGTTAAGTTCCACGCACTCCACTTTGGCAGCCCAGGTTTTCGGGTTCAGATTATGCACATGGACCTACTCCACTCATGGGCCATGCTGTGGAGGCAACCTGCATCCAAAATAGAGGAGGATTGTCACAGAGGTTAGCTCAGGGACAATCTTCCTCAAGCAAAAGGAGAGAAAGATTGGCAACGGATGTTAACCCAGGGTGAATCTTCCTCACCAAAAAAAAAAAAAAAAAAGACTGTTAATAAGGTCACCTTACAAGGTGTTCGTTAGTTAATTTACTATTAATTTATTTAATGTGTTATTAATTTGTTTATAATGAATTTATTATTGATTTGATTAATTTATTTTATTGCAAAGGAGATAAAATGTGGAAACTGAAGGATAGAAGCAGACCTAGTCAATTAAGTTACCGGGGTGATTTCAGACACATTACCCGAGAGCCTTTGTGAGTCACTCAAGGCGCTCCAGCTCTCAACAATAGAGTATTGTAGTCTTTTTGGCCGACAGCCACAATATTACAATGGCATTCTACCAGATCCATCTGTGTTTTTCAAATATTACAGTAATAACAACAATAATAATAACAATGATTGTTTGAGTATTAAGAAAAGAAGGAATTAAAGAGGGAATGTTGCCTTAGTCAGCCCAGCGGAATAAATGATAACCTGGCCTTTGATTCAATGAGTCTTTATTAGGTGACAAAGATTGGACCCATCTGTGCATAATCTTTCATGCTTTGGGCCAGGCCCTCTGTCTGTGCACGGAGGAAGGAGACACAGCACGCCTGGGTCAGAGATACAATAGAATCCTTTGTCTCTCTGTTCTATGAAGACTCTTTTTAAAAACATTTTTTGAAGTCCAACAGAGAATCATTTTTAGTTTTTAAATCAAATTAACCCCTTTTCCCACTAAACAGCCATAAATAGTAGTCTGCATAGGGAGAAAAAATAGTTCTCCACTTGCAAATATTTACATAGAAATTACAGAAGATAGTATATGTTCTGCTAAAACCAGAGACTAATGCTTTGAGAGCCTTAAAACAGAGTGCTTGCTTTTCCACCAGGCCTAGCAGCTATCAGCAAGCAGACTGTAGTAACGTGGCGGTCTGCTGGCAGGAGCCCTGCTGAGCATCCATCCGTCAGTGCTTTTTGCCATGCTGAGAATTTTGTTCTTCTGTCCACTTCGGTGTTCTTGCGGTCCCATCTCTGAGCAATAGAGAGACAAAATGCCACGCCTGTACCAGACTCACGCATGTACACAGTTACCAGGTTTTTATCACCAGTCCCTTCTCCCCGGACGCCCATCCTGTTTCCATTGAAATTCGTGAACATCTGTTACACAGGAGATGGGTTAGCTACCAAACACTACTGTTAGATTTCTCGCCAGCAAGTCTCTTTCCTTCATGTGGTTTCTGTTTTCTTCTTTAAACAGTTAATTATGTTTTATTCTTTCTTCTATAAAAGCTAAATTTAGCCAAGTTTTATACTAATTTAAAACATTTTCTGGAAATGACAAAGTGCTATTATTAAAAAAAAAAGAGAGGCTGGCTTCTAAATGGTTATCGCAAATGAACACAAGGGGGGAAATGGACGCGTCAGCTTGTGTCTTTAAGTCTCAGATTTTATTTGATGTATGTGGACAAATAGCGTTTGGGTTGTAAATCAGTTCACAGTTGGTACTCACATATGTGTTCTGACTTAGAAGGGGGCTTCTGAGAGGGGGGTCTCCGGGCTTTTCACTCCCTCATGTTAGTCTCTTCTTAATGTGGACTGAAAGTAGCTATAGGTCCCTGGCTGTAGCTAAGAAGAGCTGTAAGTTCTGTAAAAACATTGACAAGGGCACTGTTGTGTATACCAACTGCATCGGCCCACATTGCTCTTTATGTGCGTATCTATTGTGGTTACTTCCTGAGTTTTATTCAAAACATTAATATGAGAGAGGGAGACTATAGCAGGACTGGTCATGCTGTGTCCCATTGGTTCTTACCTAGGAGCGGTTTTGCTCAGCAGGGGACATTTTGGGTTGTTATACCATGGGTAGGGGGTGCTACTGGCATAGTAGCTGGAGACCTGGGGTGCTATTAGACATCCTCCAATACACAGGACAGCCCTCCACAGCAAAGAATTATCTGGCTCAAAATGTCAATAGTTCCAAGGTTGAGAAACCCTGTTTTAACAAGTTTACAAAAAAAAAAAAAATCTCAAGCTTGTTCACTGAAGAGCTGGTTTCACTATTATTATTGTTAGTATCAATCATATTATTACCACCAGTGCTAAAATCTCTGAACCCAGGGAGCTGTTGAAAACGTCCAAAGTCATATTTAAGCCATTATTTAATTTATCTTCCCTAAATTTCCATAGCACTTGTGTTTGTGAAGATATTGTCTGTCTAACAAATGAGAAACTAAAAAACCAAGTGCTTAACTCAAGGTCATGTCATGTTTGAATATCAGAGACAGGATGTAAACCCAGGTTGAAGCTCAAGTCCATCCTAGTTAGAAATCGCCAATGATGCAAACCCATAAAGGAAAATCGTGGTGGAGAGAGCAGAGCCAACAGTTGTGGGATCCATTCCTTGGTTCCCATTATGTTCCTCAAGAGCACATCAACTAGAATCAGTTAACATAAGAGTAACACGTTATTTTAATTATAGAAGTACATGTTGGTTTCCTCTCTAATCCTCTTTATTAATGTCACTCTTTTAAAAAAAACTGTCATTGGTTTAAGAATTCAAGAGTAAAGAGATCATATTTTGAATCACCAAATGTAGAATGAAGATAGAATTAAAAGTGTGAAAAAAGAAAGGCAGTAAGGAAGAGAAAATGAAGGAAGGAAAGTCAGAATAATGGAAAGAGGGGAAAAAATGACAGGAAATGTCTGCTGTTTCCTAGTGGGTGGCTGAAAGTCTTCCACTTCTGAGACCTCTGTGGAACCCCTGGGTCATCTGCTCATCCTTCAGCCCAGCTCCCACCCTGCTTTCATCCTTCCTCCCTCATTCACACCCATACAGCCTCCTTTCAGAATAGTCAAGATCCATCACACCTTTCTCTGTGACTGCTAGACCTGCAGGGCCAGTGCCACAAAGATGACCCTGCATCCTCCATGTCTGCTCCTCTGACGTGGCTTTCCTGGCCCCTAAAACACCAACACGTGAGTCAGCCTGTGTGTTCACATCTTGAAGTCCTCGTAGTTCTTTAGGCCTCCAAAGCCAAGCTTTCCAACACCTGGTAAATATAGCAGGCTGGACCACTATTCAGATGGCAGGTTGGACATGACATGAAGGTAGAAGGCAAGCTGAACTGAGAGATTCTGGTCCCCTCACTTAAGCTCCCTTTGGCTGCTCAGCCAGACATTTTCATTTAGCAAACGTGAGTTAAATATCTGGGCACTGTCAGTAGAAAGATGAACATGACGTGGCTCTGCCTCACAGGAGCTTAAAGTCTAGTAGAAGGGACAAATGTCTTGGCCGAACATTCCTAGAAGATAGCACCTGAGTCAAAAGCTTATGTGCTAAAATTTTATTTGGGTGGGGCAGTAGTGTGTACAATCCCCAGGAAGTAAAAGTGAAAGAAAAAGAAAAGGCACAGAAGGAGAGAGCACATTCAAGAGTGTGCATTACTGACCTGGCCCAAAGCTTACAAGAAACCCAACTAAGTGCTTGATCTCTCAAGACAGCCAGAAAGGCTGATTGAAACTAGTGGGTCTTGGAACAAAGATGGACAGCTTACTGCTGGATCCACCTCATCTCCTGTCTCTCATTGATCAAAAATGCACCCAATAGGATATTAATCCTCCTGCACTTGCAGGTTGTCACCCGGCCCCTCCAGGCAGACATTGGGGAAGCAGAGCATCCATGTCTCCAGTCTAGAGAGCACACAGGTGTGGTCAACTCCCCGTTGTCAATTAGCATCACACATGGGAATTCTTTGGTCTGTGGTGGTAATAGCAGCAGCCATGGCTTTGTGACAGTGGCCATTGCCAAGACCACCCAGACCTAGAAACAAGACAAATTCTGAGGCACAGAGCCAAGAAGGTCCAGGGTGGTACACGAAAGGGGTCCACACACCAGTAAGTGCAGTGCAGGGTGTTGCATGCCCAGCCAAACCAAAGACCAAGGCAAGATCTGCGAACTTTTTATTCAAAACAGAACATAGGTCGTGACAATTTTCTACTTCCACCTCAGTTTCCAATGAACATAGTAAAACAATGGTATTTGTTCTCTTTTTTGGTAATAAATCTTAGTGACTCTAAGTTGCCAAAAGTCATAAAAAAATACACATCAAAACTTGGTAAAGGATTGATAACATCCAAACACTCATAAAATGTCAGATGTCAGGTTCATTATTAGTGACTTAAAATTTTAGATTCAATGGAAAATAAATGTAAAGAGCATCAGAGCATCACAGGCTAGCTCTGGATGTAATTTGACCTAGTTATATAGATATGTGGATGCACTGATTCCTACCTACTTGTAGCATATAGCAAGCATCCATCTCGCAGTACCCATCCACTGAGAGTCCTATAGAAGGCAGAAAGGCAGATAGATTGGAGAAGAGATGTTTACCTCTAAACAACTATACCACTATGATGGTCCCAACCACTAATTTTCCAAGACAAACAGTTATGAGCTGTGCAGATGCCTTTACAATCCCTGGTTAAAGCCAGCAACTTTGCTTGAACACACATCACAAGACACCCATAGGTGTCCCCCATTTTCTTGGACAAACTCTCTTAGGCCACTCCAAATGCACATGATCATTACGCACATATACACATATGGAGCCATGAAAGAAGTAGGAGTAGAAAGTAAGATCATAAAAGAGGACACAGATGCAATGAGGACAGAGATGGGTATGGTAAGTAGGAAAGAGTGGCTAATTGGTCAGAGAAGCAGGGATGAGGGAAATTGGCAAGTAAGTGGGAAAGGATAGAAAATGCAGGGGGTGATGCAGGGTCTGCCAGACATGATGAGTTAACGTGAAATCAGCAGCCTGGGATGAGCATTTTGTAGAATATATCATCTAGTAGTGAGAGGCAGTGTGAGGAAATGGAATGGAGTAAAATTTGGAGGCAGGAAGAGTTAGGTCTGAGTCTCAGCTCTGCTACTTGAGTTGGTAACTTTATGCACTTTGGCAAGTTGTTTAGCCTCGCCATGGCTTGGTTTCTGCTTCTGGAGACCAGGGAAATAATACTCTCCCCAATATTAGGGAGTCGTGAAGGTTGAATGACACATTGTATCACAAGTGGTATCATATAATAGAGTCCTCAATAAATGATAATTGCTTTAGATAAGTCAAGACCACGGGCCTGGTTTCCTAAAGGAGCATCTTGGATCAGCTATAGGGAAAGTGATGTGTAGGAAGTAGTTGTTGACAGGGCAGAATCTACAATCTATCAATGGTATAATGGTTGGTTTGAAGACACCTAGGGGCATTTCCTGATAGAAGCTCTACCAACAGCCCAAACTCAGAACATCTAAAATAAAACTTGTCCTCTTTTCCTCAAAAACCATCTCCTCCTCCTAGCTTTCATTCACTCATTCATTCATTCATTTGCGTATACATTATTCACTAACAATTTTTATAATGTCGATGGTATAGTAAGCATTCCATTTGGGAATAGACAAAAAGAAGAACAAAACTCTCTAAGTCAATCATCCTAAATGGAAATCTCCTGATTATCATTGGCTCCTGGGCCGTTGTAATGATTCTTACATCTGCCCTGTCCTTGTCTCTTATTTGGATTCCTAGTTCATTGGTCACCCTGTCCCACTTTGATTTATCTTACACGTATGGCCAAGTTGGTTTCCTAAAAGTTCAAATCTGATCATACTTCTATTATGCTCAAAACTCTTCCATGATTCTCCACTGCCTAAGGAATGAAGTACAAATTTCAACATGAACCCAACCTACCTAAGCTGCCTTATCTCTTACCATCCCCTCCAAATGCTTAATTTTCTAGTCCAGAAATTGGAAATGTCTATAAGTATACAGCCACATCTTTCCCCCTTGCCCACTGCAGCCATCAGTAATTGACCACAGAATTCCTTCCTACTGTGCCTAGTCATGGCCTCAGAGCCCTTCCTTCAGCTGGAACCAATCAATCAGAGTTGGGACTCCAGACGAACCTTGTGTGACCATCCCTCCTCTGGTCATCTTCTCAGATGACCAGAATCTATCTTGAACTCAAACTATTCAATGGCTGCTGTTAGTTGTAAAAAAAAAAAATGGACATGTGATTAAGCTGTTTTCGAATGTAAAGTATTCCTAGCAAACAAAAATCCTTCCTTCCAGACATCTAGAAAAATAATAATATTATTGGAGGAATTTTAAAAGAGTGAGTCACCTGTAGACACAGATGTGTAAAGACAGCTCCCACAAACCACTTCAGAATTTCTTTTACACATTCATCAGGGTGCTGGGCTCCAAGAATCACATAAAATAACTCAGAAATTAATTAGATGATCCTTATACTCAACAACAAGTCCCATCTGTTTCCAACCCAAATGACAAGTGGATGGCAGAGATGGGGCTTCTCTCACGCATTCCTAGCCAGCTTTGTTCACTGCCACTGAGACTAGTGGTGGGCTCTTAGGAGAGTAAACATAGATGGTCTGGCAGATTCAGCAATGAAGGTTCCTGGAAGAAAAATGATCATGTTCTTTCTAAAAATCAAAAAGGAAGTGGGTATGACCTTAGAACTCAGTAACTACATCTAGACATGGGGCCTCATCTGTCCTTAAAGAACAAATAGTTGTGTCTTATACTTTTTTGTATCTGATACAGTGACTAATACTTAAAGGGGGATATATGAATATTAAATATTAGGAAAGTTTAAGAAATTTCCGGGATGACAACAGATCAAAGAACACCTCAGTAGCCCGAAAGAACCCACTGTAAGGAGTCTCTTGTCTACAAGAGTGAGTGTGTGTGTGTGTGTGTGTGTGTGTGTGTGTGTATTTGGTGAAGCACATAGAAAACAACTGAAGAGTGACTTGGGAAAAGATTATTAAAATAGACCCCTCAAGGTGGTTCTTAGCTTTATCTCTTGAAGAACCAACATTTGTGTTCATGTCACTTGTTTTTCTCAGATGAATGATATATTGAATATCTTAGAAGCTGTTTCCTGATTGGTATTGCATCAAAACCAGCACCAGTCTCTCCATGGGTGGTCATGTTGTTCAGCCCAAATGGCTTTATATCAAGGGATTGTCTGGGCACCTCAGGAAACATGAAGCTTAGTAGTAAGCTCCATGAAAAGTAAAAAATTTGAGAATTTGCTTTAAAGAGCAGAGAGATCAGCATCCTTCTTGGATTCCCTCTTTCTCTGTTGTCCCTCATCCCCCTCCTCCTCCCAAAAATATTTCTGGGAATAAATCTATTTCTATGGGTTCCAATGGAGTTGTGTTATCCAAGCTATGCTATTTCCAAGAAAACACCGGATTCCATGTTGTATTTTAACCTGAGATGGATCATTCTGTAGTGTTGCTGTAGGAGTGTTTTGTAATCAAACCCCTAAATAAATACATCATGAGGAAGTCAGGCAGCTTGTTGAGAGTCCTAATTGATAGATCTGATTTTTCCAAATAAAGCCTGCATTTAATCATTTACATTACTAAGTTTGAGAAGAAAGAAGAAATCTGCTTCTCACCTATTTTTTGGTTGCAAATTGCTTCAGGCTGATGCAGAGTTGGGATAAAGGGGATATGCCTAGATGCTTCCTCACAGATTCAAGGATCCATGGCAGAGACTGGAGAGTGCTAAAGGGGATTTTCTCACAAAGTGGAATCCCAAGGAGATCTTGAGAAATAAACTTGCAAGATTCTAGGGAACATTCTGAGCCCCAGGACCCGTCAGTGCATTCTGGTAGGACTGTCCCTTCCAATGGGCTTGGCAACTACTCTGGGCACCAACCACAGCCATGGACTCAAAAAAGCACACTACTGTTTTAGCCTGTACATCAGATTCCTTTCTCCCAAGAAGGATGTAACTTTGGCCAGAAAAATTAAAAGATGTTAATTAGCCTCCTAGTTATAATTCGACCCCTTCAGAGATGGGTCTCAAAGTAGAGAAACTAAGGTGATGCCCAAGAGTATTTTACCTAAAATCCTTACTGACAGTGTGGTCATTCAGTATTCATCAGATTAAGGAACTAGACACAAACATATACTAATGTAGATAATATATGCTATTTATACTAATATCTATACAAATCTATACTATCTAGACACAAAACTATAACTCTAGATTCTACAGTAATGCTGTCCAGTAGAAACTTCTGCAAAGATAGGAATGTTCTCTAACTCTACACTGTCCAAGACGGTAGCCACTAGCCACATGTGGCTACTGAGCACTTGAAATTTGGCTATTGCAACTGAGGGACTTTATTTAAATGATATTAATTTAAATTTAAATTACCACTGAGATGTGGCAGGCACTATATATGATCTATTCTAATGGCACCCTTAATATCTTCTAAAATATCCACGGTGTGGTACTACGTTCTTGCAGGCTACCATCAGTGTCAAAAACAAATGGCCAAGTCAAGGCGAGAGAACCTTACTGAATTCAGAGTCCAAATTACAGGCAAGTTATCTGTAGTCAGGGCAAAAGCTTCAGGAGAAATGAGCTGCCCCTATCCACCCAAGGCACAGAAGAGAAGAGGGACCATCTTTGGCATGGGCCTTTGCACACTATCCACCATCTTCTAACCCAAAGAAAGCATCATTTCTAGAAAACTAATTGCCTCTTGGATAAGGGTCACCAAATGGGAAACTGATTAACAAGTGAGTGTCAGGTCACCCTACGCTTGTGTGCCCAAAGAAACCACACACATGGCTTGATGTCTGTGCATTCTGTGTTACAAGGAGTGCGACAAGGGAAAAGAAAGTCGAAGCCAAACCCATTGTCATTAACTCTTACTGGTGTTTCCCAAGACTGAGTTCTTTCCCTGGGTCACCATCCTGTAAACTCCCTTCTCTAATGGACTCATTTTCTTCATGAGTTTCCTCCCTGCTCTTATAAAGCAGGAGTCAATCTTTCTGAAATGCTTGAATTCACACTTTTTTGTTCACTCCTGGCTGAGCAACTCATTATGCAGGCAACTGGTTCTTCAGCGCTAAACGCCTCATTCCAGCAGCTGAGGCTGGACAGCACTTTAGCCAAAGGGAAACCCAGGACGTCTGGGAAAAAGAGACGCAGTGAGAGACGCAGCTCCAGCGCTGCTGAGCCACCCTTTGCAGACGTATCTGCATCTCTCACTCCTCTTGTGTTTCTCTGTTGAGTAGCTGTGATTTTCTGGGTAAGGTACAGTTGTCTTCAAAGAACATCTGTTTTATCTGTCTGGCCAAGAGTAAAAGCTAAGTGCTCCATACAAAGAATGATAAACAACTACCTGATTCTTCCTATGCTTAGGAAAGAAATCCTCTATTAAATCTTCACTTCTTATTGCATTATATTAAATCCCACTTGGAGAGACTCTTTCGCATACCTTAACCTGATACATTCAAAACATTGCTTACCTGCTTTATGAGAAGCCCCGGAGAGCTTTAGAAAAACTCAAGTTTCGGTTTGCTCTGGATCAAAGTCATGACAGATTTAATCAATCAGGAATAAATATGTGCTGTCTTTTCATATTGGGCACACGAAACATTCACCTTTTTAAAAATTCTATGTTTGTTATTAAAGAAATATGTGTGAATTTCTTGAAAACTGGAAAATACAGCCAAGCAAAAATTGATCAAAATTACTCAAAGTATCACCCACTAGAGATAACTACTGACAATTGTGTATAAGTTCTGCCCCTTATTTTCGCTTTTAATGACCATGAAAGAGGATAGGTTAAAGGGCAGAAAAGCTCAGATTTTCCATGACAAACGAGACATACGGGGAAAGCCCACTACAGCATTGACAAATGGGGGACGCAGATGACTTTATGCCCTTCTGACTATTGTAAACTCCCCTCCCTACTTCATGTACCCATTCCACAATCAATCAAAGGATTGGAGAATGATCAAATCAATTCAATTGATTGAAGAAAGATTGAATCAATCAAAGGATATATCGATCAAAATATTTACGACGTAAATATTTCTTGAATAACTTTCTGAGCTGTGCTGTAATAATGCTAAACTATACCATCTTTTTTCATCCTCTAAAGAACTTACAATTTAGTTGGGTATATTAGTTTCCTGGGGCTGCCATAATGAAGTACCACAAAGGGCTCACAAAAACTTATAGTCTCACAGTTCTAGAGACTGGTAATCCAAAATCAAGGTGTCAGCAGGGCCGTGCTCCCTCTGAAGGCTCTAGGAGAGAATCCTTCCTTGCCTTTTCCAGTTTCTGATGGTTGCTGGCAATCCTTGGCATCCCTTGGCTTGCAGCTGCATCGCTCCCACCTCTGGCTCTGACATCATGTAGCATCCTCGCTGTGTGTCTGTGTTTTTCTATGGTGTTTTTCTCTTCTTATGAGGACACCAGACATATTGGATTAGGGCCCACACTAGTGACCTCTTCTTAACTTCATTGTAACTGCAATGCCTGATATCCAGTTAAAGTCATATTCACAGACACCAGGGGTTAGAACCGTAATATATCTTTTGGGGAGACACAAATCAACCCACAACATTGAGGAAGCGAAAAAGTCACATGATCCAGTTAGAGAACAATAAAATATCTGTGTAATTAAGTTTTCAGACATATGACTCAAACTATCAGGGTTATGGAAATTCACAGAATTATTTCAGAAAGATGAGATAGTTTGGGGAGAATTTATGGGTTTCATTGCACTTGGATGGATTTTGGTAGGAAAGGTGAAAGGGGGAAAGAAGTGGACATTCTGGGAAAAGAAATAAAATTTAAACTCATTAGCATAATAAATGAGGTACTTCTCCATCTGGCCCTTGCCCTATTCTTTAGCCTCATGTCCCAGGAGACTTGTTCAGTGACGCTGACCCACACAGGAGTCCCCAGACACCTTCTTATTTCGCACAACCACGTCTGTGCACATCTTGCTTGTTCTAACTGGAACGTGCCCTCTTCAGTTCCTACCACCACCATCACCACCACCAACAACACAGTCACCAGTCAATTTCCTATTCATCCTTCCACAAGCCCAACCTTGACATCATAACTCCAGGAATCCTGGGCTCCTCAAGAAAATTAGTCATCACCCATCCTGTGCCACCACTACACCTTGTAAATATTGACTATTAGCCTGGTGTGCCTTAAGGACAAGAACTGTGTCCCACTCATCTCCATATTCCCAACACAGCACAGAGCCTAGTACTGCAAGTGGTCATCAGACGTTGACTGAAATTTAGTGGAATGGAATTGGTTGTGGAAAGGAAGTGAAGAGATGAGTCTAACTGGGGCCTAACATAGGATCTGCAGATGAACTGAGGACTGAGCTGTTGAAAAGAAAAGTCAGTCATCACAAGAGAAGGGGCAAGACACATCCTAGGGAGTCTTGTGAGTGAAGGTCCTGCTTGTGAAATGACCTGAGATGCTGGGAAAACACAAAAGAATTAATATAATAAGAGCATTCGATTCAAGAGGAGGAAGTCAGGGGACATGGACAGAGGCCCCAGTGAGCAGGGCCTCCAGGTAGTGGGGACTGTAGAAATATTGAAGCGGGAAACATATTCAGATTTGAATATGAGAGACAGGGTTCAGCAACAACAAGGAAAATGGAAAGATGGAGTCAAGTCCAGATGCAGGGAATATCTGAAGTAAAGTCTGGAGATGACATGGGCAGACAAAAGAGCATTGGCAGTAGGAAGGAGGTAACGGACATGAGCCAACAAGGAGGAAAAGACTTTTACTTCTTTGACATGGATGTAATGCTGAGAAAGAAAGAGTTGAGATTTCTCCCCTGAGCGAGAGAATTGCTATTCATTGCGATGGGGAATATAAGGAGGACAGTAGGTACGGGGCCACCCACAAATTCAAGTTTGCACATAAGTACTCTGAATTCCCACAGGACGCCCAGGTTTTATAAAATTAGCAACTAGGTTGTGGGGGTTGGGTTTGTTGGGGTTTTTTTAGTAACAACTATAATTAGAATTTTGCTTGAGATCAAGTTCCGACTCTTTAGAAATGTGTCACGGGTTTTCATGACATCACGGCTTAAAAATGTACATAACTGACATCCAGGGCAAGCAGGACTCTGCTCCTCACCAGTCAGTTTCTTCACAAGTCCAATTGTGAACTGGAAAGAAATGGAAACCACAAAACTAACCGACAGTGACAGCCCACTTCTTAAAGAATGCAATTTAAATATAGATATTTCATCTTTACTGTTGCACAAGATGAAAGGGAATCAACAGCCCCTGGGTGCTTGATAGTCTTTGCTTTTCTTTCTGAGTACACTGAGCTACACAGCCACCTGTCCTAACGGCCGAGGGTAAGCAGTCTCAGAGGAGGGAAATCAAGAACCTCACAGCATCACGCTAAGGAGAGAAAGTTGACCCTTAGGGTCTGACACAGCAGTGTGACATTGATAATGACCACCTGGAATTTTTTTGTACCTCTCTATACTTCAAATCATGGCCCCACCAATTCTTAGCTGTGTTATCATAAACAAATTGCTTATCTTCACTGGGATTCATTTTCTTCCTCTATAAAATAGAATTATCATGGAACCTACGTCTAAGGGTTGTTATAAAGATTTAGAATGTTAATACATGCAAAGTACTTGGAATACAGCCTGGCTTAGAATAAGCATTCAATCAATGGTAGATACCTGTTTATTCAGCAAAAATGATTTTGACGTTTTCCATCTCTTTATCCCAGACTTATCCCAGACGCTTCCAAGCAGGAGGGACCCAAATCAGACAGAAATTATCATGTGGTACCCTAGAGTCTGATGTCTCCCGATGCCTCTGGTGCCATTCTACTCAGAAGGACAGTGAGGGAGAGATGCAGAAACAAGGGGCTCCTCTGCAGGCCTGAACACTAGGGGGTTCCAGCAGGCAACTGCTCTCTGAACCACTTGGAAAGGATGCTATACAGTTCTCCAAATTGATGATGCTCCTTGCTCAATCCATGGGGTCCAGGTCCCTGTTTCCTATTCCTGAAATACCCTTCACCCCTCCTCTACCTTACCTTGTCAGTTCCTGTTCAGAACGCCCATATAACGGAGTAGTTAAGAGCTATAAAGTGCTCTGCTTCTTCCTAAGTGTGTGAACTTGAGCAAGTTACTTAATCTCTCCAAGCCTTGATTCTTTATCTGTAATATAGGGACAATAAAGTACTTACCTCATAAAACTAGTGAGAAAATCGCACAAAACAATGCATGTTGAGTCCTCGGCCCAGGGACAGCACATCTCATGGGCTCCTCCTCTACTTCTAACATCACCTCTGCTCAAAACCTTCCCCAACCACCCAGGAAAAGAGAAGCGCAACTGCTGTCTTCTCCTTTCTAACCAGCCCACACCTCGCTTAAGACACACAGAGCACCATCCTGGAACCCTCCCTCACAGGTCTTCTCCTTTAAAAGAACCACTCCCGGTGCATCCTGGAATCCCCAAGATCAAGCATAGTGCTTGGCACACAGTGGGCATTCATCAAATGTCTGTTGAACAAATGAATGAATCTATCTAATGGGCAAAAAGTATTCAAGGAAAATTCATTAAGATGATCTTATCCTGCCACAGATTTTCAAAAGAGTTTTCTCGTAGTTGAGGCTGACACATTTTTGTAAAAATCTGTTTATGTCAAGAGGGCAAATAAGAATATTTATATTTATACACACATGTTCACTGAGGCGTTGGTCAGAATAGTCAAAAGATGGAAACAACACAAGTATCCATCAGCAAATGAATGGATAAACACGATGTGGTATATCCATACAGTAGGATGCTATTCAGCCTTGAAAAGCAAATTCTGACACAGGCCACAACATGTGTGAACCTTGAAGACATGATGCTAAGCAAAATAAGCCTATCACAAAAGGACAAATATTGTACAATTACACTTATATGAGGTTCGTAGAGTAGTCAGACTCATAGAGACAGAACTTAGAATGGTGATCGCCAGAGGCTGGGAGGATGGAGGAATGTCCATCCTTGACCAAAGTGTGACGGGTACGGAGTCTCAATTTGGGAAGATGAGAAATTTCTGGAGATGGATGGTGGTGATGGTTGCACAATAAAGTAAATGTACTCAACCCCACAGAACTATGCACTTAAAAATGGTTAAAATGGTAAATGTTAAATTATGTAAATTTTACCACCGTAAAATGTGGGGGGAAAAAAGAATATTTAAATAGCTCCTGGCATTTTGGTGAGGAACTGTGAAGGACTGTGCCTTCACTCTGCAAAGAGTTAAGACCTTCTCCGGAGATTCACAACAGGAGATGTTTTCCAGTGTCCCCAGGAACCTAACTATGTACAGACTAAATAACAGGAACAAAGGGAAAAATGCTCATATAGGTTTTTTATTGACTGTTTAATTTTGTCAGAAATTCGTAAATTTCTTGGTATGTTTCTAGTTGAACATTGTCCTCTAGTAGGTGGTACCAGGAGCCTCGAGTGCTTTCATTCTTGCTTCATCTCTTTGGCCAGAAACTGGAGACAATCTCTGCCTGTAATGCCTTGGCCAAAATTTGCGTTGAGAGGAGGGAATCCTGGGATTGCGGAGAAGGCTTTGGTTGTGGAATAAGAAAATACTAAAAGTAACAGACATTTATAAAAGGGGCTGGAGGGGAGGTCATAAAATGTGCTAAGATGCTAAAATATATCCTTTGAAGAAAATAGCTAGGAATCCCCCAATAACATGAAGGCAAGGTTCCGAAGATGAAGAGTGTTTTTGTCTTTGACAGTGGTCATTTGCTTTGTCTACACGTCAAACATGGAACTTGAGTTCCTTCCAATTTCTCCATCTGAACCTAGAAGGTCAACTCCCCAAGGGAAGAGATTCTTGCTGTTTTCTTCATTGCTCTTGTCCAGGTTCCTAAAATAGCGCCTGGCCAGGAGCACCTGCTCATAATGATGGGTTGAATGAACAAAGGCTTAAATGTATTTCTCAAGTATGTTTCAAAAATATAACACTAATGCAGAATGTACACATTCTCTTTACAATTTGCTTCACATCTAAAATAGTCTTTCCTAGAGTTCTACACAGCTTGTTTAGGGCAAAAACCTGAATCTAATAATACTCAATTATCAAGCTTCAGTTTCCAAGATACCTGCCACTTCCTGGATTTAATTTTGTTTCAGTTCTATAAGGATACCACCCAATCGAAGAAGGAAGTATTTTTATCTCTATGCTAATTTTGTAAATCGTTTTTCCCCAGAAGAGTCAGGCTTTGCTGGGCACATGCCAGATATGTGGTAAAGAACAAGCCACTAAGGGGTGAGGGTAGCCCACCAGACTCACTGAAGTGGAGGACAGGCCAGTGGTGCCTGGGGAAATGCACATATAGTGGGGCTTCCAAGTAAAACTGATAAAGTAGTGTAGCAGGTCAAGACATTTTAAAAAAACTGGTTAGGTCCCTGATCAGGTCTCCAGAAAAAGCACATAGATGTCTTAAATGCATATAGTTGTCTGGGTTCTCATTTGTCAGTAGATCTCCCAGAAGTCCTTTCTCTCCAGGGTCATTACTTTTCAAAGACTGTACTTGCAAATCCATCAAAGGATTAAGTTTTGGTATCAAGAGTGGGTAGCTTAGGAGAATGGTTAATAGCATATGCTCTAGGAGCCAAAGTATCCAGGTGCAAATCCTACCTCTGCAGGCTGTGTGACCTTAGGCAAATTAATCAACAGCTCTGTACCTCAGTTTCCTCATTTATAAAATATGGATGATAATAATAATGCCTATCTCAAAGCATTGATGTGAAAGGAATTGATATATTCATTTATAATGATTTGATATGTTGCAACAGTGTCCAGCGTATATTAAGTATTATGGTATACATCAAAATACACTATATTGTAATTTTACTTATCTTTTGTAATGTAGCTTATTTCACATTATTTACTAAATTTGTGAAAGATTTACAGTATAGCCCTCATCATTATAAAGCCATAACATTTCTGCCCAACAAAGAATAAAATCAGAACATTTGTAAGAGAGCACAATATAAAATAAAAATAAGCAAATTTTTTAAATAATCTGATAAACATATAATCCTTCCACGTACCCCTTGCAGCTGGGGATAATGACTTCACTGAGTTCAAATGTTAATCTGGCAGTGCTAATGATCAGCCGGATTTTCTTCAACTCATAGGCCAGAGGACAAATGTCATAAACCTATGTTGAGAAATCTCCCCAGGAGGTTTTCAAGGTGAGCAATGTCATCGTCCCACTGTATTTCCCATCTCATGAGCACCCTGAAGGGAAAAACTCCAATTATTTTCAGATTTTCAGATCACCCTGACTTTAACATAGCATCATAACTTGGGTGAAAGCCAAGGACTTCATAACCATCTCTCGTTCTTCTGTTTGTGCGTCTGGGTCCATTTGAGGCACCTCACAAGTTGAACCCAAGTTCTAGCGATGATAATTGGCGTGCCTTTCATACCTGCCAAGCTCTGAATTCATTTCAGCATTTATGTGAGGGTTAAACATTCCAGGCTCTCTCTCCCATTTTCTCTGTGTCTTCCCACCTTTCCATCTATCTATCTTCTTTGAGATATTTGTGCCAAAAAAGAGAGAAATATCAAGGGATGCTATCATTTCATTAAATTCCTCCCCATGTAGAGGTGGCCCCAATTAGATTTAGTATTACAACCCTGTCCAACATCTTACTGCTTAAGAATCAAATACTCATGCCTTCAGAATTAGCATGTAGAGTGCTAAGATAGAATTCTAATTCTTTGAGTTCAACTAAAAGTCACTGGATTATTTGTAATGTGGGTTTTTTCAGTTTTCCAGTCACCTGGACTAAAATCCTGGACATCCTTACCTGCGCTCTAGCCCACAACAATGTCCAGCACCAAGGTTCTAAGTCTTCTCTTTCACCTCGTCTTCATCTGCCTTCTTTTCCCAGGGCTGCCACAGCCCCCTCACCAAGATGATTGTCATAGCTCCTAATTGGTCTATGGGCTGCCAATCCCAACCAATCAAATTCATCCTTCTCACTGATCCCTGACGCTCCCTCTGAAGCATGGCTGTTCTTAGGACTATGCTGCCTCCGTAATGCCCACCTGCCCTTGGGAAATTGGTCTCCAAGCTCCTTCGTGATAGACTTAGTTAAAGGACTTGTACAGGAAACAGCATGCCTTCAGAGCAGGGAATCAGCTGTCAACAGTCCTGAGTCTGGGTCCCAACTCTGCTGCTTACTGTCTGGGGGGCCTTGGGTATTACTGACCCTCTATAAACCTGTTACTTTGTTTATGGTGTCCTTCTCAAAGTGTTGTTGTGAGCATTAAATTGGACAACACGCATCCAGGACTGACTAAGGACCTGACAGCCCACAGTAAGTGCTCAGTAAATGCTGCCTTTACTGTGGCTGGCCTCCCTTTCCAGCCTCAGATGATATACCCTCCTGGGCCTTCTCTTCCCCATGCTAGTGTGTGCTACAGTTGCATCCTATGTGCGCCATTCCATAACATCCTCTGGGCTTCCCTTCTTCCTTTGTCCATGTCATGTGAGCTATCTTACATCCTCTCCCCAAACCCTACACTCCCTCCAGACTCAATTCCCAGCATCTCCTCCCCAAAGCTTCCCAGCTCTTCCAGATGGAACTCATTTCTCCCCTCTCCTCTGCCCCCATAGCGCTTGGTTATACCTCCGTTATCACATCCATTGCATTCTACATCAAACTGTCAGTATTTGGTGACCAATCTTCCACCTCTACTCGACTGTGTGTTTGTTAAGGGTTGGGGGCCATGCCTTCATTGGATCTTACTCCCCAAGAATGTCCAGGATGGGTCTTTGCACATGGGAAGAGCTTGCATTACATTAATTGAATATGGAATCATATTTTGTTGATTACTTCAAGAACTTTATGAGATATGTTAATCATAAGGCAGCAGAAATCACCACCCTTCACTCCATCCCTGAGACACAAACTTCTAGCAACTGAAATGCAGCTCTGCGTGTAATAGGGGATCGTGTGTCTGATATGCAATACCAACCGGACACTTGAGTTGCATTTCACTTTTTGTGTCAGAAAATCAATGCATGGCTTCAGCAAAATCTTGAGACTTTCTTCTATCTCTAGAGCCGTGGTAAATAATTCATGTTCCTTTCCCCACTCCCCCTACAAAAAACTCTTCTATTCTTAACATAAATAACTTTCAAAATATGCATTATTGAATCTGCCTTAGATCTCTTGTTCCCATACTTTTAAAGAGTCAAGAAGACAACCTACATCTCTGGGGAAAAGCTTTTCACTTCTCAAGATTAAGAACGGAAAGAGGCTGTTGATTTCCACACTTCAGACCCCTGAGGATACTTTTTTTCATATTTTATAAGGTTAACTTTTGTTCTCCTTGTCAACAAAATAACACTGACTAGAAAAATGAAATTTTCAAGTGTTAAAATTTGAAGATAATTCTGAAACAATTCTGAAACAAGTCACCCAAACATTATTGACCTCTTGCATTTATTTCTCTAGTCTGACAACACTTTCC
Organism: Equus quagga; assembly: GCF_021613505.1. NCBI lineage: Eukaryota > Metazoa > Chordata > Mammalia > Perissodactyla > Equidae > Equus > Equus quagga. The sequence continues at coordinate 30,839,348 of NC_060287.1, read as the reverse complement.
ACTTTGCCAAGAAATGACCAACGTGGTAACAGACACAATCAAAATAGAGAGTCTTAGAATATCAATAAGAACATTTTGTATTTGTATACAATGCTTCTTCACTGATTTTAAAATGCTTTCTCCTTTGTGGCTCACTGCAACAACCGTTCTATGCAATCAAAGCAGGTGCTATGAACATGCGTCTTTATGCCCACTTGGGATGGGTTAAGCAAGGAGGAAGCAAGAGTAACTCAAACCATTACCAAAGGAATGTCAAGTACCTCTCTCAACAGGACCAGACTAGCAATGAACTTGACTTTACCTGTGACTTGTTTCTTATACCTCTTCTTCCTCTTAAAAGGTACACTCCCTTCTCTCCACACATTCTTTCATTCTTCCATGAAATTTTTCTCCTCACAAGTCTCAGTCAGAACCTAAGATGTTCTCAAATCAGTAAAAAGTGAAATAGCATGATTTGGAAATATCTTAAGGTTCTTAAATACTTTTGTATGTCTCTCTTCTGGCATTTTGCAATAGAAAATAGTTCAAGTCCCATTAATTGGGCAGCTGATAGGCTCGTATAGTCTAAGGCTTGTCTTATAGGATATCTCATCTAATCCTCATAACAGAGCTATAAAGGAGGAATTATCCTCGTTCTTAATTCAGGAAACAGGTTAATTAACCAACTCAAGAAAAATAACACAGCCAAGAAGCCAGGCTCAGCAATCCACATATCAAGTTCAAATGGGCTGGTTCTCCACGTGTCCTTGCTTTATGCTCAGATCTCTTTGTGAACATTGAAAATGGAAGCACATCCAATGAAAGGCAGGCTTCTTGAATTCTGAATCAATTAAGAGACAAACAAAAAAGAGTGAGATATTTTCAGGTCAAAAAGCTAGCTTCATTGCTGCTCAAAGCCAGATTGCAGAATGCATCTTAGACTTGCAACAACAGGTTTCCCACACTGAACTCCAAAATTAGAGAGGCTCACTCATCTGTCTCAGGCATCCCCGAACCAGTGCTGGGCCTGCAAAACACACCACATGAAGACACAGACCAAAATGTGTGCCTCCTGCGGCCACTAGCCCCCAGGAGGAGGGAGGGAAGAGGTTCCCAGCCACCACTCGGTTCTCCCAGACTCAGCAGCCCACCAAGTGAGGGGGAAGAGAGAGGCCAAGAGCAATCCCTCCCAGGGTCCCCTGCACATGTCAGGCAGCATCAGGAGTGGGGAAGAAACGCTGCTGGCTGAAAGCTTACTCTAAGGCGTTCTATACTGTGGGTACCATAGGTGTTCAAACATACATGGCGACTTCCTGGCAGGTATAATGCATTTAGTACCATGCCATCCTCATCACAGAAGTTTGTCACAGGAATCCCTACAGAGGCCAAGACGTCAGGAAGTCCTTGTTTCCAGCACTTCACTGACTCGCTGCATGACCTAGGGCAAGCCACTTAACTAGTCTGTGTCTTGATGGCCCCATTAATAAAGTCTGCCGTGTTGACGGGCATCCTCCCTATGGACAATTCCTCCATCATGGGCAGCAATGAATGGATCTTGCAAACTCAGCTACATAAAGAGCCGCCTGCCAGGAGACGACCATTCTGAGTACTGAGCTCGTCAGCCTTCTTCCAAGAGGCCTTAGCAAGCCATGTTTTGATGGAGTTCCTCCTGTTCGACACCGACTGAGAGAATTCCCTTGGCACAGCCTGGGCGACTTTTCATGCAGAGTGTTGAGCAGATTGAGTAACAGTAGGTCATTTCATGCCTCTTGAATGTTCGAAGTCTGAGCAGCTACACACGCTCAAACCTATATTTTACCCCATTGACAGGCCCGGAAAGGACATATGGTTTAGATTTTTAGACAACTCTCCATGTAAAAAGCCTTTCCTTTTATAGAGGCATATTTTTAGAGTCTCCAAAGCTAAACGCTGGGCTGAATTTAATCCACGCAGTTCTCCGGTCCAATCGAGAACCGAAATACAACTTTGTGTCAGTGTGATACATTGTTAACTGGGATGTCAGAAAATCAATTAATTACTTTTAAGCAGCAGTTAAGAATATTCCTTCAACGCCGCCCTGTGAATTATTGAAGAATACAATGTAAGGTCCCCACCCCCACCTCCAAACTGCAGCCCTGGGTCATAGGGTGGTGCCGAAGATGCATTCTGCCCTGAATTCTAATGGAAAATAGGAACAAGTGGAAGGGGCCAAGAAAAAGAGAGAAAATGACAAGGTTTAAGAGGCAGGGCGCCTGGCAGAGGCAGGAGATTGCTGATGATGCTGGATGGTGTGCCCAGCCATGATCGGCCTGTCCTGGGTTTTCCAGAATGCACCTCTATCTCTTCAGACAATGACTTCAGACAGTCGGCTCCCAACTGTGTGGTTCTGCTCACTCGTGGATGGACAGCCCTGTCCCAGAGCCTTGCAGGCATTTTCCTTTCCCGGGGCCCTGCTCATCCCAGAGGAAAGTTCATGCAGGACCCACTGCTCACTCCTGCACCTGTGAGTTCTCTGCCTGTCTCCAACCTAGACGAGGCCAGTGAAGCCCCCTGGGTGGGAGGCCAGGGGCTTCTCCCATGCTCTGGTTTGCCTCAACTCGGAATGTTTAGCTCAGAGCCAGTCACACTCATCCACACATATCCTATATACCTGGGAACAATTCTAAAACTGACCTGGAGTTTCAGATATTCAGTAGACACGGATCCCCCAAATGTAGAGAGAGACCCTTCCAATGTCAACTCAGCCTGTACCCCAAAGACTAGGAAAGCAGTGGAAACAGTAGTCTGCACTTGTGGAATGCGGGAGCAGGCTGGGGCACTGGGCCAGGGGCTCTGCGGATGAGTCATCCTTGCCATGTGTCTTTGGTTTTGACTTGGCCAGAAACGTTTACCATCTGAGTGAGAAAAACCATACATTTGTGTAACCGAAGCATCAGAATGCCTGTGTTTGGAAGACAACTCCTACACTGCTGACCAGTTGTGGTTGTCACCGCATCTGAAACTCGGAGGTGGTTCCTTAGGTTGTTGACCGTGTCAGCTTCCAAAGCCCTCAAGACACCAAGAGTCACCAAAGATAGAGAAGGTTCCCCGGGCTGCTGGACTTAACCAGGCCCCAGGGATTAAAGAGCAAGTCACAAAGGGAGATTTGTTTTCACTGTTCAACACCTGGAAGCAGTTATCTCTTCATCTGAGATCTGCACTGACTCAGGGTACAACAAACTGGAGAGGAGGTGGCAGCCACAGGTCACCATTATTCATTCATTCATTCATTCATTCATAAGACGTATTTATCGAGAATCTGCTCAGTTTCAAGCACTTTTCTTGATGCTGGGTGCTCTCCAGCAATGAACAGGACCAAGTCTCTCCCTCCCTATACCCATTCACTTGAAAGATGGAGGCAGATGATAAATAAGTAAACACAGAAATTAAATAAAATAAATGCAATGACAAGAATAAATCAGTGTGTGCGCTATGATCCAAGTGATGGCAGAGGGGTAAGGAGTGAGGTTACTTTAGCTGTTATTTTAATAGATAATATTTGGGCAGCCATGGAAAAAACTGGGGACCAAGTGGTCCAGGCAGAGGGAAAGCATGTGTAAAGGTCCTGAGGCAGGAAGAGCTTGGCACATCTGAGGGACAGAATGGAGGCTGTGGCATAGCATGCTGAGGGTACAGGTGCTCTGTGAGGTCAGAGTGGTGGCTAGGCCAGTTCGACCAGGGCCTGGAATTCTGAGTGACCAGTTGTGGAAAAGTCCTCACAGAGTTTGGGAACAGGAGAGACTCAATCTAATTTACTCTCTGCCTACTAAACTGTGGTGAGGGTGGCTGGAGGGGATGCTGCCCTTTCTCCCCACGGCAACCTCCAACACTAAGCAGACTGTAGGCCACTCATCCCCTAGAGCATGCGTTCAAACATGACCGTCAGAGGCAGGACCTTGGGATCTCCCCATCTCTCCAGGCCTCACATATCTGATCAAGAATAAGACCTCCTTCCCAGAGCAGCTGTCTGCAAGTTGTCTGGTACTTGGTTTCTTGTTTCATAGACACTGGTTGCTGCTATTGTTAACATCACTTTTATCCCCTACCTTATCCCCATAAACGTCATGTTGGTTTTCATCACCTTGTGTTCAGCAAACATTTATTGAACACCTACTCTTTATCCCCCTGGGTCCTGCACCACCACAAGGAGCAGCTCTATGAACCAAAATCAGGAGGCAGCCCGTTCCCGCAATCTGATGGCTCCTACTGCCTCAGAAAAGGCTTTCTGTGCCCTCCCCACGGGCCTTGCACTGAAGTATTACGCAGTATTTAAATAAAGTGCCAACATGAACACCAGGAGTCCTTACCCAGGTGTGATTCATGAACAAGCCCACCAGTAGTGCCCAGTGCTGGCCAAGGTGAGGATGGTGCCTGCTCAGAGGGCAGCATCTGAACTCTGTCCAGTGTGCAGAGGGCTCTGTCTGGTGTACCCAGAACAATTTTGGGTTTCAGTGGGGACAGGACAGCTTTACTCCTGCATCATTATCTCCATCACTGATGATTGGATCAGGAAATTGCACAAATGAGAAAAATAGGATTGGGAGAGGCTTGAGCACTCCAGCCAGTGGGGGGAAGATAAGGGAAAGGAAGAGAAGCACGGCCGTCTGCTCACTTGCTAGACACCGAGGGGCCGTGAGGCAAGAGTCAGGCCCACATACACCAGCTTTAGTTTCCCAGGACACAGGCATAAGGTGAGCAGAAATTTGGTAAGGCCATGGGGAAGACAGAGCTAAGCCATGAGTACAGCAAGCCTCGGAGCCGGTTTGTGGAAGCTGATTCAGGGCCAGTTTATGTAAATCTTGATTTGTTTAAAACTGAATCCATAGGCCTGTGGATGTTCTTCACACCAAGAAATATCACAGGGTGCCTCTATCACAACCTGGCAGGCAGTAGTTTCAAAAAGGAGGAAGAGGAGAAGGGAGAAAAAGAGAAAGACATAATGTGAACTGAGGAAATTTGGTAAGAGGACCCAGAACCCTAAAGATCAAGTTTTAATCTTGCAAAAATCTGTCTGCTCCTCTATACTTTGCAACAATGAAAGAAGTTCATCTCTTATAGTGAAGGAAGACCCCACTAGGCACTGGACCAACCAGAGGCCCAAGGCTAGCCCTCCTGCCTCAGCCGAGGAGCTCACCAGCCCCTGCACCTCCCTCTGGAGACCTGCAGGACATCAAACAGAACAGCATCTATTTTTCTTTTTTTTTTTTTAAAGAAATGCAATGTGGTCCCTGTAAGAGCGCGACATTTTCTGTGTTTGCAGCAACATGTGAGCGGCATTAAGAAGTTGCCTCTGTGCCCAGAGAAGGGAGGAGCGCCACTTTCTTCATCTGTCCCCGACTCCCCTCCTTTCTAGTCCGATTTTCACAGTTGCAGGGTAGGGTTTGACACAAGACATGCAAGAAATGAAAAGGGAGGGAAGAACTTATAAACCTATCTGATGTAATCCAAATGGATTCCATCTGTTTTCCACATAAAGGAGATAAAAATAATATGAGCAAGCATTAATTCCCCTTGCAAGGACTGGGGCTCAGTTCTAGCAAGTACCGTATCAAATGAGAGCAAAGCAAGAGTCATATTAAGGCCCTTGCTGTCCTCTGACCACAAACTGTACAAGGAAGGCAACCCAGTCACCCGGGTGTCCTGTCTACACAGAGAGTCCTGTGAACAGGACCCTGAAGTCAGCCTCCACCCCCCCCCCCCCCCCCCCCCCCCCCCCAAAAGTGGACTTTTAGTACAACCCGGGACAAGTTGGCTATTAGCATTTTTGCACTGCCCCAGGATTCAGGTTTAATTTTGGGGAAAACAAAAGGCATAAAATATTTGCAGAGGGTCATCTTTTCCATAATACCCTAAAGATAAATAACAAGATCATACCTCTTGTCCTCCAGCACATACACACACACACACACACACACACACACATACACACACACACACGCCCCAAGAAGATCTATTATAGCAGAAAGATAGATGACTCTGTTCCTCTTTCTTTAGAATTATAAAATAAGCCTATTACAAACCCTGACTCCTTGGTCACATTCAATGTATATGCAGAAGAAATTCAAAAGACTGACTTTGACAAAGGGTGTTTGGAGAAGGATGATAAAATGTGTCTGATAAAACGCACACAAAAGACTTTAGCAATAAAGACCTACAAATTGGGAAAGCAAGGCTTGGGCAGCGGGGTGTGAAACTGTGTTATCTGCAGCTTCAGCACTAAAAGATAGTGGCCCTAAGCACAAGGCTTTATCTGGCCGCCACAAGAATAGAGATTGCACCTCCCCCGAACCGCCCTGGCTGCAAAGCCCAGGAAACACCTTGCAGAAGAGTTGATGCAACACTTGCCATCCCAGCCCTCGGTGACAGTTAAATCGGGTTACAACACGCCATTGAGCAACGACGTTGCTGTGTCATCCAAGTCTATGTTCTACCCCACTTTTTCCCGCTGGAGAGACAAATGGGACATTTTGGGTGACAATTTTGGGTTCTCCCCTTACTTTTAGACTATTAAAAAGAGGAAGGAGACATTCTTCCTTCTTCCGTTCGAATCCAATTTAAAAGTTCTTTCCCAATGGACGTTTCAGGTAGGAGATTAGTAACGCTTACTCTTTGCATCTTACTGCACAGTTTCTTGAGAATGTCAGAGGATTCTTGGTATCTGTTCTTGGAGATTTATGACTCAGTCCCTGTGACTTCTTTGGGCCAGAGTTTAATTTATGTGATTGCAATCAGGAAACCACTTTGAAAGGGAAGAAATCAATTGAGCTTTTCGTGAGTTGTAAATTTTCTGTAAATAAAATTTTACAAGACTCTCCCTTTTTTTAAGAAGTCACAGCATGGCTGTTGGACCAGCAGCACGTTTGGGAGAAAGGGCACCAATTAATGGGTCAGGGGGTCCTACATCAGATACTGTTGGGAGACCTTGGGAAAACCACTCATTTTTCAGAGCCTCCCTTTCTCTCTACAAAACGACCAGATGGTACAGTGTTTGCTAAGGCTCTTCTCACCTCAAATTGATTTGATGCTATTCCACAGAAGGGTGGCCTTCAAAACAGTGTCACTCTGATTTGTTCTATAATAATCCTTTATCCTTGATGACCGTGTTTGGCTTTTCAAAGTGCTTCAGCAGTTATGGTTTAATTTGGTCTTCTTGATAATCTTTGACAGCAGCAGGGCTCTAGACTTGGCCAGTGAGGAAAGTGAGGCAAGTAAGGTTAGGAGACCTACAGAGAGCCACAGAGATTCACACACCATGTCACCCAACAAAATGAGCACTAAGGAAAAAAGACATTTTAGGCTAGAGGGTTTCAGAGGTTTTTGAATAGCAAACAACAGTAAGAAGTAAAGTGTGTGCATGACTCAGAAGATGGATCTGTCAATCAAAGAAAGGGCTTCAGGAAGCAATACTGGCTCTTACTACTTGTGAAGTGCTCTGTTTTCCATTTATTTTCTTCTATTACATTTTCTTGCCTTTATTCTTATTATAATAATATTTATCATCATTATTTTTAACTCACAACCAGTTAATGGGTCACAATCCATGGTTTACAAGTCCCTGTTGAGAACATTTTCACATGGCAGCGTCCTTCTGCTTTTTTCTAAATTGGAAGTGGAGATGTGCTCCTCTGAGTTCCTGACCCGAGGGTGAATGCTGAGTGGGGTTCTCCTGTTACGATTTTCTCACTCTGTAAAGAGCCCCGCAAGTCTGTACACTGAGCAACCACTGTCCTTAGAGCCAAGCCTTCTACTGTAGGTGGCTCATGACTCTCCTGGCTTTGAATACACCATCAAGTCCTAATAAATAATGAATACTAATGACAATATCAAGACACCTATTTGCATTGTACTTCCGATAAAGTCAGAAGGAGAACTGAGGCTGCTCCCTAAAAATGGCATATGGATCTCTAAACAAAGGGCTTTAATGTATTTTATATTTAAACCATAAGGCCATGGGCTCAAACCCAAATTGAGATGGGCTCTGCTCCTTAAGTACCATTCTGGAAAAGTTGTTCAAATATTTATCCATCTATCTGGGTTCAGTGATTTTGAAACTGCTCGTTTCCTGGTTCCACACTTCTAGAGTGGACGCATCTGCAAATCCCCTTGAACTGGGGAGGGGCAGCTTATCAGAGGCAAAGGCAGTCCTTTTGGAAAGTTGTTGTCTATGAGACTTCGGGAATGAGCAATAGGAAAAACAACATTATTGTTAAAAATACACTCAGTTCAAAGATTGATTTCTCCGTGCCCTTGGTCAAGTTCTTGCTTTCACTGCTCCCTCTCTATTTGGCCAAGGGCAAGTTGTTTAACCTCTTCAAGCCCAAGGGGATAATAGTTACACACTTAATAGGATGATCAAGAAGATTAAATGAGATAACTCATGGAAAACCATTGTCACACTGCCTGGAGCTCAGAAGTAGTTCAGTAAATGTTAGGGACCATTGTTATTTGTCCACTAGAATTTGCTCAGTCATTGTAACCCTATTAGCCTAAATAAAGCTTTCACTTTTGACAAATCAATTCCACAGCTTCCTTTCTTCTCATAGACTGGGAACACTTGATGGATCCCCAGAGGTCGAATGACCTAGTCTCTTGTCTTCAGGGAGATGAACCCCCAAACCTGTTAAAATCTAGCATTGCCAAAATTCCATGCATTGCTGAGCTGCTGTTATGTCAGCCAGGCTGTTCCTGACATGTTAAATTATTTCCTTGACCTACTAAGCCAATAGCATATACACTTATATATTAGTTTTCTTTTAAAAAAAAAAGGTAGAAAAGAACCATATTTACCTTAAGATCCAAAAACTTGTCTCAGAAGGGAATTTAGCTTTTTTAGGAATACTGTCTTATAGCACAAGTCAGAAGTGCCCCTCTTCCCATCTGTTCAAAGCCAAATAAACAGGCATCCAGCAGAGAGAAGATTCTTGTTTCACAGTTTGCTATTGAGGAGTCGTTTGAGGTGTATACACTTTGGACATCAACATCCTAAAATCTTAAAGATCGATAAAGAGAGGATATTTTTCTACAGAAGTTTTTATTTTTAGGTTCTGGAGGAAAGAAAGCTACTTGATAAGTTCAAGTGATCCAGGAGTTTCTCGACATTTATCCATACTTTTCTTTTTTAGCTACAGTTATTTCAAGCTTAGTAAAAAACAAGAAAATATTCTATTTTTGCTGTATCCCTTCTCTATAATAAGGGGAAGCAATGTGCCTTTGTTGCTTTAGTATAACTTCCTAGTTTGTAGCTGAATTTGTATCTAATTTTACTGATAAGAATTCTGGAATGCTTTTAAATATAAAGATGACAAGTAACAGAATAACATTCTCGTTAAGGAAGTTTCTCTCTTTTGCTACTTTACTTAAGGCAGTGTCACGTTTTCACTAGAAGAACGTATTTTAGAGAGACTATGATTAATCAAACCTGCATTAATCATGAAGCCAAAAAAAAAATATCACCCACAAAAGTGAAAATAAGACTTTCATGTAACTTTCTTTCCTTCTCATTCCTAGTAACCAAGGGTTAACCTGAAGTCTTAATCCATTTCCACTCTAATTGGGAAGGGTAGGGGGAAAATCATTTCAGTAACAAAATGAAAATTGCTCGGCTGTGTGTGCCTGGGGCAAAAAGAAAAGGAATGAACTCTCTTGTGAGCTTGGTTAGTGAGGGGGAAAACATCTACATCTTGCACTCCACTTCATGTCATTGTTCAATTTGCTGGTATTAAATAATCGTCTCCAGAACAGTGTGTGAATCAAGAGACGGTGTCTGCCCAGGTCTCCTAGACTCAGTTCACTGGGCTGTTTGTCCTTCATTCAGCTAAACCTGGAGTCAGCAACTCAAGTGTTCGCAGCCAAAAAGTGGAGCCCCCACTGGCACGTTTGGTAAAGTTTTCTTCTTTCCTCCTTAGAAGTCCATTTCATTATTTGGTGTCTTCGGTGAAAGAGACTCCTTGGCTAAACAAATAGTTCCTATTTTAGAAACTATACAATTGAGTGGTGAGGAAATAGACTTGATCTAAGATATTTTTCACTAAAAAACGAGATGCTCCCTATATTGAGAACTCGACAGTCACAGAACTTACAATTGAATGTTTTTAAAAATTCTTAAAATCCACATTTATATAAAGATTTGCTGCATATCCCTCTTCAAAACTTACCCTAGAGTGCTATATTTACCAATAACACTTTTGAAATTCCCCTCAAGATGGGTATCTTTATATGTATTTGAATTGTTAAGATAACTGGAGAAGCAAGAAAAATGACTGCTTTGAAGTCACTAAACCTCAGTGTACTCATTGGGCAGCAATTCAGCAAGAAATGAGCTAGAGTTTATTCTGGAGCTCACTCGTCAATATATTTGGGCAAACATCTATTCCTTTGCTCTTGCTATTTAAAAAAAACTACCTACTCTGCAAAAAATATGTGACAAAAAGCCTTCAAGAGTTGTTTGTGTACATAACCATTTTTAATAATTTTTGGATGATCTCTGTATATTGCTTTCATTGTACATATAAGTACAAATTGGAAATTAGCTAACAGATAATATCTATTTTTGTGTTTTTGTTTAATTTTATTAAAAATGATTTTCATTCTTCCTCTCCACCTTTCAAGAAGAGATGAACTTTATAGAATTAGCACCATATATTCATTCAAAAAAGGTAGCAAAATTTGCTTCATTTTTTGGAAAATAGATGTAAAATTATAGCCTTATTCTATGCAAGTCTAAAACAATCGTATGAAAAAGTTTAAATCTGACTTAACCATTGTTTGATTGAGAAATGAACAACAACATTTCATAAGAAGACTCTACAAAAATGTTTAATAGTCTATTTCAGTGTATGGTGCATTACCCATAAAAATGTATTTATTACTAGAATATCAATTACATAATATTATTAATGTAATCTGAAAATGTATAACCATTACAATGCAGATTTGAGGATTTTTATAAAACTTAGAAGATGTAATTATGTAATTACATGGAATGATCACTTTCCTTGCTGACTTTTGTAGCTATTTTTTATTTCATACTACAACGTGAAATTTTAAAGCTTTTGTTGAGTATCATACTTCCATGACCTCACAAGAAAGTAGGGCAGTGATAGTCTAAGCCCATTATTCCATATAAAATTCTGTTTTCCAAATTTGAAGGTAGCAGGATTAATACAAAAGGATTTGTCTTGTCTGCATGCCTGAGGAACAGTCTAAGACCAACACTGGTAATTTATTATTTAATTGATCAATATAGATATCTTAGCAATTTCTTCACAGGTAACTATACTTACTGTTGATTCTTAGGTAGACTTCCCACATCGAGGATAGATGGGTGAGATGGCACCTAAGATTTATCTCAAGCTCCTACATTCCCTTTCTAAGGAGTTCTGTTACATTTGTGGGAAATTTCCCTGCAGTCTATATGGGATCATAGATAGGAAAATTTTTATTTCAGCGGAAAAAAAAGCACCAATTTGAGGTACTAATAGTTGTAATAATGAAGAGCCTTAAAGCTGTTTATTCTAAAGGAATAAAACTAGATTGTACATCCATATAATTTTTCAAATTATTATTTTATAATACAATACATAGTGAAACCTCACTAACTGGGTTGGCATGGAGAAAACAGAATTAGGGAAAAGGCTGAATTTTAATATTTTTAAATAATTGTAATAAATTATTATCAGTAACATTTATGAGTAACTATGTGTTTCTTTCTAATCTCAGTTCTGTGTAAATTATAGAATAGAACGCATTTCTGTTATTTTCAAGAAGATGCAGGATCTCAAAGTTACTTGTTTGTTTGAATCCCAGCTCCTTGGGTCTACTTAAATGAATGGATATTACTTATGTGAAATTAGACAGACCCTAGGTAAAATGGTAAAGTCCTTAAAATATATTGTGTTGAGTTGATTCTGTGTTCCCCTTTGCCCTTCCTTCCCCTCCCACTCGAAATCCAAGTTTCCTCCTGCCATATGCTGACCTGGGTCAGCACCAGACCAGGTCCATTTCTCCCAATTCCAAATGGCGTTTATGTGTATGTGTTCATGGAACTGAAATGCTCCCTTGTCCAAGTCTCTTATTTTGTAGGTGAAGAAACTGAGGCTGGGACAAGGCACGTATCTAATTGGCCCTGAGTTGTAACAGACTAAGGTCTCCTTCCCAATGTTCCTCTACCGTTACGAGATAATTTGCGTACTCCTGCATTCAAACTTTTGGTGTTTATGTTGATTGCGTGAACAAATCCAGCCATCCATTCAATCATGTCATCAACATGACATGTTGATGTCTAAACTCAAGCTGAGACTAAGTCTGAAACTTAATTTTGCTATTGGGATTGAGTGAATGATTACCCAGCCATCATTCTATCATTTGGAGAGATATATAATTAATTATATATCAATACTATATAATTAATTACATATATACATTACATGTTAATAATACTTACATATATTCGTATCTTTACTCCAAGTGTCCAAGAGTGGGTTGCCTATGTAGAAATCCAGTTTTAGGAAATTTCCTTTTCCTGTCCTGCTACTCACCATTATTCACAGTTAACATCTCACATGGGCCTACTCACTGCTCTGTTAGCTCACAAAGAGTCATTGGGCTCATTTATCAAACTACCTACAGTTAATCCCCACCCTCCTCCCTATGTCTAGCAGTTTAAGAACCAGTTAAATTGACTTATCTGGTTATTTTTAATCACAAATGTTGCTTAAGGAAAAAAATCATACCTTCCCATTTCATAACTCTCCCAGTGAGAGAGTAAAGACAAATCACAAACAGAAAGAATAATATAAAGTGCTCGCATTGGAGAGGAGAGTTCCCTGTGGAATGACGTGGGAAATGAGGAACAGGACTCTCGTTTATTTATTCATCTGTTTGTTCATCTATTTTTTCACTCAACTTTGAAAAATTGTGCTTTGTTTCTAATTCATTGTGGCAGAAATGGTTTTGAATATATTAACTAAAATGCCTGAAGTAAAGCGGACTCTAAAAGCAATAGCTGTTCGATAGACTCTGCTCTTATCATCCACCAGAAATCTTTGTTGCTATAATATTCCCCAATTAGGAGACTCAAAGCTATGGGATGGTGCCTAGACTCCCCTCCCTGTTTCTCAAGTGCAGTAGATTCTGCGATGCTCCTTGACACTGGGCTATTTTCCCATAGTGCTTGGATAACAGACACCTTCAAAGTCAAGATGAGTTTCATGCATAGAGAGCGATTTCTCAGCCTAGCACTTAAAACACACCTTCTATCTACGGCTAAAGGAGTCAAAGAGAATGTGGAAAAGATCCACATCCCTTTTAGGGTCCACCCATCAGCCCTTTGACCCCTGGACTCAACCCACAAGATGAAGGGGTGGAAACCAGGTGTGTTTACCCTAAAGAGATGCTCGGACCTTTAAAGGTTCCCAGCAGCCCCTGAGGAACCAACGCAGTGAGGTTGGGCCAGTGGTTTCTATTACAGACCTGGCTGCGTATTTCTTCTCCTTTGTTACTTCTTCCGAGGACTGGAAGAAAGAGAGGTGGATCCACTCCACAACTTCAACCAGGAGCTGCCTAGCTGATTTGAACTATTAGTGTATTTTAACTGAAAGTTTGCTAGCTAACTGACATGTTGAGTGGCTTTTTGAAAAATCTATGCTATATTTCAAAATAAACCTATTTATAGGAATTGCTATTGAGAATGAGTATCATTTAACCACTTTGCAATTCTGTTTTAAAATTATGGCTTATTAAAAATAGAACTTCTTATTCTAATCCATGTTGCTTATATGAATTTCATAGAAAAAATAGCTTTGCTGGAAAAGAAAGGGAGAAGAGATGCATTAGCAATATTCTTCCAGAGCTCAAAGAAACCAAGGCACTATTGTACAGGCTGAGCCATCAGTGGCCAGTAGACATTAAGTGGAAATGAACAAGGCGTAAGGTTGCCTTGTGGCTCAGCCATGGCTGTGAAAGTGCATCAGGGGTGTTGACAGTGGTCAGTAGGCCTTTGCTGTTCAGTGTTGCTGTGTATGTGTGTCCGTCCACCTCTGAGTCAATCGAGTGATGCCGTAATAAAAATTATGCTCTTTGCTTCAGGACAGTGTGGAGGGAAAATGGGAGTCAAGAAAGACGCGTTACTTAATGGGCTGCACCAACAGCAGGTTAAAACAGGGCTCACGTAAGCTCTAGCAGAACAGCAGGAAAACTCCAAATACCATCAAACTGGGGGTTCGGGCTTCAGCTATGAATTTGTAGGGGACACAAGCATTCAGTCCATCAAAATAGTTTAAAAAGTCCAATCAGACCTAGCTCAGATGTCAATTTGCATTTTGCAATGCTGTTTACCAAAGCCTTTTAGACACTGCAGTGTAGGGTGTGCTGGGCACAATTTTGACTGGATACTGAGCAGCTGGCCTTCCCAACTCTGCGTGTGGTCTTTGAACCAGGAGCTGGTTGGAAATGCAGGATCTCAGGCCCCACCCAAACCTTTTGAATCAGAATCTGCTCTTAACCAAACCCCCTGGACTTGGCAAACACATTCTGTTCATGCAGTGCTGCCTCAGGATTTGGAGTATAGACAGCTTCATGGGCAAGGTGTTCAAAATCTAGTGGTTATGTGTTTGTGGGGGTGAGAGGGAATCAGAAGAGAATAAGACAATTATACAGTTGGCATTGAGAGGACCCAACTGAAGACATGCTTGTTCCCCACTGATTCAGAACCAACTGTGAGATAGACAAAGGAGTCAAGTGGACAGGAATCAAAATACAAGCTTTATCACTGATAAAACTTTTGAAGAACATGACTTACGTCTGTGGCCTCCTGCCACTGAACCCCAGAAATGGAGAGCCTTGCTCATTAGCACACAGGCAGTGTCTCCTCAAAACCATAAGGGGCTGGGAAAGGCAAGCTTGCTGTCCTAGTTTTCTATTGCTGCCAAACTTGCAAATTACTACCTGTTTAGCAGCTTCAGGCACACCCATTTGTTAGCTCACAATCCCATAGGTCAGAAGTCCAGTTGGGCTCAACTGGCTTCCAGCTCAGGGACTCACAAGGTCCAAAATCAAGGTGTGGACCAGGCTGAGCTCGTATCTGGAGGCTTTAGGGAAAATGCACTTCCAGGCTCCTACAGGTTGTTGGCAGAATGCAGTTCCATGGGGCTATAGGACAGTGTCCTGTTTTCTCACTGGTTGTTGGTCAGGGGTCACCTATAAAGAGTGCTCTCCCATTCTTGGGAGTGGCTCCCTTCCTGTCCCAGGCAACAATGCAGGCACACTGGATACTCCTCTGACCTCACTTCTGCCCCAGCTTGAGGAAACTCTCTACTTTTAAAGGTCTCTTGTGATTAGATCAGGCCCACCAAGATAATCTCCCTTTTGGTTGACTCAAAGCCAACTGATTAGTACCCTTAATTACATCAGAAACAGCCCTTTTGCCATGTAACATGACCAGGGCATGATATCTCATTGTATTTTCAGTCCTAGGGATTAGAGTGGGAAATCTTGGTGGTTCATTTTAGGGTTCTGCCAACTACAGCTGGTTTCTGTTCCCAAAGCTACTAACCCGGAAATTCAGGCTTTTATGGTAGAGGTTGAATGAGAGTGTGGAAAGAGGTCAAGAGTTTTACACCAAGGAATGTCACTCTACATAGAAACAAGGAATGTCACTCCATATAGAAACCTGAAGCCAGGAAGAGTTGGTTCCATCACTTCCCTCTTACCACCCCACCCCTCCATATATTCAAATAACTATAACTAAAGTAAAATATAGTTCAAGGGTCATGCAGGGGACATAGAGACCATGACAAAGCATATGGTTGGTCCTTGAGAGGAAATGTCATCTGAGGCAGAGGGACCTATCTGAACCCCCTCCAAGATGGGGACAGAGAAGGTAGCCCTTAATCTTGTAGGACTGTGCTAAAGAGCTTGCACTGAATTTGGGGTGCATAAGGGACGCATTCTGTGACAGTATCTGCAGAACTGTGGTGTGGGAGATTAATCTGGAAGTAACGTACGAAATTAATGGAAATCTTTTTTTAGGAGACCTTTGAAAGAGATCTGGTGAGAGATCATGAGGACTTGAACCAGAATGATGACAATAGGGATGAAAAATAGGGATAAATTATAACAAAGAAATGAAAAAAATGAGCTAGCAACAGACTGGATGAGGTCAAAGATAAATCCATGGATCCAGCTCTGGAAAGTGGGAGAATGATGGTGCAATGGGGAAAGCAAAAAGAGGTGGTTTGAGGGTGAGCTGATGAGTTGGATCTTCAGTAAAACGAACATGGAAAGTGTTAATTTTCTCACGTCTTCCTCTTAAACACACACTCATGCACACACCTTTTCTTCCCTCCTCCAACAAGCACCTACCTCCTCCTCCCCATATCCCCTTCACTTTCCCATTCTCTGCTCCCCTGAATCTCTTCTAGCAAATGTTACCATGGCTCCCCTGTAGGCAAACCCAATGTAATCATCTCAGTCTTCATCCTCATGGCCCCTCCTTGGCCTTTGGGACATGACTTTCTTCTCAAAATTCCCATCTTCCTTTGGATTTAAGACCCTATTCTCTCCTCTTTCTCTTCCTAGCTCAATCTCCTTGGTTGTTCCATCTTCTTCTAATCAATGCCTTAAATGTGGATGATCTCAGTCTCCATCAATGCTCTTTTCTCACCAGACACCAATCTCTGTGCAATCTGAAGCTACCGCACATACGTGAAGACTCTCAACTCGATATCTCCACACCAGACGTCTGCCTTGAATTCCTGTTTTTCCCACCAGCACCTACAATTCTGTCCTGTACGTCCAAAGCTGAATCCTAATGTCTTTCTTCGAATCTGTCCTCTTCTGGTCTTCTCTACTGTTACTAGTGTCATCTGTGCCAGAAGTGGGGGAGACTCCTCTCCCATCCTCACCTCAGCCTCCCTCTTCCATCTCCACTGTTTCTGCCTTAAAGTAGATGCTCATGATTCCTTCCCTGACAACTGTGGTAGCTCTCCTGCTCCTTGCCCCTACCGCTCCAATTCCCCTATCCACCCCTGACAGATTTATTTTCCTAAAATATGTATTATTATGTCGTGTCCCAGATTTCGAGGCTCTGGTAGAACCCATTGCCCTCATGTTGAAGTTCAGATTTCTCCAGGTTGTGTAAGCTGCCTCTGACCTGTCTGTGTTCATGTCTGCCAGCCTTGTGTCATTTGTGAGCTGTCACTCCCCAACCTGATTCCAAACCTACACTCCAACTATACTAGAACTGACATGTGGATCTGTTTCACAAATGCGTGCCTTTCTCATGCTGATCCTTCTGCCTGGGGTGACTCCTTCCTGTGCCCCTTCCCACCTCCCTGGAGCCTTCCTCCAGCCCTCTCAACCACCTGGTAAAAATCCACCCAACCTCCAAGAGTCAAATCAAAGAGCACCTCTGCTAGGAATGAAGGCTTTACCAAGCCCACCAGGTGGTGCTGCCTCCTCTTCCTCCTGTGTCTCCTCCCACCACCTCCCTGGACCCTGCTGTGGGTCCATCAGCAACTGTGACACTCCATTGCTCTCTTCTACTTGTCCTTTGTTACCAACCAGCCTAGCACCCTGCCTGGTACATAGAAAGCACTAGAGGAACTGAAGGGAGGAAAATCATATACTTCATATCTAGAAAAGTCTTCCCGATGCCATTTCGAATGAGTAGAGGCAGGAAAAGACTAGAAAGTCATTTTACATTTATTATGAATTTAAAAGCTTCTCAGCCAAGCTGTCCTTGACCTGTTCCTCAAACTCTGTGGACGGTGAATGGCCAGAAATAGCTTCTGGCCATTAGGATGTGACTGCTAGATATCTGAGATTTACATGGGGAAGAATTTCAGGGATATTTTCTGATAGAGACCATGAGACATGGGAGGATAAAAGTGAAAGATGCGATCGGAGTTTAATATTTCAGAACACTACAAAGGACACCCATAAAAATAAATCTTTGTGGTCAAAAAGAGACATGGCTCACCTCACATGCAGACTATATGTGAATATGCATGTGTGTGTACAGAGATGAAGAGTGAAGGGACCTTGTCAAGTTTCTCAAACACTCCAAGTGTGAGGGGCCTTTTCTGTAAAGGGAGATGGTAATGGTGTTGTTGCAAGGATTAGATCAGGCAGGGCATTTTGGCCATTGCCTGGCATATAGTAACATTCAATGAGAGAGAGGGAAAGAGAGAAAGAAAGGGAGGGAGGGAGGGAGCTGGAGGATAAGCTAGCCAGATTGAGCTCTCACTGTCATGAACACACAAGACCTCTTTTCTCTTACAGTTCAGTTTCTGGCATCTTTAACATCTCCTTGGGCACATCAAATCTCCACAGATGCTATCTGACCTGCAGATATCCACCCTCTCCCCTTGCCCCCAGCTCCCCACCCCGACACCCAGGTTAATGGTGTATGCTGTGTCCTCAAGACTATTAACACAGGACAAACTAAGAAAGCTTTCAACAGACAACATACACATCTTTCAAAAGTCACTCAATTTGCCTTTGTTTTTAGGTTTAAAAAAGTCTTGGCTTTTCTCTCAGAATCACTGAAATATTAGGTGTGTAGCTGAAACACTTGCTTTTCCACTCTGTTCCTGATTCTCAGCCTCTGACGGGGAAAGTCTTCTCGGGGGTCTCACAAGAGAATTTCCAGAGTGGTTGATTCTGCTGGGTCTCTTTAGTATAAATTCAACTGTCTGGTCAATCTTACTGTTGAGGATTTTTCGCCCCATACCTATTAAAACTGAACTTACTAACTTCTGGGTACATTTGTTGTTTCTTACCTTATCATTCATAATTAGTGCAAATAATTCTTTCCCTGGCCTGTGTTTTTCTTCAAAAAAATCTTTATGGAGTCATTTTAGGCACATGTAAACCACAATGTTGGTTTTTTTAAGGATGATCCTTGGAAACTAGACATATTTAATTCCTTTAATCTTTCATCATAGGGCAGTCCTTCAGAACTCCTTATTATTTTAGTTGCTCTTTTTGCTTTGGCAAAAATATAAGACTAAGGAGCTGCAAATCTTGTTCTCCTGCCTATTTAAACAGCGTCTGGAAATCTGAAATAATTATCCCCTTTCTTAGTTTTAAAGGTTTTTTTTAGGCTATATTAATACTAATATTGTGGAGTGGGGTTGAAAGATTTAGGTGTGCAGTATTTGAAATGCTCAAATCCTAAGTCTTTGAAAAACAGTATTTTCTCCATGTTAATCATTCATTACTGATCATTATCAATATACAAGGCTGGTAGAGTCATTTCAAATTCAGAATATTATATGTAATATTCGAGGGAAAGAGAAATAGCTTCATAGGACTTTGCTGAATGGATTTACCGGTAACTGGATATGCAGCAGTCTATGGGAAATGATTCATACGTGGAAACTTTCATATGACAGTTATTTTCAACAATAATTCATATCATCTGTTATTTCAAGATTGAGAGGTTTCAATAAATAATCTGCCCTCTTAGCAAAGGGAAAGAAAGGAAAGCAAGCAAGGAGAAAATATTTCTAAAATGTCCTATCATTGGAAGTAAATGATCATCATGTTTATCTATCAGTTTGTTTCTTTCAGAAGATGGATTCCAAATTGTTTATTTTCATTGCTTTAAAAAATTCATATTTTTATTTCTTGCATTTAGCCTCTGCTGTGCTACAGATTTTTAAACGTGTTTGCATTAAGCTAGGGTTTCATTTTAATTTCACCTCAAATTCAGATTCATTCCTACACCCCCAAATGTATTTCTAATATTCATTAAATAAATCATATTTGCATCACATATATAGCTGAAAAGAGGTGATTCTATAAAAGATAAAGATTCAGTATTAGCTAACAATGGAAATCATTGGTTGAAGGCACATAAAACCATGTGCATATGTAACAGTTCATTCTTTATTTGCTGATTTACTGTTTTAAGCTATTTTTCTGTGCCCAAACTGGACAATACGCCATAAACATCGCCAGTGCTAAATAGTGCCAGATGCAACAAACTAGCAAAAAAAATGAGAGTGGGGAATTTAGTCTTTATACTTTCATTTATTGCAATTAGAATGAAATTCATCAACCATCAGTGAATTTGAGTTTTGCTCTCAGTATATTCATACAATTATTTTTATTTTCCTACTTACCATTCTTTCAAAATGTGTACATAGAAGAGATATTCACGGTATCTTAGGTTCCAAATTATATTTTTTATAAAATATACACATTCATATATGTGCATATAAGATTTTTAACCTATGTATCTCTATAAATAACTTACGATATAAATTAACCAAATAATTAAGGCTCTTTTTTTTACTGATTCAAAAATACTTAAAAGCTGTTCTCCATATTGCAGATGTCAAACCATATAAAACATTCCAATGAAACCTTAAATAATACCCTCAGTTCTACAGCATTTACCACAGGTGCATTCTGCTGTTATTAAATGACTCTATATGACTCTCTAAAAAAAAAAAAAAAAATAGAGCGTGGCTTCTATCTGTTATAACCTAGTTTATTACTTTTGTTACAGCAGTGGCAATGCAAGATTTTTATGAGGGTAAAATGTTTACTAAGCATCCCTAAATTGGAAAAGATTAATTTTAAAATTTTCTCAGTTTGCTCTTGTGAGCCGTACAATTGACTTATGAAGTCAGAGTGAAATAGTAACGCGTCAACCACAGCATCCCATGGAAACGTTCATGCAGAGGAAGGAGGTAGTGGAAGAAATAAGGATTCTCACCCCCAAAGTAATTAGATTTCGACAGTGAAATGATCTCAAAGCCACTCAAGGAGGGGAAAAAAGGTTTAATTACATTCCAATGTTGAAAAACTGGACGTAGTGCGTAGCAAGTTATTTGTACACACATTAACATGTGACTTTTCATCAAAATGTTCTCCCCCCGGTGACATTAGTACCAACTGCAGCAATTCGGTCCAGAACCACTAGCAAAAGACATCCTCTGATTTTTATTTTCATTGAAATGGTCGCTGAAAATAGAAATGATTCTTTTAGAAATATCACATTTTCAGAAATGTAATTTTAAAAATATCATATTACAGAGGAAAATTCTGAGTTAAGATTGAGATTCGAATCCTATCTTTATGCATGTTTTCTGAGAGCGTTTTAAAACAGCAAAAATGTAAAACATTTAGATATTTTCTGAGACCACTGCGGTTACATATTTACCTAAAGTTGTAGATGAAAAACGTCAATGTGTTGTTATCGTTTTCCAGTGGAATTATTTTTCTTCCAACTAACCAAATACTACTCTAAAAATTCACTCTGAAAACTAACACTTCATTCCTATTAGGAGTCTTTTTGAAATTTCCCCCATGCAGCAAATTTGGAAGAAACTGTCACACAGAGTTTGCCCAACATATCGCTTCGTTGTATTTTTTATTTTGTATTATGACAAAAGTAAATTCTAGTATTATTCCGGGGAATACTAGGAGTGACTGTCGCGTAACGTTTCCTTTCCTTCCTCCCTTGGAGAGGCAGAGGAAGGGAAATTCTATATTGCCGCTGGAATGAGTGCTCTCGGTGGAAAGGAATTCTCCACTTCCTACACCATGTCACTGAACTTTCCAAGTCCGTTAAAAGCCCTTCAGACTAAGGGGCTCCCGGTACCCCTTAGTTGAGCCGCATGCTGCCTGCTTTCCATTCATTTTAGTTCCTCACTAAGGAAGGCGCACTGGTGTTTTTTGTTTCTGGTTTCTAGCGCGCACCGAGCAGCGCAGTTAGAGCTCGCGCAAGTCCCGGGAACCCCAAATGCCCCGCGGCTCGATTTAGAATAAATCAGCAATATCCTTGCTGTTATCGTCCTTGCCGGCGTTCGAACTTGGCATTTACTGGTTGCATCTCTTAGCTGAGCAGCGCCCACCGTGCCGCCCTTGAAAGGCGAAACTTAGCGCATCTATCTTTGTATCTCTCTTCTTACCAAGGAAGGGAAATTGACCCTCGCCCGGGGGACTGCCGCGGACGGTCCGACCCGCGGCCCCTCGCAGGGTTTAGGTTTCAAACCGCCAGAGCCCCAGAGGAGCCTTTCCTGACCTTTCCAAGGGGCTTATCACCCCAGTAGGCTATATCCCTGAGAGTCAGAGCCCATTTTTGCCTCCGCTGCACTCCTGAGCCCCACCCCGCGTCCCCGGGGGTCCCTGGGGATGCACTTGGAGGCGGCCCCCACGAGTGTTTGGTCAGCTCTTAGGGGAATGCATTTGAGCCGAGGCAGAAGGGTTTCCGTGGGCCGGAGCAGCCTCTAGAGCGAGCGGCGTCCAGCCCGGGCAGGGGCGCAGCAGAAGGGCAGGTTTGGTGACTGCGCAACATTTGGAATCACTCGGCCAACGTGGAGAGCGGCCGTTTGGGGGTCTTTACACCTGAAATGTGGTTTCTTCAAAGTCATTTTTAAAGAAAAATACAAAGGAGTTTTCTATCTGCTAGACGCATTAAAACAAAGTGCAACTAGGCGCTGGGGGCTCCCGGGAGGGCCAAGGACGGGCCCACCTGGGGACAAGCGCGACAGGCAGGAGGCAGCCTGGGCCGCGGGCCCAGCGAGGCGCCCAGGAGGCCTGGAGCACGACGGCCTGGGGCGGGCCGCCCGCGGGGTCGAGGCACAGGGGTTTCTGGAAGAGATCCCAACACGGGGGATCGGGAGATCCAGGACCCTGCCAGAGGTCCCCGCGCCACCAGCCCGGCCGCTCCGCCACCGGGGGAGCAAGGGCGGGACGCAGCCGCTCAAGCTGGCTCCAGCGGCCGTTTCCTGTCGTTTCTCCCCAAACCGAAGTTCTTACAAGAGCGAGGGCCGGCAGAGCCCCGCGCCGTCGGGGGCGTGCCCGGGCGGACCGCGCGGCCGCCCGGCGCCGCGCCGGGGAGGCCAGCGAGGGCTGCTGCTGCCCCCTGGCGTCCGCCCCAAGCCCGCGGCCCGCTGCGCCTCCCGCGGGGCGGGTGTCCACCTCCCGGCAGCTCGGCGCAGCCTGCCGGATCGCTCTGGGCCTGGGGCGAGGGAAAGGCCTCCGCGGCTCAGCGCACGGCCCCCGCCTCCGTCAGGCCCCAGCGGCGGAGCCCGAGGTCCCCCGCACCCCAGCCGCGCGTCCGCAGGGGGGAAGGAGGCGGCGGGAGGGAGGGCCCGCGCTCGGGGTGAAGTCGAGGGCTCCATGCGAGGGGGTCGTGGGTGAGCGCTCTCCCCCGGGATGAGCAGCCCCGCGGGGGACGGCGGCCGCGCTCCGTGGGGAGAGAGGGAGCCCCGCGGCGGGGACAACGGGCCGCGCGCAGCGGGCCGGGGGCGGGGCCCCGTTAAACTCGGCGAAAATGCCTGCGGCGCCGCGGGGACGGGGGACAGGGACGGGCGCCGGGGGCAGTTGCTGCCCGCGCGCAGGTCTGGCTTGGGCTCAGCACCCCGGGGCGCTCGCGCGCGCGGGGCCGAGGCGAGGAGCCGCGGCAGTTTCTGGGGAGCCGGAGGTGGGTGCGGGGCTCGAGCGACCCGGGCCGGGAGGTGGATTTCGCGCCGCCGGCCGGGAACAAGCCCGGCGGATGCTTTCAACTTTCTCTCGGGCCGCCTGTACCCGAGGGCCTGGTCTGATGAGCCAACTCCTCTGCCCGCCGCTCAGTACACAGCCCGAGCGAGGCGCGCTGCGTAATTAAGCCGCAGCCCAGGCGCGGCGAAAAACACCAATTAAAGAAAACAAACCGGAAGAGAAAACTAAAAACACGAAAACCATGTTGTGGAGACCAAGAACCGTCTGGCCTCATTAAATGAATCAGCGCCACTTCGCTGCAACTGCCAACCCGGCCGTGGGGCCGCGCAGAGCCGCTCTCCGGCCAGGCCCTCGGCCCCCTCGCGGCCGAATCCCACCCACGCTGGGGAAGCCGAGGCTCGGCCGTGGGCCGCCGCGTAGCCTGGGGTCGCCCGTGGGCTCCTGCCTCGGTCCCGGGGGCCGCTGCATCTCCAGGACGCGCCGGCGCCTCCCTCCGGCTGGTCTCCATGCCCCGGCCGCTGCCAGTGCAGCGTGCGGCCCGAGTCCTCCCAAGCCGGTTGGCCTCCTCTCTTCCCACCTCCTCGGTCTCCGACCCGCGGCCGCCTGCAGCGCCGCTGCGCCCTGCAGCCCTCGTGCGGGTGGGCGCGCAACCGCGCGTGTGTGCAAAGCCGCAGGGCCTGGGTCTGCCCCGGGAGGGGCCTCGGGCGAGCGTGTGCGTGTGTGTGCGTGGCTGGGGAGCGCGGGGGACCACGGCGGCCGCAGCCTCTCCGCCCGGGCTGCGTACAGTAGCGCGCGGCGGGGGCGCGCGGGCCAATTCCAGGAGCCCGCGGCCGCGAGCCGCGCCCTGGCTGATACCGGAAAGGCCTGTGATTGGCCGGCGGCCGCCCCTATGCAAACGAGCTGAGGGAATGGAATTCCTCGGGCCGGGCTTACAGTAAAAGCACGTTCATTTCCAGGCACTCTCATTCATAGAGCCAGCGGGCGCAGGCGGGACGGGCGCCCCGCGGCCGGACCCAGCCAGGGTACCACGCTGCCCGGCCCTGCGCCGGCAGGCACCTCTTCCTGGGGCCCCTGGGGACACCAGAAGAAAGTCAACCTTTGCTGCTTCTCCTTGACCTGCGTTGGAGCTTCGATTTGTTTTTTTTTTTTTCTTTCTTACTTTTGAATGAACTGGTTTCTTGGCTGGATGGTTCGACTTCTTTCCTGGCTGTGAACTTTTCTCCGGTTGTTTCCTTTGACAACTGCAGGAGAAAGTACGCCGTCCTTCGAGGCGAGCCGCGAAGCGGCGTGTGCGTGGCAGTGTGCGTGGGAGTGCGTGCCTGCGAGTGTAACTCGAGCCGCTCTGTCTGTTTCGATCTGCGCTGCGGAGCCTCCTGCAAGGCCCGCTCCACCTGCTGCGGTTACGCGGTGATCGTGGGTATTGGCGTGTCTGGGCAGTCAACCGGCCGGCGCTGGGGCGACGTTGGAGGAAGATCTGATCTTGCTACTGCCCAAGTCCGGGCTGAGTCACGGAGTCGATGTAGACAGTGGCTGGCTTCCGAAGAGTGCGTGTCAGCGTGCGTGTGACTAGGCTGCTGCTCAACTCCCACCAAACCACAGGATCAGCCACAAACTTAACCAACATCCCCAAACCTGAGTTCTCAGATGTGGAGAGCTGTACCCTGACTGTCATCTACTTGGACTTTATTCCTTTTTTAAAGATTAGCTTTTCTTTGAAAAGCTGAATTTTCTGAACTGAGAATTTTGCCAGAATTTATTGAGACAACATGACAAGTACTTCTGGCCCAGCCCTTCTCCAACTACTGAAGCTGATTTTCAAGGCTACTTAAAAAGAAAAAAAAAAAAAACCTGCAGCGAACATTAATGGATTTCTGTTGTGTTTAAATTCTCTACAGATTGTATTGTAAATATTTTATGAAGTAGAGCATATGTATATATTTATATATATGTGCACATACATTAGTAGCACGACTTTTGGAAGTCTCTTGTCTTGCTTTTGAGGACCGAAGCCTGTTTCGCATGATGAAAGTGGCTCTGAATATGGAAGACACTCGTTTATTTTGTGTTTTGTTGGGACTTTAGACAAAACTCACCTGGAAAAAAACTGACAGGCGATTAACTACTGGAACTTCCAAACTATGTATTTGCTGGTCCTTTGGCTCTCCGCATAAATATTTTAGGAAGCGTATGGGAATTTTGCCTCCGGGAACTTTTGTAACAGCCAAAGACAGAACTTAAACTCTCAAAGCAAGACTCAGAAGAAGATAGCTCCCTTGGCAGTTGACTTTGGATTCTGGTCGCCTACTTTTTAAGGCACTAAGCGGTCGGTTGCTAGGAGCCCTGCCCGGGTCTGAGGCTGATCCGCATAACTAGAACTTTCCCCTCCTGGACTGTTAGTCAACTTATTCTCCCCCCTCCCCCAGCTCCCCGCAGCAATAAAGGCTCCTGAACTTGTATGTCGGTCTCCCAGGAGCTGCTTGCTGAGGACCCGCGCCCCTGTCCCCGTCTGGTAGGAGCTGTTTGCAGGGTCCTAACTCAATCGGCTTGTTGTGATGCGTATCCCCGTAGATGCCAGCACGAGCCGCCGCTTCACGCCGCCTTCCACCGCGCTGAGCCCGGGCAAGATGAGCGAGGCGCTGCCGCTGGGCGCCCCGGACGCCGGCGCCGCCCTGATCGGCAAGCCGAGGAGCGTCGACCGCAGCATGGTGGAGGTGCTGGCCGACCACCCGGGCGAGCTGGTGCGCACCGACAGCCCCAACTTCCTCTGCTCCGTGCTGCCCACGCACTGGCGCTGCAACAAGACCCTGCCCATCGCTTTCAAGGTACTCGTCCCGGAGCGGGTGGCGGGAGGACAGGGGAGGCCGGCCGAGGCCGGGGGCGATCCTGGAGGGCAGCGGCCCGGCAGGCGAAGCCCGGGTCTAGAAAGGGGCCGGCGCTGCCCACCGCGGCCCCTGGTCCATCCCCCTGCGCTCGATAGACCGGGGATGCTGCGTTGCCGTGGCGACCCTCGAGGGGACCCGCCTAGGCTGCTCCAGAGGGCTGAAAAAATCAGGATGCCCCCAAACACATCCACTGAGGGCCGGTGGGGACCTCCCTGGCAGGGGTCCTTAACTTTGATACAAAGTAGGAAAAGTTAGAACCCCAGCAAGGACAAGGCTGTTTGCTCCCATGCTTCTCGCCCACGTCTGGCTTAACATCCAAACCATTGTGACTCCCTCAGATGGAGACATCAGGAAATAAAATAGACATGCTTTTATACCTTCGGGTCAGTGAAAATAAACTGACTAGGAAAACTGTCAGGGCTTCGCACCCCCACCCCTCTTTAACAGCCCGATAGGAATTAGCATGTCCAAAGTCCACAGCGGGCGTAGTTAAGTTTGCAAAAGTTTTCTGAAGAGTTTTTGCCAGCTTCCAGCCTGCTCCTGCCAGAAGCCGCAAGTAGCGAATCCTGTTTCTTTTCCTGGAACCCTCCTGAACCTTATCGCCGGCTCACCTAGATTAAGCCCGGGGCAGCGAAAGGTGACGAGCCCAGAGTTTGCGGTGAGCCCGGCGTCTAGTCGCCCGAGTTTCTGTTGAGGAGGGGGCTGCGTGGACCCGGCAACCTCCGCTGAGCAGCTCCAGAGGGCTCCGTTCCCTTTTCACCCCTGATCTGGCCCTAGCTTTCAGCTGCCTTTAAAAACCTTGGCCTTCAACGGGGATATATAAACAACCCCGGGCGTTTTTAAACAGCCATCCCACCACCCTGGCCGCAAACAGCAGAAATTTAATTTCGGCGGTGGGGTTTCTGTTCTTCTGCCTTGGGTGGGTTTAAGAAGGGGAGGCTTTTAGTACCATCCGTGCATTTATTCCTTTTCATTTAAAGGGCCAAGACAGGTAGGTGGAAAAAAAAAAGCTGTAACGATCTGCTACTCTTTCTCTTTTTTTTTTTTTTTAAATCTGGTTAAATAATTGTCCCCTTTAAGGGGAGATTAATTTAATATAAGCTTTTTATGGTTCCAGGCCTGGGCTGGATCTTGATCTAGTTACAATGAATAATGTTCACTTTTTTAAAAAGTGCTGTCGGAGTTCTTTATTTTTCAAGCTTTGTACACCTTCCAAACTTAGATTGTGATTCCTAAAACAACACAAACCAAATGTGCAGTTAGTTGTGTCTATAGCATTGCCTCCTGTTCCTCGCAGTTTTCTGCAAGCAAGAGTTTCCAAGGGGGATGGAAATGAGGATGAGGTGGATCAGCCTAGACTCTTTCCCTCCCCTTCCTCCATTTATGTAGATTTGGGTTGGGAGCCCATTTCAGTTTTAAATTATTCTAATTGCTTTACGTAAACAGACAGCCGGCAGATCTCGCAGCTTTCGCTGCTCCGTGAGAGGGAACCTGATAGGGTTGGGTCCTGGGCTCACTCTCAGAGGAGAGCGAAGGGAAGACAGGCTGATAGTCAACCAAAGGGTCATTTAAACCCGGATGCCCCTGACCCGCCAAGGGAGTGGCTTCTAAGGGATCTGTGGCTTCCTTTGGGGTAAATCAGAGTCTCTTCTGGATCTCCCCTCCTTTGCCTGCGAACCCACACCCAAGTATATCAAAACACTAAGTGATTAATAAAGAATCTTCAGAAGTCGAAGCAATGCCATTTCTCCAGCCACCCCAGGAAAGTATTTGTTTTTTTTCTAAAAGAATGAAAAAAATCATAGAAATTGCTTTCATGAGCCATCAGGGAATTGCTTTTCTAGGCTACTAAAAGATCAAGGTATAGATCTCTTGAAAAAGTGCAAGTGGGTCTTGAGAGCATTTGGGGAAAGGAAAGGACAGCAGAGAAATCAGACCACTTGATTGATATCTGTCCCCACTCCCGTCCCCATAAAGAGAGGCCTCTTCGGAAGGAGCCCTGGTCATTGCATAACTGAAGGGGCAGACAGAATTTTCAGGGAGAGAAGGAATGCAAAGGTTAGGGATAAAAGCAAACCAACCTTCAAAAGGAGACTGCATCCCGGCTCATTCGCCGTGTCTCCCGGCTCCACTCTGTGCTTTTCCACCCACCGGCCTCCCAAGCAGTTTTGACAAAAATTATTACTTTAAAATTTGACTTTTAAGTAAGTCTAAGACAACCTCTCTAAGAAGTTAATCAGTACAGAATTATTCTATTCCCTGGAAGAAGGAGGAGAAAATGTGAAACAATGATCAAGTCTGATGACATTGACGAAAACAGCATTTGTGATTCTTGAGCAGTCTTCTGGAATTCTGGGTGTAAATCCTCTGCTTTGACCTTTGAAACTAAAGGGAGACTTAAAGTTATGAATTTTCCTTAAAATAGGTTAAAATCATCCTAATTGCTTATCCTGGACCCCAAAATGTACCCATTCCCCCATTTCTCCCATGGAATACCTTTATTTTTTAGCATAGGAGAGATACCTGTTTTTCTACTGAGAAAATCTTAAATTTGCTCCATGTTACCCATGATTTACAGAAGCAGCCTTAAAAGCTGTTTGGACGACTTAGGATCTGTTTTGTAATAGTGTAATATTACAGTTTGTTTAGGCCCTGGTACGCCAGAGTCTGAAAGCATGAACATGCCTTCAGCAACTTCAGGGGTCTTAGATGCTGACAGTTATATTTTTTTCATGAGAAAGAAATAAGTAATGTTTCTGTCGTCAGGATCACGGTCCTTAGCTATCCCTTAAATGTCATCTCAGCTGAATTCTAAGTTCCACTCCACAGCTTTCTTTGAAACACTAGAAAATTAAGGAATTTGAAATAAATGAATTGTAACTGTAATTTCAGCCTAATTAGAGTTGGTTTAAAATGCCAGTTTGAACTGTGAGCAGGCTAGCCAAGAGCAGTTTAGAGAGAGTCATGTCGTATATAGGAGGGTTGATATTCTGCCCAACTTCCTGATACTTTAAAAACAGAGAAGTAAAACAAAATATGAGATATCCTTTGGCCAGCAAGTCCTTTCTTGTCTGTTTGGTCTGTGTTAAAATGTAAATGTTTGTGTTGCTTTAACTATTGTTTATAGCCTTTCATTCCAGTTGCTTCTTTTTTCTGTTTGAAGTTAGATTTTTTTATTCTCTTTATATTGCCTATCAATGACAAAATCTGTATCAAATTAGCAGATATGTTAGTTCTAATTTTTTTAATTTTTAGCTAGTCTAAGTATGCTTGTTAATAATTAGATGATATGCATTATTAATATAGTTTCCCAGGATTGAATATTCTCCCCATTTTTCCAGCCAAAAAAATCCCTCCAAGATCAATAAAAGGCCAAGTTAGTGATCTTGGAGTGCCCAAATATCCTCGACTTCTGCTGCATTTTTTAAAAAGGGAGAGAGAAATGGGAGTTAAACTCCAATTTTTTTTTTGAGTCTCAAATTCCAACATCAACAACCTTTTCTTATTTAGCCACCATCATCTTTGTTCTCTGTATTTGCTTCTGCTTGGTGAAGTTCTCATGAATTTGCCAAATGACTGATGAGGATAGTTTTGGAAAGATGAGCGAGGCACAGGCATGGAGCACTGTGGGAGGAGCCAGGGGGAGGAGGGAGATTGAGAATACATTTTGGGAGTTATACAACAAGATTTATTTATTTTAACCTCTTTCCAGATTCTGTCCCAATAATGAGTTATTGAGTTGGAAAACGGTGTCATTGATCCAGTCCGTGTATACTTACTGGATGTTGAATTAGAATAGAGAAGCCAGGTCACCACAGGGAGATGGGGATGAGGAAGGAAAATGATGTGTTCCAGGAGGGCATTTCAACACTGTGAGCTAATTTTACAGCGGGAAGTGAAAATGGGGAGGGGGGGGAAGTGGAAAAATTTTTAAGAGACTAAAACAAGCAAAATAAAGCAAGCACATTTTGTGGGAATAGAAAAAAAAAAACGGTAACAATAACTGAATAACTGATCAGGGAGATTTATTTTAATGATATTTTTGAAACAAAAGGGAATTGTGATGTTACTGCTCTTAATTAAATGGCGGCAAACACACTTAAAATGGGAACTAGATACCTAATTAGAGGGGGCATGAGGAGTAAATAGCTGTGTTTTTAAATCTCCTTGATAGAAAACATGGCCAACATTTGGATGGAAAGGATTAGAAAGAAAGATAAAAGACCCCGACCTTGCTTGCTAGTGCAAGTTGGATAAAATAGGCAGGGAAAACACCTGCCTATTTCCAGGGCAGTGATTCTCCAGGTGTGGTCTTGGGGTTGAAGGACGTCCACCCCTCATAGTGAGTTGGTTCATTTTGCCTATCGTACACCTTAGAATCCAAAAGCTGAAGCACCGTAAGGAATGAAAACAATAGATGGTCATCTGGATGACACAAGAAGGGGTAATGACTAAGCAGGCAATGAAGACGGGAATTTTGAGAAACACCGCTTTTTTTACAGGCAGAAAAAGAGGACCGAATATAGGTGTTACCCCCCAAAATTATGTAGCAATTATTAGGTAAAAATGAGAAGGTGGAAAACAGGGGCAAAAATAATCACTGTAGAATGTTTTACTATCAAAACTCAAAAACAAAATGAAAAAAATGATTATATAATTGGTACGATTAACACAAATTTCACTACTGACCGAGAAAGTACCACAAGGAGTATCAGAAATGATAGGAACAAGTAGGACTTGGGGCATTTTGACTAGAAATTCTATGACCACTTTAAAAACTAGAGACAATGGAAATATAGCTAATAATAAATGTCTAGACCAAGAAAATTGTTTCTGGAAGGTCAAATGATGACCAAAGAAATGGATGCTACTGCACGAAGCATCTTCATGCCATGCCCTTCAGAGCATTTTACCTTGGAATCACTGCTTTTTTATTACCTGAGCATCAAAAATATTTATCTACCAGTTTCCTTCAATAGCTCTTCTAGGAAATCTATTCCTATTCAATTACATTAAAGGAATTCCTTTCAAGATCAGCTGGGTTTGGAGAAAACCTCAGTCATCTATCAGGATGTAGCTACATCTTGGGGAGTCACAGATATAAAAAGGCAATGCAGTTCCACTCCTGAATTCAGAGGAGCACAGAAAAGTGAGCACCCCCCTTCTCTGAGGTCTGTGTTGATTTCGTAATTAGTAATAAGCGAAGAGTACATTTCTGATTTTTTTCCTTGCATGCCGAAGTTCACTGCTAGTGAAAATCAAGATAACAGAAGTGAGTAGGTGGGTCTCAAAGATAAATTGTAAGGGACAGTTCAAGTCATTCAAGAATTTTCAGCAATTCAGTTGTAACCATTGAATTTATTTTTAGCGGAAATAAGTTTTAACACCTAAAAGTAAAGTCGGCCCTCTTAGGCCTGTCGTTGGAGGTCTAGACAAATGAAAGATGGGTTAGGTTATAAGCTTACCAGAACAAGACATTCTGTTTCTCAAAGATGAAGAATTAAGAAGAGGTGATTGTGTTCATGAGAAGGCTTAGCTTTTCAAAGTCCTTGCTATAGTTAGTCTTATTCCAACTGTGCTATATGACCTTCCCTATCTTTATTAGGTGAATGTTTTATGATTTGAAAATTTATGTTTAGTTACGCATAATGGAATTAAAAGTAAATCTTCCCGTTAATAACTTTTCTGTTGTTTTACGTAACTTATGATTGCTTTTCCTTTGCAAACTGAAAGCTAGCACTTAATAGACATTTAATTTTAGAGCAATTACTACACAAATGACATAAAAATTTATGACATTCCTGATATCTGCATTTGTACCTTGGCTGATGTTTAGGTGGTGGCGCTGGGGGATGTTCCAGACGGCACTCTGGTCACTGTGATGGCGGGCAATGATGAAAACTACTCGGCTGAACTGAGAAATGCTACCGCGGCCATGAAAAACCAAGTCGCGAGATTCAATGACCTCAGGTTTGTCGGTCGGAGCGGAAGAGGTATGTATCTGTCAAAACTGAAGTTGAAACACAAAGTATTTACATGGCAACAAGCCTAAATTTCAAAACTTCTAGACGTTTCTGTGATGGGATCCCTAGAAACAGTCTTTCTTCTTGTTATTACTGTTATATCAAGCTTTTAAAAAATATTTATTTGAAATTTAATATTTTTAACAGAATCTAGCTTTACATTATTGCTTTCTAGTATTGAATTGGTTTAAGACTGACTTGGCACATGCAAAGTCTGAATTCTGAATTTCCAGGAAACCCCTCAGAGCTTTACTAAAATGCAAAAATATAAAACTTACCATCATGGAAACTAAGATTATACAACTGGGGTTCTCTCTCTGATAATTATCAGAAATCTATTTAATGGAAGACTTAGCTTAGGATCCATGTGCTATCCATGCCAAGTGGGCCAGAGCTTCAAATGATCACGTCTAATAATTTTAAGGAATATATAGTATACGATTATTGAAATGTGGTTTCAAGTAAGCTGACATTTTTACGGTAAAATATGAAGAAATCATGTTGGTATCATTCTGGTTTGGTAAATTTGATGGCAATATGACTTTCCTATTATATATAATTTGGATGCATTATAATTATTTGGGGGATAGGTTGATCCTAATTAACATTTTAGGGATTAATAATATTGAAGATGGATTATCTGGAGGAAGTATTGTGTTAGTGATGTTCTATGTGTACTTTTCTTTTTCTTTGCCTGTTATCCCAGTGTTAGCAGAAAGAGGAATCTTAGCTTGTTGTAATCTCCTCTGGTTTTCAATTATTTTCAAATAGTGTGTTTTCTCTGGATTGTAAGACCCTAAGTCATATTTTATAAATAAGAATAAGTACTAGAAGCTTAATTGAAGGAGGTAGGATAGCTGGTTTTGGAAATCTCATTTTTGTAATATAGTATTGAATAAACTTATGAATAAAGGTTATCCCAAGTATAATAAAAAGACCTGATAAATACCTAAATAACAGTAGATGGCTTGTATTGAAAAAAATAAAAGTACAACCAATGGACATTCAAACATGAGAGTAGTCATTACTCTTTGTAAAGGCATTCAAAAATATAAGAAAATCTGTGTTCTTAGGGAATTTGACTAGTCGAAAAGGGGAAGGGGGTAAAAGCATGTTGATTTTTTTGGCTATTGTTTTTGCTATCCTAGCTGTCTAGAGTATTTTCAAAATAGAATCATAGGTGGAGAAAATAAAAAAGCTTATACCGTGATTGAAAGTATATGTTCATAGTACTAAGTATGTTAATAATAGGGTAATACAAAGAAAATGATATCCACTTATTGACAGCATGAGTGATGCTATAAGGTATAAAAGCCTAAGGCATTAAATGGGTTCACTTGTTATATTAAAAGTCCCCGCCTTTCAGTAAATGGAATTCACATTATGATTCAGAGATGTGTGTTTAGAAAACATCTTGAAGGCTTCAGATGAGTAGCTGGCAGAGTGGATGAGAAGCCAATAAAAAATCAAGGCCCCACCGCCTGGTCCATGCCCACCGGCCTAGCTAAAAATCTTAATTCGATTCGTGCGGATTTCTGCTATTAGGGATCGATTACTGAGTGTCATTTGGTTGCATTTCCAGAGAAAGTAATATCATCGTTTGCATGCCTATGTGTCAGGTTTTGGTTATAAAAGTTTTGGAATTTAATGGTCCATGCTGGGGACATTTTCCCGTAAGAAGTTCAGTGGTGGCTTTCTGGCAATGTGCAGTAAGTCGATGATAATGAAGAATGAGATTTTGAAAGTGGCAAGCTTCCTTTTCTGGCGTGGAGGGCTGGTCTCTGGACACTCATTGGCCATCTCTGTTTTGAGTGGGTGACTAATAGGTGCTTGTGTTTACTTGGGTAACACTGAACTATTTCCTCAAGGTGTGGATTGTTTGCGTTCGGCTGCCTGATTCGTGCCAGTATGCTCTTGAGTTTGCATAAAACCCAAATAATAAAATAGCTGTAACCAAGGCTGGGCTGTCTTCTGATAACCCGGAACGAGAAAATTAATTGAAATGCTGTAAATGGCCAATATCTGTTTTGAACAGCTTCTGTTCCCACGAGTGATAAGAAGCAATCTAAAATACAGGAACCCTAGTTGAACGTTTGACCCAGTTATGCTTACCATGTATATTTTTGGTCTTGAGTGATTATTTTTTTGGGGGGGTCAGTACTACAAGCTATCAAAAGGCCCTGTTTGAGTCTGTCTCATAATTTTTCTCCGTAGTGGTAAAATACAACTTGCTCTTACTCTTTCAAGTGTAAGTGTCAACATCAAAGCCTGCCAGATTTTTTTTTTTTTTGCAATTTGCTTCCCATTATGGAGAGAGCAGATGATTCTCATTAATTTTGACAATTAGCCTTAATCTTCCTCACTGAATCTTGTCCTTTAAAAGTTTCATTACGTTTTATTAAGCAATCTTAAGACTGTCTGCTGTTTCATTTTTGTTTTCGAAAATGTGCCTGAAAACATGTCATTGACATCCACACACCACACAGTGGCCGAGAAGGTCCTGGCTATTGGCTCCTGAAACATTTCAATGCCAATTTCACATTCTGCCAGAAGGCACTGGTCTGATGGATTCTCAAAGGGGCCTGGGTGCTCAGTTCCAAATGAAGGGTAGAAAAAGAAACATTCTTTTCTTTTACCGGCTACCAGTCCTTGGGGACTGTAAAACCTCGTAGAAATTGCCAGAGGTTGAACATGGAAGGGTTTTTCTCTCTTCTACAAAACTGATCTGTCTGGGTGCTGGCTGATGTCCAGGATCACAGCTCCTAACCTCAGGTTCAGCCTGCAACTGGGAAAACCTGCCCGTCCAGCTTTTACGGCCTTGCTGACAACACTGGCCCCTAAAAAATATTCGTGAAGGCTTCAGCAGTCTGAACCGTCTTCCTTTGCTTCCTTCCCCTCCTTTCTCTCCCTGTCAATTTAAATCTCGCTCAGGGTATATCTCACCCTTGGAATTTTCTCCCTTTGCTTGAGTATCTCCATATTAATTGGTGTTCCTTTACAATGGAAGAAGAGACAGCAGCTCCCAGCAGATGAGAGGTTATGCTGAGCACACAGCTTGTTGTTCAGAAGCATCCACACTTAACCACATGTTCTGGGACTATCCCTTACTTCCAGAGAGTCCAAGTTCAGGATCAAAAGGAGTTCTCTTTGTGGAGGTTAATTAGCTGCAGTGTACATGAGTTTGTACCTGCGGTCGAGGCAGGTGCTGCTGGTATTTTCATCTACAAAAAGGTGCATCGTGGCTGCAGCCGAGAGACATTTAAGAAATTTTAGCAGTGAAATCTGTGAGTGCTTCCATCCTGTTGGAACAGTTGGAAAGGCATCGATCAATCAGGGAATACGGCTTTAGTTAATTCATTTTAGAACCAAAGAGGAAATCTAACAGACCGTATCATCAACCACATCATAAATGGGGGAAGAGAATCCATGGCAAATTTACTTCTGATTTTTCTAAGAATATGATTTTTACTCTTTTGAGAACATCATAGATAATTTGTTAAATCCTTTGGAAGCCTTTTCCCCGGGGGGAAAAAATGCACATGTGCACTTATACAGTTTCATGTATATTTCGGTTTCCAGGGCTGAGGATCCATATACCCCCCACGCCAAGAATCTATGAATTTGAAATTTTCCTTGACCATGGAGGGCCAGCCTAGCACCATGCTGCATGTTGTAGATAACTGGAAAGTGAATAAATAAATGAATAAATGAGTAGATGTTCTTCTTGCTCCCTGTCCTGTTTTGGTTACACCTGTTGCAATTATAGCTAGGACCTGGTTTATTTAATTAGGAAAGTAGATCCCATTCAACCTGCTGGTCCAGATCTTTGAAAGGCCGTCAGGTGTGCACACATGGAGCCCCTTGCAAAGGGGAAGGGCCCATATTGTCGTGAAAACGGCAGCCTCTTCTCTAGTGACTACCTGGGCCTCTGACTGCAGAACGGCAGTGCACATTCCACAACCAGCCTGGTGAGGTCACGTGTTCTCTGGTCTGTTGGGACATGGTTTAATTTCTTGGTGGAATTTGTGTTTATGTTGACCTCCCTGGCAACTTTAATCTTGCCCACTTTCAAAATAGTACCCTTTCCCAACGCTTTTATAAAGCGAAATTCCTTCATTACGTTCTTGCTGTGGATGCCTTCCCAGACATAATATTTACTCGGTCACAATCTGGGTTATTGCATATTTGGGTAATGTTTGTTACTTAAGGCATGTTCATTCTTAAGTTATTTTACATTGTTTGGGGGACAGTTTGGGGAGGTGGCCTCTCAGATGAGCGAAAGACTGCGGTTGAGATGAAGAGAAGGTACATTTAGAAAAGGATAAACTGTGCTGGTCTTTTAAACGAAAAGAGACGTGTCTTTATGGAGTGGTTGTTACTGAGAAATGGTCCGAATGACTCACAATATTATCACAGGATCCAAGTCACTCTCTAGTCCATGACAGACTCACGTAATAGGGGAAGGAAAAATTCACCTGACAAATCCAGAGTTGTTTCACAGACAACATTTAAGATAATAAGCTTGTAGTCAGATCTCCTGGACAGAATTCTAAGAAAAAGACCTGAGTTGTATTAAAATCAACTGTCCCGTTTTTTCCCCCGATTTTTCTTGGTTGTTATTGAGCTACACTTTAAAATAATCTATATATGCTGAAATCTGTTTTCAGATTTCAATGTGGGCAAATATGGATGAAGAAAGACCCAGCCTCTGAGACACCAAGCACCAGGCAGCCTTGGCAAATAATTCCTTTCGATGGCAGGTCCACAATCTGATGTAGAATTCATCACTAGAGATCAGGTTTCGCGTCCTGTTTCACATTTGCCAATAAAAGAGCAACACTTTCCTAAAGCAAGTTGCTCCCGACCCCCAACCACCGCCACCATCAGTCCGTATCCCACTTGATGCCACAGCAAGGACCAAGGAGGAAAGCTTTCTTGAAAACTACTTGTGCCTGGAACACGCAGTTTCACAATTTATTCCTTCATGGTGTTCTTGCTGATTTTATGAAGTGCCAGGCACTGCTGATGGTGTCAGACAGCTTTTTTAAATCGAGGTTATTTGTATGAACAATATTTTGAGTTGACGGGCAGAAGCTAGACTTCTCTCCACCCACCCTCCACCCCAGCCGGCTTGCGTTCGGTTGAGGCCGTTCTTTTTGGTGGGGACAGAGGACTATCAATCAGAAAGTGCCTCCTAGAGAAATAATGGTTGAGTGATTTTTAGAGCTTCCTGTTTCAGCAGCAAGCATTATAGACATAAACAGTGATCCGGCCAACGGCTGCAACGCTGCTCTGCTTCTAATAAATCAGTTTCGTATTTTCTTTTTGTGCCGGTTGGCGAGGGGCAAGAGAGGGTGGAGAGGACGGCTTATGAAGAACATTTTCTGTGTCTCTTTTTTAAAGAAAAATTACACGTTGAAAAAGAGAGAGGGCGTGCTGTCTGATGACTGTTTTCTTTCTGTGGATTAAAAAAGAAGTCCAGATCAGTAAGAGGACGTTTATGCATAACCATGTACTGTCGATGTGGAGAGGTCAGGTTGGACTTTCAGCCAGTGGCGTGCGTGTGTGCATGAGTGTGTGTGTCCATACTTCCTCTGAGAAGACTCCTCTGACCAAGTTAGCTTTGGGGACTGAACCCATGCTCATAACATTTCATCTGAAGCCCAAATGAAGCAATTAACAGAAAGTAATAAGTGAGCAGCGTGGACTTCATGAACTGCCTGTGAATACTTTCAAAAGCGCCGGTTTTATCAGCTCACTGTGGGGCGTGGGGCGTGGGGGCCAAAATTGCTTCTCTTCAAGATTTTTGTACTTATAAACATGCATTAGTGGACGTCAGGCAACGCCTACCCTCCATTATTGGTTCTGGTGGGAGTCCCGCCTTCAACAGAGACATCTCAGTCTGTGTTAAGAACGGAGCTATCCGTGACGTTCGCTTTGCTCGGCGCTGGTTTGGGACTCCAGCATGTTGCCCAGCTCTATTAGTCTATATCAGGCAGCGTAGTCCATTTAGAAACTCCATTTTGTGTCACTGAACTTTCTTCAACGAGGGTTTCAGGGAGTTGAGAACCCATAAATCATTAAGTGATCACAATAATCTCCTTCGAGAGACTCATCATGGCCATTCTGCTGCAGAATTCAAAACGCGTTTCTTTTGATTTCCTCGGTGAGGAAGCGTTCATTTAGGAGCCACTTAAACTGTGTTTTACGCAAAGAAGATGTAAGCAAATTTCCTGTTTATTTTTCAACTCAGATTAATCTCTGCTTTTACCTTGAGATTTAAGACCATTGTTAAGGATACACAGGCAACACAGACTGCAGACCTGAACCACCTCGCCCCACGCTCCTGATCCAGGGAAACTCCTGGTCTGGTTAATGGGAGGGCTGACCAGTACCCTCGTGGTGGTGTGTGGCCCTGCCTGAGTCACCTTATGCAAACAAAGGAGGCTTTCCTTGGCTCAGACCAAGGCAATGCACAGGAATATGGGCGGTCTGAGCACACACAGTTGATGATCTAGGAGCTTATCAGATCTCGGCAGACAAGGCAAGGAGGGATGGGCCTGATTGGTGGTGGAAACGCTCCAGTTTGCTCAAGGCACTGGTTTCGGGTTTTTATAGATGTTTTCCTTCATTCTACTTGAAACCATTGTTTAGAGTCAGTAGCTATCTATCTCTGTCTCTCTATCTCTCTCTCTATCATTAATGAGGAGCTGGTGTAAGTTCATCTTATAATCAGGCTCTGTTTGCCTTTTTAAATGGTATGATTCCAGTACCTACCACACTGGGTCCTTCCAAATGTTCTACCTTCATCATCCTATTTGAAACCTCAGGGCAGGTCATAGTTGATATCTTATCTATATATCTGCTTATCAATTTTGATGATGGTCTTACTCAGTGGTTCCCAAACTAGGCTGATTTTGACCTCCAGGGGGCATTTGACAATATCTGCAGATGCTTTTGGTTGTCACAACCGAGGTGGGGGCAGTGCTACTGGCATCTAGTGGGTGGAAACCAGGGGTGCCGCTCAACATCCCACAGTGCCCAGGACAGCCCCCTGACAGCAAAGACTTACCCAAGTGTCAGTCACGCTGTGATTGAGACGCCCCGAACCAGCTCCACACTCCTTCATAATAAGTTGTAAAATGTCTCCATCCCAATTCCCTAACACTTTCTGCCTCTCTACAAAATTTATGAAAAACTTATATTAAAAAGTTTGCACACAATAAAAAATAAAATTAGAGAGCATCACTGAATATGAAAGTCTTTTTTAAAAATATGAAACATACCAGTGTTCTGTGTGCATAGAATTACGCCATCCATCCCTGAACATCCTGAGTGAGGGGATATGTGGTGCCCCGAGGGAGAGGCTGGGGTGGGGTGGACCACCCAGCAGAGGAAGCTCTTCCTGGAGGATGCGCCCATTGCAGCCGCACCCTCAGGAGTGTCACACAGATGCAGGTCCACAGGGACCATCAGAAACAATAAACGTGCACTGCTGGCTTCACTGCTCAGCGCCGCCCGCCCCATCCCCTCCCAATGCGTCGGTCGGGGGCCACAGACCCACCGATCCAGAAACCTGAATTGATGCGAGTGGACAATGCACTAGAACTAATGAGCGCTAAAAGCAAGGTCCTGGTGTGCCTCACCAACAGATACCTTACAGACACCAAAAAGGGCTTGGTCTGCACACCTGATATGAAAGTGGAGGAAATGCGTGGAAAGGGCAGAGAAGGAACCAAGGCCGATGTGCCGGCCGTCTCTGAGACAGCCTCATCTTTGCTGCCACAGGCTGGGTGTGCAGGTACCACAGGCAAACAGCTGGCTGGGTTCTTCTGGGACTTTCTCCCACCTGCCCTGACATGTTAGTTCTGCCATCACCTGTTCTCCATACTGAGATTCAGGGAAAGATGACTTGAAAAAACAAGTCTGAATAAAGAGTCGTCTAGCTGTTCTCGGTGCATCAAGGCCGTGGCTGCTGCAGCTTGAATGTCCTGAAGAAGTTTTGCTGGGAGTGCCCGCTCTGGTTTTGTTTGCTTGCTTGCTTTTACTCTGAATGGGGACCCGCATTCCTAAATATCTTGCCCCCAATATACATCTGCTGCTTTAAGCTCCCCTGGGTAAAGCCACCAGCTCCCAGACTGGGCATGGAGACCACTTGCATGTCAAACATTTGAGACTAGGAAGAGTGAACCATCCATATGGGAGCTCCTGGGCAGTGTCTGCACCGGGGCCGGCACCGAGCCCACGTGCAGCTCCTAGATGTGGCTGGGAGTGAAGGTCGCTGGCAAAAGAGCTCGGGAACAGCTGTGGCATGCACAAGTGCACAGCAGTGGTAACTGAGACCCATGGAAAAGATATGAAGATGTGCCTGGAAGCCCCCAGGAGGAGGACTCCCAAGAATTTTCAAAATCCAAAAGATTCAGCCCTGGGGGCCAGCCTGGTGGCATAGTGGTTAAGTTCTCGTGTTCCACTTTGGCGGCCTAGGATTCACCGGTTCCGATCCCGGGTATGGACCTAGCACTGCTCGTCAAGCCAAGCTGTGGTGGCATCCTGCATAAAATAAAGGAAGATTGGCACAGATGTTAGCTCAGTGACAATCTTGCTCAAGCAAAAAGAGGAAGATTGGGGCCGGCCTGGTGGCACAGCGGTTAAGTTCACACGTTCCACTTCAGCGGCCTGAGGTTCGCCAGTTTGGATCCCGGGTGCAGACATGGCACTGCTTGGCAAGCCATGCTGTGGCAGGCATCCAACATATAAAGTAGAGGAACATGGGCACAGATGTTAGCTCAAGGCCAGTCTTCTTCAGCAAAAAGAGGAGGATTGGCAGCAGATGTTAGTGCAGGGCTAATCTTCCTACAAAAAAAAAAGAATAAAAAAAGAGAGGAAGATTGGCAATGGACATTAGCTTGGGGCCAATTTTCCTCACCAAAAAAAAAAAAAAAGAAAAAAATCAAAAAACAAAGATTCAGCCCTTAACCAGAAAAGCACACTGGGGTGTCAGCAGTAACTAGATCAGTCCCTGACACAGAGCAGGGGCTCATTAAAAATCTCCAAATGAGTCACTACACCGGGACCCTTTCCACTCTAGGCCGTATAGCCTAGCGGTTAGCACATGGACTTTCCTGGATTCTCCACTCGGAGAAAGATGTCTCTCCTCAGGCACTACCGACATTTAGGGCTGATTACTCTTTGTCGTGGGGCCAGCCTGTGCATTGCTGGATGGCTAGCAGCATCCCTGGCCTCTACCCAGTAGCCAGTAGCATTCCCCGCTCCCAGTCTGCCAACCAGCAATGTCCGCAGACATTGCCAAATGTCCCCTGGGGATGTGGGGTGGATGATCGCCCCTAGTTGAGAACACTGGTTTAGAGCTGTGTGTCCTGGGCAAGTTACTTGACCTGTCTGAGCCCGATCCTGCCTTGGTGCATGGGGCTGGGGTGTGCCGTGAGGATTGCCTGAGATAAGACACACTTTAGAGGTGACCACTTTGCCTGGTAAGATCTGGCGCTGGCCCACTCACTCTGTGGACCAGATGATGGAAAGTCTGTGAGCTCGTGACAAACTAGAGCACGGGGACGTGCTTTTTTGTTTATCTAAATGGATGAGTTTTCCAGGAGGGAACATCCACGCTTATCCTTCTCCCTGGCCCCGTAGAGTTCTCGGGTTCTGAAAGGGTTATCCGAAGCAGGCCCTGGGATTTCAGATTAGCAATGGAAGAGACGAAATTAAATATGTACTGTAATTCGAAGCACTGTTTTTCATGGGAAAAGCTCAGCCCTTGCAGCTCCTTTGTCCAAACATTAATGGCATGCAAATATTTATGATTCATACATGCCCCTTTAATTCCCGATCGTATTTTCACAATAAACACTGCGTTTTAACAATGAAGCAGAATAATCTCTTTGTCCTGTCCCTGGCCTCTCCAGGCTGGCACCCAGCAGCCTCGCATTCTTCCTGCACGGTAATTGCTGACTCCACCCAGGTTGGGGGGGTTTATAGTAGTGCCACGGCGGCTTGCCTTGGACCGTACTTGAGGACATCCTGGCTGTTGCACTGGAAGCCATTTTAAGGTTGCATCTCAGCGTTTTCAGAAACTGCCTGTGAACATCCGTGCTCGTTTTTCTTGTTTTTAGCCACATGTGGATGGAGAATTGATTCATCTGGCTGTTACTTGGAGCAGTATCTTACTGCACTGTTATCTCGCATTCTGCCCAAATCTGTGGGCTCCAGATTATATTAAAGCCATGGTGTCTCATTTGGTAGTCCTCTGATTCATAAGTGGGCATGCCGGCCTCAGTCTCCCCATCTGTACAATAGGCATGACGATGCCTTTCGTATACGCCACGAAAGGTTATTAGGAGGATTAAAACGAGATGATGTGTGTGTAACAAGACTTAGGAAGGAGAGGTACGGCTCACCTTGGAATTGTTTCTCCATCTACAGCCAGAGTCGCTGAGGGAGGAGGGAAAAGAGCAGGCAGGAGTTAGCTTGTGTTCCTCTGGATCAGAAAGTTGGGAACGACCCTATTTTCCACTGTCCGCTCCTCGATGGCAAGGAATTTATGTTCCTTAATCCTACAAAGAACTCATGAGAGTGCCTGAGACATAGCAGGAATTCATAAATAAATACATGAATAGTAATAATATCATCATCCCAGCTGGGCACTGGTCACCTGATGGACCTTGAATTCTCTGTTTTAATTGGTGGGTCTTTCACAGGCTTGATATCCTTTCCAATTAGGGAAGTATGGTGTCCACTACTATTTTATTAGCACTATCCCCACCCTCCCGGAGGCCATTCAATGACGGCAATTCATTCATTCATTCCATCATCAGATATGCACTGTGTCCCTACTGTGTGCCAGGCACTGGCTCCCATTGCAGATACGAAGTTCAACCCAAGAGAAGCCACAGCCTTCGGGGGCTGGTGAGGGGTTAACAATTCATCAGGCCATCGCTGTTCTGAGTGGTCAGTGCAATGAACAGGTGTGACAGGAGCAAAGGAGCAGCGGTGCCTAACCTAGGAAAGAGGTGAGGGGTCTCATGGACAAACTGTCATCTCAGCTGAAACATTTCAGGGCGTGGAGGAGGCTGCCCAGGCGAAGGCATCCGGAAGATTGTCCAAGCAGAGAAAACAGAGTTGGGGAGGAACACCTGGCCTGGTGAGGAGCGAAGAGATGCTTGGTAGCCAGCTGGGGGAGGCCTACGAGTGAGATGAGCCGGAGAGAGCTGATAAGGGCTGTGACAACCACATTGGGAATTTGGGCCGGTCCTAGTGAAATGGAGACCCACCCACAGGTTTTAAGCAAGGAATTGACATCACCAGGGACAAGTGGTAGAAAGATGCTTGGATTGCAGGCTGAAGAATGGAAAGTGTGTTTGGAGGGTGCTTGGTGGCTTAGAGACCAAAAACTCCCATTTCTCCTCTCAGGCAGCCTCAGATGTGTGTATCCAGCTTGCAAACACCCCGTTTGGTCAATGTTACGGTATCTAGAAGTCAGCTCCCCCAGGCCAGGCCTTCCCGGCCGCACCCCCCAGGCTTGCCTCAGCTTTCCTCTTTTTCCACTCAGCCTCCTGCCCCCAACTGCTTCCTGCAGAAGCTGCTGTAGGAGTTAGAAGCTGGTGAGCAGGAACTGAGGCCCCGAGGCTGCCTCCCCTTCAGAATGTCCATACCGCAGGCTTCTCTCCTGTGGTGCCATGTGGTGCAGGGTTGCACGTCTGAAGCCCTGGGCTATGGTCACGAGCAGGGTCAGGTGAGGACTACGCCAGCCCCACAAGGTCACTTTGGTCACCTGCCCTATGTTAACCTCTAGCCCGATAAGTGGAGACTGGGGAATTTAGATGCGCCAGCCAGAAGGTTCTCCTGGCAGCAGGCATGGCCTTGGCCTAAAGAGAGCTGTGAATTCAGGGTCTTGGGGGTGTTTGGGCTAAAAGGATTAAAATATGGTTCTGCAATCAAGATACCCAGGAACTGT
The DNA here is from genome assembly GCF_021613505.1 of Equus quagga. Taxonomy (NCBI): domain Eukaryota; kingdom Metazoa; phylum Chordata; class Mammalia; order Perissodactyla; family Equidae; genus Equus; species Equus quagga. The sequence continues at coordinate 30,794,997 of NC_060287.1, read as the reverse complement.
GATACCATGAAATCTGGGGAAAAGCAATGCAAAATGGCGTGCGCATCGTGGCACCTTGGGGTTCAGTAAAAACCCCTCCTGCAGAGAAAGGCTGGCCCACCCATTCCTTCGGTGAGGCCACGGAAAAGGAAAGCCGTGCTTTCCAAGTGAAATCAGACATCATAAAGAACCAGCTGTCAAACCAAAAGTTTACAGAATGATTCACTGATCCATTTATCAAACAGCCTTTCATTGCCTCGGAACAGAAGATGCAAAGATCAATAAAACGCTGTCCCGGGCCTCAAACAACTCATTCTTATAGAACATCTTCAGAGAAAAAGCTTTGCATGTGTGTCGTTTTTCTCTAAGGAAAACAGCTATTTTTCAAACGATCCTTCGTTCCAAAAAAATGTTGGTTTTTTATGGAAAACTGAGTTTTGTATTTTTAAGCACCTGACTTTCAGTTGACTTTGGGGGTTGCCCTTGTGCCGGTAGCTTGGCCTGTCATCTGCATTTGGCCTGTGTGGAGGCAGGTGAAGCTGGATAAAGGCATCTACAGACACAGGGGCACTCGGCGTTCGAGTGGAGGTACACTGACACCTTCATTTCAGTTCCATTTAGAGAAACCGGGAAATTCTGTGCGAGGTGAAGGACTCATACCCTATTCACAAACCCCCAAATAAATCGTTATATACCTCCACTGTCAGAAATAACGGTAAGTGTTTGGGTAAGGAAATGAATGAGGAGCAAAAGCATGAATTTGGGCTATTAGCTTTTTCCAGTGGAAAAGTGAGAAACATAAACTAAAAATACTTTGTGAAAAATACCCCAAATTCCGATTTCCCCTGGAATCTGAGGGTGCGTTAATATGAATGCTTAGTTACCCACGATCAAAGTTAGACCCAGCGCAATCTACGCAGTAAAAGGAGAAAAACGTCTGCAACGTTTCAGAATCTTTTGGGATTTCCAGAATTTGCAAAGAACAAAACTTGAGCCTTCCTTGGCTTTCTTGGTTTTCCAAAGCTGTATTTTTTTTTTTTCTATGACTTTTTCTTTCTTGCTCTCTTGCTTTTTTAACGTTTGTGAGCACCACGGGCTTTCCTGCGGAGATGTGCAAATGAGCTGTGATTGTGACACACCAGTTGAGATGTGAAAAATGTTGGGATCGTGTTTCCCAAGCTGCATGACCCCCAGGGCAGACAATTGTCCTCTGTGGGCATGGCCTTCCCTTTCATGACAAAGAGCAAGTTTCACATCCCACCGAAACTGCCTCGAAAAGGAGAAGATGACTCCAGGATCTAAACCTACACCAAGCAGAAGGACAGAAACAGAACCCAGTGGCTGAGGGGCCAACTCAGGTGGACCGGCTACCACGCATCAGACCTAGAGAGGGATGCCCGCAGCAGGACAGGAGTCAAGGGTCTCCTCACAGACCCCCGCTGGCGTAGGAGGACATTGCCGTGATGCGACGGGCACGATCTCTAAACTCAGGATTCCACTCCTGGACAAGAAATGATTTCAAGTCTCCTTTTCACCTTCCGTTGCTCTCCCCGCCCTGGCCCTTTGGGGAGCACCATGCACATTTGCAACAGTCCAGAGGGTTCGCCGCTTCCCAGAGGCGGTGAGGACGTGGAGGGTGTCCCGGGCCGTGCAGAACTGCGGGGTCCAGCCCGGCTTCGTGAGACCACAGCCGGCTGTTGGAGTCCACCAGCCCCGGCCCGTCATCGTGAGGACTCACAAAGCACAGACCCGGGGCCTCGTGGCTGCCTCGCCTCAGAGGCTGTGTCGCGGCAGCAAGTGTCCAGAAAAACTCACCCCGTGACCTTCTTCCCAACTAAATAAAGCAGCGAATATTTTGCGCTGGCATTTGGATGAACAAACTGGCGTCAAGGGGGACAACACATGCTCCGGGGGGGGAGCATTTGGCCTGGCTTGTTTATAAAGCGGGATCAGCCAGTCACAGTTGTGCCTTACGAAGGTCGCCAGCTGGCGGGGCGGGAGTGAACTTGAACTTGAAGTGCCCGTCAGATGTGTGGTTTTCCTGATGGCTCATGGGACCTTATTCTGCCGCCCTGCCTGCTGCCTTCTCTGCTTGGCCTCGGTTTGCTGGAATTCCTAGAGAAGAGGATGGGCCCGGAGCTCCGTCGGCACCGCGTGCCGAACGCTGATGCACACACCCACCTCCCGCCATCAGACCTCAGTGCCGCTTCCTCACCAGCCCCTCTTCATGGGATCGCCCACAACTCTGGTTATTGTGGAATCACATTTATCACATCTTTAATAAGAACTAAGCTGATATTTGCTGATTCATTATTTCATTTAACTTGTATAACAACACTATGAGATGGAAGGACTGTTATTAACCCCATTTTACCGATGATAAAGCTGAGGCCACAGAGAGGTTAAGTAACTTGCCCAAGGTCACACAGCTAGCAAGTGGTAGAGCTGGGATTTGAACAAAGGCAGTTCAGCTTGAGGGCTCATACTGTTAACTGGCACCTTATATGTTTCTTCGTCCACGGGGTTGTACAATCAATTGTCATCTTTTGTTGCTTCCAGGCATAAGTCAAGACAACCTTTCTCTCCCTTGTCGTTTCTTCCCACTTTCTTGTTCAGTCCTAGTGTTCATGCTTCTAAATTGTATTCCTCCGGGAGCCCAACCGCTGGCTGGAACTGCGGCTGCTGTTTGGGTTAGGATTCCCTGAGCGGGGTAAGGAGGGTCTCAGTGCCCCCCTTTCCTGGGCTCCTTCCACTGGGAATGCCCCACAGGACACCTGGAACCCCGCAGCTTGCCCCCTCGGGCGCTGAGAGCTGCAGCCTTGGGGCAGCACACCCAGGGGCACCCGTGCACGGGCCAAGGCCTCTGCTTGTCTCCGGGGAGCCTCCCAGGTTCTCCTGGCCCGGCCTGCTGCAGGCTGCAGGAGGGAGTGACCGTCAGTTCTCCCTGCGGCGGCCCCATCCTCCCGCCCCTCACTGGGTCCAACAGAGCCAATTTGGGAGCTGTTGTGACTGAGCCCGTCTGTCTTCCTCCCTCTCCTCTGCCTCACTGGTCTGGCCGCAGCTTGCTGAGAAAAACACTTGAGACTCTACTCTCCACACCCATGCACTTCAAATACCAGGCCCATAGGTCATTTTAACGAGGGAATCCAGCTAATAACACGTGTGCTCTGAGATGCAGCTACCCCTCCTGGTGCAGGTGCCGGCCAGGAAGGGCTGTGTCTCAGTGGGGATGGGCCCAGGCGGGTGGAGGGTGGGCGCGGTGGGTCCTGAGGCTCAGCAGGGCAGTCAGGCCGTCCCCAGTTATCAAGCACGGTGCCAGGTCTGGTCGGAAGAAGACGAGGAAGAGGAAGGTTTTCCCCGCAGGGAAAAAAATCCATGCACACCAGGGAGCAAAAAGTTGTGACATAAGACCTCTGTCTTTGGGGCAATAAGCAGAGGTCCCCGGGTCTCAAAGCTGTAAACAAGAGCCCACGGTGAGGGCAGGCACCAGGATAGCTCCACCTGCGTGAACCATGTCATTGTGGCCGACACGCCCCGCTTAGTATCTTTTGCTGGACAGACACTTCTTATGACTGCACATAAAATGATGGGCATAAAATCATGGAATTATAATGATGAGCAGCCATGTCACAAATACTCACTTTGGTTGAATTTCATCCCCTATTACGTAGGCCAGTCAGTGGTTACCCAGGGGGCGTCGTTAAGCCCTTGACTGCCCGGAACCCAAACTCAGCTCAGTAAGAAACCGCTTTTGAACTATGAAAGGGCTAACAGTCAGCCAGCAAGTACAGTTTGGGTGCATCAGAGTCACTGGGACTATTTTCACTTTGGGGGACAGTGGCAGAGCATGGGAAAAGTACCACAAATCCAGATTCTTGGCGCTGATGCCTCTGAGTTTGCAGGTGGAGATTCTGACCTCATGACAATAATGTGAAGAACAGTGAGTGTACAGCTGGGAGATCTGGGTCTGCTGTGTGTGCGAGCTGTGTGACTTTGAGCAAATTACGTAACCTCTCTGAGCCTTGGCTTTGCTACCTGTTAATCCAGGATGATAAAATCTATCTTATTTCATGAAAGCGTGTGAGGACCAAGTGACATAGTATATGGGGACGTGTTTGAACAGTTGTAAGTTCAACACAGACCTAAAAATGCCAATATTATGAAGACAATGATTCTTTGTTGTCATTTAGGAAATCAAGAGTAGGATGATGGTAGGAGGGCCCCCACAGGGGTGGGATCATTTCGGGGGGTAGAACACACAGGTGCCTGTGGAGCAGTTGTCACTTGTGGTGCCAAGACCAGAACTCTTATGACATTTGGTGTTTGCACTGGAGTGAACAGTGTTCTCTAAAATATTCGTGTCCACTGGTAACCTCAGACTGTGACCTTAGTGAGAAAGAAGGGCTTCGCGGATGTAATCAAGTTAAGGTGAGGTCCTGCTGGGTTAGGGTAGGCCCTGAATCCAATGACTGGTGTCCTTACAAGGAGAAGGAGGTTTGGCCACAGGAGGGAGGAAGGCCACGTGATGGCAGGGGCAGAGACTGGAGTGATGCTGCTACAGGGTGAGGATTCTAGTAACTGCTAGAAATTGGTCAGCAAGGCAAAGAAGGAAGGGTTCTTCCCTGGAGCCTTCAAGGGGAACGTGGCCCTGCGACACCTTGATGTTGGACTTGTGGCCTCCAGGACTGTGAGAGGATAAATTTCAGTAGCTTTAAGCCACACAGTTTGTAGTAATTTGTCCCAGCAGCCCTCGGAAACGAATACTGTCAGGGACTCTCTGAAAGGCTGAAGTTGCAGGCAACAGAGGAAGCACAGGGCCGGGGGCCGGCATGCACACACCTACACACGGAGCTGAGCACCCAGGAGCGCTGTGTGCTCGGGAGATAAAATCACACTTGAAAGTGACGTTGTATGTATCCCATGACCCCCCCCCTTGTTTTGCAGACAAGGAAGCTGAGATCTGGAGAGGTCAAATCACTAAATCATTTGTACACGAACTCAAATCTTCTAACTCTTTTTCAGGCAGCCCCCCACACCCCCACTGCCCGCCTCACACACACGCACAGACACACACACACACACACAGGCCTGCTCAGTCACTGGGGCAATGTCATTGCTCATTGCTTGTGTCTTCAAGGTACTTTTTTTTTTTTCATTTCAATCCCTCCCTCTATACTGGAGCCCCTCCCACAGTCATCCTTCCTCATCTGCCTGTGAGGGACACTTGGTGGGTATAGAACACGGCCCCTGCCCTCAGGCCGTTACAGCCACAAACCCCATTCAGCCCAACATCCTGATCAAAGGGGAAGAATGCTTTATGAGGTGCCCAAACAGCCACAAAGCAAACTGCAGTTGTCAAGGAAGGCTGCTTGAAAGATGAGTGACTAGCGCCCGTCCCTGAAGCCAGGAAGATGGAGGGGGGCGTGGAGCCAGGAAGCCTTGAAGGCTGACAGAGTGGCAGGAGGAAGACAGACCCCAAAGCAGGAATGCCATGGCTTCTGAGTGGAACTCAGAGGAAGGGAGCCTGGCTGGGGGAGGAGGAGGAGTGGGAGAGAAATAACATGTAGGTGGGGACCTATTCGTGAGAAGATCCTAGAAGCTGGCTGTGGGATTCCATCTACAGGTACCATCTTGTAGCTTCCTGGTAGAGAAGGGACAGACTGGCCGTAATGCTGAGAGGAGCACGTGGATGGGGCTGTTATCAGGGCTGAGGTGCCTCTGCTCCTCTGACTGGTTCTTAGAAAGCTGGAGACTACCCAGCGAGATGGGCAGTTGACCGTGGTGCCTGCCTCCCCGTCGCTGAGCCCTCCACACTGGGCCTGGCCTGCAGCCTCTCCTGCCACTTCCTCTCCTTCAGCTACTTGTCAGGGGAGACAACAATCTGGATGTCACCTGGTGACATTGGAAGGATGTCCTAAAGATTGCAAATCCCTAAAGCCCAAAAGGATTCTTCTCCGGGTTCCAGGAGAGAAAGCCCACTGATGGGGAAGATGAATTTGGGTGAGGGCCTCCTGAGCTTCCTTAGGGCTCGAGCCCCATGGTGCACCCCTCCCCAGGACGCATCCTCGCCTAAGCTGTGAAGACAGGTCGCCCGTGACTTTGGTTATGAAGCCATGCCGGACGAGGCCAGTTTCATCATCCGCTCATCATTTGCGATTGTCCTTCTTGTCACAGACTTTAATTTAGACAGACTCCAAATCCTTGGGGATTGTTTAGCAAGAGTTTGCATGGCTAGGAATCACTGGCTTGCTGTGGCCAAAGATAGTATCGTCATGGAGCATTCTTCCGTGGCCTTCTTTTGTATTAAAACATGCGTGACAGTTGAAGAAACTCTGTTCTTTCTAACTTGGGGAAGGAAGACAACTTGATTTTGTGAGCGGATTGGGGAACGAGTGGTCCTGGTTCGCTTTCCTTTTATTTCTTTTCAGTTTCGTTTTATGCTACGTGATTGAGAGGAGAAAGTCTGTGTTAACTGTTAGTCGGTGCAGGAGGTCTGAACATCATACCTAGTCAAACCTTAGGATCCTGTTGTGTAGCTATGAGAAGCAGAGAAGAGAAATAATGGAATTGAGCACAACGCACACATACACACAGACAAACACACCTTTGAATACTGGGTGCCAGATACTGTTTTAACAGTTTTGCTCATATTAACTCATTTAACCTCCCTCTAAATTCTATAAGGTAGGCAAAGTTATATGTACCCATCTTCCAGGTAAGGGCACTGAGGCCCAGAGAGGTCAAGTGCCTTGCCAAAGGTCAGCTAGCCAGGATTTAAACTCAGAATCTAGCCTCTGAACCACTTGGCCAAGAAGAAATGTTTGAAATCATAACATATTTAGATAGTAATAATTGTAATGTTAGTATTAACTATTATTATATTTATTATTTATAAGTTAGTAACTGTATTATAAATTATAAACATTTTTTAAATAATTTGTAAAGTTATTAAAAGCCTTGCGTTAGATATATGCAATGAAGCCATGCTCACATTTCATAAGTATGTGTAAAATGTTTAGGTGGAAATCACGTGCATGTGGATGTTTGTAGGACTTACTGAATCTCAGTGTGTCAGTTGCATATTCTTAAGTCCATTTGTTGAGTATAAATTTTATCTGGCCAATCCCATGAGGGCCTCTAATAAGATCTAGCATTTAAAAATAATATTTAAAATCACTTGGCAATTAGTATTTTTGAAATGCGGGGAGAATAATTTTAATTTAGCTTACCCTCAAACTTAGGAATTCTCTCTTTCCTAATCCTTGGAGGCAAACGACGTTAGCCCGGAAAGATGGCTGTGCTTTCTTTGACTCCTTTTTGCCCTGAGTTTATAAAAAGGGGGCACAGTGGTGGGGGGAGGAGTGGGCTAGCTGCCCGTCTGATCCTATGTCCCCTGAGGTCTTGACTTCAAAGAAAGCTAATTCGAATCTCTCTTGATCCCGTGTCGTTTATTGACGCTTAAAGGAAAGCCATGTAACTATGTGAAGTGTGAGGTCTACACAGACGCCGTGGGTGTGCATTCCAGAATTTAAGCAAAGTCAAACTCAAGGGAATATTGGAAAAGCCCATCACCTGTGCTGAAGTTCTGCCTCCTTTCCAGTTCGAGTGCTGGAAGGCACAAACTCCTGGTCAATTACAGAGCAGGCACGCGCAGGCCGCCACCTCATTCTCCCGTGTTCTCTTTTGTGTCCCGACAGGAAAGAGCTTCACTCTGACCATCACTGTCTTCACAAACCCACCGCAAGTTGCCACTTACCAGAGAGCCATCAAAATCACGGTGGATGGACCCCGAGAACCTCGAAGTAAGTGGGCCCCCCCCAGGGCTGGCACACCTTCCGGGCTGGTCCACTCAGGCACCAGGGACGGTATCTCAGAATCCTTGGGTTTGACTGACATCACCCAAAAGTGGCTAAAACCCCTGCCAGAGGGGGACGTCATGTCCCTGTAGGGAGAGAGAATTTTATTATTGACACTCTCACTCCTCAAAGGTTGTCTCTGAGCACCTGGCTCTTTTTGAAGCATCCTCTTAGAGGGCAAAAGGAAATTAAGCTGGCTCAAGTGTATGTTGGAACCATTTTGGGGCTCCATGGGACTAAAGACTAGTCCCTCAAATACACAGTGAGGTTCAAGAAAATGGGAAACAAACAGTGAATAGAAGATTGGCCAGACACAGGGGTGGCCAAAAAAAGCCTGAGGGTCAGAGTGGACCACAAGGGACTGATTACCATCCATGCTGGCCTTTTATTCATTTGTTAAGACTGGAGATGAAAATGAGCCTTTTCTTTCTGTGGCATAGATCAAAATCTTATTGCAGGATTGTTTAAAATAGAGACTGGGAGGGTGGAAGAGTGCCCAGGGAAAAGCCAGTAAATATAGAAAGATGGTACCAAAAAAATAACTCCTGTGAGGAAAGCTTTTTAAAAAAGGAGTAGGGTTGTTTAGTCTGCAGAAAGATGTCTTCACGGTGACTTAATGACTATCTTTGAGTAAACACAAGAGTCGCACTCTTTTCCAGAACCACACCCTCCACCCGGGGCGGAGGCTCGGTTCCAGTTCCAGATCTGTGGAGCTGACTGCAGCCCCTGCCCGGCATCCGCAGGCCTCGAAATAGTGTCAGGTCCCCCACAGAAAATGCCTATTCTCTCTTCACAGAGGGAGAGAGATTCAAAAACAGAGCTTCCTCCTCTGCCCAGAAGTTGAGATGAAGGGAAGTCAGGTCGCAAAGCGGAGTGGTTAAGGATTTGGGTCCTGAGGGTAAACAAGTGGAGTTCCGGTTCAGGTGCTCTCGAGCCTTTAGCAAGTTACGAGCCTCTCTGAACCTCGGTTTCCTCATCTGCAAAATGAGCATAATAATGAGAGCTTCTTTATAAGATTGAATGAGACAAGGCTGCATGCCTGGCGCAGAGAATGAATTCAGGAAATGTTAGCGGTCCCCAGCACAGCCTTCCAGCCTGCATCTCTGGCTGCTACTCGCTGGGGCCAGGCCTGCAGAGGACCCTCTCATCGTGCGGGTGCCAATGGACGCTCGAAGGTTGCCCCTGGGGTGTGGCTCTCTACAGGCAGTCCTGTGACCACTGAAGCTGGTGGCAGTCTTTCCTGCAGTCCTGGCCACAGCCTTAGAGCATCTCGATCACCTGCTAGCACCATCTCAGGGGCTGCCTCAGCTTTCCCAATGCCCAGAGTGGGCTGGGCCACCACGCCCACTGGGGACAGCCCCGCAGGACACAGTGTTCCATTCGTGTTCCATCCCCTTGGTGCCATTTGCCTGCTCCGGGACTCCCGTTGTCTCTGACCTCATTCTCCCCTTCTCAGCTTTTTCTCTTAAACCCGTGGAGACTTTCTGGCCACGCCCAGACTCGGGAAACTCTGGGACTTGGTAGCATCCTCTGATTCTAATGGCTGTATGAAAAGCAGGCCACAGGCATAGGACCTCACAGTTCGAACCAAACCCAACTTCGTAGGTTTCCCAAGTAGAAATGACTAACCAAAGACCAATAGTGACCTGTATGAAGCATAACAGAGATGCCAAGCAGGGGCCTTGGCTCTCCACAGCGGACCAAAGAGGAAGCACGCTTAGATTATAGCATGATGTGGGGTTGGGGGCAGCAATTATGAGGTGTAAGGAAATTGACTTCAAGGGTAAACTTCGAGAAAGACTCACTGGTGGGTGGAATCTCTAGCTTCAAAAACAGAAGCAACAGGGGCCGGCCTGGTGGCACAGTGGTTAAGTGCGCACATTCAGCTTCGGCGGCCCGGGGTTCGCCGGTTCGGATCCCCGGTGCGGACATGGCGCGGCAAGCCATGCTGTGGCAGGCCTCCCACATATAAAGTAGAGGAAGATGGGCACGGATGTGAGCTCACGGCCAGTCTTCCTCAGCAAAAAGAGGAGGATTGGCAGATGTTAGCTCAGGGTTAATCTTCCTCGAAAAAAATAAAAGAAAATAAATTAAAAAATAAAATAAAACAGAAGCAACAGCCAAGTCTTAGACAGTTCAAATGCTGACCTGCCTGGAGGAAGCAGCTTAAGCCAGGTGACCCGTTGATGCACCTCTGCTGCTATTATTCTCTCATGCGTGAAAAAGCGTGGTTTGTGCCCCGCTGCCAGTGTTTCCTGTAACATTCAAAGAACTGACGAAGTGGTCGAGCTTCAGAAAACAAATGGTGGCCGCTCTGACTTTTAAGAATTGGCAGTCAGAGGGGAAAAATATGCGATTGTAATGGCCTGTCTGTATATACAGTTTACTCTGTTTCCTGCTGTTTTATAACTTAAGAAAACAGTCATTATTGAGAAGGGCTCTTCGAACAGACAGGAGGGATTTGCGTCAAAGCGGCATCCATTTTTATGGAGTCTTTCCTGCCAAATGGAATTCATTTGGGGTCTAGGGGAAAATTAAATGAGAGGTAATAAGTATGATATAAAGGGGTGTGTTACAGCCCCAGGTAAAGAGTCTCACGTTTCACAAGGGGTTTCTAGACAAAAAGTCACAGGCATACAGACTCCCCGAGAGACTTGAGAAATGCTGACTTTTCTGTTCCCCTGGGAAGCAAGGGTGGGCCATCGCGCTAATTTCAGTTTGCTGTCTTCCGCATTATTTGAACATTTTGATTCAAGGTAGGAACTACTTTTTGATGAAGCTCCGCTCACACTTTCTTTTCTTTTTTGGAGAAAGTTAACAGAACTTTTTTCCCCCAGCTTTACTGAGATATGATTGGCATATAGCTTTGTGTAAGTTTAAGGTTGAAAACGTGGTGATTTGACCTATGAATATATTGCGAAATGATTGCCAGAATAAGGTTACAGTTGTTATAGTGTGTATGTGTGCGTGTGTGTGCGAGTTGAGAACTTTGAAGATCTACTCTCGTAGCAACCTCCAAATAGACAATGCAGTATTGTGTGCTCAGCATGGGTAGTCACCCTGCTGTACAGGACATCCCCAGGACTTAGTCATCTTAGGGCTGGAAGCTTGTACCCGTCAACAACCTTCACCCATTTTCCCATCCTCCCACTCCACCCCCACCCCCTGCCCTGGCAACCACCCGTCTACTCTCTGTTTCTATGAGTTCGGGTTTCTTTAATTCCACTTATAAGGGAGATTATACAGTATTTGTCTTTCTCTGTCTGACTTAGTTCACTTAGCTTAATGCCCTCAAGGTTCATCCATGTTGTTTCAAATGGCAGAATTTCTTTCCTTGTGTAGGCTGAGTACTATTCCATTGTATGTCTTTACCACATTTTCTTTATCCATTCATCCATCAGCGGACACTCAGGTTATGCCCATGTCTTGACTATGGTAAATAATTCACAGCCACGCTCTAATGTAATTTTAAGAGAAGCCATTGCGTGTAAGTCAGGACTCCCAGATAGTGCCAGATCTCTGGATTACGAAGACCTCCCAGTCCCTTCTATCATTATGGTGCAATGAATTGTGGGCGATTCTGGCAAAATGGCCCTGGCATCACCAAGTCAAATAGTTTCGAGAAATTCTATTGTTTCATGAAATCAAGCACTGTGAGACCTAGAAGGAACCTGAGAGAGCCTTCAGGCCTAATCGCCTCATAGATAAGGGAAAGCAGCCCAGAGAAAGGAAATGATTTGCCTAGATTGAGAAGGAAGCCAGAAGTAGAATGAGGAGCCCCTGGTACCTAATCCTGTCTCCTTGAATCCTCTTGTCCATCTGTCCACGCACCTCTCCATCCATACCACACCATCTGTACATCGTCTATTCTAAACTTGCTGACCTGGCCTCAGCATCCTCGTGTTTGAAATGAAGTGTTGGCTTATATGACTCCTCACATTCGTCCGGGCTCTCAGATTGTCTAGAAAGAGCAAATGGCAGTGCCTCCTTGCAGGAACGGAGTCTTCAGCTTGAGGCATTCATGCAGAAAACCAGAAAGAAAGTTTATCTCATTCAACCTGCCACTCAGGGAATTAAGACAAAGACTAAGAATTAAAGAACGTGCCACAGCCGTCTGTTGGCCAGGCCAATGGGATAAGTTGATGTTTCCCGCCCCACTTTCCTAGGTTTCAGTGGTGAAGTTGTAGCAAAAAGTGAAAGTGTGCTCCAAAGAGAATTGAAAATGTCTTTCATTTCAGATCGTTACCGTAACTGACCCGCCAGTCCAAGAGTCAAAACTCATTCTTCCCACATTTCGTGGAATTTTTTTTTTCACCTCTCAGACCAATGGAGAAATTATTAATTGTTGACAAATTAAATTTATTATAGAGAAAGAGCACCGTCAGAAGGTGTTCTCTGCTGGGATCAGTTCTCGCAAGCTGCAGTGAGGGATCTGGGCTCAGTTCATAACTAGAACACTTAGTGGCTTGTTTAACAGAATGAAAGATAGTCTTCTCTCGAAGCATGAAAGATAAAGTAAAAGGATTTTTTAAGACATGGATATTTGAGAGTTGTTTTTATGTTTTTTTTTTTTTATATATATTTCAGGGCATCTAATGACAAACTCCAGCTCTCAGCCCATGTGTCTGTAATTTAGCCCAGGTGTCTGTAACATAATATTGGCTAGCAAAGCATATTCTCTGCAGGTATTTCACTAAATAATTTGAATGGGTGAATTAGCTCGGTGCCGCGGAGGAAGGTGTTCTGCTGAGGAGAGGCTGAGGAGAGCCTGCACTCGGGACGCTAGCTGACTCAATGGCAGGGGTGGCGGGCAGAGAGGGGCATCTCTGTGGTGTGGCTTGGACAGTCATTCTGATGTCAGGAGCCATCACCTGTCTGGCTAGGTGTCTGTTACATCTGGAACACTGAGTAACCTAATTAAAAATTGAAAAGGTTAATAGAAGAAATATTGGCCATTTCTGGGAGAACTTCTGCCCTTGGGTTAAAGGAGTTCTTCGCTGTAACTGTCTTGTGGCTGAGCTGTTGAGATCCACAGTAACGGATAGCCAAGTGGAGCCGTTACTTAAAAACCTGAGAATACGCTACTTTCGGGGGCATGAGCCTTCTTGCCAACTAACCTTTTTTTATAGGGAGTCATAGTTAAGAAGAACCTGACTAACTCCCCATCACTCAATTGCTTTGTTAACGATTTCGTTGAGATTGTGTCACATGAATATAACTTTCGTCTATGATTTCGAATGAAACTAGCAAACCTATAATGTATATATACAGAGAAGAAATACGATCTTTGTAGATGGAGAGTATGTTTCAAGTGAAAAAGAGGAATGCGTGAAATGTACCTGGAAACTATGGTGAGAATGGACCTAGAAATATTTGAAACGAAGTTTATCCAGAAAAGCGTGGGATGAGCAGAAATGTTCACAGATTGCTCTTATGGTTGAGTAATGTACAGGTCTTTTTAAAAATGATCTTTTAATAATAAAAACACCTAACAAGAATAATAGCTAACACTTAGATTGTGCTCAGTGTTTTTCCCAACACTGTTCAAAGTGTTTCGCATATATTAATTGATAAAATCTTCGCAAGAACAGATAAGAAAATTGAAGCAGAGAGAAATAAAGTCCCCTGCCCAAGGTGACACCATTAATAAGCCAGAACGGAAACGAAACAGTCCAGACACCGCAGTCCACAGACGCCAACGTCTGTTTTTAAGAACCACACCAACTGCCACTTGGGCTTCTGTGTATTCAAATTTCTGTTTCAGAAATTTTTTTATTAGGAGAGTTTATTAGTACAATTCTGGTTCACATACAGTTTTCTTCGAGAAAGCAGAACCTTGTACGTAGCCTTGGCAGTCGTCATTTTTGCACTGACAGGAGGGAATCAGTGTTTCCAGGGCTACAGTGAGTCATGCCCTGGGGGACAGGGGACATGACCCAATACACAGCCCGGCTGTCACACATGCCGAGAGTTGGTGCGTGTCTGTCACCAGGGTCTGCCTGGGGGCCTGCCGTCAATGGGGACATGAAGCAGGGATGGTGCCCAACGTACACCTCTCTCTCCAGTGTTGGCAGGAAAGATGTGTAATGTGACAAAAACAGCCACCAGGTGAACAGCCCAAGGCCAGCCCCCGCGCTTTGGCAAAGAGCTTCCTAGAAGGTTCGTGTGCACAGTGTGCAGCCTTCTTAGAGGATGAAAATTTGTGTCATTCGTTGCCCCTGACTGGTTAGTGGAATGCCGGCTGGTTTTCTAGATCTGTGACCTCAGGATTGTAAGTATCCATCCACAACCCACTGTTCGCTGGGAATTGCTCAAGCGTATCTTCCAGGGGATGAAGGGTGACATGGACTTTTAGTTCTTTCTGGATGAAATCCTGATCCATAAAAGAAAAAGGAAATCGTTCTTTCTTTCCTCCCATCTGATTATAAAGTAGGAGATAGAGAGTCAACAGGAGAGAATGTTCTGCTTACTTCTATTCCTCCTCCCCATTGGGAAAGACAGTGCTGTGTTAAGACGGGCATTCTGGGGTGACTCCCCCTGGTGCTGTTATTCCCATTGTGCTCAGCTCCCCAGCCACCTGAAGGCTTAGGAAAAGCAGTTTTTAAAACATTAATAATAATCCTGCCTGAATGTTTCCAATGCATTTTAGAATCTCTGTTTATTATCTTTAGTAGTATCCAACTAGCCAGAGAAGAATTTTATACGTATAAAGACTTCCCTGACCGTCGAGTTTTCAGCGGACTTAATTGGGACCAAGGTCCAAAGGGTTCCTTGGATGAACAGGAATGTAAGAGGTAGTGTGTTTCTTCCCCCAGGAGCAGCGATAACCCACCTCATCAGCTCGCTGAGACCCACGTAGGCCTGTGACCTCTTGGTAACTAGCCCTATTTTATATGGAAGTCACTAAGATTTTTTAGATGGCATTTGTATAGCTGTAGAAAGGAAGAAAAAGTTCCCTTAAGGTACCAGTGAGGGCCGGCCCCGTGGCTGAGTGGTGAAATTCGCGTGCTCCGCTTCAACGGCCCAGGGTTTCACTGGTTCAGATCCTGGGCGTGGACATGGTACCACTCATCAGTCCATGTTGAGGCAGCATCCCACATGCCACAACTAGAAGGACCCACAACTAAAAGTATACAGCTATTTACGGGGGGGGATTTGGGGAGAAAAAGCCAAAAAAAAAAAAAAAAGAGAGAGATTGGCAAGTTGTTAGCTCAGGTGCCATCTTTAAAAAACAAAATGATTGGCAACAGATGTTAGCTCAGGTGCCAATCTTTAAGAAAAAAAAAAAGTTACCAGTGAGAACCCAAAGAAAAGATCTAGGCACCTTCTCAGGCTGATGGAGGAGGCAGGAGGGAGAGAAGAAACACGGACAGAAACTTAGACCATCACCTTGACTATCGCTCTCCATCTGGACCACTGCAAACCGGTATCACTATTCTGAATGCCAGGGAGGTCGAGATCTGAGCTAATATATCACAGCCCTTGTTAGGATTTAGTAGATGAAGTGCTAAAAGGAAGAAAAAAAAATCCTGTCCGCATTTAGGCTTCCGGGGTTTCTTAATCTTAAAACATGTAAATAGGTTTCTGGATCCTGAACTGGGGGACCTGAGTTTCACACTGGCGCCACCAGGCCAGTGGGTGTGACCTGGAGCAATTATCTTAAGTACTTCGTCCTCACTTTCCTCTTCTGTCCAACCAGGCACTGGGACGAGATAATCTCTAAATTAGTTCCCACTCGGAAAGGATAACAAACTATTGTCCTGAAAATGGAGCCGGAGGTTCCCAACAAATGGGCGCCCTTAGAGGCCCAGACTCGCAAGCCTCCTTCCCTGGGGGACGCCATCCTCATCTCACCAGACATGTCCACGTGCACCCCGATCCTAGGCTACATGTCATTTTTTGATAGGAATTTTTGAAAGGGCTTTTATAGTTTGTTTTTGAGTTATCTGGCTGTGGGAACTCATTTAATTTCCTGACGCCCTGATTTCTCTGCCCTCAACATGTGATTACATTGAGGACTTGAGATCCCCATTTGAGATCCTAACTGTGTGGGTGACTGTAACTGGGGGAGCTGGCTGAGCCGCCATAAAGCAAGGGGAGTGGCCTTACTCACGCCCCAGGCTGGGAGGCTGAATGCCACAGCCCCCGAACGTTTAGAACCACAGCGGGTGTGCAGTAAGTGTTCGGAAGATGTAGCAATGGTTTGCATTTGGTCCCGGAATCCTTTGCCTATGAGAAAAATCTAAACAAAAAAAGATTTGTGAACCCTAAGTTTAAAAATTCATGAAGTTGCCATGATGTTGCATTTTTTTAGACATTTAATTAAACATTTATAAATTTTGATTTTTTTTTCTTTTTTTTCAGTATTCGTTTTGTATTTAGACCCAGTAAAATATCCTTTCTGGCATTTTTACAAACCCTTGAGACACTCTGGGCACTGTTCCTAAGTCCCTCCTGGGCCAAATGGCCTTGCCCCCACAAGTTGCACTTCGTGAAAACCTCAGGGTGGATATCCTGTCTGAGAAACGTGGAAAGTTGGTACCCGAGATCTAACACGTGGGTCTTTTCCAACGTATGGATGACACGGCTGTAGGAGAGGCTCTTCCACTGTTCTAGAAAACTGTCATGAAACGTCCCGGAGTCTCTGGGGGTCCGGATTCTTGCATCAGAGGAACGCAGCTCCCCTCCCCAGGGTGCCTGCGCCGGCCAGCCACAGCCAAGCTTTGCAGGCATGGAAAACAGGCTCAGCCACCCTCTGAGTTTCCTACACCAAGTTGTCTTTCTAGACGTGTTCCGAGTTTTTGGATTTTTGTCGGTATCTGTTTGGCGGGGCTTTTCTTCGTTTCCCACGAAGGACATTCAGCGGCACATTTCGGTGACATGGTGCCCTTGCGTACAGCGCCGGAGACCCTCTGTGCACGCGTGGTGCAGCGCCTTGCTTTGCTGCCCGTGAACCTTGTGGCCTGATGGAGCAGCCCCTCACGTGGGAAGGTTGGGGGGCAGCTCAGCTGAGGTCTCTGTAAGCTATCTAGTGCATCGTGGCAAGTGCCTAAGCCGCGCCGTTGGTTACCGTTCATGCTGCTGGAACAGGTGGTCCAGCGCTGCGCGCGCATCTCCCACAGCTGGGTGGACCTGCAGCTTGCGGTGGGTTGCGGTTGGCACAGGGCAGTGCTGCAGTGCAGTATGGCATGCTGACTTCTCAGCTTCTGAGTGGATTTAGCAATTTTTTCATACCCTAGCCACTTTCCATTTATCATTTTGGAAACAACAACAAAAAACCTCTCTTTTTCTCAAAGACTTGAGGTTTTTCCTGTAAACCAGGTAGCTAAGAAAGGCTTTAGTCGGAATTGGATCCAGTGGGTCTCACAGAACTCCACCATGACCAAAAAAACCAAAAAAACCCCAGTTCAGCTTAAATAAGTTAAGTAAAAGCTACCCCCTCACATTAGATCTGTGTTTTTCATTTGAGCCAACTTGCAATTTCTGTGCTTTCCCATTCTTTTCAGGTCCTTTTTCTTTATAAACAATTTGCTTTAATAGTTTGCTCCTTTCCTATGAAAAGTTGACGATAAAGAAGGGGTAAATTTGGGCTGGCCTGGTGGTGTAGTGGTTAAATTTGCACACTCTGTCTTCTGTGGCCTGGGGTTCACAGATTCGGATCCCACTCATCAAGCCATGCTGTGGTGGCATCCCACATACAAAATAGAGGGAGACTGGCACAGATGTTAGCTCAGCGACAATGTTCCTCAAGCAAAAAGAGGAAGATTGGCAACAGATGTTAGCTCAGGGCCAATCTTCCTCACCAAAAACAATAAAAAAGGAATAAATTAGGTGTAATCTATTACAGCTGTATTATGAGACATCACAACTCACTGACGTTTGGTTGGATGCGAAATACCTTTTTTCATAGTATGACTTACATGTGGTATGTTTTTTATCAAGTTCTATGTGCAAGTAAGTTATGCAGTGTCTCTGGGAAAATTCGCTAGAGCCAATAGCCAAATATTCTGGCTTTTTACATTTACGGATGAAAGCCAAGATAAAAAACATTTAGGCACCCAAAGTTCTTTTCTATGTGCCTTTTTTTTAAAGCAACACAATCGAATTAATCTGCCAACTCCCTAGACCCCTATTAAGCAAGTTAATGGCAATACATTAGTTGGGTACTTCCACGATTTCCGTATACTCAGGTCCCGTTAAAGCAAGTATTGACTACAACTTACGACTGTTATCAAAATCTTCCATTGCACTTTCATATTCTGAAATGCTGCACATTTGAGATTCCGTTTGTTTGATTTGATTTTTGTTTTTGTTCAGCCTTCTGGTCATTTGAGACAAAAAGTAAACATTTGAAATAAGTAAGTTCTTAAGTGCTATGCACATTTGTGGTCCTTTTTGGATCTGGTCCTGGTATCGCCTTATTTTTACTTACCTTTTAAGTGGTTTTATCATACTTCCAATTTACTCCTGTTGGAGCTAAGGAGAAATACGCATGGTCCCATCCTTTCGTTCGTCTCTGACATTGCAGTGACCAGGGCATAGCTCTGAGTTCCTGAAATGAAGCAGAGCGCTCTGAGCCTGAAGGAGGGAGAGGAGTTTGCAGCCAGACCACCTTGGGCTCCAGTGTGATCCCTGCTACTTACTAGCTGAGTGTCAGTTTCCCCATCTGTAGAATGGGCCTGGTGACTCCTGCTGTGCTAGGGGATGTGAGGATTCGAGGAGACAGCCTGAGGGCAGACTGGAATTGTGGGTGGCCGCCCAGGCTCCAGAGCTGGCTGCCTGATTCAACCTGGCCTGTCCTCCCTGAGCAGATTGGCCTCCCCACACTCAGCATCCTCAGGTGTCAGACCAAGAAGATGACATCCCTGTCTTGGGGGATTCTCATGCAGATTGAATGAAGCAACACCTGTGAGGACAGCACGGTGCCCCGCACAGAGGTGCTCCGTAAATATCAGCTATTATTATTAAAGCACGTGCCCTGGACAGTTAGGTCCCCTGCCCTCATACCACAGCCCTTACCAGGGGAAACAGCTGGACTTCTGCCCAAGTGAGTTCAAATATTTGCCATTGCCAAGTTACTTAAAAAAAAAAAAAAAAATGCCTGGCAGGTTAGGTCCTCAGGATACAATACAATATGGACTTTTTTCTCTTTTTCCTTTCACCCTACCTATTATTAACTCCAAATACTGAATCACTGAACCTATTTCAACAACTTATTCCTCATTGAAGCAAAACTGTGTTAACCATATGGCTCTGCTTCCTTGGAAAGAGTGGTCTTTTTCCAAACAAAGATTTTATCAAAATATAGCTGTTTCTTAACCGAATGTTAGCACCCCCGCTGCTGTGTGATCCGCCAAGCCTGTTAGCATCTAGAAGCTTCCACTGGGTCATCTATAAGATGGGAATAATCATATGAGCTCTGTCTACTGCATAGGGTTGTTTGGGGTGAATTGCGATAATATATATCAAGGTGCTTTGTTAACAGTCCGTTAATCAGATAACAGAAATATAGATATATAATTATATAGAAAAATAATAGAAAATTTTATTATTATTATTATTATTGTATTATGCAAAAATCTTAGGGATCTTAAATAAAATAATTACTGGTTTCTTGAAGGTGGATTTCATCTCATCGTGTCAGGATTGATGAGAAGGAAATTGTAGAGAAAAAATAGACATTTAAATCAACCCCCACTATGAATACATACTTTTGGAATTTTAGCTGTTGCCTTTAGAATATCTTAATATTTTCTTTGCTTAGTACTATATACCTTTTAAAAATACTGGAAACAAAAATAAGCAATCTTGACAGTTAAGAGAGCTGAGTTTTCTTTTCATATATATTTCTTTTCCAACACCAAATACAGTTGTTCCTGTACGATTCTATTATCCTATATTTTCTTTCAATGAAAGTCTGGGGAAGCGTTTCAAAGCCCGTAAGGTCGTAGTGCAACTTGCTGAGTTCTTATCCCTTTTTTTTTTCGTCCGTGGCTTTTTATATATGCTTGCTCGCCAGAGATTTCTGGATTGGGTTTCAGGGAGGTGAAACGTTACACTCTGAGCCTTCGTGCCAGTTTCCCAGGACGAGTCAAACTGCAGCTGCTCCGGTGAGAATGTTTCAAGGCTCCGGCTTGCTGTCCTGTTCGCTGGCTGACAAGCTGCCAGGAGCAGGTTGGGAGAAACTCGTTCTATTCCTTGGGTGATTCAGCCAGTCTCAAAATAAATAGGTAGCCGAGTGCGGGGAGAAAGAACTGAAAACTGCTGAAATCTGAGTCTTGAGGGCTGAGCTCTTCTCGGGAGCTGCTCTGTTGAACTGTGAAAGGAATCTTGAGCCCTGGGCAAGGGAGAGGCCGGCCTAGTGGAAAGGCCGCTGGCCTGGGAGCCTAGGTTCTGGCCCTGGCTGGCTCGGCGAAGCTCGCCAGCCCACATCCCCACTCAGAGCCTCAGTTTCTTCATCTGCAGAATGAGAAAGAGAGAGAGGATTTGATGATTTTAACATCCTTATCAGCATCTAAAAGTACGATTCGATGTCTGTAGGAGCAATTGCACTTTCAATGCATCATCTTCTAACCAGGAGAAGGAGAGCGGGGGCCCTGTGGCCAGGCTGCCATCCTGGGGGGACAGAGATCCGGGACTGGGAAGATGGAGGAGGGCCGGGTGGAGGCAGAGGGAGGGTGGGAGGGGCATCTACTCACTCCCCAAGCTGGGGAAAGAAAGGGATAAAGATCCACTCCAGAGTGGCATGCTGTAGTAGGGGAAATCATCCTAACTAGATTTCCCATGGCTTTGGCATCATTAAAAAAAAAAAAAAAAGACATCTTTATACCCACAAAGTGCTCAATTGTGCCAGCCACAGAGCCCCAACATGGCCAGCTTCCTGAAGCTGGCCGGTCAGAGACCTCAGTGTTAATTCCTCAGCCAACGCAAAAAGATGGTTTGAGTCCTGCTGACTTAATTATTGGATGTTTCTGAGCGAGGCTGCCTCCCTCCTTTGCCTCCTCGCAGTATTATGGGCTGTTCTTCATTACCTGCCCTACCTATCTTCACAATCTAGCCACAAACAGCTTCGGTTGACCACACCACTTCCCTATTGAAAGTTAATACTGTTTGACTCATTCTGTGTTACTAACCTGAAGCCAAAGAAAACAAGCCAGAGAATAACCGGCTTGTATGGAGTTTGGAAAGCTCTCAGAGGTCTTGCTTTCAAAATCCTATACAGTAGCTTTACTATATCTCTCTGCAGCAGCTGCAGAGAAAATGAAGGAAGCAGAAGTGGTTAAAAAAAAATGTTGAGGGTGGGGAAGAGACAGGGAAGCGCGTGGGGTGGGGGCCTCCCTCGGGCTGGGAAAAGGCTCAGCATAATCGGCAGCCGTTGATGAGGGCTCTCACTGAGCTCAGATATTGCTTTCACACACCAGAGTGTTCGTACAGAAGAGCGACTGTTTCCAGAGTCGAAAGGACAGAAAGTTCAAAATGTGCATTGAAAAGGTGGTTCTCCCATTGCATCGGTAGCAGAGTGGAACTGGGAAGCTGGTCCCCGCAAGCCAGCTTCCAGAGGCAGAGTCCCAGGGAAGGACCAAGAAGGGAGAAGGTCTGTTACTTTCAGATCTGGAAAGGGTTTGGATGGGAGAATGTTGCCGGGGTTTGCAAGGCAAGTATTGACAGCCTTCTCGTCCTTCGCTCCATCACCGGCTCGGATGTGGTCACCAGGGTGAAGGGGGGCACTTGTGTCTTGGAATAAATAGAATCTTCCCTCCTAACATCACCTGGCAAGCAGTGGGGCCAGCATGTTCATCACCGTGCTGTGGCACTTTGGGAGTCCCAGGCAAACAGCCACTTGCCCATTCGGTAACTGGTGGAGGAGGACTCCCTCCTCGACAGGCTTCATCTCAGCTATGTGTTGACAACAGTGGATCAAAATGAACCTGAGTGAGGCCATCATTCCCAAAACAACCTAAAAGCTTTTTCTCTGGATGGTGTGAGGTACGGCTAATGGCCTGTCCAAAACAACTACTGGTCACTATTGGCTTTCTAACCAATTAGTGCTGGGGAGCTGTGAGTGGCCAGAGTGCCCTTGTCCTTCTTTACCCGCCAGGGCCTGCTCAGCCATCTATTAAAGGACTTTGGCTGGCCCCTCAGTCTCCTGCTTCTGTGAGGCCAGCCCAGAGTGCAGTTGGCATTAGTGACCTGAGAGGAGGATGGGAATCAGATGCTTCCCTCGCTGATGCTGGGGAGGCCCCCAGGGCCAGTGGGCAGACTTTTAGGAATGACAGGGAATTTTCTTACCCCTTCCCAGAAGTACGGACAAGGAGAGAGCATCCTACAGGCTTCTGGGTGCGCAGCCAAGAATGAGTTTAGACCAGGAAAGGGAGTTTATGTACCTGTTCGTTCATTCATTCATTTCTTCATTCACTCAGCGTTTATTGGGGCACCCCCAATAAAGGGCACATCCCTGAAAGGGCTCTCACTTTACCTCGGTCCTGTCGGGACACGCTCAGGGCCTCGGCTAGTTTTGTGCGGTGTGTGCCGGGGCAGAGGAGAGTGGAGACGTGCCAGGAGGTCAGAAGGCCTGTGTGGGGAACAGGAATACCCGGGACCACAGTGCAGCAGGTGGAGTCTGCGAACCTCTGAGATCTTTCTGCCCCTTCCCGAGGCCCTACCTGTCCAGCCTGGGCTAGCTCTGCTGAAGACCTGAACTCCAAAGCCAGGTCACAATGCTTCAGCCGGTTCCAAATGCTCCAAGCAGCATTTCCTGAGTCGATACTCAGCTCTGGACACCGCCCCCACCTGCCACCAACACTTACCCTCCCAAGGTCACCTTCCACTCAGAGCCCATCATCGGGACGGAAGCTATTGGGGTAAATGAATCCACCTTACCAGCAGTTATCACTCCTGGGTTACTTTTAAATTACTCTCTAATGGGGGGTCTTCTAAAGGCAGTCCCTGCCCTCGGGGAGGGTCCACAGAACTTGGAATTACAGGCTGATGGAGGAGAAAGAATCTTGAACTTGTGAGCCGAGCTGTCTGCACCCTTCCATGGAGGTCGCCTCCCCCGCCCCCGCAGAGGGCTACCTCTGGTCAAGAGCAAAGGAAACCGGGCGGATCCTCTGCCCTAAGCTGCAATTACCTCCTTAGTCACCAGACAGAAACAGGGGGTAACCCATGGCGACCGATGACTACAGATTTTGACTACCCTGCTTTTAGGGAGGCCCAGGTCTCGAAAAGCTCATGGGATCGAGCTTAAAACTCTGCTGCCTGTTACTGTGAGCCTTGAACCTCAGGGAACTCAGTTTTGTTTCCGCTTTTGTCCGGTGAATTCTGAGGTCTGGTTCAGAGGGGGAGCAGGCCCCACGTGGGCCCGGGGCCTGACATCTGTGTTGGTTGTTGATCTTGCTTGGGCCCCAGCGAGCTTCGCCACTGTGTCTGAGCCCACGTCTTGAGGGCAACTGTGGGAGACACACTCTGTGTGTGTGTGTGTGTGTGTGTGTGTGTGTGTGTGTGAAGATACTACAAAAAAAAAAAAAAGGGAAGCTGCAGCAGCTCTTTGCTTATGTGAGGAGGCAACACTCATCTCAGCTCAAGGGCCTTTTATCCATTCTTCTTTAGTTTTCAGTAAAATGAAAGAAAAAAAATAGAGAAGGCAAGTTTTACAGTTGATTTAACCTCTAATGGATAATTCTCCATGAAACTGTACGTTCTATTTTTCCTCAACCAATAGTTTTTCTGAGCCCTCTCTACAGTTCCATGTGAGCTGAAAACTTTAGCTCAAATTTCCTTTGGCCCAAGTGAATTCTACTTTTCTACAGTCTAATGGAGGATGGTTGGACGGCACCAATCATGAAAGAGCTGGGCAGTCAGTCAGGTGGCCATTCAGTCAACATTTAGTGAGCCTACTATGTGCCAGGTGTGAAGGAGACAGCTGTGAAGAAAAGAGACAAAATCCCACTCTCCTGGCACTCACAGTCCAGTGAGCACAGACAGACCATAATATTAATGAGTGCTATGGAGAAAACTGAAGCGAAACGACCAGTGACTGGCCAGGTAGGGGACAGTTTGCAACTTAAAATGGGGTGTTCAGGAAGTTCTCAGGGAGAAGATGAAATTTAAGCAAAGACTTGAGGGACAGGAAGGATCTGGCCCACAGGTGTCTATGGAAAGAGCATTCTGGGCAGAGGAAACAGCAAGTGCAAAGGGCCTGAGGCAGACATTTGGAGCTAGAGTAAAGTGACCAGTGTGGCTGGAGCAGAGTGCGGAATTTGAACTGTCTGCTGTCTAGTTTCAAGTAGGGCGCATTCACCTTAGAAAGTGCGCTAAGCGAAACGCCAGGCAGACCTCTACAATAAGTGCTTTAGGCCATGTAGGGGGGGCCACTGCAGGACCATGGTGTGAAAACACCCAGGGAAGGGAAGCCCCATGCACAGGCAGACTCGGTGGTCACTTGCTTACCTGTTGCCACCTGCAAGAGGACAGAGCTCTTCCCAACCAAAGGCACCACTGTCCCTGTTGGTGATTCCCCTGGGGTAAAGCATCATGTGTGTAGGATCCCTAAGAAAGTTGCCTGGTGGACTTTTCCGTACTGGCTTGGTGTGATCCATCCTCCTGTAGGAGGTTGGAGGGGCCAGGGGAGCAGAAGCCCTGCGCAGGGCCCGTGGTGGGACGGGGGACACGGTACAGGTAGGGTGATGAGCGTTAATCTCGGACTTTCATTCCTCTTCCCGTTGATGGGAGGGGATGGGCAGGGGACCAAAAAGTATCATTATTTTCTAAGCAGTCAGAGAAGCAGGGAAATGAGACCCTGGATTAAAGTTCGGCCGAGCGGCTTTCTTCCCAGCTGCAGCCCCTGACAACTTCCTGGCAGGCTGTGAGGTGAGATTAATGGCCCGTTCCCTCTGGCTGCAGTCTTTGGGTGATAATGGAGAAGGGGCAGAAACAGAATGCGGTGTCCCTGTCACTGGGTGGGTAGCAGGAAGGGCTCAGTGAAGGTTTGAGGGGAGAGTGGAGGGTCTGTGAAAACTGACAGCCAAGGTCATTACTAGCTGTCCAGAAGGCCGCTGAGGAACAGCAGGAGGCAGAGGAAGAGCGAATGCCCAGCATGTGTGGCGCAGAGCTGCCCACCAGCAGCACGCAGACGGGTAGGGCGGGCGGGATGGAATCTGGGTTCAAGAGAGAGCTCTGAAGACCAGTTTGACAGTTGGACTTGGGGCTGGCTCCCAAAGGCCAGGTACCTGCCTGAAAAAAGACAGAAAGAAAACTTTGAAAGTCCTAACATCAAGTGAAGTTGTTCAAGAAAGCCCGTGTGCAGAGTCGTCCGACGAGAACCAGTTGAGCAGCCGGTGGCTGCCGGGGTAATTGCCGTGAATGCTCTCAGAGCCCCTCGGAGTAATCCATCTTAGTCCTTTAATTCCAGGCTTCCAGATAAGGAGGCTGAGTGATGAGGAGACCGGCTCTTGTCCACAGGAAAGGTGGGTGGAAAAGCAGCTTCAGGATGGAGAGTTCTTAACCTGCAGACTGGCAGCCACACCTTCCCGGTGCCATGTTGTTTCTCTGGGGGAGAGAAGAATTCTAGCATCTGCATTAGCCCCCCAAGCTCGTGAGGGCTCAGAGATCTGAACTGCTGCCTTTCTGGAACGGAATAGTTTCCGTACAACAGCCCTTTCCTGCTGCTCCCCCAAGTCTTTCCTTCGATGGCAGGGCAGAAGTTACTCCCTACTTGGGAATCCTGGGTTCGCCTTGCACATCAGCCTGGTTGTTGCGACACTGATTCACAGAGAATGTCAGTGAGGATGGGAGAGAGAGTCACAACCACCTGTCTGCGGGGCAGAGTTTTGGCGTTTTCAGCCGCTCTGTATACGTGGAAGAATTAAAAAATTAAGAGAGAGGCCACAAATAGTTATCACAAAAACAAGGCCCTCACTCAGTACCCATGGACACTTAGTCTAAACACAGTTCGGGTTTGGTGTTTTATTTCCAGCCCACGGCGAGTTAGAAGCACGTGGAAAGCACACAGTCGTAGGGAGGAGTCGCTCCCCCTCACACCCACACTCCAGTGTCTTCCCTGGACCGGCAGCAGCATCACCTGGACCTTATGAGAAATGAGAATTCTCAGGCACCACCCCAGACCTACCATGCCAGAGCGTCCGGGTGATCGTGATGCCTACTCATGGTGAGATGTGGCAATCTATCCCAGGTCACAAGACGGCTCAGGCTCTCTTCTGTTGTACGTACAAGCCGGGAACAGCAGTGGGATGTGAAAGCAGAGCGTGTAAATTGCTCTAGTGTCCCTGTGACCTACCACTAGGCAAGCCTGTATGCCTTTCTTCTCCATTCACCTGGGGTTCACAGAAATTGGTATTTCTAGGTGCACTGAGCATGGGGGTGGGGGCACTTGAGGGAGTGGGTGTGTTTTCAGACCTGGCCCCTTGCTCTCATTGGCTGTGTGAGATTAGGTGAATGACACAACCTCTCTGAACTTCATTTCCCACACATCGGTTAAAAAACAAGGCTTAGGGGCCAGCCCTGTGGCCGAGTAGTTAAGTTCGCGTGCTCCACTTCAGCAGCCTGGGGTTTCACCGGTTTGGATGCTGGGTGCGGACCTAGCACCGCACATCAAGGCATGTTGAGGCAGCATCCCACAGAGCACAACCAGAAGGACCTACAACTAGAATATACAACTGTGTGCTGGGGGGCTGTGGGGAGAAAGCAAAGAAAAAAAAACAAGGCTGATTTCTCTGGCCCTTCTTGAAGTTCTCCAACCTTGTGCTCGTCTCTTAATTTAAGGATATAGAAAGAGATTACAGGTAAACGTTAGACTACCCATGTTTATATAACATTGGAGATGTATAAACATGTATATATAATATGCATTCTAATATATAATATATTGATATATATTATGTATCATATATAACATTATATATTGAATATATTGATATATATTGAATATATTAATATATATTATGTATCATATATAACATTATATATTGAATATATAACATAGGCACAATATATAACCTGGGACAATATCGCCCAACATTAGCCAGCAGATGGATAGGTTTGCAGTTAGAAAGGTATATTTCACCATCTGCAAGGTGTGTTAAGGAAAGATCACATTCACCTTCAGTATCTTTGCTTTAAAGTCCTAATGACTTTAATGACCCTGGAACCTAGAGGTTAGAGTGTTATTCCAGGAAAATTGAGCTGTTCCCTATACACATCAATTTCTTTTCCATGGGCATAAAGCAGTAGCAAATTAAGGAAAGAAAAATCCATGTTTTTATATCCATGGATATAAGATACATGTTGTTAGTATCAGATTGATTGGCAAACATCTTTTTTTTTTTTTTGCTGAGGAAGATTCTCCCTGTGCCAACATCTGTTGCCAATCTTCCTCTATTTTTTAGTATGTGGGCCACCAGCACAGCATGGGCGCTAACAGAGCAGTGTAGGTCCATGCTGAGGAACCGAACCCAGACCACTGAAGCAGAGTGCACTGAACTTAACCACTAGGCCACTGGGGCTGGCCCAGCAAGCATCTTTTGAAATACATATATGCTTTTAGAAGAATCACAATGTTATATATAGACAAGAGATGTAGATTTATATAGGCACACACACACATATATAGATAGATATCTTCTTGGTATTATCATTTTACGTAGCTTTTCTCAACTGCTTGTCATGGCAATGCTTCAAGCAGACACCTTCCTAATTTTCCTGCTGAGAATCTATCAAGAAAACTAGTAAACCCATATCAGAAACACAGACTGACATGTTGACTGCCAGAAAATTATTCTTTCCAGCTGAAATTTTCCAAGAAAAGGTGACAATTTAGCCTTATCCGTTTTCCTTGGTAGAAGATCACCTACGCTATCTCAGTTACTCACGGCCACAGAGCAACGACGGTTTCATGGAAAAGGCAGTTCAGTTACCGGTGAGCTATACCTCCCTGCTTAGTCTAGTTTTTATAGCAGAAAACTGAGAGCTGGTCTCATTATCCACCACATATATCATAACATTTAGGGAAGGCCTATGGGCCTCCATCCCACAAACTGCAGGATGTGTGTCTTTAGAATGAAGAAGTAAAATTTAATGGATGAGATTAATTTATTTTTATTCCATTTTTTTTCTTTTGGCTTTTTATGGTTTTGCATATGTAATGAAAGTCTAATCAGGTACTTTTTTCAAAAATGGGAACATGGTAACAGAGAAACATAATTTAGGATCCTTTTCAATTCTGCTTAAGATTCAGTAAGATGTCCCGGTAGGAGCCCTTGTGGTGGTCACTATTTTAAGGATCGCCCTGTAAACATTTACAGCTTAATCCAACATGTTCCA
Source organism: Equus quagga (assembly GCF_021613505.1). Classification (NCBI taxonomy): domain Eukaryota; kingdom Metazoa; phylum Chordata; class Mammalia; order Perissodactyla; family Equidae; genus Equus; species Equus quagga. Next base: position 30,766,825 of record NC_060287.1, on the reverse strand, counting down.
AAAGCGAGGCTGCCAACACACATATGATTCTCCCACAAGGTTTCATCCAGGCTTGAATTCCCTGGTGCCATCTGAAGCCTGGTACTCAGTAAGAAAGAAGAAAAGTGAATTCGATACTGGACATTTTCCATACTCTTGTATTTAAAATTCAGGGGGGCAAATTGACATTTTAATCGCACAAAGATACAGGAAATTGGAGACATAAAGCATTCATTTTCCCCAGCTTGAAAGTTTCTATCGGAAGCTTCTATATTTCACACAAAACATTGCTCTTTGGCACATGAAATCTGATGGTTTCAGAAAAGAAGAATTAGGTGTTCCTCTGATCTAGCTTATAAATGCATCTGAACCACACCTCGACGATGGTAATGCTTTTCCTCGCCCCGTGCCTTGGTATTACAGCTCTCCGGCGCCGGGTGAGGACGGGGGACATATTCTCCGCACAGGCACGAGCGCTCTCCCCTACTACCCGGCTCACACGTGGCCAGGGTGTGGCATGAACTCTCCCCCCACTCCTCCGGCATTAAACTCAGCCCCGGGACTCTCAGGGCTTAGGAAATAGCTTAGAGTGAAGAATTGTTTTCTCTGAGAGTTATGCCCGAACATTCCTGCTAAAGCAGACAGTCATCAGTTAATCTCTGTAAATGACTGCGATTTTGGCAGGTGTCAGCTGGTACAGAAATTGTTCACATGGTAAAACTTTTTTTTTTTTTTTTTTAAGCACAGGGCAATGAGAGGGGACTAATGGTGTGCCTGGCCACAGGAGTGGCTTACCTGGGATGACTTATTTCTGTTTGGTTTCTTGGTGGCATGTGGTCCCCAAGCTTGGCGGCTGAGGCAGACACAACTCATGTCCTTTCTTCAAAGGCTGACTGTAGACTCCAAAGCTCCAAATGCCATGTATTCAGAATGATCTCATACACATCATTCCCCTGGATCACCCACTGTCCTTGACACGGTGTTCTTCAAAAATGCCACTGGGTGCCCAAGGAATGTGAAGTTTTAAAATGGGTACAAAACCTGCTGGATGCTTCTGTACCATTACGTCGCCAACCAGCATTCTTTCGGAGGTGCTAGAACTCTCCAGAATTATTTTTCCTGCCTTCTTTGCTTGACTCCTAATACCGGGCGTTAGGTCCTGTAGGCATTGAAAGGGCTGAATTATTATGCTTTGAATGGTTTTGGGGTTGGAATTGTTTGTTTTTCTGCAAGGAAACTTCAGATTTTTCAGTCAGATCATCAGGAAATTGAGAATCTGTCACAAAGTTAAGGGGGGGGGGGGGGGGGTCCAGGAAAGCTCCATCCAGAGACAGAATGATTCCATGATTGACTGAAATAGAATGTTCTAGAAAAAGACATTTTCGTACTTCTGAGGGAAAGGGATGACAGGGGTTGTTCCGGGACCTGGCCCCATGGCCTTTCGCCCACAAGGCTGCTGCTTAAAATACTCAGCCGGTAAGAGGCCTCTCACATGTGTTCTGGGCCTGCGTGACTCAGGCTGTTTGTGTTCAGGTTGAGTGTTGAGGGCTGCAGGGCTGAATCAGAGTCCAGATTTGCCTTGGTGACACATGAAAAGAGGGAGCGTTGCATTTGAACTACACAAATATTATGCTGAAGTATTTTTCCTCATTTGGGAGCCAAACAGGTCTTGTTCATGATAAAATCGCTGCAGTATAGTGGGTCCTTTTTCTGGTCTGGAATTTGAGACAGTGTCAGCTGTGCCAAGGGGCCTGGCAGCAGGAAGAAACGGCAAGCCACGGAGATTTGGAACCATCATCCGAGTTATAAAATTTAATTTTATAATTGTAGCGATTGGGAGCTGGGCTGAAAGGTCGTTCTCCCACCCCCTCACTCACCCCGTGCTGGGGCGGGTGGGGTCAGGGCATCCTCTCGCTCCCTGAGGGCTGGCTCAGGGCAGGTTGGAGAGCTCTTGATCGTGGCAATGAGCAGCTGCTTCTCCAATCTGAGACCCCTTGACAATCAGGAGAATTTTATGAAATTGGTCAGTGACTTTATTCCAGCACAGGCTGAGGAAGGAGCGGGGCAGCATCCTCTTTGAAAGGCGCCCCTGTGGCGGTCCCTCGGCTCTGCTTGACGGGCCTGAGGCTCCAGTTTAAAGACATTTTGTGGGGGATTGAGGAAGGAAACAGGAGGCCCAACCCTCCTGGCCCGTCCCTGTAAGTGGCCTCTGCTGTCTGCATCCTGGTGACGGTGATTTTTGCAGAGGAGCAGGAGGAGGACGCTTGCTGTCCGTGCGGACAGTGAGGGGCCCACCTTCCCCCCACCCCTGGATTCCTGGGCCTCCTGGGGAAGCCCATCCAATCTGCTGGCAGCCCCCTCGGGGCTCCGGTGGGCCTGCCTGCTGGGAATATTGGACTGGGGACGCCAGGCTGCCACTTCCTGTCAATTCCCTCTGTAGCCGGGGCACCTGGGGAAGTCGGCTTCAGGGAAGAAAGAACGCTGGTGGAAAGCTTTCGAGGAGAGGGAGAGGGGAGCCAGAGGGGCTGAGGGGCTACTGAGGCTGGGCATTTCACAGGAAATCGGACCTCCTCAGGGGCTGTGGGTTTGCAGCCACTCCTCATTTCCTGTTGGAAGGGGCTTGCCGCTAAGCTCTAGGGCCCACTTTGCTGCCTCTCAAACCCAGTGGTTGGGTTTGCAGTAAGGAGCGGCTGTTCTGATGCCACGGCGGGGTGGGGGGGGGGGGAGGAGGGGGGGGGGGGGCACCTTTCCTGGCTGCCATAGTGTAGCCCACAGTTGGCTAAGTGCCAACAATTAATGCACCCTCTCTCCCTCCCACCATCACCACCGTCACCAGGTCCTGTGTGCCCATTGTGATCTGCCCAGTGGAGATGGGTGCAGAGGGTTGGGGTGGGTGCCAGGGCCCAGACTGGGGGAGCACCAGTGGCCAGTGTGACCAATGGGGCACCAGCCTGCTGTGAGGACAATAGCCCCGAATTCCCACTGGGAGCCAGCCAAATGTGCAAATCTCCAGCAAATCCATGTTGGGGGTGAGGGGAGAGGGAGGGGACAGACAAGAAAACCCAAAATTTGAGAAAATCCACAATACGTTTTCTGATCTCTTCCCTCCCTTCTTCCCTGCCTCCCTCTCCCCTTCCCACCCCCTCCCCACAATAGGACATCGTCAGAAACTAGATGATCAGACCAAGCCCGGGAGCTTGTCCTTTTCCGAGCGGCTCAGTGAACTGGAGCAGCTGCGGCGCACAGCTATGAGGGTCAGCCCACACCACCCAGCCCCCACACCCAACCCTCGGGCCTCCTTGAACCACTCCACTGCCTTTAACCCTCAGCCTCAGAGTCAGATGCAGGGTAAGTACCTGGACGAGCCCGCCTCCCACCTCACCCTCAGGCAGAACCCACCCAGAGCGGCCCTGCTCGTGTTCAAAGGGTGGTCTGCAGACCCACAGCCTGGGAGTTCGTTACACACGCAGTCTCCGGCTGCCCCAGACCTACCGAGTGGGATCTGTGTTGTAACAAGATCCCCAGATTAAAAAGCTCTGCTGCGTAGGACATAGAGAGGATATGGAGAGATATATCTGCGTGTAGATAACATCTTGAATTTTTTAAGAGTTAGCTTTGGCTACGCTATTTTCTTATCTAGCCATTAGGCTTGAAGACACACATACACACACACGCACACACGAAGCAAGGTGAAGGTCAGCATGTTTCAAGTTCTTATTGTCTTCAGATAATTTGTGGAGGTTGTATCTAATATACCTTCTTTTGAAAATATAAAGATAGAGTAGGAATGTCCGGGTCCCCTCACATCAAGGGTATTATTTGCAAGAAATAAATTTGCAGTCAGTACAGAATGCAGGTTTCCCCCCCTCCATGGGGCTAGCTGACAATTGCAAAAACACGGTAAAATACAGTAATTGCATAAAACCCGCGGTGCCAAAGTAGATAATCCACATAGTTCATTTACATTGTAGAAACTGCTGACGTCAATGATTATTTGCTCTGTGATACCATTTCAAATTTCCGAAATGCTGTCATTTTCTCTATGCCGTGCAGGATACAGCTGTATGTGATATGGTCACAGTAAGATTCCTTTCTCAAAGTAGCAGGCTTGTTTAACTCAAAGGAAAAGATAAGCAACACATCTAGGGGGAAGGGCAGGTGGCCAGCAATATGCCACCTGCCCTTCTGGGACAGCAGAAATTAGCTTCCCCAGGTGCTTTCTCCGTGTGAGTGGTATTGTGGGATGTGCAAGTGTCATAAGTTCTTTAGGGTTGCTGGCTCAAGAGCTCTCTCGGGGTTAGCACATGTGGCATTCTCGAAAGGCACACCCACGCTCTCGCATGGAGCCTGATGATCCAGGCTGTACGCTCTCACAATTACGTTTCTGGCGGAGGTTCTTCTGTTTGAGTGGAAATTCCCAAAGAAATCTTCCCATAAGATACTATGCACACAGCTATGAAGTGGCCTATCAGTAGAGTGGGCCTTTTGTGCACAAACAGAAACCTAAAGCTTCACTTCTGGGGGCTACCTCTCATCGACGGGCTCATCTTAAGTGTATGTAAGAAGAGATCCCATGAAATCGTTGGTTTCCCGTGCTTAATAATCATGAGTACTTCTTCAAAATACGCATATTGATTTTTAAAAATTCCAAAGTGCAAGTGTGTATGGTAAATTCGATCAAATGGCCCATTAAGTGAGAGAGATGGGCTTGGGGTGAAATGACACTTTTCTTCTAAATAGAATAAAGTTCTCGAGGAGATTCCTTGATCTTGTGTTTAGGGCCATCTCAATTCATTTTTGTCTCATCTCCAGGACTCCATTTGTAACATCAAGGGAAGAGGTCTGTTTTCTTATTCTCTCAATGCATCACTGAACATTTATACTATTGAGTTGTTAAAGAGATCTGTCTTTGTCTACTGATGTTAGAACCAAAAATATTACGCGTTTTTAAAGGCAACAGAAAATTCAACCATGTGGGGGCAAGTCAATATTGTCACGATGAAGTCAGTTTTGTTTTGGACAGTTCTGGTGAGGAATGAATCAGATCTGATTTCTCTCCTTGTCAGATCTGCTCTCTTTACCAATCAGAAGAGGGGAGGGCAAATTCTTGTCCTCAGCAGTCAGCAACTCTCGAGTGGAGGCATTATCGTGGATGGGCATTCTTTAGCTCTTTGGAATATTATATGCTTAGCAGAGTATCAGCTTTACCACGGAGCATCACTCTCTTCTTGTTCCTTTTAAAAACTTTTTACTTCTGCAGCATCTAAGAAATAACAGCTCCCTTTTGGAGTACCCTGGGGCTTAACTGCCCCTCTAAAGAATGTGTTAGCTATATTGCTGACGTTTTCTTTCTAAAATATGATTTGCTATTCAGTACTTCACTTGTAAAATTGTAGGAACAACTTTTGAAAAATAAGTATCCAGGATATTTTCATGTAAAACTACTTTTCCTTTTTCTTTCCTTTTTTTTAAAATTAAAAATAGGCTATTTTATCCTAGTCATGTTTTGAGTAGACCCTCGGGATTTTTTCCTGCTTGAAATGAGGATGTTAACAGGGATAATAGTAAAGTCTCTTTCAGCCAGAACCTTCATTTTGCTCTTGACAGGTAGGAAAATGGTTATTTTCCCGGCTTAGCTCTGGAACTTCTATATTATGTTTAAGAAGATGCTTTATATAAAAATTCAGCATGTGTTTATGGCTCTCTTTGAAATGGCAGCACTAGTTGTAAGAAAATTATCCCAGAAGTAATCACAGCAGTTCCACAGGGATGCCATACAGATGTGTAAATGTTTTCAGCATCGTGGAAATGTCAGTAACGGGGGGTCGGAGAGGTCATGGGTTTTTAGAGAGGCTGATACACCCCGTCTTGCTAGGACTTCATCAGAAGTCCTATGCCTCTCCCTCTAAGTCTGTCAGTAGGAAATCACAGATAGAGAAAAATGTCTCTATTTATCCAGAATCAGATGTGCTTGAGAATCACTCAAAATAGACGTCTCAAATTATCTGAAGCAGGGTACAGATGGGAGAGAGGAGCAGGGTGCCATGCCACCAAACCACTGTTTATTTGTTGAGGTTTTAACTATAAAAGGGCTGAGGTTAATTTCAACTTCCTATTTGACCAGGTCTTAAAATTGAACAGAAAGCCATTTTGTCATGGCTACAAATTTATGCGAGTCAAGACATCGCTGAGAACTTCCACAGCTGAGTTTTAGAATTCTTTTACAGTCACGGGAAAGAGAAAGGGCACGTGTCCTTCTGAAAGATGGAACAGGGCAGATTCTAGAGAGACAAGACGCTGGAGCCGAATCGAATCACACCTTCCCCTTAGAGATGGCTTCAGGCAACCCCAGCAAGTAATTTTAAGAATTTGACTCCTGATTTATCGAAAAAGATGAACCACACTTAAGGCTGCATAATTCCCTCCTTTCTGGGAAGATGGAGAGAGAATGATATCTGCCAGTGCAGGAAACTGTCTAAACTAGAGAAACTAAGAGGCTGGTTCTGTTGTTCCTGTGTGTGTTGCCATAAACATCAAGGCTGGAGGTTTAACTCTTTAAGTGGACCAGTTATGATCGAGTTTGGCACAGGTCAGACCTTTTGTGTGCCTTATCCCGCTCTCACCACAATCCTGTGGCATGGTTTACAGACAGAGAAACTGAACCTCAGAAGTTAGCAATTGCCCAACATTTCCGAGACCGTAAGTGACCGACCTGGACTCAAACCCAGCCCTTTCTGGCCACAAAGCCAGTGCTGATGGGATGGCAGGGTCTCCTGGGCTTTGGCTCTTGGCTCGAGAATCGATTAGACACAGGGTTGACCAATGTCAGGAAGAATCCTGATGGCCAAAGGGAAGACGGGAGAAGTGCTGGGCGGGCCATTCATTTGGTAGTCAGTCCCGTATTGAATGTGTTCTATTATTACTAGGTGTTGATGATAATAATCACTGTAGGGCCAGACTCTGTGGCGGGCACTTTAACAAATTGTCTCCTTTGGGGTCATGCACATTTGTTTTTCAAGACGGGGCGAAAAGAAAGCTTAACTCAGAATAATGAATCTCTAATTGTGAGTGATTGAAGGATTTACCGGTGGGGTGAGGGCTTCCCAGCCACTCTTTGTTTACTTTACTGGGGGCAACAGCCTGGCCTTCCTATGTGTAAGAGTCTCCCTTGTGGGGCCCGTTGGGACCAAGTCCTCCTTAATATCCAAACCCAGGCAACATCTAATCAGGCTTGAGGAGTGTGGGCACCTCACTGAGTGTTCCGTATCGCCATAGGGGGCCCTCACCTCTCCAAATCATCTCCTGATTTCTAGCATTCCAAATGATTTCTGTTTTGATGGTGGTTTTCCCCAAAAGTTAAAATTACTTTGGAAAGACCATGTTCTGGTGCTCTTGTCTGAGAAGCTCTTTGAGATACTGAATCGACTGTATTTCTGCACAGCTGTACCGGGTGCTTATGTCCACCTTTATCAGCTGGGTTGACAAAAGGAAAAAGAACTTTCTACCTTCCTGTGGGAGGAGAGAGAAATCCCCTTTCCAGCCTTGGGGGTAAAATATCAAACTACACAGCATTTCTTCCCTTCGCTTTTCCCTCTCTCTCTTTCTCTCCTTCCTTTCTCTTCTAGCAATCTAGAAGTTCAAGAACAAAGTGGAGGTGGAGGCTGATTGATTACCGTGGAAGTAGATGCTACAGTCAAAGACCAGAAATCCTCATATGTAAATTTATAAATGGTCTTCTGATGGTTACACAAAGCAGAGTATTCGAGGTGCTGAAAATCAACTTATGAGACTTGCTGTAAACATGAAAAGAGAATGATTTAAAAATAACTCTTATCTAGGTATAGTAGAGTTTGAGAGTCTTTCAAGGTCTGTAGCAACAGAATCTCACACTGAAAACAAGCCTGAATCAGGGGTTGCTATGAATAAATAAAAATAAATAAATGTAAGAAGGAAGGAAGTAAGAAAGGAAGGGAGGGAGGGAAGCAAGGAAAAATAGTGGAACGGATGCAGAATGAAGAGCTAACGTGTGGGGTTGTAACAAGCAAGTTCACCGTGCTACAGCCGCATCCCGCCCCCTCCCGAGCAGGCAGAGAGGGAACCAGTTAACAGTACTAGAAGCACTCTCCAGGCAGGAACTGAGACCCAGTTACTGTTTTCTATGTTCTTGGCTGCTACGACATAAACTATAAGTTTAACGAAAGTTTGAAAAGCTCATACTAATGAATTGCATCGTAGGCATTCAGAAAAGGGGTAAGAATGATTCGGAGAAACCTAAGTCCTTGTTTTCTCCTTTAACAAAAAGGCCCAAAGTCCTTTGCCTCCCAGCTGGCCTGTGGCCTTTGTTGCTGGAGTCTGATGTGGCCACACCATGTCCACTGCCCATTCACGCCCGTGAGTTACGTAATAGACTGAGAGGTAGCATCGACTCCATGCTCTATTTTTGGACGGGCACAGTTACCAACACAGAACTCCCTTGAACAGCACTGCTCAGATGCCTGGGATGTATTTACAAGCACCTCACAGCTAAGTACTTAATAAACCAGCCCTTCAAAGAAGCCGCCAACCTGGCGAGCTGTCAGCACCCTAGTCATCAGAACCCACATTTTAGTGGGATTGCGTTTTCAGACCAAACGTTTTCATGGATGTCATTCAAGGTGATCAGACCATGTTTTCCGGAGCGTGTTGTTAATGCCTCGTGGACATCTTTTCTAATTAAAAGAAGGAAGGGTTCACTTTAGGGCTTGATTTTAATGATGAAATATTCCTTCTGTGGATTTGAAATGTTCTGAACTTTTCCCTTATTCTTGTAACCTATGGGCCAGTGTGCACATGCACAGACACACGCTCATACACACAAAGACCCACTTGCGTACACACACACACACACACACACACACAGAGGTTTTGTTCAGAAGAGTAAGTTTTTAACAAAGCTGTAGCTGGAGCGTGTGCTTGATATGGATGGTTAAATAGCAGGAGGGTTAACCTGTAACTCTAATGGCCAAGAAAGACAGCAAAGCATAGTGACTACGAATGAGGGCTCAACAGGCAGACTACGTGGGTCCAAAACTGGTCTCCAACACATATTGCTATAGGACTTGTGGCAAATTACTTAACTTCTTAAAGTCTCAGTTTCCCTATCTGCAAAATGGGAGTAATAATTATACTTGGAGATCCTAAGACCATTGTGAAACATGAAGCAGTGGGCATTACAGCCAGCCCACGGGTAACACTTCATCCCCGTTAGCTGTTACGAATGGCGTCACCAAACCAAGTGTATTAGTTTTCTACGGCTGCTGTAACAAATCGCCACAAATTTGATGGCTTAAAACAACAGAAATTTATCCTCTCACTGTTCTGGAGGCCAGGGTCCAAAATCAAGGTGTCAACAGGGCCATACTCCCTCTGAAGACCCTAGAGAAGGATCCTTCCTGGCCTCTTTCAACCTTTGGTGGCTCCAGACATTCCTTGGCTTGTGGCTGCATTGCTCCAGGCTCTGCCTCCATCTTCACATAGCCTTCTCCTCTGTGTCATTTCCTCTTCTGTCTCTTATGAGGATGCTTGTCATGGGATTTAGGCACCACTCAGCTAACCCAGGATGATCTCATCTTATCCTTCACTTAATTATATCTGCAAAGACCCTTTTTCCAAACAAGGTCATATTCGCAGTTCTACGAGTCAGAAGGTGGACATATCTTTGGGAAGGGGGCACCATTCCACCCATTACACTAAGGTAGCAAGGATAGGGGGCATCAAGTGAGCCCCAAAATAACCTTCCCATGTCCATCCCCCAGAACAGATATTACAGGCAGGTAGATGTGAACTCAGGGTCTCATGCCTGAACACCTCTACGATGTCTTCTGGCTACTGTCATTTTCTGGAACTCAATATCGCGATGCTTTTATTTCTCAGCCAGGAAAAGTATGATTTTTTTTTCCAGATGAGATTAGATATTTCTTAATACTCTCTGCCCCTATGTAGATGGAACCAGAGGGCCCAACAGTGCTATGTAGAGAAAGAGGGCTCTGCCCTGTGTCATGGGAGCAGTGCAGACCAGGAGACAGGAGGCCTGGGTGCCTCATGCCCTAGCCCCCAAAAGCACGTGACATCGTGGATGGTAGTAACCATAGGAACAGAGGATGTCACCAAGACCACAGCCAGCCAGTTGGGATAGACTCAAGAATTTGACCTCCAGGAGCAGCTAGGCATATCACTGTTGTTTTGAACAAGCTGCCTTTTTGAAAGTGGCTTTATTGCAAGGCATTGTTGACCACACACCCATTTCAAAAGACTGGTGATTCACTTTGCATATCTCATAATCCCAAATTTACAAATCACCCGAAGATAGCCTTTCAAATTTGGATATTTAAAAAAGAAACTTTGACTGCAGCCATGAAGTAGTATTAAACTTTAGCAAAAGTTTGTACCAAGAGAGGAACAAACAATTTATGCTGATTTCATGAAAAAAAGGCTCTGGTTAGAAAGCGACTCCTGTTTTCTTGTCAGTAGCAGTTCTGCAAACTGAGTTGGTTTTACTCATTTGCATTATGTTTCCTCACGTCATGAACAGCAATGCAGGCCCACTGTAATTGGGTTATTTTAGGGCTCTTTAAAATTCAACGTGTATGATTTAAATAACTCTGAGGAACTGTAATTCTGTCTTTCCTTATTTCCCTCTGGATTTCAGAGCGGCGAAAATGTACAGAGGCAGAGAGGTTCTCTGGCCTCAATTGTCAAGAGCCACCTCCGTGTATATTCGTATTATATTTTCACATTTTACTTTCAAAGCCTTAGCCCCATAGGAGCTTTCTTATTATTGAACAATTGCCTTCAGAGCAGTAGAACAGACCAATTATTATGGAGATTAAAGATACCGATTGCAAAACTCCTGTAAATAAAATCTTCACTGACAAACCCAGTTTCTTTCCACAGACTTTTCTTCCATAATCTCTTTCTGGCAGAACATTTCATGTTTTGATACTAGAGATTCAGTTACCAACCACAGTAAATAAAACAAAATAATAAGAAAAAATAATACTATAGAACTCACCCGAAAAACAAACATTGGCCAGTCGTGTTTATTTTCTGCTTCTTTGTGTGCTCTTGAGAACTCATAAGAAATCCTCAAGCAAGGAACAGAAAAAGGAATGTTCTTAACCAATGGGTTTTTGATTATCAAGCTATGGAAAGTCTTCAGATTGAGTGGTAGACAGTTCAGGCTCTCCTAAATGGTATGGAATATAGCATCTATGTTTAAAATAAAGAAGCATTTGCAGGAGAAAACAGAACCCAAATGAGCCATGGGTAGGAGAGGTTGGGCAGCAAGGACAGTCATTTCCTCCAGACGCAGACTCAAGTGCCACGGTCCTGGACGCTATCATCATTTCACACCATCTTAGGGTCGTGTTTAGGGTTCAGAACATTCCAAATATAGTTTCAAGATTTTGAAGAGCATCTTCCAATTGTCATTGATAGCAAGAGTTAACTACCCCTTCTGTAAATGTGATTCTCCTTAAGATGGAACCCCCTGCTTTCCTACCTGGAGGGAGTATGGATGAAAGGGAGGAGGAGGCAGTGGGGGACTCTGACCCCCACATCTCATGTCACCTAACAGCTACTTGGTGGCCATGAAACCTGAGCTTTAAAACATACACCATGAACTGAAAGAGTGCTTATTTCTGCACACCTTCTTTGTTCTTTCACCCAATGTCGCCGCATCGAAGCCTCCATAAGTCCGTGGAATCAATTCTGGTCAAGAAGATTTGGGCACTGCAGTGGTGAGCTCAGTCCTTGTGCAGTCAGGAGGAGGATGCACTATGACCTTTCAACTCTAGGGTTTGGGTGTGACCATGTTGGTGTCGTAAAAGCAGAGCATCCTAGGGAAGGTTGAGTCAGCCCTCCGTGGGGCCTGGATGAGTCAGCACTACCCTGGGGGTCAGTAGCTCACTGTTCGGGGCAGTTAAGTCTCCCAGATCTGTAACTTGCTGGCTCCCACAGCAGAAGTAGTCCTCTTTACAGTTCCATTCGCGTGTTCAAGCTGAGTCATTCCAAGGCCAGACCCAAGACCCAGAGAGCTCTACTGTGCCAATGCCTCGTTCCATCTTTTGAAGGGCTACATACACACTCTTATAGGGGATTTTAAAAGAACATCTTGAGGTCAAAAGAGAGGAAGAAATAATCTGACTAGTGATTGCATTTCTTGGAGTTGCAGGTCATACCAGGGAAGCGAACATGGCTGTTTTATGAAGTCTCATGGGGTTATTGCACTGTTGTGGCCACTCACACTCCATTAGTGCATCTCTCTGTACATATCAGATGGCAAATTATATAATGATAAAGTTATTAAAATATCTGTAAAAGTCAGCACAAGCTCAAGGGCTTGACTTGGCGTTTCTGCCCCTTAAGTGGTTTATTTAGATCGCTCCTCTTGAGGTCTGTTAATCTTCATCCGTACTTTGTTGTTAATTGCCTGCTACGTGGAACAACGGTAATTGCCTGAGTTTTAAGCCGTGCTTCTGTTGGTTGTCCAACAGGGCTGGTGTCTTAAGGATGAACGCAGACATTTTTGAAACATGCAATTATTTTCCCCCTAGTTTTGAAACTGCTGCATGTGTCTGTGGTGGTGTCTGTACCTGAGTGGTTACTGGAGGAGTGGCTACAGCGAGATGATGACAAGGACGTTGCCTGGTTCACACATTTACCAAAGGCAATAACAAAATAACTACAGCTCACATATATAGAAAGGGCTGATGCTGTTGGTTCATTCAATCCCCACCACCAGCCACCCATGAGGGGCATGACGTGCTCCTGAAGGGTCCTGCCTGCTGTGCCTGCTTAGCCGCTGGGCAGCCATGTGACCTGGCACTCTTTTCTTTACCACCAAGTCCCAGGCCCCTTGTCTACCATGTAAGTGATTAACGAGGTGGTCTTACACTCTCACATTCTGTGATTCTGGAGACTGCTGCTCCCAAGGATTAACAGCCACGCCTAAGATGCTGAGGAACGCCAGTGGGGATGTCCCCGAGCCCCTCACTCTGCTGCCCCTGATTAAAAGGCTCTTTTTTTCCATAATATTTTTGCTGTGCGATCAGGCTTTCTGAGCCACCATATGTTGCTAAATGAGAGAAGTCATTGCCCAGACGCGGATCTGTTTAATTTAATGTGATTTTCCACAATTTACAAAGCATGACTTTAAAATTGAATTTGCGCAAAATTACGGATGGCCAATTCAGGTGGAAGGGAGAGGAAATCTTGTTATTCTTATTCCAGAATCTCTTCCCGATTTCCTCATTTGATTCTTTCACGCCTTGGGGGAGGGGGTGGGGGGAGACGCATTAGATGGTCTGTAAGGATTTTCTCTTCTTTCTCACTCTCTCCCTGGTCATTCATGGCTCCCTCACAGGGAGACACAGCAGCCTGGGGATGTCAAGGCAGCATGCCACTTCTTCTGTCCATCCATCCCATCAGTCAGGATAGAGCTGTTCCTCCCATCTTATCATCAAAGGGACACAGAAGGGACCCCCCAGAATGCACTTTACGAGGAAAGCAGAATCTAGATCCATAAATTAATGCTAAAATCTGTATGGCAGATGATGGGTATGGACTTTGGAATTCAAATCGCAGGTTGGCCACTTCCTAGTTATGTGACCTTGTGAGAATTACTTAGGTCCTCTGCTCCACTGTTCCCCGTCTGTAAAATGGGCATGATAATAATAGTCCCAACTCACTGGAGAGTTGCGAGGATTAAATGAGTTAATATGCCAAAAGCCCTGGATGCCTGGCACACAGTAAGCATTGCATGTATTTTCTCATGACCTCCTGAACTTGTGGCAAGGATTGAGATATATTTTTGTCAGTATTTAGCAAAGAGCCATATTTAATACTAAATAACTGGCCAGCGTTATTCTTTCTACTGTTATTGCTATTACTGTGCCCTTGTTGGTGGCGTTGGTGTGTCACCAGGGCATTGCACATCCGTCCTTGCACGTGAGCCACACGGCTACTCCGTGATCATTACCTTCAGTGTCTCCTTATTCCCCAGGAGTGATGACAGCCCTGGGGCAGATCAGGCCAGTGGTGGTTTTAGCGGTGTGTTCAATGCAGTTCTGTTTCCTTGGGCAAACTCTAACAAGAGAACCTATAACCACTGTTCCACAAGATCAAATGGGAATGGAAAATGGTTCAAATTGAAAGGAACCTTGAACTTCTTTGCTCAAAGCCCTTTCTTTTACTCATGAGACACTCGTGGCCCAAGCAGCATCAATGATTGGCCCAGTTGGAGGCAGACCTGAACTCCCAGTCTTGGGACTCCTGGTCCAGTGCTCATCCTGTTGGTCCATCCTGCCTCTGCCTCAGAGGTGGTCATAGAACATAGTCTCTGCCGTCAGTATGGAATGCTCATTAGGACATTTAATCGTGCTCTGCCTGCTACTGCCGTTTTCTAAAAGTGTGCTGTCTCCACAGTGAGGTGCTGGAGTCCCATAGTTGGATTCTATATCATGTGCTTCTTTATGTCTCTATTTTCAAAATGTTGAATTTCATACTTAAGGAATAGGCATTTTTTTAAAAGGCAAGGATAGATCTCAAGGCCGCCCTTCGTCCTTCTCAGCTCCACCAAGTGCCCCCAACCCCGCTCCCTGGGGGGAGCAAGCAGCTGCAGGGAGGCTGGCGGGACACTCCCTGACCACAGGGCCCACGTGGGCAGCACTCAAGGATGAACCCTGACCCCTCCCCTTACTTGCATGAATTGGACACATTCAGAGAATGTGAATGGTCAGCCTCTTTGGCATTTTTAATGAACCATCTACAAAAGGATTTCTTTGAACCAAGTTTCACCTTCCTGTGTGATTTTAAGTAAATACCTCCCTGTGCCGATTCCGCCCACAAGCCCGGGCTTTGAAAGACTGCTTGCGGCTTGGGCTGGCGGGCCAGAAGCAGACCAGCAAACAGGTGTGCGAGAGTGACGGGGCAGAGTCGGAGAGCCACAGCTGTGGGAACGCGGCAAGGCGGCTCTGGCAGGCCGGGGCTGGGAGGGCTGGGGGCTGGTGCTGAGTGACAATCCCCTCGTCCCAGCTCAGGATGCGGCCGCCAACTTCACGCCATTTACTCCCTGCACCGTGCCTGGCAGTGGGAGTTCAGGAGCTAGGCCAGATACAGGCGTCCCTGCGACGGCCACACCCTTGTCCGTGAATTCAGGGTCAGGGACACAAATGGCAGGGCCAAAGCTACCCCAGGAATGTCACAGGAATCCCACGAGCAGAGACAAATGCCCTCTCAGAGGCAGTGCATTGATAAGTAGCTTCTGGGCCCCCTTGCATTACTGAGACTTGGGGACTCCGAAGTCACTTCTAAATGGAACCTAGTTGAGAGTTACTCAGGAGAAATGGGGACTTGAGGCCCTCGCTAACTAGCCGTGTGGATCTGTCATCTCCATCTTTGCCTCCCCTAGCCTGTGGCTCTTGACGTGTCCGGACTGCACTCCCCTCCCGAGGGGCCTCAGCTCCAGGCCGGGCATGGCTCTCGGGGCTTGCCTCACGGTCTGAGAATCACAAGTTTCTAAGGAACAGATAAGAGGAGGCGGCCAGTGAAGGGGAATGCTGTGAAATAGCCCTTTCTTGCTCAAAGAAACGGATCCACTCAGAAACACAGCATTCAGCCATGTTACAAATTTTCTCCCAGGAGTAATGATTTCCCCTGAT
Organism: Equus quagga; assembly: GCF_021613505.1. NCBI lineage: Eukaryota > Metazoa > Chordata > Mammalia > Perissodactyla > Equidae > Equus > Equus quagga. Next base: position 30,751,148 of record NC_060287.1, on the reverse strand, counting down.
TCAGGCAGTTCTTACAGTGACTTTGAACTTCTGACCACTGGAGATGAGTGGATCATAGAAAGCAAGACCAGAATGAGATGGCCAGCCCCCTCATTAGACAGACGAGAAACTGGAAGCCCAGAGAAGTAAAGTGACTTGTCGAAGATCACACAGACAGCTCGCGTGTTCAAGCGCTCGGCTTTTCTCTGCCCGGCCTCCCCGGCTTGAATCCCTTCCCCGTATTTGGATACAGCAAAGGGAACCTTCCTGAGAAGTCCCTTCAAAACAGCACTTATGTGAGAGAGGGGCTGTTGGAACAAGATTGGGCAAACCCCAGTGTGCCTCTGTGCGCTGCTCCACCCAGTTTCTCATCTTTATATTACAGAAAAAAAAAAATCTCAAATAACCCAAACAGGCAGGGTCTGATCTGCAGACAGTCTGCAGGCATCCGCCCAAGAAGCTGCCGGTCGGCTGGTCCATCCTCCTCTGATTTATGTTGTGTGTGTTAAGCCTTAAATTGTTGAGACTCTGGCTGGCTGCAGTGGTATTACTGGAGGGCTCTTGCATGTTTTCAGCTCTCAGAGCTGGCTCCGGTACTGGAGGTGTTGGCCCCAAATCAAGTCCAATCTCACACCTGTCTGAGACAATGAGCGCCTTGTTAGACACATCTCCAGGCCAGGCGGCTCAGGCTGCTTATTTTTCACATTCAGAACAGGGAGGGGGGGGGGGGGGGGGCACTGGGGGCCAGGGAGAAGCCAAGTCGAGACTAGGAAATGCTGGGGTTGGCTGCCTCCCTTGCCCCCTCCTCCTCCACCCTCCCTGTCCACCCTCACCCCCATTTATACACTTTTCTTTATTTTTGGAAATTAAAAAACAAACAAACAATACCAACAGTAGCCCTCTCATACAGGGGAATTTCCTACTGCAAAACAAGGAGCTTGGGGCCTGCTGGAGAGTAAATTCAGTCATCTCAGGAGGTGAGCAGTGCCGTGGAGAAGCGGGGTGTGTGGGTAGGGGGGTAGCGCCCCTGGCGCTGAAACATGAGCCCTTGCCACGCGATGGGGTCTGTCTGGGGAAGGTTTTCTCTTCTCTGTTTTCCCTTCCATTGTTGACATGTCAGTGACGGGAGCAGAAAGCAGAGAACTTTTTCCTCGGCTCTACATTGCTCACTGATGAAATAGCAAAGTGTTCTGCCCCGGTTCAGCCTTCCTGTCCTTTGCTATCAACAGAGAAGACAGGGCTGGCCACCAGCAGTTAAGTCTGTGGACCTTTGCAAACCCAGCTTTCCAGGGACCCTGATTCGAGGTAGCCACTGGACACGACCTCTTCTCGTCCAGGTTGGCACCTCTCAAGGCTACCGGCTCTGGATGGTTGTTATTCAGTCAAGCCATCTGAAATGAGTTTTTTCTCATAGGACTGCACACCGTGTGGAGGCCCTTAGGATAAGACTCAAGAAAAGAGTTTCCCAGAGTAATGAAAGCCACTCTTTCCTGCAAGACCCCACCAGAGGGAGGCCACGTAGGAGAACCTAGTGATTCCTTTCTCGTGCCACTGTCATCTTGGGGGCTTGAGCAGCTCAACAAGTCTGCCAGCTTCCATCTCCAAAAGCAAGGCTCTTCCCTGAGCTGAGAGGAATTTGGGTCCCAGTGGTCACCCCATGCTGCTTGTCCTCCAACACAAGACAGGCAGCCCCCATCCTTGTCAACTACAAATAACTATTTAAGCACTAAGCCCCATTGCTGACTCTTATCTTCAGCCTGGAGACACAGCAGGGGAAACATGCATGCTGTTTATTTCATCCGAGACCTTCAGGGATGAAGTGGGGCCCATCCATTTTTCTTAGAGTAATTCACTTTTAACTCAGCCACCCAAGTATCTTTATATACATATCAGCCAACATCCCCAGAGGGACAAAACGACAACTTTTCAGAGGCAGCAGAGTGAGGTGTGGCAAACGGCAAAGAGTGATAGAAAATCTGGAGACTTCTGGCTCCCCTCCAACCTGGGTTTGAATTCCTTCTATGGGACCTTGAGCAACAATGCGTGTGAAGACCCTGTGCAGTGGGAGGTGGTATCCCTGTTGAGACGTTAGCCTTCAGGAAGGCCAGGGATGGCGCTGCACAGCCTCCCCTCAGGCCCGTGCTCCTCCATGAGCCCACTCTGTCTGCACATGCCACCTGTGGGGGAATGTGGCTGAGGAAGCAGATGGTGCCTTTTCAGGCCAACTCACGGCCAAGGAGGGCCTGATACAGAAATAAAAGACGCTACCTACTGAGCTCACTTCAACCACTGATTTCATAGCTCCTTCTCAAGCTTCCTGCCTCTCTTAGGGCCATGAGACTTTCCATTCCTCCCCTGAGCCCATCCATGCTATGAAATGACCAAAGTCAAATGGACGAGCCAGCGGAGGGAGGCTGGGGCACTGAGGTGGCTGTGACTGCTGTCTTCTTACCTATCTTCTCCTCTCGCCTCTGAACGCCCAGGGCCAGCCCTGCCCACCAGCTTGGGTCCATGCTGGTGTCCTACCCAGAAGCCTCCTTCCCGTCATCCTCCAATCCCGCTTCCCCCAATCCTGCCATTCTTCAGGACACCTCGCCTGCCCCATCTCCTTCAGGGTATCTTTGTCCCCACTGAGGACCAAACTGACTCCCTGCCCCAAGTCCTGGGCCCATCATTTCACCCCTCTCACTTGGCCATCTCCCCGTTCGCTGCCCTCCATTGTTACCCGATAGAGTGTGTGTTTGACTGCTCTGTCCCCAGCTGTCTTGGGCTCCTGGGCAGCAAGAACTTGAGATTTCCCTCTGTGCTGTGGGATCAGCGAAACATCAAAACTGACCGATCAGATGCCCGCCAGGCAATCAACATGGAATGTGCTCCCTGAACCCCACGCACTCCACCTTCCCCTCCCCATCTGGGATCGTGCTTCCGAAAAATGACAAGTTGTCCTAGAAGTCCCAGGCAGGCAGGAACTCTCTCTCCAACTTTTCCAGACCCCCCCCCACCCCCAGCCCGGCTCTCCAGGTCAGTGATCAGTGGGAGTCATTGAGGAGCATGTCCCCTGCTCTCAGGACAGCAGGTCAAAACTGGCTATTTGCAGGTTTTAATCCCAATTTCAAAATCTCCTGCCCCGAATGATTTCCTTCCTCCCAAAGCACCAGCTCTCGGGGAGGGCCCTCTGCTTCTTATTCCTTGATCTGCCCTTTCTCCGTCTCACAGAGCCCAGCTGGGAGCCTGCAGGAGAGAGCCTGGCTGGTCCCAGCAGGTGACAGCATACCCATCCCTCCCTGGGCCTTTCCCTTTGCTTTTGTGACAAGGAGAAAAATGGGAAATCTCAGTGCTTCTTGACCTTCTGACCCCACTACCTTCTACAGCCTTCTGTTGACTAAAGCCAGTGGGCTACCCTTCCCTTTTGCTGCCCCCCCACCCCCCAGGCCACACTCTCTTGTGTCATCTTCTTTCTTTCTCATCTTCCTTCTTCCTCAAACAGCTCACTTGAGGCTGTCTTCCAAATACCCAAACATGGTTATACACATTTAATTAGAGATTTGGACCCCAAAGTAAGAATAGGTTGTTTATCCACTACTTCCTTGTGGTCCCATCCCCCCCCATCTCACGACTGTCTCTTCGGCACCTGCGTCCTGCCCCCTGCCCCCGTGTTCAGGTATCCGTGTTGCCTCTTTCCCTAAGAGTATTCCTAGATTCTTCGTGGTTCCAGCACTTATCAAATCCATCCTTCCAAGTTCACTCTATCTTTGCTAGCCATCTTACTGCCCACCCTAATCACAGTCTCTCTCCCAAAGTGACCCCTTGATCCGCCCCAGGGCCTCAGTTTTTCCCAAGACTGAAACATTTCATTGGCAACACCTAACATGGACAACAGAAGTCAAGGGACCCCTTCCCCCATTCGCCTTCGCATCGTCACATTATAGTTTTCAGCTGGTGGGTGAAGGACCATTCCAACCCATCTATACCGCCCCACTGGTCTCTGTCTGAAAAAAATAACAAAATGTGGGCCAGCAGAGGGAAAGCTGTTCGTTACCCTCCTTGTCAATCTTCTCTTTTGCCTTCGTTGTCCCCTCTTCCCTCGGTTCCTCAGAAGCCTCTTTTGTTCCAATGAAGGGCAAAGTACTTTGGACATGTTGTTGAGACTGGTTAGGTTTTTTTTTTCAAAGAAGACAGGAAGTTCCTGTTTATTGGAAAGGTTGTTCGTTTCAAGAGACGTTACAGAGGCAAGCAGCTATAAGATGATTTCTCGCTGCCTGTTTTCGGAGTGGCACACAATACCAAAAAATAAGCCAATGAGAGAGAGAGTCACTGAACACAAAGGGAGATGTTATAATAGGCTTTTGTTGGTACTTGCATTTTCTTGTTGGAAAACAGAGCAGAGCCCCTGAGGTGCTGAGGTGCGGACAGAAGCCTGATGTTATCGGGCCCCTAGAAATCCTGCCTGGAGTCCAGTGGCAGGCGGCATCCAGAACTCCGAGAGATGGAGGCAACTGGTCCTGCTCAGTACAAACGGTGCTTTTAGTCTTTCGTAAACAGCCTGTGCCCCAGGGCTCAAATCCTTCAAAAGTTTGCCTAGGTAATTGCGTTTCATTGCTGTCTGGCATGTGCTCATCAGTCTAATCTGGAGGTTCAGACAGCCAGGCCAAAGCTTGCGAGACTGGAGGAGAACGAGCCCGTGAATTTAATCCACTTGAAAGACAGACTAATACAAGTGCGGCTAACTCATTATTTTAAGTGATGTGAGCAGAAAGGGGTATGGCACTTTCCATAAAAGGGTTTAAAATCAGCACGTTGCAGCCACTTGGCAGTTTAAGGCCATTAGAAGAAAAGGCGGAACCAGGGAGACGATGTGATGCTGCCACCTCCTTGCTTCTGGAATTTTGCCTCCTCCCCCACGGCCGCCCCTAAAACACAAAAGGAGGGGAAAATGGTAACCTCCCGCCCCCTGATTTTGACTTGGGTTATTCATGATTTCACAGCAACAGACGCCAACTTTTATTTGAGATTTGGGGTTGTTTGGACTTAGTTTCAGGGTAGAACGGAGACATAAATGGAGTAAGGACTTTCCAATCAGTCCCACAAAGCTCAGAATCCCAGCCCTGTCAGCAGGAAAAGGTGCTCCTCCCCAGCATCCATTGGGCACTGGGCTTGATGATTACTTCTTTTTTTTTTTTTTTTTTTTTTGAGGTTTAGACCAGTTTTTTCATTTTGTCAGTAAATGGTAACTAGGTTGGGGGGGGAAATGGCTTTGATCATCATATAGTAAAAACAGCGCTCTACAAAGAACCAGAAGGTCTGTCCTTGCCCTGTCACCTCTCCTCTCCACCCTTTCTCCGAGATGGGGCTGGCTGGGAAAGTCTCCGAGGTTGCTTTCTGCCCTATCATTCCATGAGATGTTGGAATGAAACCTTAGAAATGTTGACAGTGATTTGCATCATTATCTCGTTACATGTGACTCATGCCCGGGAAGCTGGGACCAGGCAAGCACTAGCCTGTCTTTTCCCAGGTGGCAAAGCCAATGGTCAGCTCAGGAGTGACCTTGTTGGTCACTGACACCTGCGGCTCAGCCAGGGCTCGGTATGCCAGCTCCAAGTCTGGGTGGCAGGCCATGAGACTGTGAGAAAGCAGTTGTCCCAAACCCTGGCATGGGGACGGAGTTCTCCTGGGCACATCACGACTGCTGACGCCATGCCGACAGATGGATGGCCTCCAGCCACCCCAGCATTCCCACAGGGGCTCCAGAAGGCATCCCACCATAGCCCTTATCTCTTCGCACCCCTCAGTTTCATCTGCACTCTGCCCCAGGCACCGTGCTGCATTAAATTTCTCTTGAGTCTGAGGGCACCTCTGGAAGTCACATCTATGGCTTGTCATCATGGTTTGACTTGGTGGCTGAAAACCACCGTGGTGGTGTGCACCTACCCTGGGCTGGGTTTCCCTAAGGCACCACTGACATTTGGGGCCCGATCATTCTCTGCTGTAGGGGGCCATGCTGGGTACTGTGGGATGTTTCACAGCAATCCTGGCCTCCACTCATTAGATACCAGTTTCTCACCCCTGTTGTGAGAAACAAAAATGTCCCAGACATTGCCCAACATCCCCTGGAGGAGAAATCGCCCCTGTTTAGACCAGTCTGGGAAATTCACAAGGATTTAGTCAGTCCACACAGGATGTTAACACTTGCAACAAATGGGAGTCGCTTGGGTGTCTTTCCGGGCAGTAAATCCATTTTGACTCCTACTTCTCCTGGTCTCTAGGATCTCTGTTCTCCATAGGGCATCCCTTGTGTTGAGCAAGAGTTTCCTAGCTGTCTGCTATCTCAACCTCTACCTTTAATTTTTTTTTTAAATTCTCCCATTTTAGTCCAAGTCACTGAAAACCTCCTGCTTCTCTGAGAAAGCCTTCCTTGACCTTGTAAATCAAAGCAGTTCTCTGGAGGGAGGTTTCCCACTGCTGGGCTCAGTATCATCTTTCTCAGGGTGACCTCATCTATTAAAGTATGAAGGTTGTATTTGAAATGCCATTTACTTTCTCTAAGTCAATAACTGAAGCTGTGGATCTTTAGATCATCAGAGGTCTGCTTATTACCAAGAGTTTTTGCATGTGTGTGTCATTTTTTAAATCGAGATCTGTGCTGGAGTTGAAAAGAATTCCGGCAGAGTTCCATTTGCCTTTCTGAATCAGAGTTCGGGGTGATATTCCTTTGCGAGCGCGGATTGCCCCGAGATGAGTCTGACTTTATTAGTTTGTGTCCTTTGTTCAGAGCACCAGGGATGGGCTATGAAAGCGCACACGGCTCTTATCTTCAAAGGTCTCCTTTATGCTGCCAATCTCCACCTCAGCAACCTGCGCTATTAATCTACCACAATCCCAATTAGTTCACATCAAGGTCAGTGCTTTGCAGTGTGAGAAATGGCTGCAGATTCCAGTGGACAAATCCCTCTTGTGTAGCTCTCACGTGAAAATGAGGGAGAAGACTGTGGCAGGGGAATTAGATGAGAGAGGGAGCTGTGTGATCCCACAGAAGAAACTAATAGCGACTCTCCATGCCTCCCATGTCAGAAAAATCCAATTATTCTAAAGAACTGAAAGCTTGCATAGGAACATCGCATCCAAGGAGGAAAGAGTCTGGATTCTTCTTCCTCACTCTGTTGCCCCGATAGCAAATATCTGAGTCATTTAGCAGTTTTCAAAAAATAAAGAGAAGCATAAGGAAGCTATTTCTTGGGGGCTTTTTATGTATGGAGAAGCCTTGAGTTTAACAAGTATAATAAACACCACTCCAAAAATGTGTCTACAAAACATAAACCAGAGCTGGTGAGCCTTATGGGGTGTTGTGTTCTAGGAATGAAGGATGATGCTGAGCTCAAAGCTGCCAGTCTCTCTGAGGCCACCAACAGAACAGACAGTAAATCCGTGAATCGCGTATGTCTTATTACTCCAGTGGGGGACTGGGGGAGGTAAGGCCCCTCCTTCTGTAAAGAGAATATGCTTCCTGGCTTTGTCATTAGTTCTGGCATAGCAGAGTGGGAGGAATAAAGCGGTTCAAGTGGAATGGCAGTGCCCTTTTAGAGGGAGAAATTTGTGGTTATGTACATTCAGAGACCCTCCCCATAGTTTTGTGGAAGTTCAGAGTGTTGGAAGGGATGGCCAGGAACCACACAGTGCTCGCTGTGCTGTTCCCTCGAGGCAGGCACTGGGCATTTGTGCCCCTGCAAAAGAGAGGATGCTAGAGGGGGCGCAGAAGGGGCGACTCCTTGAGGGGTTCTGACTCCCACCCCTGGGAATTCCAGGAGCCTGAGCCTGATGTGGGGGAAAGGAAAACAAGAAGAGGGTGCAAGTAGAGAGAGAAAAGTTGTGACAGGACAGAGTGGACAGGAGAGACGCATGAGGGGAACAGGAGAATGCTGAAGCAACACTGGTTTAGCAAGCAAGCATGTATGGAGGGGGCTGGGCACTTCCGCTTGCTGGAGTTATTCCACTTCCTTTGTCAGAATATTCTTCTTCAAGCTGGGAGCGTGGAATGGAAGCTCTTAAAGGAAGAGCTGTTGCTATTCAACATAAGTCCTCATTAGGTAAAGAATGATGCGTCCTTGATTTGCAAGACTCAGCTTTGGGATTTCTGTGCTGTGGCCGCGATGCAGCTGCCTTCTGCGGTGAGGACGTGGTCCTTTCTCTGAAGGAGGCAGGTGCTCAGCGGGAGGAAGGGCTTATACATCATCTTAGCAGTCTGCATACAACCCTGCTGGAACAGCACAATGGCGCACACATTGATTTTGAGACCACATTTTCCCCAGTGAGGGCCTTGGGGACATTTTGCACCTTGGAGCTCTGGCTGGCTAAGGAAGGTCCTAGTGGCTCCGTAGGGCTGAGCCTCTCCCCTCCTCACATGGAGCACTAGCCGGCATGGATGAGAAACCTGTGGCAGGCGGCACTGGGTGGGTGCTCTCTGGACACAGGCTCTTTTTCCGAAGGCACAGGGGAGAGAAGCCATGTCAGGTACTGCACTAATGATGATGGAGCTCAGGATCACATTTCATCCTCCCTGCAGCCCCTCCTCACAGGTGGGGAAACTGAGTCTCCAAAGGCTCAAGTCACTTGCGTCAGCGTGCAGTGAGGGGCGAGCTGGGGGCTCAGTCCTGATGTCTCAGACTCCCAAGCCAGGCCCTTGCTCAAGTCCTTTCGACTCCCTGAGGGACAGCTCAGGGACAAGGTTTCCAACCCTGGAAATGTTTGGGGCCAACACAAACCAAAGGCTAGTTAAGCATCTTTCATGTTCTCTTTCCGCACTCTCTAGATCATATTGTGTTCCATTCTCTTTTTCCCCATTCATATGAGTTCTTCTTCTGATTTTATTAGAATGCCATGCTTCAGAGTTGGCCGCTTAAAACGCAAGTGCGTGGCGTAAAATCCAGTAAGGATGCATTAGAGCCCATGTCACATGGGAGCAGAAGACAGAGGTTCTGGAAGGGCTTCAAGCCACTCTAAAATGTGTCAGACACTCTAACATTTTACAAAACCACAAAAGTGCTCATGTAAAAACTCAAAAACTCGAGTTGCAGCTAGGAGAACGCACAATTGGACAGACATGGTCAAAGTGGCAGGCAGGGCGGCCTCGGATCTCTCTGCCCCACGCCCCCAAAACCTCTCCCACCAGAAGCCTGTCCGATGCCGGGGGTTGGCTGGAGGGCAGCATGCTGGGACAGAGAGCTGGGGCTACAGAGCTGGATGAGGTGTTCTCAAAGGAAGCCAGACTGCAGAATGACGGGAGAGAGACCTGTTGTGCGCCAGATCTCGTTCTGAGCTGGGCTCAGGAGCGTATTCTCCAAAACAGACAACTCATGGGGCAGGGGTCAGTCCTCTTACAGTCCCTGCAGTCCCAAAGATAACATCACTCCTTTTTTTCTTGCCTGCTGCCACCCTGAGGCATTACAAGGACCCTGGCAAAGCCTCGGCCATGTTACTTAATAGGATCTGCCCAAGGGACGGCTCTTACTGGATCTACTTAGTCGGAGAGATCACTGGTGCCTCTCTGCGAAGTCCCATGGGCTTCCCCGTCATCAGCACCTGGCCTTCCATGGCCACTCTGGACTGCGGCTTGGCTCTGACGGTCTCCCACCCTGGGCCATGGAACGAAGACTCTCAAACCTGCACAGTCCTCTTTATAGCCTCTGCTACCCTCAGTGGAATGGTCTTTCAGAAAATTCTGTTTCTTTAGCTCTGGGCAATCCTGGGCCACGCTGTGCCTCTCCCACTGTAGCTTCCCACCTTGAGGTGTCAGTCGTTTGTCTCCTCATCCCTCACAGAGCAAGGGCCCTCATTCTACGCCAAGTGCCCAGTCCCAAGCGAGAGGCTGCCTGGATTTCCCAGCCCTCGACACAGTATTTCTGGCTCATCCCTTTCAAGGAACTAACAAAGAAGGCAAAGATGCCGGAGAATGAGTGGATGGGAACAGAAAGCCATCTTTACCCTCCGTATTTTGAGGTTTTTGTTGGAGGAGAAGAAAATGGAGGAATGGATGGAAATTAGCAGGGTGGTCGTGGAATAACTGGAACATGCCCCGTAAGGGCCTGGCCTCACAGGAATCTATCCAGCCTCTCTGTAGGATCAGTTCAGGCCTTGACAGTGTGTACAGGGGGCTGAGGGGCAGAAAACCTTCACAGGAAAGGCGTCTGCGATGGATGTTTGTTGAACGAAGAAGGGAAATCATTCGTCTGCAAGGGAGGGCAGAGCAGAGAGCAGAAGGTGCCTTCTCTTCTCTCAGAACCACGATCCCTCCGCCCCGTGTGAACTGAAAGCCGCTCTCCCTCGGACTGAGGGAGATTGTGCCGGCAGACAACAAGAGGTGTTATCAAAACCCCCGTCTCTTCTAGAAGCCAGTGACTTATCCCTGAACCCTTCCTGGGAGACAGTGGTGCCTGAGTCCAGAGCCTTTTTCCAGACGCATCTCAGGCTGGTCTGGCCGAGAGGAGAGGCTCCTGGAGAGGGGTGAACTGTTTCCCCTGGGAACTGTCTGGCAACTCTAATGAGGAAGAGCGCTTTGCATTTATGGAGCGCCTTTCATCTGCGGCTCTCAAAGCTGCGCCGCAAACATTAATTAACTCTCACACCTGTGAGGCAGGTGAGTCTGGCTGCCCCCATTTTTAGAGATGAGGAAACAGAGGTTTGAGAGGAAAAGCACTGTGGTGAGCCACCAGGGTTGGGGGCGGCTCTGATCTTAGGAGCCAGCCTTCTGGATTCCCAGCGCCCTGACCGCAAAGCCACGAAGCCTCCCCACTCGGAATGTGGGTCCCAGGGGCAGTGAGTGGTGGAGACGTGGCCACACAACTCCCTTCTTCCCTCCCGCAGGCAGCCTGCCACCTCCCAGGCCCGCGGCTGGCTGTGAGGACGGGATCCCTCAAAACCCTAAAGGCCTTTAAAACAGTCTCCCCGGGCAGGTCTCTGCCCCAGCTTGGTGCTGGATGCTTCCCTTCAAAGTAATTGCTGGAACAATGAATGCATCTTAGCTGTACATGACTAACCAAGATGTCTGCAGCCAGCAGAGACAAGCGGTTGGCAAATACCAGAGCTCTTTCACAACCTCTCTTTTTCCAGGATCCAGAGCTGGTGGGAACTGGCTCTTGGTATCATGAGATTTCACTGATAGCGACGACTGCTAATCCAGCGTCTGCTACTTCGGTGCACTTGTGGGTGACTGCGATTCCTGCCTGTTGTGCTGTGTTGCATTTTTACTGCCTCGGCCAGAAGAAACAGCACGAGAGACACTGGGAGACAGTGGAACTTTCAGGGAAGTTCTCTGCTTTTTCACAGCCGAGAATTACGCAATGCCCGGGGCCATGAACACTGGTATCCCACAATTCTGAAGGAAGCAGTGAAGCATCTGGGGGCACCCTGTCTGTCTGTACTGGAGTCCGGCTCTTTCTTCCCAGGGGTCCCAGACGGGGAGATGCAAGCCACCACTGGGCTCGCCCTGACACATCACCCTGGAAACTGACTCACATCTCTGAGTCCTGAGTCACATCCTGTTGTGTGTTCTGAGGCATCCAAGAGGGCATTACACCAGCTACCCATGACTGAGGTGAACTTGGAGGGCACCCTGGGAACTGCCCTGTCTCTCCCAAGCTGAAAGAGGGAACCAATCCTCCAGGGAAAAACCAGGGCGGCCCGAGGGTTTATATGTTCACCGAGCAGGTCAGCTTTTTTAAAAACAGACGCTGGGGGCCCATGGCAGGCATAACTGTCTGCTCTTTGTTTTTAACTGGCTCTGAAAGGTGACTGAAAGACCTGGTCTTTAAAGATATCAGCTGGCTAGCCAAGGAAAGGGCCTTCTAACTATAACAACCAGCAGGAGAGCACCATCAGCCCTCTCCTGGCCCCAGGCTGAGGGAAGATGTCCCAGCGCACATGGTACTGTTGGAAACCAGGGTTTGAGGGTAGCTGTTAAAAAGCCCATAGAGGTGGGTGGTCAGAGTAGAACCAGGACGTGTCTCTGGCCATCCTCTCCTGTGGCCTGGTGGGATTGTGAAGACCAAGCATTTTAAACTTTCCAAAGAACGGTTTTTGGTTTTGTTGATTTTTTCTGTTACTTTCTTATATTCTATATTGTTGACTTCTACTCTAATTTTTATTATTTCTTTTCTTCTGCTTGCTTTTGATTTGCAGAGGTCTTTTTCTCTAGTTTCCTAAGGTGGGAGCTTAGATTCTTGAATCTGGATCTTTCTTCTTCTCTAATGGTTGCATCCAATGCTATAAATTTCCCTCTAAGCCCTGCTTTTGCTGCATCTCACAAATTGTGACAAGTTGGATTTTCATTTAGTTCAAAATACATTCTAATTTCTCTTGAGACTTCTTATTTGGCCCAGAAGCATGTTGTTTAAGCTGCAAATACTTGGAGATTTTTCCAACTATCTTTGTGCTATTGATTTTTTAGTTTAAATCCATGTGGCCTGAGAATATATACTTTGTATGGTTTCTGTTCTTTTAAATTTGTTAAGGTGTGTTTTATGGCCCAGAATGTGGTCTATCTTGGTGAACATCCCCTGTGAGTGTCTGAAGAATGTGTATTCTGCTGTTGCTGGATAGAGTATTCTATGAATGTTAACTAGATCAAGTTGGTTGGTAGTGCTGTTCAGGTTAACTATGCCCTAATTTTCTGCCTGCTTGATGTATTAAATACTAAAACAGGGATACTGAAGTCTTCAACTATAATAGGGTATTTTTCTATTTCTCTTGTAGCTCTATCAGTTTCTGGCCTATTTTTTTGATACTCTGTTGTTAGGTGCATTCATGTTGAGGATTGTTATGTCTTTTTAGAGAATTGACTCCTTTGTCATCATGTAACTCCTTTCTTTATCCCTGAAATTCTTCCTTCTTCTGAAGTCAGTTTTGTACAAAATTAATATAGCTATCCTGGCTTTCCTTTGTTTAGTATTGGCCTGGTATATCTTTCTCCATCCCTTTACTTTTAACCTGAATCTTTATTTTTAAAGTGGGTTCTCTGTAGACAACATATAGTTGAATCTTGTTTTTAACCCACTCTGACCATCTCTGTCTTAATTGGCGCATTTAGACCATTCACACTTAAAGTGATTACTGATATAGTTGGATTAATATTTGCCCTGTTTGTAACTGTTTTATATTTATTGCACCTGTTTTTTTCCCTTTTCTGCCTTCTCTGGCTTTAACTGAGTATTTTACATGATTCCATCTTATCTCCTCTCTTAGCATATCAATTACACTTTTTAAAAAAATGTTTTTGCTGATTGCCCTAAAGTTTTCAAAATACATGTATAATGAATGTAAGTTACCATCAAATTATACCACTTCTTCAATCCCATTTCTGTCATTACACTCATTCAATTCACTTATCCATATGTTATATCACCCAATACATTATTACTATTATCACTTCAAACAGACAGTTATCTTTTAGATCAATTAAGAATAGGAAAAATAAGACTTTTACCTTCATTTAATCCTTCTCTGATGTTCTCCCTTTCTTTATGCAGATGCTAGTTTCTGACTTATACTATTTTTCTTCTCTCTGAGGAACTTCTTTTAACATTTCTTGTGGGGCAGGTCTGCTGGCAATAAATTATTTCAGTTGTTGTTTGTCAGAAAATGTGTTTATTTCTCCTTCACCTTTGAAGGATAATTTTACTGAATACAGAATTCTAGGTTGGTGGCTTTTTTCCTTCCAACACTCTAAATATTTACTACACTCTCCTTTTGCTCACATGGTTTCTGAACAGAAGTCCGAAGAAATTCTTATCTTTGTTCCTTTCAAGGTAAGGCATCCATTCCACCTCCACTTCTGGTTTCTTTCAAGATCTTCTCTTTGTCTTTGGGTTTGCTGCAGTTTCAATATGATATGTAATGTATGAAATGAAATGAAACGATATGAAATGTAGATTATTTGGTATTTATCTTACCTGATATTCTCTGAGCTTCCTGGATCTATGGTTTGGTGTTGTCATTAATTTTGGAAAATTCGCAACCATTAATACTTCAAATATTTCTTCCACTCTCTTTTGTCTCCCTTTTCCTTCTGCTACTTTTATTACATATGTTAACTTTTTGAAATTGTCCCAAATTTTGTGGATTTCCTGTTTTGGGGGACTTTTTTTTTCTGTTTTCTCTTTACCTTTGAGTTTTGGAAGTTTCTATTGGCATATTTTCAAGCTCATTGATTCTTTCCTCAGCCATGTCCAGTCTATTGCTGAGCCCATCAAAGGCATTTCTCATTTCTGTTACAGTGTTTTTCATTTCTAGAATTTCTTTTTGAGTCTTAGAGTTTCCATCTCCCCACTTACCTACCCATCTGTTCCTGCATGTTGTCTTCTTTTTTCATTAGAGCCCTTAACATATTAGTCATAGTTAAATTCCCTGTCTGGTAAGGCCAAAATCTCTGTCAGATCTGAGTCTGCTTCTGATGCTTATTTTGTCCCTTCAGACTGTTTTCTCATGCCTTTTGGCATGTCTTGTTATTTTTGTTTTTGAAAGCTGGACATGATGTATCAGGTAATAGGAACTGAGATAAATAGGCTTTTAGAGTGAGGTGGTATGTTCATACAGTCTGGAGTTGGGCTGTGTTTAATGTTTTCTTAGCTGTAGGTGCCAGAGGCTTCAAATTCCTCTAGTGTCTTTGTTTTTGTCTCCCGTGTTGTCTTCAGGCTTCCCTAAGAGCTCCTCCTTAAATGGTCTGTGTCTTGCAGCTCTTTCAGCTGTAACCCGTTGTTATTAAACTGGATCACATGAGAACCTGGTGGAGTTCCTGAATGAAAAACTCCAAAAGTGTCTCCACCCCACTCCATATACACATGCACAAGCCTGCAGCCCCCAGGATTTCCCACTTTCACATTAGTCTATATTCGGCCTCCAACAATTTGTCAAAATTACATGTTCATACCACTTTATGGCTCCAGTGGCTTCTTCTCCCAGTAAGCAGACCCCAGTGTAATTCTCTGTTACTTGCCTGCCTCTCAAGATTTTGGGGTGGCAGTTTGCCCTATGACCTCAATTCTCCAATAGATCCAAGAAAAGTCACAGATCATCAGTTTGTTCAGCTTTTTTCTCGTTGTAAAGATGGAAGTGATGACTCCCAAGCTCTTTACATTTTGGAGCTAAAATTGGAAGCAGCAGAACATTCTGACATGAATTATCTGACAGGGTCATTTTTTACTCTGGAGACTTTTTTTTTTTTTTTTGGTGGAGAAGATTGGCCCCTGAGCTAACATCTGTTGCCAATCTTCCTCTTTTTTTAAAATCTCCCCAAAGGCCCAGCACATAGTTGTATATCCTAGCTGTAAGTCATTCTAGTTATTCTATGTGGGATTCCACCACAGCATGGCCTGATGAGCAGTGCTAAGTCCATGACCAGGATCCGAACCAGCAAACCCTGGGCCACCAAAGCAGAGCATGCAAACTTAACCACTTGGCCATGGGGCCAGCCCCTGGACACTTTTTGATATTGCTGCATCAAAAGGTAAGAGCATGGGCCAGCCCCAACCCAGTGGCATGGTGGTTGAGTGTGCACACTCTGCTTTGGCAGCCCTGAGTTCATGGGTTCAGATCTTGGATGTGGACCTATACACTGTTCATCAAGCCATGCTGTGGTTGGGTCCCACATACAAAATGGGGGAAGGTTGGCACAGATGTTAGTTCAGGGACAGTCTTCCTTAAGCAAAAATAGGAAGACTGGCAATGGATGTTAGCTCAGGGCAATCTTCCTCACCAAAAAAAAAAGGTAAGAGCCTTCTACTTTCTTATCAAGTGAATTATGCCACAGATACCTCTGAACTCATAACTAGCCTCAGCCCCACTTATCCCTTACTTCCCCCCTTCTTTGAGCTCATTTCAAATGGAAGGGAGTGGGGCTCAGGAATGTGGAGAGGGGCTGGCCATGTGGTTGAGTAGTTAAGGTCGTTCACTCTACTTTGGTGGCCCGGGATTTGCTGGTTCAGATCCTGGGTGTGGACCTATGCACCGCTCATCAAGCCATGCTGTGGCAGCATCCCACATAGAAGAACTAGAAGTACTTACAACTAGGATATACAACTATGCACGGGGGCTTTGGGGAGAAAAACAAAAAAGAGGAAGCTTGGCAACAGATGTTAGCTCAAGGCCAATCTTCACACACACACAAAAAGTACGTATCTTCAAAAGAAAAAAAGGAATGTGGAGTGTGTTTTCCTCATTTTTTGATGACCAAAGGGCTAAAAATAACCCATCACAAAATGGCCTCAGTAACTGGCTGCATCAAAACATACGTAACCTGGAAAAAACAGATGCAGAAAGGCTCAAATTTAAACTTTCTAATCCAGTAGTTTTTTCATAGAAACATAAATTGGTTGAGATTGAATCTTCATCTTCTTCATCTTCACCCCAATTCTGCAGTTTTCTTCCCCCTTTACCATCTAATCTCCTGAGTCCAGTTCCTCTCCAGTGCTGAAGGCTGTCAAGCCCTTTGTAAACAGAAAGGTATCACCTGAGCCTCATCCTGGAGCAGGTGTTTGTGGCCTTACCAATAAATATCAGGTAAGTCCCTTGGCATGGATTTCTTTCCCTTTTTAGTAATAATCATAAAAAATCAGTCAGACGGGCCGGCCCCAGGGCCAAGTGGTTAAGTTCGCACGCTCCGCTTCAGTGGCCCAGGGTTTCGTGGGTTCAGATCCTGGGCGCAGACATGGCACCGCTCATCAAGCTATGCTGAGGCGGCGTCCCACATAGCACAACCAGTAGGACCTACAACCAGAATATACAACTATTTACTGGGGGCTTTAGGGAGAAGAAGAAGAAGAAAAGAAAAAGAAGATTGGCAACAGATGTTAGTGCAGGTGCCGATCTTTAAAAAAATTAGTCAGACACATTGAGCATTTAATATGGCCCAAAACTGTGATACTTCCTTTATATATAGCTTATCTCACTTATTCCTGTTATTCTTTGAAGTAGGAAAAGTATGGATCAGAGAAAATAAGTGACTCACCCAAAGTCATGTAGCTAGTTTACGGGGAAGGCAGGATTCAAACCGAAATCGGTCCATGACGTAAACTAGGTGCTTTCCTAGCCTGCTCCTCTCAGAGGCAGAACACAAGCATGCAATAAATACCACTACGGTTCTTAGCTCAAACGTAGGAACAGCTGTTTGCAAGTCCAGATTAGGCAGATAATCCAACAGTTTGCCCGGATACAGCCCATGGTCCCCCATAGCTGTAACTCCCTGAAGGCAAGGACTCAAATCCATTCACTGCTGAGTCCCCAACATGGTGGCCCTGGTAAAGCAAAAATGCTCCTTGGCAACATGAATGAATGAGGAAATGAATAACTTCATGAACTTATGAATGAACGAATGAATGAATGAAGCAACTCTCAGCATGATTAATGCAATAGGAAGAAGCCTTTCCAAGCATCATATAGTCCTGGGATCTTCACTAATATCACACTATAAGCTCCAATGGGGCCAGGACCATACTGGTCTTATTCATCACTCTCTTACCAGCTAAATTAGCACATGCCTAGCACATAGGAAGTTTTCAATAAACTTCTGTTCTTTTTGATGGATTGACTTGTCAGAGGCAATCCCTTCAAGAACAAGTAGCCCTACTCTCTGGAGAACGACTGACTGTGGTTCTTTTCCTCAACTTATGACTTCTGGATAACCCCCACCTTATCCCTGTCTGCTTCCCTTTCCCAGAATGCACATATTTATTATTACAAGCCCCATTCTTCACCCCACACCTCCACCTGATTATTCTCTGACTGTTTAATATACAAGATAAGCAGAGAAGCACTGTGTATGACCTATTTGAATTAGAATCCTGTTCTGTCATATTGGAAGGGGCTAAGAGATCATCTCCTTTCAGAGATGAGAAGAAGAAAATGTGAGCAAGTAATCCAGGGTCACCACGCAGACAGCCCCAGAGGCCACTTCTCCTGCCTCTCAGTCCAGTGCTTGGGGCAGCCCACAGCACTGCCATCTCTATACTTGCCTTCATGCGTTCACACTGGCCCCATGAGAGCAAGGACGGAAACTGAATAGTAAACTCGGCAGACACCATATTACTGGCCCTCAGTGTTTTGTTCTGGTTTGGTTTGGTTTGGTTTTTGGTTTTTATTAATAATACACATAGAAGAAAATACCCAAAAACGACATGAGAAGCTTGCCACCACCACCTTCTGGCCCACCACTGGCAATGAACCCAAGGATAGTTCCCTGCGGTCACATGAATGAAAACTGATCGCCGAGGGGGCCTTTGAGTCTTTAGTGCTCTGCCCCCTCTAACACTGGAAAGCTAAGTTGGGGTGGGAAGGAAGATGTTGAATCTAAAACCCTGTGTTAAAAAAAAACAACATGGAACTTGGACTTTAATCATAAAGATCATTTTACCAAAGCATATTTTTAAAAGGCTGTGAAACATTATGCAACGTTCGCATGGTTTAATTATGAGTTTAGAAAAGCCTAGCACAACTTTTTCACTACAGTAAAACATGACAGAGCATGAATCATGGCCTAATACTTTATGCTTACTGTGGTTTTAGACATGGGGTTGGGGTGCTGGGCTGTCTACACAACAAGGCATGAATTCTGTACCGCAATTCACACCCCGGAGGGCTTTATGACAATTATAAAACCTCTTTTGTTTGCTTTATAAATGATTAAAATAGTTGAGTACTATATATTCACTTAGCAAACGTGTGTATCTAGGACATATGCAGGTCTTAGAGAAAATATGAATATACAATTTTTTTTCACTTAGAGCAAAATACTTGTAGTAACACAAGAATATTGAACAATCTGCTATTGCTATTTGCTTTCAATTATCAGGAAGATTGTTAGCTGTAAGATCATGCAGGATCTCTGACTGTGGTTGAACGTTTATTTTCCACTGACTTTAGAATGGACCAGCTCTCTTATCACTTACCATCTCCTCAAATTTTCTAAAATTCAGAATGAAATGAAGACGTTTCCTTAATGTAGATTTCAAAGATCCTAAGTTAAAATATTTGCCCAGATTTCTCAAACTTTTTTAAAAATTCAGTTATTTTAAAGAAAAGAAATAGGTTAGTATGAGGGACAGTAGGGGCTGTCGGGAGAAGAGCGAGGAGGAAGCCTGGGGTCTCCAAATGCCTGATTCTCTTGTCCACTATGACAACTTCAAAGAGAAAAAAAGAAAAGGCAAATCTTGCCTGCCGGAAATGAAAAACCCCTGGAGGGAGCAGATCTGAATATTTTATAATGGGTAGGAATAACTCATTTCCTTATGTCATGGCAGAGACAAAACCTACACCCAGTATTTTCCCAAGGAACTTTGCTCTTTCTAGATATACTCCCAGCATGAGGAAGCCCTGGCCATGAAGACCCTGGGGAGGTAGATGGTTCGCCGTCAGCCTTGCCCACAAAGAACGGGGGACACAGAGAATATTAATGTTCAACCCTAAAGAAATGTAAAGCTATTTTGTGGTGGGACAGTGTTCAATTTAAATTTCCTCAACATTTTGCCTAAGAATAGAAGGGGTTTTTTCCTCCTCCTTTTCGTCTGTCACAGTGTGATGCTTCTGATGTCTAAGACTTCTGTGAATGCTGCAGTCAAATTTACAAAGACCATTTTACCTAACTCTTCTGAAGTCAGACTTTCGTCTCTTCTCTATCCCAGCCCTCTTTTAACAGCAGTCTATAAAATACTCGCTCAACATTCGACCCTGTAAAAGTTGCAAACTGGAGGTCTTGAAAAGGAGCGGGTCGCCTCACTTGGTCTGGGTGATGGAGCCAGCTCTCTGCTGCTGGGTTTGTGAACTGGTCCTCAGGCCTCATTGCTAGTTTCCCAGCGAGAGCTTTGCTGTGGTTCTTGGAAGAGAATCCACCTAAATATAAAACATGTAAAAGCCCATGGACTATTTTTGCCAAAGGTACAAAAAAATACCGAAATTCCATGTTCTTTTTTTGCTTACGAAGTACAGATAGGTGACCACCTGAGTTTATAAAGTGTTTATGATGGTGCTAATTGTAATTATTCGTAAGGCTGTAATTGAGCGGTCAATACCTGCTGTAAGTTCAACAGTGTGAACATAAACACTCCTACCTGGAAAGCATAATCAACTCCTCTCATCATTATCGTCATGATTCCATAAAACCTTTGGAAGGAACAGTTATCAGATGAAAGTATTCAAGAATCAAACACAAACTATATTTCAGTATCTTTTGGGGGAGAAATCATAGAACAACACCAAATACTTAAGTAGGCTTACTGAACACTGGTAAACAGGCCACAGACATGTATAACATATTTAAACAAAGGTGACTACAGTCATATGCCACATGACGACATTTCAGTCAATGACAGATCACATATACAAAGTGGTACCATAAGATTAGTACCTAGTTGTGTAATAGACTATACCAACTAAGTTGGTGTAAGTATACTCTATGATGTTCGCACAATGGTGAAATCGCCTAAGCACATTTCTCAGAACATATCCCCATCAAGAGGCAGTGCATGACTGGAGTTTCTTATTAACAGACTTTTTATTTTTTTAAATCCCGCCCCACTCTACATGTAACTGACCTCCCTGATTCTCTGCAGATACAAGGCAGATCCAGCCATCCCCACCGTGGTCCTACGATCAGTCCTACCAGTACCTGGGATCGATCACCTCCCCTTCTGTACACCCAGCAACACCCATCTCGCCTGGACGGGCCAGCGGCATGACAACCCTCTCTGCAGAGCTTTCTAGTCGACTCTCAAGTAAGCTGCTTGAAAACACACTCTGAAGTCACACTAGGGTGGAAAGTTCGGGAGACTAGAGGAGATGCATGAAGGGGTTGGCAGTCATTTTTAATTGGATAAAATATGTTTTAAAGACAAGGTTGTCTATCTCTAAGTCCTACACCCATGCACTGATTTTCCTTGACACCCAGAGGCAGAGATTATGGATGTGGAGACGGAAGTGGCTTGCAGAAGTGGGTTCCTTGGAGGTTGCTCACATTTGGCAGGCAAGGGTGGCAGCTTGAGGGTTAATAATATAAAAGGCCAACGTAGTCTGCTTCTAGAACTCAGACGGGACTGGTCCAGCTGGTGGGGGTGAGCTTTCACAGGGCACGTGAACAGCACACTGGGGTGCATGTGGAATGGGAAACAAGGATACCCCAAATGAGACATTTCCGACTAAGCTGCTCATACTGGGTTGGAGGAACAGAGTGGGAAGCTCAGGTGTTGTGGTTAGCATAATTGTTGTTAATACGAGCTCATTAAATATTAGTCATTTAACCTATGAGACCTCTGGGCTTGGCACTCACTCTTGCTCGTGGGCAGGGAAATCGGAGTTACAGAGAAAAATTCCTTTGTTGACAGCAAAAGAAGAAACTCCCTGTTTGGGGCTTTGAAATTGGAGCTGGACCAAACTGTGAAAATCCCTCAGAGAAGTTCAGCCTTACGAAGCCTGCAAACACGCTTCATGTGTGTTGGGGGGAGGGCGGCTGTTTTCGCTTTTCAGCTCTTGGGATCAGATTATAACAGATTAGGGGGAAGGGTAGGGGCAAAGGTGTCATGTCTGCCATTTTAAACACTGTATAATGTTGTGTTTTGCAGACAATGGTGCTTACCTGAGATTTCACCAATTGCTCTAGCTTCTTCTCAGAGCTTCAGAGAATACCTTCTCAGAGCTCCTCAACAGCAGCACCATTGCCATTTGGGGCCGGATAGTTCTTTGTCGTGGGGGGCTGTCCTGTGCAATGTAGGATATTTAGCACTATCTCTGACCTCTAGATGACAGTAGCAGCCCCTAATCATGGCAACCAGAATTGTCTCCAGACATTCTAAATGTCCCAAAGGCCAAAACAGTCCCCTAGTTGAGAACCACTGCCTTCAAGTATTCTTGGGCACTATAGTGAAATAGGAAAGCCAACATAGTTGCTCAGTTTTCACAGTATTTTTGGCCATTCATGCCAAGATTTTCATGGCACCTCCTGGGCGAAGGAGCTGAGGGAAAAGCATAGGAATTACGATGTCTGTCCAGCTTGTTGTTTTAGAAGTTCTGTTCCCTCAGGACTGGTTTGATTCCAAAGGCACTTGTCAGCTTTTATTGATTCTTCTCAGTGGCACTGCTCTGCCCACTGGCTATGGTCTACATCTGAAAGAATTACTGTTTTCCTTGGAAATGTCCCTGCTGTGGGTCTGTCCCTTGGAATTTATTATGTAAGTCTTTTGACTTGGTCACCACCCAAGATCGGCACCTTATAGTCCAAGAACCCTAGGGGCCAGCTGCTCCGGCTGACCAGTGTTCACAGGCAAGGGTGACTTTTTTTTTTTTTTTAAAGGAATGAGTAACATGTGTACTCCCAAATCTCATATCGGTTACACTTTTGAATAACCTAGGCTTCAATGACCCAGGGAGTATGGAAGGATATTTTATGGCACGAGGGTGTGAAGCAGATAAAAACCATGTCCCATTTTAGCACCCAAGAACGATCCTCTGCTGTCGTGGAGGGAGGACCAGAGAGAATTGCAGATGAGCTTTCGCCAGTGGGGGAGAACAGCGTGGACGCCTGCTCTTCAACTTGGCAGATCGCCCTCTGAGAAATCAAGCCTGGAGCACAGGCCTGAAAAGTGTTGTCCTAGGCTTGGGGGCAGGAGGGGGTTGGGACACATAAAAGAAAGTGGCTGCCTGGCCTCCAGCTTTGAGAACCCGACACTGCTCTGTGCTGGCCCTTCGTCTTAATCTCGCCTCCCAGCTCTGTGCTCTGCCCCCTGCCTGCCCCCGGCTCCAACTGGGCTTCCTTCTGCATGGGGCACTTGCACTCTGTCACTCTCTCTCTCTCCTTCCTTTGCAGACAGACTCCACACCTTGTCTGAAAAGAGTTGTCATCTGGAGGTTTTCTTTTCTTTTGCTTTTCTTCTTTTTATAAAAACATTAATGTTCAGCTGCCAACCTGGGAGACAGACAGCATGCATTAATCTGAGTCATGCAAAAGATCCTTTTAAGGCAGCCATTATCTGCTCCGGCTGTTTAATCCTTCGGGGGTAGTGGGAGGGGCCCACGTGGGGCTGCTTTTCTCCACGTCAAGTTGCGGAAGGAAGGCTTGAGCCGTCACAGCAAATATTTAGCCCCAGCGGTGGGGAAACATTTCCAACCAAAATACCTGAACCTCCTTAATCCCCAGATTTCCTACTCTTTAAAAGCTCCCTGTGAATACCAGGGGTCCCCACCTCTGTCCACACTGCTACTGAATAAGGGGGCACCAGGCCAGCCGAAAGGACAGATGAGCTATGGCTGGGTGGGTGAATCGTGCATGACTGGCGGCGCCTGGTAGAAGGTGTCAGACTAGACATAAGAATGGAAACAAACATTTGACTAGATCATTTGAATCTAAGCATCTAGAGGGCCGAAGTTGTTTTATTTTCAAAATGTGCATAAAAAGGATAATTTGACCAAATGGATGGTACTGTGTAGACAGAAGCAGAATCACAGGCAATATTTAAGATCTTCCAGATTTCTGCCCACAAGTGAAACTACTATTTCCCTCTGACAGCTGAGACTGTAACATCATCCCATTACTTATGTCCATGACAAACCATGGACTCACTCAGGATTCCAGTAACTTGGTCCCATCACCAGGTTACCACGTAGTAGCTGGAACAGACTGGCAGAGCATGTCCAGACATTGCCGTGAAACAGGGTGACCTTTCATTCATTTTCCCATGGATTCACCTTTTTGTCTCAGGGCAAGTGAAGCAGGAGGAATAATGGCCGGAGTCATTTATTTGTGTTCGGAGTATTGCATCAGATGACAACAAATTGATCGTATTGCCTAATGCTTTTCCTCCTGCCTCGGCTTCTCCCTAGACTATAGAAATCTAACCGGAAAAATGGAGTAAAGCTTTCTGTTAACACTCAAACATGTCACAGCTGTCCGTGGGAGCAAAAACAAGTGACATGGGGCTTGCTCAGAGATGGCTCCAGTGAGCGGGCAGGGACAAACACTGTGGAATGAGGTGCGGCCTGACTTCAGGACGAGCAGTGGCCATGGCAGGGCAGCTCTAGAACCTCTGTCAGTTTACAGCTTTTTCCCTGCCCACATGTCTGACTTGCTTTGAAAAGATTAACAGGAGTGTCTGTTTGAAAGTCAGACTCCTGGTTTCCTCATTAGTGGAGAGATTTGCTGCAGACTTCGGTTGTTTCTATAAACTTTAATTACCTCTCTGACGAGAAGTATATCCCTTCAGCACATTCGCCCCAAATTTACAGAGGAGCTCATTTGGAGGGAGGAAGGGACGGGAAGGGGAAGGGACAGGGGACAGGAGACAGGGGAGAGGGGAGAGGAGGCAGGGAGAGAAAGAGAGCGAGAACCAGAACACTAGCTCTCCCTGCTGGAATAATAGGCTTGAAATATGAGGAAGCTGATCAACAGCGGATGCCTTCCAAAAACAGATTAATCCACCCTGGTAGCTTTCCTTTCAGAGCAAGTTTTGGCTCCATCAAGTTTCTCTGTGGGCCAGAACACAAAAGGACACAGGCCACATGCCATCCTGAGCTGGGAGTTATTTTGTATGTTGATTTGAGAACTTAACAAATTTTAAAACATTTCGTTCTTGCCTCTGCTCTGTTTGGTTGCTGTCTTTTGGGTTTGCTGATGTAAAGGCTATAGTCCTGGCCTGGTCATTTAATGAACAATTCTGAGGAACAGAAAGTACCTAGGATGCCATTCTACATCTCCAGCGGTGGTTCTCATCGGGGGGTGATTTTGCACCCCCCTCACCCCTACCCCAGGGACTTTGGCAGTCTGGAGACATGGTCGGTTGTCACAACGCTGGGAGTGGGGGCACTACTGACATCTGGTGGGCAGAGGCCAAGGATGCTGCTAAACATCCTACAATGCACAGGACAGCCCCACACCACCCCAACAAATAACTATCTGGCCCAAAATGTCATGGTGCCACTGTTGAAAAACTCCGATCTACAGGACACAGGGAACCCTCCCTGGCACCCAAACCCCCTAGTAGTTCCCAAGGGCAGCCTGTGGTGAAGAAAAATGTAGAACGGCGTAGTGAAGGACAGCCAAAAGCAGATTGTGAAACTGTAAATGCATCCTAACGAAATGAGTTTTATAGACAAAGCTTTGCCATTCCTGGCAGAATTGCAACATGTGCAAAACAGGGAGTGGATAAGTCAAGGTCCTGCAGCGATTCATGTTAACAAACCAGTGAAGCACATATTAGAGAATATTAGGTGAAATCGAGGCTGTATTATTTCTAAAAATGTGGAACTAGTCTGAAGGTGGATGTCGGGGAGAAAGAGAGGTATTGGTAGCCACTGACATTCACTCACAGTCGCTTACTCTGGCATGCATTAGATTGAATCACAGGAAATTGCCAATATTTAACTGTTTGAAGCTTACAGAAATGGCAATTTCCTATGATTCAACCTAAATATTGTGTATAATGTATTAAAATGTTATATATTAATATTGTTGTGACACAATATCATAGGTATGATATATTCTATTAATATTAATCTATTAATGCATCCATTACACTAACAATTATTAATATTAATCTATTAACGCATCCATTACACTAGCAATTATGATAGAATGTTATATGGTGTTATTTATATATTGTTATAATTATATTAATATCATGGATTAAATTTATATTATCACTGGTATATTAATATATTGATTATATAAAGGGCTGGCAAACTTTTTTCTTAAAAAGCCAGATACTAAATGTTTGAGGCTTTCTGGGCCCTATGGTCTATGTCACGACAACTCACCTCTGCAGTGACAGCTCAAAAGCAGCCATAGGTAATACATAAAAGAATGAGTGAGGCTTATTCCAACAAAAGTTTATGTATGGACACTGATATTTAAATTTCATATAATTTGCATGTCAGGAAATATTAGTTTTCTTTTGGTTTTTTCCAACCATTTAGAAAAGTAAAACTCATTCTTAGCTTGTGAGCCATACAAAAGTTGGTGGCAGCTGGATTTGGCAGGTGGGTTTGCCAACCCCAGAATTATATCAATATTATATCTATATTACACACATTATGTCTAGACTATCTGTATTATATATTATAACCATACTACATTGCATACCACATTACATTACATCATATCATATATTACTATCTTCTATTACTAGAGATTATCATACCATCTCCCTGGGCAGCAGCATTCTGGGTAATCCCCCTGTCCCTGGGCAGCAGCATTCTGGGTAGTCCCCCATCTCCCTGAGCAGCTGCATACTGGGTAGTCTCCCATATCCCTGGCAGCAGCATTCTGGGTAGTCCCCATCACCCTGGGCAGCAGCATTCTGGGTAGTCCCCATCTCCCTGAGCAGCTGCATACTGGGTAGTCTCCCATCTCCCTGGGCAGCAGCATTCTGGGTAGTCCCCATCTCCCTGGCAGCAGCAATCTGGGTAGTCCCCATCACCCTGGGCAGCAGCATTCTGGGTAGTCCCCATCTCCCTGAGCAGCTGCATACTGGGTAGTCTCCCATCTCCCTGGCAGCAGCATTCTGGGAAGTCTCCATCTCCCTGAGCAACGCATTCTGGGTAGTCCCCGCCTCCCTGGGCAGCAGCATTCTCGGTATCCCTCCTGTGGGCGGGCCGGCAGCGGGAGGGGCGTGGCCTCCCTGAACTCCCATCTCACGATATTTCCCTCCCGCCCGCCCCACAGCGGCGCCGGACCTCACGGCTTTCGGAGACCCGCGCCAGTTCCCCGCGCTGCCCTCCATCTCAGACCCTCGCATGCACTACCCCGGCGCCTTCACCTACTCGCCCACGCCCGTCACGTCGGGCATCGGCATCGGCATGTCGGCCATGAGCTCAGCCACGCGCTACCACACGTACCTGCCGCCGCCCTACCCGGGCTCGTCGCAGGCGCAGGGCGGCCCGTTCCAGGCCAGCTCGCCGTCCTACCACCTGTACTACGGCGCCTCGGCCGGCTCCTACCAGTTCTCCATGGTGGGCGGCGAGCGCTCGCCACCGCGGATCCTGCCGCCCTGCACCAACGCGTCCACCGGCTCGGCGCTGCTCAACCCCAGCCTCCCGAACCAGAGCGACGTAGTGGAGGCCGAGGGCAGTCACAGCAACTCCCCCACCAACATGGCGCCCGCCGCGCGCCTCGAGGAGGCCGTGTGGCGGCCCTACTGAGCGCCCGCGCCGGCCGGCCTCCGTCCTCGAGGCAGCCAGGCCCGGCGTCCCGGGAGGAGCCTCCTCCAGGCCCAGCCTTCTGTTCTGAAACCCGCATGGGCCCGGCCACCTTCGGGGGGCGCGCGCCCCCGTGACCCCCGTGATCCCCCGGGGACCGGGGAGCTCGCTGGAGGCCGGGCCCCCAGGCCGCCTGCGCTTCTGAAGTCCGTGCAGCTCGCCAGTCGCTGTTGGCCCGTCTCCGAGTTTTCAAACCTGACACGACTTGAGGCCGTCCACGCCACCACCACGTGGACACGTTGTAAGGCAAACAGGAAGATTCCCAGAGGGAAACTGTGAATGCTTCTGATTTAGCAATGCTGTGAATAAAAGAAAGATTTTATACCCTTGACTTCACTTTTTAACCAAGTTGTTTATTCCAAAGTGTGGAATTTGCGTTGGTGGGGGGAGGGGCGGGGGGGGCAGAATGCAACTCATCCTGTTTGGCATCTGATTTCATATTTTTCGTTTTCTTTTCCAGCACCTTATAAATTGCAAAATGCGTATTTGCATTTGGGGTGGTTTTTATTTTTATATATATGAATTTCAGCTTGCTTCTTTCTTGCTTTGACAATTGAAAGAAATATGATTCCTTTTCCTGTAAGTTTTTATTTAACCTTTCATTTGGACTTTTGTGTAGTTGTTTTTTGAGGAACAGCTACGGCTTTGGGTCATTTTCAACTACTGTATTCCCACAAGGAATCCCTAGATATTTATGTATCTTGATGTTTAGACACTTACCTATGTGTTGATACTTTTTTTTATTATTTAAATGTGCTTATATTAAGAAGAAAAATATCAAGTACTACATTTTTTGGTTTTGATAGTAGCCAAAGTTAAATGTATCACATTGAAGAAGGCTGGAAAAAAAAGATGGGTAATGTGATCACTTGGTTATCTAAATATTGTTTACATTAAACTCCCTTTCATGTTAATCAAACGAGTTGGTAGCTAATGCAGCAATGTTTTTAAAAGGCTTTTTAGATACTGAGGGTCACTGCAAGGATCTGAAGTATGGAATTTTCTGCCAAGCTCAACAAAGGGTCTCATATCTGACTCCCTCCTTTCAAACAGAAAAGGTCAAATCCGGTTCCAGAGGGTTCAGGTAGATGCCAATAATTGCACCTCTGGGGAAGATTTCTTTTCTGCCTAGGGGTTTGCTCACTCCGTGGCCTCTTGATAATTTCAAACATGCTTTGTAACAAAACGAATCCAAAGTAAGCTGTGTGGAGGAGCAGTATCCCCATGGGAACCAAATGAATGAGTTTAGGGGTTCCTTAACTGCTGGATTCTGGGGTAGGAAGGAGATCATCTGAACACAGAGTTCAGATTTTTTAGTTCCAAGAAAATACTTCTCTTTGATACAGTACCTGTTCATTGACGCAGAACAAAACCTGTAGCTACCTGCAAAGGCTGGAAGTGGAAGGGACTAGATCAGGTGCCTTTGACCCCTGAAGGTCTCCAGCTGAATTGTCCTAGGGTGGGCCCAGAAGCAGGTCTGAAAAGCCAGTTTCCCTGTGTGCTCAGTGGAGTCTCCGGGGAGAGCATCGTCCCAACTGTGCAGGACCCCATCGCGTGCTGCTCGTTCACCACCCATTTTTGCGTTGGTATCACCTGGCTAAGACCCTTCCCTGTGGGGTACGTGCCCTTTTACCCATGCATCAGCATGACAGGGAAGATTCATGTCATTGCTGCCCATGGCTACAGTTCAAATGTATCCAATGTCACTGTAAATTTTATGGCACTATTTTTATTGGAGGATTTGGCCAGAATGCGGTTGTTGTACAACCATAAATACCAACTGCTGATTTTGACCTGTGTGTGCTCAAAACGATCTGGTTGTTATTTAATGTACCTCTTAAATTAGTTGAAACGATTTCAGGTCAACTCTGAAGAGTATTTGAAAGCAGGACTTCAGAACAGTGTTTGATTTTATTTTATAAATTTAAGGATTCAAATTAGAAAGATCTTTGGCTGCAGGCAGCAAAACAGCTGGACTTATTTAAAACAACTTGTTTTTGAATTTTCTTATATATATATATTGATTATTTGTTTTATACAGATGCAGTAGCACTTTGGTAAGAGTTAAAGAGTAAAGCAGTTTGTTGTCAGGCAGGTCATTCTTACCTAGAAAACAGCTAAAGCAGATCTTGGAGAAACTCAGAATATGTTCATTTTCATTTTCAACATAATTCTCCCTCCACAATTCCATTTCATGTTTTATTCTATATTACATTTTTGCAGCAAAATTACCCTCCAATTTAAAATTACCCGCAGTAAGCCTAAAAATTTTATTTCTGAAAAGGATCATTAGCCCATTTACCCCAAATTGAATTTAAATGTTCTTTTCAGGACATATTGCCATATCTGACCTGACAAAATGTTTGGAAAAAATGAAGGAAAAAAAATTTGCATTTTTCAGTTCAATTCTGGTACCTGAAGATATTCCAACTCAAAATCAGCCTAATGCCCTACAAGGAAATCAGATAATATCTCACAGTGAGTCTTCATTCTCAAAGCCAAGTATGAGGAGGGCTTGTCACCTTGCTGTAGACCCACAGGTTTGGCCATTCAGAGTTTCACAGACCCTTATCAGCATATATGGTATTTAATCGTTCCAGAGGAAAAGCGAAATCTTAGTTGTTTTGGAGATAGGTCTCATACGATGCTTTTTTTTTTTCCTGAGGAATTACATTCATTGCCTTCAGGAAAAATAAGGTGGTCTTTATATCAGGGAGACCCTTAAGCCAATAATGTCATAACTGGAAGTATCTGGGAGCATTGGCCCAAGAGAAGAAAGATTAAATAAGCCATTTCTTCTGCTTATTCATGCCCTTATTTATAATTTCCACATAGACACATTTCAGTTCTTATCATTTTTCTATCAGAAAATACTTATATTTCTCTCCCACTCCACCTCCCCAGTATCGCCCTCTTTCTCTCTTCCTCCCTGTCCTCCTTCCCGCCTTTCTATAAGGAGATAGCACATTCCCCCTCCCCCAACACCAAGTGTCCAGAACGCAAGGAACCGTAGTCCTCCTCCCTTTACCTAAAGGAACGTGGTGAGTCAGCCTTTCTCCTGCTTGTGGGTTTCTTCCAGCAGAACAGAGACATTGCCAACCATTTTGGATCTGCTTGCTGTCCAAGTGCAGCAACTGAAGCCTTCTCGGGCAAATTACAATCAGTGAGTTAATAGACAGCCTCTGTGCTGCCTAGGGTTTCTGTGCACATAAACAGAAATGCTCTGATTAGAAAGGAAATGAATGGGTTCACTCAAATGTCCTGCAATTTAGGATTGCAGATTTCTGTTCTTGAAATACCTATTTCCTTGGGACATTCCGTCCTGGTGGTTTTTATTTTTGGTGGTTTTTGTTTTCTGGAGGAATGACATGTTTGGGGTCTTTTATACATGAAAAATCAGTTTAACAATAATCTTGGAAAACATTTTTTACATCTGAACAAAATGCCTTTTTGTTTACCTGCAGGATAAAATTGTTTGGGGATTTTTGTTTGTTTGTCTGTCTGTCTGTTTGGAGTTTTTCCCCTCCCTTTAGCCAGATCAGTATTCATGAGGCTGATCATTTGGCATTTATTTTTCCTTCCAGAAGAGTTGCATCAACAAAGTTAATTGTATTTATGTATGTAAATAGATTTTAAGCTTCATTATAAAATATTGTTAATACCTGTAATAACTTTTTTCAATTTTTTGTGTGTGTTTCTAAAGACTTTTTCTTATGTTTGCTAAATACTGTAGACAAAAAAATGCTTCTTTCTACTTTGTTTATTTTAGACTTAAAAACGAGCTACTTTTTATTCACTTTTGTAAAGAGCTCATAGCATGGTTCCAATTTTTTTTTAAAGTTCACTTTTTGTTTTAGGGGAAATGAATGTGCAAAAAAAAAAGAACTGTTGGTTATTTGTGCTATTCTGGATGTATAAAAATCAATGGAAAAAAATAAACTTCCAAATTGAAATGACAGTATAACACATCTATTGAAAAAGTAACATTGGGAAATGCAGTCCTATTTAAAACAGGCCCAACCTAGTGTCTCTGTGCAGCAGTGGCTGGATCTGTTCACAAAGTATCCTGGAAATTTGTGTTTCTTTCTCCCTGGTACTGACATAGTGAACACTTCCTAAAAAGGAACTGTCAATCTTGAGTTTTAAACCAGATATGATATGAGAGAACACCCCAGAAGCGCCTCGCCAAGGTGTTTCTAGATAGCGCAGGAGACCAGGCACTCCATCGTACATGGGCCAATGCACGTAGTCAGAGTAGCTGCCCCGCCTCTGCCGGGAGCATTCGTCATGCCCAGCCTGTGCAGGGCAGCTGGACTGCTGCTGCCCAGGAACCATTGGAGCGTGTCTTTGTACCACAGTTTCTTCTGTAAATCCGATATCATAACTAGTGAATGGCAAATAAACAGTTTGGCAAGTACGTACACCATATCACATTGGTTTCGTCTTTCTCTGAGGCGGAGGGCTGGGAAGCCGCAGGAAGCCCACTGCAACATACAGGAAAATGCCTTCACAAGCAGCTCCTCGCAGGCTGTCGGTCTCCCAGCTGAAATCTGTGCCCTCTCCTCCCAGTGCTCCCAGCGTACCCTGGCTCCGGAGGGCATGATGAGGAAAGGCCCAGGCTCCTGGGGTGGCTTCTTTGGATAGGAAGGAGCACTGAAGCGTGTTGTAGAGCTTATTTAAAAAAAAAAAAAAAGAAAGAAAGAATTACGTGGAGTTTGCAAACACAAAGTGGAAAGAGTGGATGTTCAACCTGAGGTCAACTGCCCTCATCTCCCTCCGTTCCTGTAATTATAGGAGTCAGGCTGGAGGAGTGGACAGGAGATTTGTGAAAGAAGCCCTTCCCTCGCCACCACCCCTGTGCGAAGCATTATCAGTATTTCAGTCTCGAGATTCTGTGTGTGACCCAACTCACCTGCAAGCCAAGAACCACTGTCGAAAGCTCCTTCCCAGTTCTGTCACTGCCGTCTCATGGCCTTAAATGGTCTGCAGGGTGGCTACAAAGAAGGTCAGGAACCAAGGCCAGTGGGATCAAAAGAAAGGCTCTGATATAGGAAGGAATGGCTAACGAGCAGAGGCAGGACATGGTGGAAGAACCAGGCCATCTATATTCAGAGAGGGAGCCTAGGGGAGCCAGGTGTCAGCAGTCAGACTGCCTGGCTTTGAACCCCCTTCTGTCTCACACAAGGGAGCAATTAAACCAGTGGCTTAGTTTTTCTCAGCTGTAAAATAGAGAAAATTATGCTTTAAGTTATGAAACTTTAAGTTCATACATGTCAAACACTTTCAAAAGTGCTTGGCACCTAACGCACGCTCAGGAAATCTTAAATACACGTGCGAAGTGATGCTGCTCATTATTAAAAATCTAAACAATATCAAATAAAAAGTTAAAACGTCTTCCACTTCTCCCAATCCATGCCTTGCTGTTACTGTCAACTGTTTCTTGTCCACCATTCCGACATTTTTCTATACTCATAATACACATCACATATTTTATCTAGACTCAGTCAAAAAGGCATCATATGATACATATCATTTTTCACTTGAAATGCATCCTTCCACATCAGCACACTTAGATCCACTTCATTCCTTTCAGTGACTATACTGCATCAAATTGTATAGTTGTACTAATCGCTTCACCTCTCCCCCTATTTTTGGGCATCTAGGTTGCTCCCAGAGTCTTGCTATTACAACAGTTCTCTGCATATATCTTAGGCCCTTGTGCTAGAATTTTTGTACATTTAAAAGGAACC
Organism: Equus quagga; assembly: GCF_021613505.1. NCBI lineage: Eukaryota > Metazoa > Chordata > Mammalia > Perissodactyla > Equidae > Equus > Equus quagga. Next base: position 30,718,206 of record NC_060287.1, on the reverse strand, counting down.
GCTGGTTTAAAATTATTTTACATTTTGACAGATACCTCCAGATTGCTCTTTCAAAAGGTTTCGTTGAATTAGGTTTCTAGGAGCGGGGCCATGCAATAGGAAGAGGAAAACAGAAATTTGCTGGGTGGATGCTTCACTACCACCGTCTGTAGTAGGTTTTCAAACCAGACCTTAGCATCAGAGAGATTTCGTAGCTTCTGAAGTGCCCAAAGTATTCCAGAGGAGGAGTGTGGGCCTGAAGAAAAAATAACAACCACAAGCATTTATTAAGCGCTTACTGCAAGCTGGGCTCTGGTTTAAGTGCTTCATATATGCTAGTTTATTCACTTCCTACAATGGCCCTATGAGAGAGCCTGTCATCATCCCCATTTTGCAGATAAGGATACCGAGGCACAGTGAGGTTAAGCAATTCACCCATGGTGCCCGGGCTGTTGGTGGAGGAGCAGTGACTTGAGCCCCAGCAGTCTGGCGTGAGGCTCCCTGCTGTTAACCACTGTCTCTACTGAAGGTCTGAGCAACGTTAGACATTCATTGGTGAAAAGAGTTCTCTAAACCTTCAAGGGTGGCCTGTCTCTTCAAAGAATGCCTACTTCTTGCTCTGTGAGAGTTTCTGGATAAGCGGGGGAGCCCAAAGGGCTTCTAAAGAAATTGTTCACCCTGGCTCAGTGCTCAAGATCATGGAGAGGTTCCAGACTCAAAGTCCTTCCCTGCATGATCCAGGGTGTCAGGCAGACCCTGAGGAGTCTGCGTGCAGGCGTGGGCGGGGGCTGGGGTATGGCGGTCCTCCACACCTTCTCCATTCTGCCCTTCATTTCTTCATTTATTTCTAATGAATAAACTCTACTTTTTAGAACAGTTTTAGGCTTACAGAGAAATTGAGCAAATAGTTCAGAGCGTTCCCATCTCCTCCACTCCCCCCACCAGCACGCAACTTACCCTATTATTGACATCTTAAACATTGGTATGGTGCATTTGCAACCATTACTGAGCCATTATGGGTACTTTATTTTAACTAAAGTCCATAATTTATTCAGATTTCCTTAGTTTTCACCTAATGTCTTTTTTCTGTGCCAGGACCCCATGCCAGAGACCACATAACATTTAGTTGTCACCTCTCCTTAGGCTGCTCTTGCCTGTGACAGTTTCTCGGACTTCCCTTGTTTACGAGGATCTTGATTATTTTGAAAGTACCAGTCAGGTCGATTGTAGGATGCCCCTCTACTGGAATTTGTCTGCTGTTTTTTCTCCTGATTAGACTGGGGTTACGGGTTTGGGGAAGGAAGATGCTGTTTTTATCATAGCCTATCAAGGGTATATACTGTCCACTTGATTTATGACTCTTGATGTTGACATTGATCAACTGGTGGAAGTGATGTTCGTCAGGTTCTCCTCTGGCAGGTTACCCTTCGATTTCCCCCCTTTCCACACTGTACTCTTTGGAAGGAAGTCACTACACACAGGTCACATTTAAGAAATGGGGAATTATGCTTTCCCTTCCTCCGGGAGGCGGGAGTACTTGGCTGAGACCGCTAGGACAGCCCCTACCAACAGGTTGCACATCCTGTAGGATGCAGAAGACAGATGGCCCCTGGCTGAAGGGCTTTCTCTGCTCCAGAGGGGACAGGCAGCTCCTGCCTCTGCTAAATGCATGAGCACCCAGTCTGCGCCCCTCCAGCCTAGAAAATCCTAAGGTTCAGGGTTCTAGAAGCAGCTCCACGGTGCCTGGTCACTTTGGACCCATTGGCTATCTTTGTACAAAGTCAAATTTTCCTTCATCCCCAGATGATGCTGATAAAGTCCTTTTGGATCATTGCTGAGCTTTATCTTATGGCCTGACAGAATTCCCCGCATCTTGGTTCAAAACCAATCCACCCTGTGTCCATGACTCCCCTTAGGTGGGCTCTCAGCATCCAAGATTCCAGGATCCTAAGAGAACTCTGAAGTGAGCGGAGGCATCTTTCTCTCTGATGCATAAACATCCCTCCCCACCCTTTGGGGTTTCTCAGGGCTAGCTTTGCCTCCTTCCTGACCTGTAATAGAACTAAGTTCCCTGCTCATTTTCCAAAGAGAGAGGAAATGGATGGAATGTGCTTACTGCCCCAGCAGGAGGAGTGTTAGTCGTGTGCCAAATTTTAATATTGGTAATTAAGTTTTGCATACCTCAAATTCCCCCTCCAGTTTCCATTTCATTGATGCTGTTGTAAAGATTAATTAATGTTTTGAAAGTGTTTTGAAGATGAAAAGTCTTACACACATACAAAGTAGGATTATTTGTTACTACAAATAATTGAACGCAGCCACTTTCTTCCCTCACCTCAGTGATTGTGTGAGGGTTTCTGCAGGCTATTAAACGCTGTGGTGTTTCTCTTACAAAATGGTTGCCCTTCATCAAAAATGTATTCCATGGCAGTGAACAATGCAGAGTCTCTTCCCTCCTACGGGGTGGGGGGGAGGGGTACGGCAGACTCCAAACAAATTAACATGTAACATATTGTATGTCAGACGGCATATTAATTTCCTAGGGTTGCGATAACAAAGTACCACAAACTGGACGGCTTCAAAGAACAGAAATTCATTGTCTCACAGTTTAGGAAGTTGGAAGTCTGAGATCAAGGTGTTAGCAAAGTTGATTCTGGCTAGAGGCTCTGAGGGAGAAGCTGTTCCGGACCGCTCTCCTTACCTGCTTCTGGGGCTTGCGCCCATCATTCGTGTTCCTTGCCTTGTAGATGCATCACTCCAATCTCTGCATCTTTCCTTAAGGCATTCTCCCTTGTGTGTCTCTGAGTCCAAATTTCCCTGTTCTTATAAGGTCATCAGTTACTCAATTAGGACCCACCCTAATCCAGTGTGACTTCATCTTAACTTGATTATATCTACAAAGACCCTATTTCCAAATAAAGTGATATTTACAGTTACTGGGAGTTAGAACTTGAACATATCTTTTGGGGAATACAATTCAACCCACAACAGATGGGGATATAGCTATGGAGGGTAAGGAAGATGGGGCGTACCAGGGATGGAGCACTGGGATGTCAGAGAATAGCAACCTATGAAGACTCGAAGGATGTAGGGGAGTGAGCCATTTTGGGGAATGGGAACAAGAAGTTCAAAGGCCCCAAGGCAGGACCTTGCTCGGTGTATTTGAGATCAAGAAGGCCAGTGTGGCTGAAGTAAAAGGAGATGGCATCACAGAGGTAGCATGACCAGGTTCCATGGAGCCATCATAATGGGATTTGGGCTTTTCTCTTGAGAGGGTTTTGAGTAGAGAAGTGACATGAGCTCACCTACTAGGCAGTTGTCCATCTACAGGGCATCTTCGTGCAAACTGAAAAGGATGCCCTTTCTTCCAAATGGCTGCAACCTTGAAGCAAAGCACACAGCTCAGTGAGTGGAGCAGGGCTGGATTTCATCCCTTGCTCAGCTGGATGCTCCAGGGAGGAGATTATTACAGTACAGTAGGTAAGACATGGTTGGGTTCTGAAGCTACTTTCAAAGTAGAGCCAACAGGGTATGCTGATGAATCGGAGATGGTGTGTGAAAAAGAAAGGAGTCAAGGATACCTTCAAAGTTTTTGGCCTGAGAAACTAGAAGGATGAAGTGGCCATTCCCTGAGATGGAAATCTGGGGAGGATTGAGTTTGTCTAGGGACCCCAGTCTCACAGTGGGGCAGAGGATGGGGAGACTGGACTATACATGCTCTTCAAGATTTCTTCCGTCCAGGTGGAAACAGAAGCTGTGGTAGCTGAAGAAGTTTGGTCCACCTGGCTTGTTAGGAATGCTGCCTGACAGCCACGCACGTAGGTTTAATAAGAAAGCAGTATTACATTTTCTACTAGCACTCCGTCATCTAGATCTGACTCTTTGCAAAACCTGGGGGCCCCTGGAACTCTCCTCTCCACGTTCTCACTGTCCACTTTGGTAGGTAAGGAATTTTTCTCTTCCCTTGGCCTTACTGCTCCTGGGCAGGCAGCCCCACAGAAATGGCCTAAGTGTTGGCTTCATCCTCTTCCTACACCAACCAGCTGGTGTGCAAGGATGGAGGGAGGGTTTCACTAAGTTTGTGTGTGCCTTGATTTTGATTTCAAACAGAATGGCCTGTATGTTAAAGCCTGCGAAAACAATAGGCTTCACATAGCTGAACTACCTGTACCTTCCTTCCATTAATGAATTTTAGAGAGCTAAAACCCACTAGTTGCCTACCCCAATATCTGTTTTCCTCAGTAATAGATTCCCTTGGGCACATGACTGCCTAGAAGAAAGACCACACCTCCCAGTCTCCCTTGAAGCTTAGTGTCCCGTGTGACAAATTTCTGGCCAATGCTATCTAAACGGAGGTGGGATACAGCAGCTTCTGGAGAACCTCCTTAAAGAAGAGTTGGGGTGCATACTGTGCCCCTCCTTCTTCATCCCTTCCCCAGCCTTGCTGCCTAGAATGAGGAGATGATGGCTAGAGGGAGAGAGCCACGCCCCAAGGAGGGCACATGGCATTAGAAGGAGCCAGGCCCCATGTCTTTATGAAGGCCCCATCCCTGCATCTGGATTCATCTACATGAAAGAAAACTAAACATCTCTCTCTCGCTTAAGCCACCTATATGTGAGGTTTTCTGTCACTGGAGACAAACTTCATCCTAAGTGACACACAAACACATAAATGGTTTCCATGGGGTCACCTCTGGCAGCAGCGCTGACTGGGAGAAGAAATGTTTCTCTTCTCTGAAACTCTGATTCCTTCCAGTTGATTAAGGCGTTTACTCAGGGTGTTCTGTGACGATTAGGTCGTGAGGAAGTGTGAGCAGGTAGTAGGGAAGCTCCAGAATCTACCATGATGAAGAGCCTGCTACCTCCAGAAAGCTCCTCCTTAATTCTGCCCGAACATTGGTAACAACCCAAAAACGTCTGGCTCAATTTGTCGCAAACCCATTTGCCTGTGATCCATTCACCTGAGAGTTAAGATCCCTTGAAATTCAATCCAGCTTAAAGGTTTTGGGTTCTTCCCCATGTCCCATTCTCATTGACGTCTTGGTTTTTTAATTGTTGAATATGCTTAAGGGTGTTTCCGACTTATTTTTTAAAAATCTTTGCTTAGCAGTCATCAAATTTGCAGTGTTTCATAAATAATGGGAATTTTTTTTTCAACAGATACATGTCCTTTATCCCCTTGTGAATAAATGAGGGACTTTTTAGCCAGCTTTTCTGAAGATTCTTTTCTCAAATTTTAAGCAATATTGGTTTTTATTTTTTAATTTAGTTTTATTTATTTATGCTGTTTTGTATTGAGTTTCACATTAAGAGCTTCCAAACAGATGCAAAACCTTCAAAGAGGTGAATTTGAAGAGAACTGGCCCCTAGATGATTTTTTTTTTAAAGATTGGCACCTGAGCTAGCAACTGTTGCCAATCCTTTTTTTTTTCTGCTTCATCTCCCCAACCCCCCTTCGCCCCCCGCCCCCCATACATAGTTATATATCTTAGTTGCAGGTCCCTCCAGTTGTGTGATGTGGGGCACCGCCTCAACATGGCCTGATGAGCGGTGCCATGTCCGCGCCCAGGATCCGAACCCTGGGCCGCCGCAGCAGAGCTCATGAGCTTAACCACTTGGCCACGGAGCCTGCCGCAGCCCTAGATGATTGATCATTAGGAAGGTTTTCTCTGAAATTTGGGTGATATGACCTCCCTAAATGTAATACATTTCCAGAATCTGAGCTCCCTAAGCCTAATCAAACGAGTTGAAATCTCCAAGCCTCAGCCTCCACACCCAAAGTACAGATAAAAATGTCCATTTTATTTAACTATTGTGAATAATAAATATGTTTGGCAAAAAATAAAAAGGAAGACAATAGAAAATGCCAGAGAAGATGAGGATTCACTGCAACTTGCACTTTTTGCAAGCGGAAGCATGAGTTGCTGTAGCTGCTTTGGAGAACAATTTGAAATTATCCTCAAAGAACTGAATACGTACTTACCCTAAGTCCCAGCATTTCCACTACTAGAAAAATACTCCATACAGTTTCTTATACACACCAGGAGATGTGTACAGATGCTTACAGCAACACTGATTCTAACAGCAAAAACCGGAAACAACCTAAATGTCCGCAATAGAAGAGGATAAATAAGTTGTGTTATATTTGTACAACGGAATAGTATATAGAGATGACAGTGAGTGGACTACCATTGCATGAAACACGATAAATTATAGGGGAAAAAAATCAGAAGAATATATAGAGTATAATTCTATTCATATATAGTTCAAAAGCAAGCAAAACTAAATAATTCTTTTTAGGGATGCATACTTAGGTATTATAAGAAAATTAGGGGAATGAATAACACAAAATTCAGGATACATTCAGTGGGCAAGGGAGGGACACATAAGAGATTCTGGGATACAGTTAGTCCTGTTTCTTAGCTTAGGTGGTGAATACACGCATATTTATTTTATCATCATCCATAGAACTTGGTACAAGTAGATAGCTAGTGAGATCAAAACTCACTTTGGGATCAACAGAGTTTGCTCTGGTCCAAGGTCCCCTTGGATTCCATGAACCCACCTGTCATGTGACAATTACAAAACTGTGGTCACCATGGGAACCAAGTAAAAGAGTAGATGGCTGCTGTTGGAGCTACAACTCGGAGCCCTCATTCCAGGCCTATAGTTCTTATAAGTAAGGTGGAATTTATTTTGTCTCAAGGACAGGATCTTTTGGGTCAGAGGAAGAAAAAACACCAACATGCTGTTGAGACTCGAAGTATCCGTGTGTGAGTCACAATATTACTTGACCTCCTTTGAATGTCTCTTCATAACAACCATCCAGAACCCCTGACAATGTCCCTGCAGTTATTTATGAGCCCTCTCTTGTTGCTCCATGAAAAAGTAGAAATAGGCCTGTTGTCCATAGATTAACTCTCCAGATGTGGTTAATGATTTCAATGCTAAATAAGGGGATATGTGTATGTGGGTGGCACGGAGGGGTAGGAGATAGTTGGAGACCCTTCATCAAAGTAAGAGAAGGTAGCACAACCACAAATTTAAGTTAGAAACAGAACAGTCTTTCTTTTCATTTCAATTGTCTCTTTCTTTCTTCACAAATACCTCACGTCTGTGTAATGATTGGTTCAAGCCCCACTTGGAAAACAAGCCCTTAGCAAGATTCCAGTTCATTGGTTAACAAGGAGGGAAGAAAGCTTGCTTCATGCTGTAAAAAGTTTGATGTAATTGCCCTCCTCCCTGGCCTCTTTTTATCTAACAGCAAACTCCTGCAATCCTGAGACTCTGCTTGGATTTTCTCCCAATATTTGCATACATAAATATAGGTCTGCAAGTGCACTGCCCCTGTTTATGAGCCTTTTAAAGATCAAAGAGTCATTTTCAGCTCTTGGGCTGTCACTTTAAAACATACTGTACTTTACCATTTAACGGGTAATTCTTCCAGAATAGCCCATGAGGCTCTTCCCATCCTGTCTTAACACTGAGTCCTACAGTTTGTATAAAGAAATGCCTTTAATGGAAGATACAACTCTATTTCCAACAGAGTTGGAAAAGGCTCAGTGCCTCCCTTTAAGACAGCTGAATTTTAAAGGATGCAGGTCTGAGCCTCCATATGTGTCATTCTGAAGATGCTATAACTATACTGATTCAAAATCGGTTGGTCACATTGACAAAAGAAACCATCACAAAGTCAGGGAAAAAGAAAGAGCTCACAAGACACCACTTCTCTAGATGCTGTCAGAACTAGAAATGTAAAGAATGGCTCCAAAGTCATGTACAGTCTGGGGAACAGGTCACAATGCTTAACAGCCATGGTCTCTACATGTTTACCTTGTGTTTTCTTGGCAACACCTTTAAGGTCAACATTGAGTTAAAATCTGAGCTTTGAGACAGTTTAAATTTCTTACATAGACTAAGATGACGGAAGAACAAATATGTGAAGGCAACAAACTGGAAGATACAGAAATAAAATACCAGAAACTAAGTTTAAATTGATGCATTTCTTGAAATTTTAAATATAATTTAGGTTTTCACAGAACTGGTTCTCAGAGGTATATCAGGCTTCCTGTCCTGAAGTTAGGAAGAGTCATGCATTTGGTATGTGAAAGGTAGATTTTGAAAGATTTCTGTCTCCAGTAATAGTGGAGTAATGTGTTGCACATCAACATTCTCATAAGGAATAACTTAAGAAAATTTCAGTGTGTGTGTGTGTGTGTTTGGAGACATCAAACCAAGCTAGCAGAGACTTAAGGAGCCAATATCCTAGAAAGAAATGGAAGAGGAAAAGAAGTAAAACGTGAGGTGAGTCTGACATTTGGCACTGATTTTGTTTTTCCCTTCCAGGCATCTTCTGTTTCTCAAGGATTCTGAGAAACAAATACTTCCATTAGTCTTACAAGATACAGGGACAAAAATTGAGGTTCAGGGCCGTTTAAGGAAGAGAGGTGGAAAAAGTGCTGATAAATAGCCCAGGCTTTCAGTTGGGATGCTCAAAGAGCTATTCCTGGGAGTACAACCTCACAAATACTGAAACCCAGACTCGAATCTCCCCAATATCTGCATGGATTAAGGTAAGTTTCTCTAAACTCAACTGCCTTCCAAAGCATACAGAGCCTCAAATTATCTCAACAATTTTTTATACACAATGCTTGATGTTCAAGTTGGAAATTACTTGGCACACCACAAGACATGAACAAATAACTGAAAACCAAAGGAAATCACAGATAAAAGAAATAGTCCCACAGGAGTTATCAGATAAAAACTTCAAAATATATGTGATTAATAAATGGAAGAAATTTAGATGGCTCTATGTAGACCCTCAGCAGAGAACTTGAAACTATAAAAAGGAAAAAGTGGACATTCTACTACTGAAAAATACTTGAACTGAAATTAAGAACTTAACCAATAAATTTACTAGTAAATGAGAGACAGCTAAAGGAGGATTATTGACCTGGAAGATAGGTCAAAGGAAATAGCCAGACTGAAATACAGAGTTGTAAAAAGAAAAAAAACGGTACATACAGAATGGAGCAAAAGAGACCTAAGGTAGATGGTGAAAGGTCTAATATACATGTAATCAAAATTCCAGAAGAGGAAAAAGAGAACAGATAGGAACAATATTCAAAGAGATGACAGCCAAGAAGTTCCCACAGCTAATAGCATCAAGTCACAGATTTAAAAGTGTTTAAAAAAACACCAAGCAGTATAAATACTAAGAAAACTATACCTAGGGACATCATAGTAAAACTGTTGAAAGCCAAAAACAAAGAAAAAAATCTTAAAATCAACCAGAAAGAGGAGAAAAGAAATGTTACCTTCAAAAGAGTAAACATAAGAATGACAGGTAACTTTTAAACAGAAAAAGTAGAAGCCAGGAAATGATAGAGCTGCATTTTCCAAGTATTGCATCAAAATAACTGCAAGTTTAGAATTCCTTACCCAATGGAAAAAAAAAATATATATATATATATATATATACACCTGAGCTAACATCTGTTGCCAATCTTCTTTTTTCTCTTTCTTCCCAAAGCCCCCCAGTACATAGTTGTATATTCTAGTTGTAGGTCCTTCTCGTTGTGCTATGTGGGATGCCACCTCAGCAGGGCTTGATGAGCGGTACCACGTCCACACCCAGGATCCGAACAAGCGAAACCCAGGGCCGCTGAAGTGGAGCGCACGAACTTAACCACTTGGCCACAGGGCCAGACTCAAAAATATATTTTTAAATGAAGACAGAATAAAGACAGTTTCACACAAACAGAAACAGAAAATTTGTCACCAATGGAACTGCAATACAGAACAATTCTAAACAGAGCTCTTTGGGTGGAAGGAAAATGATTCCATACGGAAACATATGATGGAATAAAAAGCAAGGGAAATGGTCAAACACATGGGTATGAAACACTAATAATGTCTTGCGAGGTTTAAAAAATTTAGAGAAAATTAAAATATGTGATGGTAATAACACTAAAAGCAGGAAGAAATAAAGTTAAATTGTCCTACGGTCCTCGCATTGTCTATGAGCGATAAAAAAATGCTAATTTACAGTAGATTTTAATGTGAAAATGCATGTTGTAATCTAGAGTAACCATGTAGCATAAACATCTGATGGTTGTGGGGTTTTTTTATTGTAATGCTAGTGCCCTACTTAAGCTTTTGATTGCAGAGGCCTCCACTTCAAACACAGCTATCTGAACAAACACATTGGCAGCCACAGGACTAGATAAAGAGTGGGTGGCCCCACCCCTGAAGTTTCCTTTGTTATAGAGATCTCTGCTATTCGCTCGCTCGATTGTTTTTCCCTCCCTGTGTTTTAATTCCCATTTTTATGTTTTAAATTCACAATAAAGAGTGAACCTGCAAAACTCTAGGCCCCCAACCTCCACCCCAATAAAAGCAGAACCCCAGACTTGCGTGCTCTCTCTCTCTCCCTTTGACCTCGCTGTGTGGCTCCAGGTGTGCCATGTACCCTCCAGGACCTGTGAGTAATAAACCTTCTCTCTTTTTCAAAGTTTCTAAATGGTTATTGCTGAGGGCATCTTACAATCATAATAAGAACGACAAGGGCAAGTCCAGCCACAACACTGGTTTTGAAAGGGAAGATATCTATGCGGGGCTCGCCAAGGGCCCAGAAGAGAGTCCCCAGGCATTTCTAGCTGCTGGCATCATAGCGATAGGCTGAGACCAGCTAAACAAGAAAAACCTAAACAAAAAAAGAATACATTCTATAGGATTCCATCTATATAAAGTTCAAAAATAGGCAAAACTAATCTAAAGTTATAGAGGTCAGGATAGCAATTACCTCTAGGAAGAGAGAAGGGGAGTGTGATCAGGAGAGGATGTAAGAGAGGCTTCTAGAGCACTGATAATGTTCTGTCTCTGATGTGGATGGCAGTTCCATAGGAGTAGGTTCATTTTGTAATAATTCATCAAGCCAAATTACAAGTCGATTTGTGTATTTTTCTGTGTCTATGTATACTTCAATATAAAAAAATCTAAATGGATTTGAATATCAGAACTAAAAGCTGACATTTAGACACCCAAGACTTAATAAGCCACATTGTACCAAACCAAAATTGCACAGCACTTTACACTTCAAAAAAGTGCATTTACACATTACCTTACTTGCTCTTCACGTCAGTCATTGGAGGCAGTGCAGGGTGTGTAGGTGGATATTATCTCGATCCCCAGTGCACAGATGAAGAAACTGAAATAGTGGAAAGTTCAGTGGCTCGTCCAAGATGATACAGGTACTATCACAACGCCAGGTCATCTAATTGCAGTAGAACAATACAGAATTATTGAACCATTGACCATATTTTCCTCTTGGCGTCTAATTCAACAAGGTTCATTTAGACCGCCTCAGTGAAATTCATGAATGTGACTATACAGATTCCATTTTTCCCACTGCCTTTCAAAACCGGATCATCCCGTGTAGAACGGTGGATAGACTTTGAAGTAAGAGCAAATCTGGGGGAAAAAAATCCATGCACTGTCACAAATTGTGTAAATTTGGACATGGTACTTCGCTGCTCAAAGCATGGCTTTCCCAATCCACAAAATGGGACTAATAATATGCCTCTTGATAAAGTTGTAAAGAATAGATTAAATGACACGGGGAAATTGCCTAGCATGGTGCCTGAAAGCAACTACCACTCACTTATGCTGTGTCTAGCCCTCCCTCCCAGCCACCTCCTCAGTAAAGGAAGTGACTCATCTGTCCCATGGAGATCAACCCAAAAGCCCTTCAAATAATTGTGGAATAAGGCATAGAAGGACACCTGAGTTTCTCCAGTCCAGCGGAGGCCCTTGCAGATGAACTGATTCGTTCAAGGTCATTACTTAGTCAAGCTCCAATTAAACTTAAAACCCAGGTCTAAAACCCCCCAGCTTCCCCAAACTCTTATATATCTATCCCCCGCCACCATCATTACAAACCTTTCTTTTCTTCTCTGAAGAGAGGCTGTTTCTGCTTTCATCCCAGCTGAAGGTAAGAGGGAGGCACACAACCTTTATCCAAATCCTTCAAGAGCAGGCTGTGCAAACAGAGGGCTCACGCGAGGCTGAAGCAATTGCTCCCTCCCCTTTTCTCCCAGTGCGTGTTCTGTTTAATCTCTCTAGAGCTCGTAGTCTTGCTTCATTGTGATAATTTGCTAGTTTACCCTTCATCTTCTCCTGGGAACTCATAGAGGACAGAGTCTGTGTATTATTTATTTTTATGTGCCCAGTGCAAAAAAAATAATGTAGTAAACCTCAAAAAACTTTTATGGAAGGAAGGGAGGAAGGAAGGAGGAAGGGAGAAAAGAAATCAAATTAATTTGGGGGCAAAGAAAGCAAAGTTTGTCTTTAAACACTCTAGCCTCTTTCTCTGTGCCCTTGTTCTCCTCTCCCACAGCCTCTCTCACCCCACAGAAGCTTCCAAAATGGTCAGGATTCTTTCCACCTTTCCAATGTCCTCTCAGTCCAATCTACTCGCAGAAAAAGCCCCCGGGCCACTGATTTACATGCTCATGTGACTGGGAATCATTATGTTTTGTTTTGTTTTTCCAGGTGGAATATGCGTTTCAAGTATCCCCTGGAATTACATGAGGCTTGGTTCCTTGTTAAAGGAAAGCAGGTTACGAAGATATGGGGTTGGAGACAGGATGCCTTCTCAGTAGCCATGAAGTTGACCCTTGCTTGACTCATAAAGAAAACTGGACCTGAGACTGCTTGCTTAATCTCAAAGCCCTTGGGCTTCATTCCCTGTTTGTCTGCTCAGATGTCCCCTCTTACACCAAATTTCTACCAAGCTACCTGTTCCTTGGAGATTCTGCTCAGAGGCCTGGGTCTCTCACCACAGATGTCAATATGTGTTGGGCTGGTAGCCACCTCTCCTGGGTTCTGCCGCTAAACGTACTCCAGGTGGCCCAGCCTTCTCAAATATCACAGTTGAGTAAGTCTGGATAGTATGATGCAATAATCGCTGCCTCATGTTTGCTCCCTGTGGGGTGTTCTGTGGTTTATGTGGCATTGTCCTCCCTGCCTCTGCCACAGAGCCTGGGTTTGAATAATTGCCTGTATCCTGGCTAGCACTGGGCTTAATGATTGCCTCTTTAGTCCCTTCATGCATGTCTACATCCTTTCCTTTCAGCAAACAGGTGAATGTCTCTAGAGTGCACCTAGGACCATCTTTCAGCATCCTATTGTTGGAAATGAGGTTGGGGACACCTGCTGAGACACAAAAGCAGCTGAAGTCAACCCAACCATGGATCGTGGCAGCTCATGCTCACAAGAGCATTTGGGGTAGGAATTGAGGCTCCATTCCGTGCATTGGGAAGGATTGAGGTAGAGGCCCCTCACACATGGACCTACAGGAGAAGGATAAGAGGAGCTCCATTTTGCCTTCAAGGCTCAAGTCTACCTGGTGGATGCCACTCTCCAATGGGTGATTTAATTAAAGGGATCACACACACCATTTTGGTGAGGGAGATGTGCTCTCTCCAGCAAAGAGGCAACAGAACTTCTCTGGTGCAAGGGCAGGGTCATATCCATCCATACTCCTACTCAATTACAAGAACAAACACAATGATCGTGCTGCCAGCAGTCATAATAATAAATAGCAAACCTGTAGTGCTAACTCTGTGCCCAACCCTTCTGAAGCGCTCTACACAGATTATCTCATTTAATCTCTAAAATAGCCATACAAAAGATATGTTATTATTTTCACATTACAGATAAAGCTCTCGAGCCTTAGAGAGGTTAAGCAGCTTGCCCACAGTCACACAGCTAGTAAGTGACAAAGCCAGGATTCCAACCCAAGTAATCTCTCTCCAGAGCTCATGCCCTTGGACCATACACTATACTGAATCCCTACAGAGTAGGTTCTTGTTTACTGAATGAATTAATGAATGAGTAAGTGAACAAGCGAACGAAAGGAACTATGGATTGAGTGCTTCCTATATGCCACTCAGCCAGCCAGGGCTACTGCCAAGTTTTCTAAGTTGCGCAACCAGGTAGATGGTGCCATCAGGCCTCCAGATAAGGAACACAAAAGGTTGAACATCTGTGAGAGGAGGTGGTGGGTTGAGTTCTGGCTCTGTGGAGCTAGGAGGTCTACTGTGGGACATCTTGGGAGGTTCTACATAATGGTTTCCCCACAGACTTCCCCTCCCTAAGTCTCCAATCCACGCTGAGATGGACAACGAGGAAAACTGTATTCCTCAGTCATTGCTCATGTATCTGTCAACTGAGTGTATCAAGATCTTCCTAATCAGACCCGTAGCTCTTAGAGAATAGGGGGCTTGCCTCACACACTTCAGGTCCTGGTTCACTACTCATTGGTTGACTTAATGTGAGTGTTCCCAAATTTGGACCATAGATGGCTTAGGGGAGCTAACGTCTCAAGAGTGCTCCCTTGAGCATCAAACCTGCTTCCTGGTGACATGGTACATACAACTCTTGGCCAAGCAGGAAGAATTCTGCTGGCTTTCTGTGAGACACCATGACATGCTGTCAAAGTTGAATTGTGTGCCTTCTATTAGTTATTGGCTTATTCCAGAAACAGCAGCCTCCAAGGCTCAGTCAGAAGCCCATCTTCTCTATGGAACACCCTCTGAGCATCCCAGGGCAACTTCTCCATCCTCCAGACAACCACCAAAACTCATATCTGGACCATAATCTGGCATTTGCCATTTATTACTTTGTTCATTCCATATCTTATACCAAATGTAAGCTCCATGAGGCCAATAAATGTCTTCTACTTCTTTGAATGGCCATATAATATTTTTAGATATGTATTAATTCCACAAATCTTTACCGTTCATCAATGGTATGCCAACTAAATAGACAACAGAGACAAAAGAGATGAAAATCCCTTCCATGGAGGCACTCTCCCTCTCGCTGCCTTGCTCTCCCCAGAACTCTCTTCTGCTATTCCTGCAGAAATATGCATTCACTAATGGGACGGGGTACACAGAGTGCAGAGATCAGAGTCAAACTTTCTAAGGTAATCCTCAAAGAATACCAAGTCCAGATCAAGCATAATGGGTTGAAAAGAACACAAAAGAGAGCTAGACAACCTTTGCCTAGAGACTGGAGAGGGCTGCCCAAGCCGGGGACATAAACTTATGGGGAGAAAGTTGGAAGTGGCTAACCAGGGCTCCTATGCCCTATTCCCATGGTGAGCTTGGCGCCCACTCATGCCAGCAGCCAATTGCTATATTTTTAGGAATTTTGTGAGCTGGTTGAGATTAATAGCTTAAAATCAGCCATGATGGTAGTTTTCACACCCCTCAAACCAGCAAATGCTACAAATTTGGGCTTCCCTGAGCCCCTCCCCCAACATCAGAGCCAGTTGTTGACATTTACCAGCACAGCTGAGCCTGGAACCTCACAGAGTTGCTCGCCCATCCCCCACGCTCAAAAGCAGTTGGGTCAAGAAAATGCATCATGGCTAGAAGGGAGGGCCTGAGGTAGCAGTAGAGAGACTTAGAGAGCATCAGAAGTTTCCTTGCTCCCTGAAAGCTGTGTGTACAGGGCCTCACAATCGGGACAAGAAGGAAATGGAGTCACAGCTGATGACTAGAGAGCTTTCATTATTAAAAATAACTAACTCAATAACATTGGGTCATGGTGATAGTATGGCATGAACTCATACTATAGGGTTATGATTACTCTAATCCTGCACACCTGAGAGCCAGAAGAAGAAAACTGAGGAGGAGAAAGACATACCATGTGATCGTTGCCTAGAGGCTGCCATGTTGGGACCACAGTCCTCTCAGTGGAAACCAAGAAGGGCACAGGAAGTTAGAGACAAGATGCCATGATTTTAGGCAGATGCTACCCTGGAAGAAAGAGGAAGGCAGCAAAACTCCAAAATCATGACCCCAAAGCAACCAAGAAGAACACCAAAATGAGTAAGTAATTGAAGTTACTAAGATTTTTACCTATATTACTCTGCTTGGGCTGTCATAACAAAACATCACAGACTAGGTGGCTTAACCAACAGAAATTTATTTCTCACAGTTCTGGAGGCTGGAAGACCCAGATCAGGATCCAGTAGGGTTCAGTTTCTGATGAGAGCTCTCTTCCTGACTTGTGGGCAGCCATTTGTCCTCACATACAGGAAAAGAAAGTGATCTCTCTCTTCCTCTTCTTATACCACCACCAATCCTGCAGGATCAGGGTCCCAACCTATGATCTCATTTAATCGTAATTACCTCCTAAAGGTCCCATCTCCAAATGTTGTCACTAGGGGTAAGGGCTTCAACATATGAATTTGGGACACAATTAAGTCCATGGCGCTATCACTAGATAGAAAAGGGACTTCCAACAGGGACTGAGTTGATGCTCTGTTGGTGGACTTGTAGCCAACAGGCATGCTCTCCAGGGCAGGTGGGAGCTAAATTGCCACAACCTTGTGCAGGGAGGTTTGGAAACATCTATAAAATTTACAAAAGCATTTACCTCTAATCTAGTGATTCCACTTCTGGAAATTTCTCCTAGTGACCTAACTTCACCTGTACAAATTGACATGCACATGATTATTCACTGTAGTTTTGTTTATAATAAAGAAAGATTGGAAACAGCCAAGTGTCCATCAACAGGAGACGGATTAAATCAATAATGGAATATTCTATAGCTATAAAATATTGAGGAAGATCTCTACATGATAATATGGAAAGGAAATGAAGAAAGCCAGGTGCAAAACAGTGTGAGCCATACGCCACATTTTATCCAAAGAAGGAAGAATAAGAGTATATACTCACATTTGTTCTATTTTAAATGGACTCACAAGAAACTGACAAAACAGGAGCAAAGCATCTTAAGTTATAGCTATTTTATATTGTTTTGCTTTTATGTAATATGATTGTATGATTGATTAAAAAATTAGAAAAAAATTAAGTTGCATTTCTGCGCACCTGAGATCGAGACTTGTAAAAACTTACTACCTGCTCTACCTGTATCTTCCACATTGAAATGTTCAAGGAGTGTTTACTGATCGACTGATTCTCATCCTATTGAGTCATGAATGTGACATTCTTCTACCCAATAAGAATGCGATGAGAATCTAGGCTGTGCCTGACCCTGCCTGAGAAGCATGGGTCGAGTCCACCGATAAGCATATGACTTTAGGCATGTCACTGTCCCACTTGTGGCTTCAAGTCTTATGTTATAAAGAAAGGAATCAGCTTGGTTCAGCAAATATTTATTGGGAGGTGACACCCATCCTGAAGACTCAAAGCTGCATAAGATGCAGCACCTACCTTCAAGGACCTCACGGGCTGGTGGAGGAGGTAGCTAAGACAAGGACAAGGGCAACAGAATGTGGAAGGGACCACGCCGGCGGTGTCTCCAGGGAGTTCTGGGGTCTGGAAGAGGGCTGTCCCTTCTAGTGGACTTGAGGAAGACCTTCTGCTGGGGGAGGGTGAGGGGTCCCAGGCAAAGAGAGGTACTGGAGCAGAGGTGTAACTGGGCACACAAGGGAAGCTCTAACAGCATGGATTACGGAACCGTCCTCCTGGGACGGAAAGGAGTGGTAGATGTGGCTGTCCATGTGCCTTTCCTGAGCTCCAGCCCCCTTGGATTCTCCAAGAGGCTGCATTCTAACTGTGGCCCTCATGGGAGCACCTAGGAGGAATCCTCAACTTCTGTGACCAGGGCACGGGACAACTCAGGGCCAGTGAAAGCAAAATGGGCTTCACAGAGGACCAGCTCCCAGGGAAGGGTCCCCTTGTACCCAATGGAGGCCTAGGCTAGATAGGCAGGACCTTCCCCCTCCAGGCCCCGGCTCTGCCAAGCTCCGTGGGAGCTGCCTCCCTCGCTGCAGAGAAGGTAGGGAGATGGTCCCCGGCACTCACAGCCTCCCACCCCCAGCATCTCCTCTCCTCAGCACCCCTGGGGCCCACAGCTTCTTCTGCTCTCAGGGAAATGTGCCCACTCTAGATCTCTGCCTCTCTCCCCATCCCCAGGGTCAGCACTGCTTCTAGCTGCCAGCATGCCCAGCTGATCAGCGGCCTTGCAGGGCCAGACACCTGGCTTGTGTTACCCGGCGTTGTCCTCATCTCATTTCATTCCCACTAGAATCCTGCGAGGTTGTAGTCCTGAATTCATTGTACAGATGACACACTGGAGCTCAAAGGGGTTAACTGGCCCAAGTTCTCAGGGATACCTGGTGACAGAGCCAGGATTCCATGCCACATCCTCCCTTTCCAAGCCAGGAAACTAAGCCTAGAAGGGAAGGTCTGTCCACTTGTTTGCTTGATCAACAGGTCCACCATTCTGAATTTTGTCCCAACCATCTGAGGTGAGCTCTTCCTAAGCTCCAGCCCACCCCACCCATCCCCCAAATCCCAGGCCAGCCCCACCCCCTCCCCTGAGCACGGCTGGATCAGATTAGCAAAAGCAACTGCCTTCACAAGATTGCCCCACTTGGCTCCAGCAATTAATTAAGAGCCGTCTGGGAGCCTCCAAAGGGCCTGCAAGCTCCAGCAAGATACGGCGCACGCAGTTTAATCCAAAATATTTGCCGTGTTTTTCCCCTTCTGGGGAACCAGTCCTTACCTGTTACCTGAACCTGATTAAATTTTTAAGGCGCTCATTCTTGGTGCCAACCATGAGCCAGCCTGTTGGTCATACAGAAGGTGGGGAGGTGGCTGGAAACCAGACAATGATAATAATTGATCAATAAACACGTCGTTGTTTACTGACTGTACCACGAAGCATCCAGGATCCGCACCAGGCACTGCTCATCCGGGTCAGCACTGCTGTTGACGCACGAGACTTGCAGGTTCACCCAGAGGATGGCAGGAGCTAGAAAGATCCAGCCCACAGTGGTCTACAGGGAGGGCTGCTTTGTGGCCATAATGGCAGCCTCTTGGCCCCAGAG
Source organism: Equus quagga (assembly GCF_021613505.1). Classification (NCBI taxonomy): domain Eukaryota; kingdom Metazoa; phylum Chordata; class Mammalia; order Perissodactyla; family Equidae; genus Equus; species Equus quagga. Next base: position 30,699,356 of record NC_060287.1, on the reverse strand, counting down.
GCTATTGGCCCATTGGCCCCTCGTAGCCTTAAAAAGTATCTTGGGGATCAGATAGCTCCATGTCCCCCCACCGCCCTGCCTCATGGTCCAAGTCCTGCCAGCATTAAACATCAAACTCCTGTTGGCTCTCCCTCCAAAATGTATCCAAATCCACCCATTTTCTCCACCTCAGTGCCAACACATTGACCAGGGATCAGCAAACTTTTTCTGTAAAGAACCAGATAGCAAATATTTTAGACGCTGTGTGCAAAGGGGCCCAATCCAGGATAATATGCCGGGGCCCCCATAACATGAGAGAAAATATATTTCCACACGTTTTTATTGATGAAATTTAAAGTAGAACAATATTAATAATCGAGTACAATTTTTAAAATGCTGGTCAACTAATGAGAAGAACGGAATTTTTTTTTTTTTTGAGGGTGATAACATTTCACTTAACTGGGGTTTAAAGTTAGTGTTCTCCATCATCAAATCCATTGAGGATGTTCGCTGTTCTTACTTCACAGGCCCCCCAAAATTGCAAGGGCTGTTATTAGCAGACCTCCGCTCTCAACCACAGTCTCACCGAGGTGCCGTAACAGCCGCCCTACAGACGTCCTGCCACCGCTCTGTTCCTCGACCCACAGTTCATCCTCTACTCGGCACTAGACGGACCCTGGTATATTGGTCTTTACTCCTCCGCGTCAAACCTTCCGCCACCCTCCCCTTGCCATTTTGCCTTGGAAGGCTGGAAGTCTGACACACAGGCTCCTCGGAAAGCTGCAACGTCAGGGAGGAAGACAGCCTCCCGCAGGACGAGTCCTCCTGCCTCGAAGAGGCTGGAAGCAGGACCCAGAGGGGGAGGGTGCACGCCGGTCACGGGCCGACGGCGTCTGCAGGGAGCAGGCCCTCCATCTGATGCTCAAGGGATGACGCGGAGAAATGGCAGAGGGAACTAGCCTGGCGAGCCAAATGTCTACAAGACATAATATTTTTAGAGCGCAATTATGAGTAGGCCGGTAGGTACAATGGCCGGCGTGGTTTACTGTAGTCCGCACTGAGCCAGATCAGGAGAGCAAGGCTGTTCCAGCTCCGCCCCTAACCAGGGCTGTGCCCTCAGCCAAGTCTCTGGCTCTCGGGACTTCTGTTTGTTCCCGAGTGAAAAGTGAGGGGAGTCCTCCCCCACATTGCTGATAATCAGAATTAACGGGGAATTTTTAAAAAGACAGACTCCTGGACCCCACCCAGAATTTACTGGATGGGAGGAGATTATATGTGTGTGTTCACTCACTTATATATGCATGTACATATAAATGCAATATATACATATGTTATATGATACACATACATATGCAAAATATATGTAATCGTATATATTTTTATATATTGTGTATGCATTTACACATAAATGCATATATGCATACATAAATGTCTGCATGCATATATAGACATATATGTGTGTACATATATAACACATACTATATATATTCATGTATATTGTATAGGTTCATATATATTCCTGTATATTTGGTATATGTGCATGTATATATGTGTGTGTGTATATACATATACATGCATAAATAAATATGTACACACATAAACCTATACACACACCCCCCTATGCGTACACACACATACATACCTATATATACACATAGATATACATACATACACACATACATACATGTGTGGGGGGGGCGGGTCCCCTTGGTGATTTTGATGATTAAACACATTTTAAAGACACACTGTCCCCAGACTTTAAGTGTCTCTGTGATAAAGAAAGGTTGTGCCTACAAATTTTGTATTTCATACAATTGAATGATAAACATATTTGTAAACACTTGCTAGGCAGAAGTTGAAGCCATGTGAAGGAATCTGGTGTCTCTTGAGTCTAAGAAAGGTGGGTTTTAATTACATGGAAGACTCTGAACAAGTTACAAAGCACTCTACAGCTGGCCACATTGTCTCAGCACCTTTATGCTCACAACAAACCAGAGGTTTTTATTCCCGTTTTGCAGAAGAGACCCACAAAGGCTCTACTTTTCCAGCATCACATACCTAATAAGGTGCCAATCTGGGGTTTGACCCTAGGCTTCCAAACTTTGGACTCAGTCAAACTTTGGCTGGTAAGTACAAGTTTTTTCCATCAGAGAACAAATTATTTTGAGCATTTTTTCAAGAAGAATGAGTTGGACAAGTATCAATTATTGCACATTCCAAATTAGCAGAATCCGAATTAATGACGTTATTGCTATATCAGTGACTAAGAAATTAGAGTTCTTTAAAAATTCCTTCTCCCTATAAATTTTTACTGAGAAAATTCCCCGACTTTCCACTTGCTCAGTGTTACGAGTTTCCTGCTTATTTATACAAGCAGAGTAGAATTTTATAGCTAGATTTGTTTGACAATTACAGTAGAAGGACGAACAGCCGCTCAACTCAGTTATTTCCTCTCTACCACTTGTGGGCAGAGAGGAGAGTGTGGGATAACACCACTAACACAGATTCCATTCCCACATTTTGTCTGTCCATTCATTCAACAGTCATCTGAGTGTTCGTGGTGTCGGTCTCCGGTGGATGACTTTCATCATCTTACTCGCATAATCATATGAAGCAGAGAAGCAAGGAGACAGGTGGGGCTCCTGTAACCAAGGAGGATATGGCGGCAGCCAAGGCAAGATGAGGTGGACCCACTTGGCTGCTGTCACTCCCAGCTTTGAACCTCTTGGGCGCTTCTACCTCAGTGAGTGCTGCCTGTTGACAGGCATCCATCAACACCAAATCCTTGTGCAGAGTTTTGAAGACTGAAGACCACCATGGTCTGATGCTGATGTGGGTGAGGCAGCTGTCAGAAACGCTTCCCGTGGCATCTTGGGTTTATTGCAAACATTATTACAGTCTTAATTAGTGCTTGGTACACCACCTAAGACCCAAATCTGTATTCCTTTGTCAAGGAGCCTTTCACTTTCCCCATCTCTGCATCTACCCACGCGACCAGTCCACAGAAGGCAGGCCTGCCTCAATGTCCCCATAGGGTCCTGGGATCCGCTCCTTACATCCCACTAAAGCATCATTTCCTAACCTTGGCTGCATATTCCCAATGAGAATAACCAGAGGAGCTTCACAGAGTACTGATACCCGGCGGCACTCCCAAAGATTCCAGTTTACGTGGTCTAGGCTGTGGTCTGATCATCAGGATTTCTAGAAGCTACTGGGTAGTGCTAACATGCAGCCAGGGTCAGAAAGGTTGGTTCTGAGCCTTCTCTGAGTCACAGATTTGCCATCCTGGAGGCTCTAGCTCTACGTCAGGAGAAAGATGAAGGCTTTTATTGATGTAGGAAGGCAGCAAATATGGCTAAATGACTGAGGTCTCTACTCTTCCAGCTCTCTAAGACGGTCACGATCTTTCCACAGCTCTCCAGAGTTTGGGCCACCCCTCAAGTTTTCTGTGTAATGTGGGGTTTCAGGTGATGCGTGCACACAGATACACACCCAACTAACTGAAAAATCATGAAAACTCCTCAACTGAATTTAATAAATCGCTATTTTAAAAACCATGATAGTGAGCTTGCTAGTCTGCAAGACAGAATTATCAGGGTTTTATATTTTCAAACACACTTGCAATACAGAGGCTGCATGAAAGAGAAGTATTCACTGCACGTGTACTTTAAGTCTTTCAAATAGATTTTTCAAGGGATTTATGTCTGAATTCATTTCCTATGGCTGCGGGAACAAATTATCACAGACGTGGTGGCTTGAAAACAACACAAATTTATTAATTAATAAATTTATTAATTATAATTAATATTATATTATATTAATATAAGTATATTAATAAGTATATTAAGTACTTTAATAATAATAAGCAATACATAATAATAAGTATATTAATTATTAATTAAGTTTATTAATTAATAAATTTACAAATTTATTCTGGTCAGAAGTCTGAAACAGGTCTTACTGGGCGAAAATCAAAGTATTCAGCAGGGCTGCTTTCCTTTCTGGAGATTCCAGAGGAGAATCCATTTCTTGCCTTTTCCAGTTTCTAGAGGCCTCTTACATTCCATGGCTCCTGGCTCCTTCCTCCATCCTAAATTAGCAATGGCTCTTTGAGTCTTTCTCATGATGCCTCCTCTTCACTTCTGACTCTTCTGCTTCTCCATTTAAAGACCCTGTGATTACACCCAGCCCACCGTATAATCCAGGATAATCTCTTTATTTTAATGTCAGCTGATAAGCAACCTCGGTTCCATCTGTAACCTCAATTCTCCCTTGATGTGTAACATAACATAGTCTCAGGTTCTGAAGATTAGGACCTGGACATCTTTAAGGGGCCCTGATGCCCACCTAATGCCCAAATGAATTGATGACAAATTATTCTAAAGGTATAAACAGTGCTTAAAAACCTGTCTTAACTGAGAAGGGAAATGAAAAAGCTTAGCACCAAATTGGGACCCGTATGTCATCCAAATAAATCAGGAGTAGGGACAGTCCGTCTGATATCTGACCTTTAGCTTAACACCATCTGATTGCGGTGAAAGTATCAGGCACAATCTTCATTTGTGCTGCAGTTGTGGGAAAGGAACAGCATTTTCCACCTTTCAGGGATGCTCTAAGAGATCCCAGGCTGCAACTGTTTCTTCCTGCACAGATCTGTGGGCCTGCCTACGTTCATAAGTGCCTCCCCCATGTGTGTATCTTTCTTTATTGGTCTCTGAGGGTCTCTGTCTGCCTGTGGGCATCTGTGTGCTTTATGCATGTGTATCTCTCCCTTTTTCCCCCTCAGTCGATCATCTTTCTCTCTCTCTCTCTTCATTTTCCTTCTCTGCCTCTATGTGTCTGCCTCTCTCCATCTTTCCTATCTAGTCTTACTCTCCTCCTCTTTCTCTCTTTCTTTCAACTAACCTCAATATTAACCCTATGTATGTATTTTATTATTTTTGTTTTTACTAGATAGAGTTTTCTGCTGTACATTAACGAAAAAGTAGATAACATTGTGCATATCCCTCTCTCAAAGTAAAAACTCATTATTAAGTTGTTTTCTGTTGTGTAGTCTTCAATTGATATTTTTCCCCTTGTAGCTCAAAGACCTTCCATAAGAGATACATGTTGTAAGTGAATAGAGGGCATTTGGAACAGGACCACAGAGGGTTGTCCTTGTCCTCCAAAATCCCATCGTCCATGCCACACACAGGCCAGTTTAAGGGGTCAGCAGAAAGGCATTCCAGTGGACCACTGCATCTAGTTTAGTCTTCTTAACTTCTCTTTGCTTTTTTAGAGCCTGATGTGTCATGAGGCACATATGCACTGGTCCCTCACATAAGTGCTCTGGGCCGCACCCTGGACAGCACTTAGGGACTTGAGAGCGCCTGGAACCATCCATGGCCTTGCCATCTCCTCCTCCTTCTCCAAGGATGGGTGGGACCACAGTCTTGGGAATTTCAGGGGAAGATGCTCCATCAGCAGTGAGGTGATGCCATACACTGAAGAGGTTCTGACTTGGGCCAGGGCCTGAAGGCTGCCTACAGCCTGAAGCCACTGGCCAGTGCAAAGGGAGTGACCCCCGCATCCTCTCCAGCTTAGCTTGGGTCTGTAAACAGCTGTTGGCTCTATTAGGTCGCTATAGCTCCTCATCCATCAGAAATACCTGCCCGAGTCCTCTCCTTGGTCACTCTTTTTTTTAGAGTTAAATATTTCTTTACAGTTTTTTCTTTTGATGTAAAATTTACCTCCAAGGAAATGTACAATCCTTAAGTGTACATTTGCAAATCTTAAGTGTGTATGCATGCACCCAGGGAATCTAAACTCTTATCAAGATATAGAACAATACTATCACCCCAGAAAATTCCCTCATGTCCCTTCTTAGTCAATCCTTGACCCTGGAACATTTCTCTTATTTATTTTAAATCAATAATTCTATTGGATGTCTAGCATGAAGCTCAGAACTTTATACTTGAAAAATATGTAATAAAATTTTGTCCATATACTAAATGCAAACTCCTAGTTAATAGGGGTTGATCAAATAGGCATCTCTGGTTTTTGTGTTTTTTTAGTTGTTCTTTTCATTGTGGTAAAATACATATAATGTGAAATTTACCATCTGAACCATTCTTCAGGGTACAGTTCAATGGTGGTAAATACACCCTTGATGTAGTGCAGCCATCGCCAGCATCCATCTCCATAGTCCTCTTCATCTTGTAGAAATGAAACTCCATACACCTTGGTCTCTTTGTGTCCAGGATGGAAATCCTGAATCTTAGTTCTCACGCCCTAGTCTGGCTTCTCTGCCTTTTTCTGCTGGAAAACAATTTCTCGTCAGCTTAGTAGCATTTTCCTTTTTCTTTTCTTTTTGTTTTGACTTTCCCTTTTCTCCTCCTCTTATTTTTCTGTCCTCATCTCTCTTTTTCTCCCCCGTTGTCATATTTTTACCTTTTCTCTCCTGTCTTTCTTCCTCTCTTCATTTCTGTTCCCTCATTCTCATCTATTTTCTAGTCCCTCTTCCTTCCTTCTCCTCTTCTATCTCCCTTCTCATCTCTCTCCATGTTTTCTCTTTCCTAAGTATCCCTTAAGATTTTCCAAACAACAGACAGGGGCCCATTTACTCTGGGATAATCCAAGGTAAAGACGGAACTGAGGTCGCTGGGTGCCCAGAGGAGGTGGGGAGGACGACATGTCACGAGATGACAAATGGTCACAGAGGGAGACCCCACCTTGCACAAGGCGCCATGCTCAACCCCGTAGCAAATGGGGGGAGGCTGGGGACACAGAGCTTGTGCTCCGAGGCCTGGCATCCACTGGGAGAGAAGATACGCCCATCTGGAAAGGTGGTAAGACTGGGCAGTACAGGTGGTGACAACCAAAGGACAGGCAGAATTCCAAAAGTTGTTTGTTGCTCGATGATTTAGAACTTGTACAGGATGTAACGCAATTGTAAAAATGATTTTCCGAGTTAGAGGGCAGCTTGTTTGGCTAGCTCATAAAGGCCGACATAACCACGATGTATTTAAGCACAGCACTCAAAACACCTTTTCAGGTGCATCTACCTATATAGCATTGTTTATCTCTGCAGGAAAATTGGCTTTTGATTCCAACTTGCTACCAAAACATTCCCATTTCTTCCCCATCACACCACAGGCAGCCCAAGGGTGGGGGCCTTGGGGAAGGCAGGGTTGGGTGTTCTGGGCACCAGTAACTTGCTAAAGAGCTAAGTGCCCTGTTCCTGGCCAAGCATTTCCTGATGGTTTGGACTGGGAAGCACACCTAGAAGTGGTGGATTGTTCATAAATTAAGAGTTATGAAAGCAGAGCCCACGCTCCTGATCTAGATGCCGGATGTGTGGGGCAGGAAACAAAAGAGGAGGACATTGGTGGAGGACGCTTCAGAAAGGAGGCAGGGGTGGAACTGAGCCCGTGAGTCCGGCAGGATGAGGCAGGGAATGGCACCAACCAGGACAGGGAGAAGAGCGTCAGGAAGCACTGAGAACTGGGACAGTCTGGAGAGAATAAAATCAAAGTTCTTACGTGGAGTCCTGAAGAAAAGGCTGGAGGGACATTGGGGGCAGCTGGCAGGAGCGGGGAGCCTGGGGGTGGTAGATTGGCAAGAACCTTGAGAAGAAGGCTAAGGATTTCGAACTTTCCTTCTGAGTCAAAGTGTGGATGCAACCCATCAGGGGGCCAGGAAATGAAGATACTGGGGCCCCAGCAGCATTCGCTTTAATGAAGTGGAATCAAATAAAATGGAATAGAATAGAATAAAATAGAATGGAATGGAATGGAATAAATGTCTGAGAGGGTGTCATGTAGGAAAAGTAAACCTTATTTCACTCATCTTGTTGCGGGTTTTCCTGCGGGGGGGGGGGGGTGTGTGTATATGCACATATATGTATGCACGTAAGCATGTATCTCTGCACATGCTTACAGATGCAGTGGGTCACATTCTAAAATGCATTTCTTTCCTGTGGGATTTTGAGTAATGACGTGTTGACATGGATGTTTCAAGGTGCATCGTGAAGTGATTTGAGGGATTGGTTTCAGGGCAGAGGGTCTGGCAGGCAGTGGCCGAGGGAGGAGGCAATCAAAAGAGCTGACGGGCCGGCCCCATGGCCAAGTGGTTAAGTCTGCATGCTCAGAGTTTCCCAGGTTCAGATGCTGGGTGCAGACCAAGCACCGCTCATTGAGCCATGCTGAGGCGGCGCCCCACATGGCAGAACTAGAAGCACCTACAACCAGAATATACAACTATGCACCCAGGGGCTTTGGGGAGAAGAAGGAAAAAAAAAAGAGTTGAGGGGTGGTGACAGCAGGAAAGGGATGAGCGGCTGCCAGCCCCACTGAGAGGAAGAGGGCCTGCCGCCAGGGGTCCGGAGAATGGAGACAAGGATTCCACGGCTGCAAGGGACTCGGCGGCTCCTGCCCAGGGCAGGGCTGGGGTTGCCAATGCCCAGTCCCAGGGGCCACCCCCCAGGCTGCTGCAGTTCCCAAGACAGCAAAGTGTGTGTGCTTGTGCGTGTGTGTTTTGCTAAAAAAAAAAAAACCCTTATTTTTCCAAAACTCCCACTGTTGTGTGTTCCATCATAATTTCTTTTTGGATTTTTGAACTTTTAGTTTAAAAAATGCTTAAATTTTCAATATCACATTTCAATAATTCCTATTTCCACTTTATATCACCATGCACATGTAGGTATGACACCTGAGGTAGGTATGATTGTTATTCCAAAAAAAACATTTGAGGATCAAAGGACCTACTTATGTGTGTTGTACTTGAAGTTCTTGGAATGAACACAGCAGTGTTGGCTGTCATTATGATTTCAGGAATCGCTTCTCCAAAGTGGGAATATATGTGTCTTGGCCATGAGAGGAGGGTGATACTGAAAGGATTAATTATACTCTTGTCTCCAATGCCAATTTACCTCTGCACTTACAGGACTGAGCTAGAGAGCCCCAAACCCAAGCCGTGGGCAGGAGACAGCACGCAGCATAGTCTGGCAGGAGCCAAGGGTGCCAGCAGGGAGATGGTAGGGGAAGAAGGACCATGAACCAAGCTGAGGACTAGTGGATGACCACCAAGGGGGTCTCTGCTGCTCATCACCCAATGGCATCAGAAATCTTGGTCACGGTGTGTCTCTTCCAATGAGAATCAAGATGAACGCACAACCTTCCTTTAAACAGAATCAGACACATCGTAGAATAGAATCATGGTTCCAAATACGATTGTAAAGGAAGGCGCCACAATTTCTGCCAGCAGCCTTGAAGATTAGTGGCCTAGTTGAAAATTCACAAGATGGTAGACCATAGTGGCTAAGTTTGACGTCTTATGTGCAACAGCCTGAGGATGAATTCCACCCAACGATTACTAATAGTGTGACTCTAAGCAAGTTCTTCAACCTTCCTGTACCTTAGTTTCTTCTTCTGTAAAGTATAAGGATTAATGAGATTATATATAAAAACCCCAGAGTAGTGCCTGGTCCATAGTAAGGCTTCAACACTTGCTTGTATCCAGCGCCATTTTACCTTAATGAAAGCAAAAATATGCAACATGTATAACCAAGTGTTATAAAATAATAACATACAAAGAACTCTTAAAATCAGTAAAAATAAAAAAAATACAATCACCCCAATAGAAAAGAAGGGGAGAAGCCTTCTTGAACAAGCAATTCTAAAAGAGAAGAAATCCAAGTGGTCGATTCACCTGGACCAAAAATGATCAACCTCACCTATAACAATAAAAATACAAATTAAACCAGAATGTCTAAAACTGAAAAGACTAAAAATATTATGTGTTGGTAAGGATGTGGAGCAACTGGAATGCTCATTCATGTCTGGGAGGAAGTTAAATTGATACAACCACATAGAAAAGATATTTAGAAGGATCTACTAAAACTGAATATGTGAACAGTGTCTGGCCCAACACTTCCAATCCTGGGCATATACTCCATGGATGTGAGTGCTTCTGTCCACCAAGGCATTACAAGAATGTTCATAGCAGTTTTATTCATTGTAGCTCAAAACTGGAAACAACCAAATATCCTTCGGCAGAGGAATGGATACATGAAGTGTGGTTTATTCACACAATAGAATGGAGTGAGCAATGAGAACAAGCAAACTACAAATGCACACATCAGCAGGAGTGACTCCCAAGGACGAAATGTTGAGTCAAAAAAGCCAGATGCAAAAGAGTAATTACCGTATGTTTCAATATATATGAGAGTCACAAACAGGCAAACTGTTCTAAGGTGAAAAAAGGCAGAATAGTGGGGGTGGGGCACATAGAACCTTCTGGAGTGGTGGAAATGTTCTCTATCTCGATCTTGATGGTAGCTATGTAGGCATTGCTATACATAAAAATTCATTGAGTTGTATACCTAAAATGTGTGCATTTTATATGCTATACCTCAATAAAAGTATTCTAAAAATCTAAAAAAATATGAAGACAAAATGAGATGTTGTTTTCTTCTGTAAAATAGGAAAATGAAGGGGGCTGGCCCAGTGGTGCAGCGGTTAAGTTTGTGCGCTCTGCTTCAGCGGCCCAGGGTTTGCTGGTTCTGATCCCCGGCACAGACCTCCACACTGCTTGTCAAGCCATGCTGTGGCAGGCGTCTCACATATAAAGTAGAGGAAGATGGGCATGGATGTTAGCTCAGCGCTGGTCTTCCTCAGCAAAAAGAAGAGGGTTGGTTGCAGATGTTAGCTCAAGCCTAATCTTCCTCAAAAAAGAAAAAAAGGAAAATGAATAATACTTTGTAAATGAACAATCCTCAGTGTTATGATCTTATTTAGTGGGGAGGACGCTTAGTACAACATTTCAGAAGGGCATGTGATCTTATTATCAAAAAGTCTTAAAAATGCCCATCCTGGAGCCAGCCCTGTGGCCTAGTGGTTAAAGTTTCACCCACTCTGCTTTGGCAGCCCCAGGTTGCAGGTTTGGATCCCAGGCGGGGACCTACTCCACTCGTCAGCCATGCTGTGGTGGCATCCCACATACAAAGTGGAGGAAGACTGCCACAGACATTAGCTCAGGGCTAAACTTCCTCAGTCAAAAAACAAAAAAGGAGGAAGGATGGCAGTGGATATTAGCTCAGGGCAAATCTTCCTCAGCAGAAAAGAAAAAAAGCACATCCCTAAACTGAGCCTGTTCACCTGTAGAAATTTATCCTAGGAAAATAATCAGACAGATGTACAGAGATACGTCTTCAAGGATGTTTGTCACTTCATTGTTTATAACAGCAAAAAAATCTGAAGCACCTAAATGTCACCCAACAGAGGACTGAGTAAATAAACATTGCCACATGTATGTGATAGAATATATTAAGCACCCATTAAAAAGGACGGAAAATGATAGTTAATGGAATGGGAAATTCAGCAGATGAAGAGAAAGATGACAAAACAATGAGCTTTTTATAGAACCTATACATTATACTACCTCTACATTTTTATTTAAAAGAAAAAATATATATATAAAAATAGATATCAACCAAATGAGACAATTGTTCTTTCTGAATAGTGGGATTGTGGACAATGTTAATTTTGTTCTTGGTACTTTCTCTGTTTTATAAACTTTCTATTAACAGAAAACCCGATCGCGCTTGAAGAAAATACACTATTCTTGTAAGAAATATGTAGAGAGTTAAATGAAGAAAATCCTAGAGAGCAGTGCTCTTTCCTGCTATGTTTAGTATCAATGTGCAAAAAAGGACGGCCCCCTGCAGGGTTACGGTAGGGTTGGAAGAGACAACAGATGAAAATATATGACATGAAATAGACAGCGTGGAGAAGCTGCTGGTTCCCTAAGATCACGTGCACGCACGCACGCACGCACTCTGACCCTCTGGCCACACCCATTGATCTAACCAGATCTATCCAAACTCCTGGGAGTTTGAGGTTGGACGGGAAAGACCCAGACACCAAGAAATTGAGGCCGGGTCACGTGAAGGGCGGCTCTCCGGAAAGAGGCGCAGCTGGGCATGGAAGGGGCAACTTAGCCTGCTGATGCCACCTCTGAGCCCGTGAAACCCCAGTCTCCTTCCAGGACATTCCCAGTTTTAATTACACTTTGATTAAACTGATAAGCCAGAATCCATTTCAGTGGTTTGTAATAAAAAAGGACCTCACCGACTACACAGCTCTTCTGCTGAACTGGGCAGCCTGCCTCCGTTCTCCGGTCCCTTCTCTCGTGCATCCGTGCTCTCAGAAAACGTGTGGCAAAGACAGGCCGTAGGCAGCCTCTGTGCTCAGTGTTTTTTGGACTATCAAGTGGAGAAAGTCACGGTCTTGTTCTTGAGGTCGTAGTAATCCAGCTAAGGGAGTTGTAGAGACTCTCAAAAAACTAAGTGAGGCAGATTTATCGAGCTATGTGAGGCCATGGTCTGCACGTGAAGGGACCCCACACTGCGAAGACGCGCACAGGCCCAGCCTGGGAAGGGAAACACCACCTTGGATGGGGGGTTCCTGTTTTCCCTCACAGCCCTTTGCAGTGAGTCTAGACTTTGTAAGTTTCTTCCGTGATTTCTCTTGCTCCTCCATTTAGATGCAAAAAAAAACTGTGCACAGCATCTACAAAAATTACTAAGGGCAGCAGAGTGTGTCAAACGCCCTGCTTTATAGGAATTGACTTTTTAATTCTGTTACCACAGAGGGGAATATCTTAGGTTAGATCAGCTTTGGGGGTTTGCCTTTAGGATTTTGCCTTTGTACCCATTTCAGCATTCCCACCTAATCGGAAGGAGGGAGGGAGGAAGGAGGAGAGGAGGAAGGGAGGCGGCGGGCTTTCGAGAGAGAAGCCCTGCCCTCCTGGTCTTCACTTCCGGCCCTGCACCTCTCTTCCTGCTGCTCTGGAGTTCTCCTGCCGCTCCTCCCACATCCTCAGCCGCTTCACCGGGTCTTGGAGAAGTTCAACTGAGATAATGTCAGATGTGAAAGTTCTTTGTAAACCAAAGCATCAACTCCACGTTCGAGTGTTTCCATTATTGCCTATGACTTTGCTCCATCTGTGCAGGCTTGTCTCCCATCACGCCTACTTCCCACAGGTGAAGATGAACTGCAGATGCTACTCAACCCCGGGCTGAGCTGGCATCACACATGGAGATGCTGCTCACTTATGTGGGCCCGGGCAGGGCCACAAAGCTACCAAGACACCCATCAGCTTATCTCAGCCAAGCAAAGAGTTTTTAAGGAACCAGCACCCCTGCAAATTCTCAGCCACCACAGGGGGCCTGTGACTGGATGTGTGAGAGGGACGCACGCCGAGGGTGACTAAGCCCTTTGCTGGCACTCTGTGGGCAGCTTGGTGTGCTTGCGATCAAGGATGTGTTTCCAAGTGGGTTCACCCACGAGACACTTCTTTGAACCTCAGGGGTTGGGTGGGTTGTCTGTATCACCGAGGAAGGTCACCAGAGTGAACCTGATGACTTGAAAGAGATACTCAGAAGAGCCGCAATAAAGAGCTCCCCAGACTGGAAACAACAGAACTTGCCACTTACACAGCACTTTTCATCTTCAAAGCCCAGAACCTCAATTAAGTAATTAATAGGTCTGGTCATGTTCGCAGCTCTCTAAAAATGAGACTGGAGGAACTCTGGCTTTCCCTCCAGGAGAAGTGCTTTCCTGTCAAGCCCAAAGAAGCTCCGGAGAAGGCAACCAGTAATCCAATAACCATTCCCCTTCTGGAGGAGAGTCCCGGATCAGCTCTGCGTTTGCAGGGAATGCCCCAGAACCACCTCCAGACATTGTGGTTTGCTGCCCCCTTGAGGTTATTCTGAGGATAACAGGTAAAGGGGGACAAACAATGCGTCCAGTAATGGGAAGAAAACAGCCGTTTTTGTCTGAGAAGGAGTGTCTGGCATGCCCAAGACCTTAAAGAGAGGAAAATATTAACCCAGGGCATAATAAATCCTCTCTCTTTTTAGTCAAAACCTAGACGGCCTGTGTTGATATTGAGTTAACAATTTCCATGGACTAATACCTTCCGAATGAAATGAAAGGATTCTTGAATTAATGGATGAAAACTCTCCTTCGCACATCAGAGGACTAAAGGAAGGTAATTGCCCTCGATATTTATTTTCGATTTGGAAAATCCAAAGCCAGAAAGCTTTGAAGAAGTCAAGATCTGATTATAATTCTAGGCTTGGTGCCAGCAGGATAAATTGTCTGGCGACTTTTTGCAGAGTTATCGACTCTATTTGCATCTGCTGTCAGTGGCCCAGTGTGGTACGACAGTGCTCAGAAGAGGGTGCCGTTCCGACATCACTGACAAAATGCAGAGTCAGTGCTGGGGCTTCGGGACTGCCCCCCGCTGATCATAACCCATTGCTTCAGGGGGCTGCCAGCACCTCGATCTGCTAGAAGAATCTTGTGTTGGGTCCTTCCATGAGGAGTCTTTGGTCTCTGTATGATATGAAGGCAATCTGCCTCCCTGTTCCCATGATTTAGTGCTCTGGGCTGGTGTATCTGGGTACTTCTTGCCCTAGACAAATATTTTTTAATAAATAAAAAGCCCCACCCCACGCGCATGCACACAAGCATGCACAAAGGGTGTGCCCCAAGCTAAATGCTCTTCATTCAAGTTTTAGATTCATAGGACTTTCAACATGGCCAGGCCTGGTGTCATGGGGAACGGGCCTGCAGTGGTTCCCAGGGGCAGGGAGAGATGGGTCCCAGTGAGCACACTTCAGGACAGTTGGAGAACAGCCAGGAAAGGGCCCATCAGCCCCGCTAACTGGATGCCAGCCAGTAGAAGAGACCCTCATGGTGGGGGTCAGTGGGATACGTGTCTGGAGCAGGGACGCGGCTGACTGGGGCTCCCCTCCTCTGCCTACCCCCAGAGCTCAGGGGGGTGAGGTGTTGGGGGTGCTGGAGACGGGGCTTATGGCCAGAGAAGCACAGAGATGATCAGCAAGGAGCAGTCACATCCTCACAAATGGAAACAGCCGTCCCAATTGTCTAGCAATGAAGCCACAGCCGTTGGAGCTGGGTGTCCCCAGACTTTGATCAACTGAGGGGCTGCAAGGCAAAAGGAAGCAGCTCCTGGTCCAGGCAGATGACCTCATCCAAAAGCAGTCCTTTCCAGCTGACGCCCTGAGTGACCCACATGCTCTCCCGGAAAGTCCAGCCTTAAGACGACGCAGCTGCCCGTCATGGAGCAGGTTGCCCAAAACCGCAGGGGGGAAAAAAATCCAATAACCAAATCCCGATGACCCCACCCTGTCTGCAGTTACTCAGAGCTGGCTGGCCGAGGGCCAGGGAGCAGACCCAGTCAGGCTGAAGTCTATCCAAATTCAATTTTCAATTGAAAATGGAAACAAGTCAAGCCAAGACAAACTCAGAGCCTGACTTAGCAGCAGCAGCTGCCATGGCAAAGGCATTGTCATGGGGGGGCCAAAGGTCGGCCTCCACCATCCCAGGGGATCGTTTATGCCACCACTTCCAGACACCACTCAAGCCCCTTTCATATAGAAACTGACTTACCGCATCACCGCTCTGTGAGTTACTGCTAAGGTCCCCATTTTGCAGGTGAGGAAGCTAAGGCACCAGGAGGCTAGATGACTTGCCTAAGCTCTCACAGGAGATGGTGGAGCATGCCTGAACCTGGGGTCTGGCTGCAGACCAGCCTCCCAGGGCCAGGCTCTCCACCGCCCCCAGCACCGTCGCCAGCTGCCGGCTCCAGGGGGGTGAACGAGGGTTTGCTACCAGAGAGGTCTGCGGGTCCCCCTGTCCCCCTCAGATACTGACAGTGTGTTTGGTTGTAGCTGACATGTTCCCGGGAGCAAAGCTTCATTTCCAATGTCTGGTGTCCTGAAGACGACACTTCGGTGTCCTGAAGGTGGCATCTTGAGGCTGCTCTTATCTCTGCCTCGGGTTCACGTCTGAAGGAGAAGCTAGTGCCCCGCTGCCCGTGCCAGCCCCCAACACAGAGCCACATGAAGCCCGGTGCCACAGGGGACTCCCGGGGGCAAGTCAGCATGCTGCGTGGTTCTGCAGCGGCTCTTAGCTGTGGCGCCTGCACAAGGAGCTTGACTTCTCTGAGCCTTTTCCCTCCTCTGGAAGCTGCCCTCCATGGGGCTAGGCACCTGCATTGGGGGGAATTTTAAAAGACTGATGTAGAAAAAAATATAATACCTATCTCCTGTGGGAGTTACCAGCCTATTGTAAAGGGAACCTATCCCTCTGTCTATCAATCTGTTTATCTATCTACCTGTCATCTATTTATCTATATCTATCTGTCATCTATCATCCGTCCTTTGATATATTTTTCTTTCCTTCTATCAATCTGTATCATTTATCTATCAATCATCTATCATGTATCTATCATTTATCTGTCTATATCATCTATCATCCATCCATTTATCCATCTACCTTTCTTTCTATCAACCTATCTATCAACCATCTATAATTTATCTATGTATATCATCCATCATCTACCTACCTATCATCTACCTATTACCTGTCTATCTATCAATCTCTATCTGTCATCTGTCTACCTATCTACATGCACACATCTCAGATGTTCAAGCTGCTGAGTAGAATTTTGATTGTGAGTTTTCAAGAACACCTGGGTTAGAGTCCAGTTTCTGGAAATCACTAGCTGTGTGGCCCTGGATAAGTAACTTAACATCTCTATGCCTCTTTTGTTTTTTGCATCCATCAAATGGGAAGCACAAGAATGCTTATCAAATTGGATAGTTGCAAGGACTCAATCAAGAAATGGATGTGAAAGGTTGGTCTGACAGCCCGTAGCCTGTTAGCTCTTGATACGTGGGAGGGCAGCTGCTATGGGCTGGGGCAGGGACCCAACCTTACTGTGCCCTGAAAGAGACAGCCCAGGGATGTGGGCAGCTTTGAAAGCAGTGCTTTTGGGGAGAGCTCTGGCCTGTACCGGCTGGCCTGAGCTAATTTTTAGTTTTCCTGGAGGGAGCAAAGGCCCCAAGACAAATCGGATGTGGCTGCCAGAGAAGAGAAACTTGAAGAACACAGCTGAGGTTGACACGATGTTCTGGAGAACAATGAAGACGCTGAAACAGAGCAGGGAGGGTACAGGTGGGGGACCAGGATGGGGAGCTTAAAATCGCCCGCCGTGGGTCAGCCAGGTGGGACCTGACTCAGATCCGAAAGAGATGCTCTTGCTGGGCCTCAGGACCGCTATGAGGTGCCTCCCGTGTGAGTCGCAGTCACAGACCCGTGCAGGAGGATGAGGCCCGAGTCTAGAGCATTTCTGGAAAAACCGCTATATATCCTTGAGGATTAGGGCACACTGGGACTGGCTGACTTCCTGCTCCCCGTCTCTACAGCACTGGGCGTGTCCCCTGGCCCTGAGCACAGTGGATGTCTACAGAAGGTTCGACAGGGGCATCTGGCGTTGGGCCCTGAGTTGGGGCTGCTCTTTATGTTGCTTCATGGTTTGCAAGCAGAGTGAGCTTTGGGGAATGTGTCACCTGTTGGGTGACGGAATGTGACAGCAGGCAGGCCCGGCTGCCCTACGGGGTGGATCAGGAGGTCCCCTCTGAGGGCTGCATCACGGCGGGAAGCTGGAGAAGGTGAGATTGGCTTTGGTCTCTCGGGGACCCACCTTGGCAACACGTGCTCACAGTGTTCGCTGAACCGCTTCACAGACATTGTGCAGGCTGGACCCACAGACAGGGCGGGGCAGGAGGATCCATCACAGAGAGGACTGAGCGTCACCCAGGCCCGAGTGGGATGCTGCACCTGGCCGCTTCCCAGCCGTGATCCTTGGGACAAATTTCCTCACTCCCCATCTGCAAGTCGGGACAAGGTGACAAATAGCTTCCTTGGAAGTTTCTTCTTGGCCTTTTCTTTCTTCTAGAGAGTCCTGGTGTCAGGAACCTGGATGGACGCTTGTCTGAGAAAGAGGGGGAGTTCAGGCCTAAGGAGGCATCACAGAGTCCCACCAGGTCCTGGCAGGAAGGGCTCAAGAGACTTTTTAGCTCAGCAATTCTCAATTATTTTGCACACAGGAATTACCTGGGATGCTTTCTCTACTCATTTCCTGGAGCTGCTTTAATGAAGTGCCACATGCTGGGTGGCTTACAGCAACAGAAATTTATTCTCTCCAGTTCTGGAGGCCAGAAGTCTGAACTCAAGGTGTCACAGGGTTGGTTCCTTCTGAGGCTGTGTAGACTCCTTCCTTACCTCCCCCTAGTGTCTGAGAATGACCGGCACTCCTTGATAGTCCTTGGCTTGTTGCTGTGTCGCTCCAATTTCCGCCTCTGTCGTTACACGGCCTTCTTCCCTGTGTGTGTCTGTGTCTCTCCTCCTCTTCTTATAAGGACACCAGTCATATTGGATTAGGAACCCCCTTACTCCAGTGTGACCTCATCTTCACTAATCACACCTGCCACAGCCTTATTTCCAAATAAGCCCACATTCTGAGGTCCTGGGGGTTAGGACGTCAACAATCTTTCTGAGGGACACAATTCAACCCACAACGTGTGCTAAGAAAAACAGATTCCTGGTTCTCACCCCCAGAGAATCTGTATTTTTAATAAGGCTCTACCCTGTCCCCCCCAAAGTGGTTCTGATACAAGAGGCCCACGGACCATACTCTGAGAAAGCCCCACCTGATAGATAGGTGGAGGTACACCGGTGACATGGGTCACATCCCTTGATTCTCCATCCAGTGCTCCTTCTGCAGCCCCAGAGGAGGCACCTTCTGCCTGTTTGAGGCAAGAGTCACCTTGCAACAACTCTGCAAACTGACGTAGTCCAAGAAAATTTAGACAAGTTGCAAAATATTGACCCATTAGGCCATTTTAATGTAAAGCCAATGTTCTGAGTTGCATCTTGTACCCCACAAAAAAGATATGGTGACGTCCTAACCCCCAGTACCTCAAAGGTGACCTTATTTGGAAGCAGGGTTGTTGCAGATGCAATTAGTTAAGATGAGGTAATGCTGGAGTAGGATGGTCCCCAATCCAATATGACTGTGTCCTTATAAAAAGAATGCCATGTGAAGAGAAAGAGACATGGAGAGATGGAGATGGAGGCAGAGATTGGAGTGATGCTCCCATGAGCCAAGAGACACCAAGGATTACTGGGTGTCACCAGAAGCTGAGAGAGAGGCCTGGAACACACTCTCCCTCGCAGCCCACAGAAGGAACCAACCCTGCTGGCACCTCAATTTCGGACTTCTAGCCTCCAGAACTGAGAGAGAATAAATTTCTGTTTTAAGCCATCTCAGTGTGGGTTTGTCACTGCAGTCCTAGCAAACTGAGACTGCTGGGGATTGAATCGTCACAGACAACAACGCATAGGGCCTCCCAGATCGCACGCATGTATATGGGGCCCTCAGGGAAATGCCAAGGGTAGGGTGTGCCTGTTGCCTATGGCGGAGCATGCCGGGTTTGCGAATGGGAGCCCTCAGTGTGTCACTTCTGTAAGCTCAGGGATGTAGCGGGTGGCAGGGCGACCATGGGGATGAACCGGCACTGCATGTTCTCTCTGGGGCACAAGGGTAGGCTCTGCGTGCTTTTCCCTGAGCTCCTCTCAGTATCTGGTAGAGGTTGATTGAGCAGTGGTTCCAAGCTGGGCAAGGACCACACAGCCGGGGTTCAAATTCTGACTGTGCCGCCTCATGCCTTTATCACTGGGACAAGTTCCTTTCTGGTTTCCTCCTCTGTAAGACGAGGATGCACATAGCACCAGCTCCATGGGCGTGGAGAGGACTAGGTGAGAGAGGACTTGTAACTTGCTTAAAATGATGCTGGGCTCGCAGAAGTGTCCATAACGTGCCTACTGTGTGGCAGTTCCATTGGCCCTTCCCAGGGCTGAGACGTGGGGCGGTGGGCTGAGCCTGTCTAGCAGGTGTGGACCTGCGGGGGAGCACAGGCCAGCTCCTCCCAGGAGTGGACCTTGGGAATCCACCTTCACTCTTTGCTCCCTCCCTCAGGAGCTGCCCTAACAATGGCCCCTAGTCATAAAAATAATGAATGTGTGTAAAGACGTTAATGAATCACTTTCACAAAAATGGACGTACAGTGTCATCATAACTACCTCTGAAGTCCACGTGATTGTGACCTTCCCTTATGAAATTAGAAAACTGAGGCTCCTGGAGATTAAGTGACTTGCCGAGATCTCTCAGCAGATAATTGAATGTCAACACTAACTACCATCTTTTTGGAGTGGAGGGGGCGGGGATTGATAGGGAAAACGGCTGGTGGGGAACGGGGCAGCTATATATGTCTCTGGGCTCCTGCAAGTGGGGCTCAGGGCTCTAGGGACTAAAGCCTCCTCCTCTGCCAGGCTCCCAACCCAAATCCCAAGTAAGTGCAAACTCCAGAATCTTCCTGAGATCTGTGGTACACGCTGGGGCATGCCCACTGCTGGGAAGAGGCTGCTGGCACAAGAACGTTGGCAAGAGCCACAACGTTGCTTGACACACGTCCGCTGCAAATGTACCAGAGGGCGCAGCATCTCTTCACTCGGAGGGGTTGGGCAGTGGGAGTGGGGAGATGCAGGGTGGGCAACATCATTACCTGTCCTGGTTGCCATGCTTTACAGGCTACAAGTACTCAGCCGCTGTGGGAGTGGTCCTCAAAGCACGTAATATAAGTTACCTGATGACCAGCAGGTTTGCTCCCACCTGAAAGAAGAGAAAGCTGAGCCCCAGAGTGGGAAAGGCACTTGCCTGAGGTCACCAGCAGGTCAAGGGCAAAGATGGGAGTGGGCCCAACCATCCCAACTCTCAGCCTGGCTCCAACGCATCCCCCCGCCAGATCATCCTGCCCACAACCAAATGGCAAAGGAGAGTGAGTGAGGATGTCAAGAGAAGCTGACTGGCTGCACACTCCTCCTCTGGGGCCCAGAGTTCCAATCCAGGACCTTTCTCCTCTTTACCATTGTCTGCAATAGATATAACCATTTCGATTCATAGATTCTAGGGAAAAACTAGATGGCTCACAGCTGGGGGTTGGGGTATCTGCATGCATGCATGAGTGCAAAAGAAGCAAGGAGAGGAGAAAGACAATCAATTCCAGCCTTGCAGCCATGTTTCCCTGTTTATTTTTGTACACAGCTGGAGCTGGGCCACAATCAGCAAAGACACAAGGGCTCACCTCCACCTCTCTTCTCTGTTCCAAACAAAAGCAAGGAAAATACGGGTCTGCTGCCGGCTCATGGTTTCAAGCCTTTTTCTGCTTTTCAGCTGTAGACGGGGACCTCTACAGACTTGAAATCAGAGGTGGCCCTACAGCTTAAGGCAGGCAGGACCCTGAGGCCCCAGCTCAGCTTCGAGGCTGAATTCCGCATGAACCACCCTGGGAAGTTTCCACGGCTGCCCCTTCCCTGCCCTCTGAGGCAGAGCTTCTTAACCAGGGCCTTTGGCAACACTTTTGTGGGTCCATGTGTTTGAAGTCTGTGTACTTATTATTGAGGAAAGCCTTTCAAGGGGGCTGAAACCGGAACAGGGGTTAAGAGCCACTGTTCTGAAAGCAGCTCTTCCCCCAAAGGCCACCACGACGGGGGTCACCCACTGTATTCTGGTACCTGAGGGTGGTGTTGTTTGTGGCGGTGTGAGAATGTGCCAGATGGGGCTAAATGCTACCTTTACTGGTGATATGCATAACGTGCTACAGGTCTTCCTGTGTACTACGGTATCCCAGCACTGGGGTGGCAAAGATATTTTCAATAATCCTTATTTTGCTGGTAAAGGTCCTGACATTAGAGCTTTTGTCCAAGATTGCTTGGCTGGGGTTCTGAGGACCAGGTGCTCAGAACCAGGCCTCTACATCCAGATGAGACTGGAACCCATGAGCATGATGAGGAGGCTGCTGTGGGACTAATCATGCGGCTGGTGGAGGGGGCAGAAGGGTGTCCTTGACAAGATGCTCTAGCCTCTCTCCACTGCCATGGCTGGAGGAGACCTGATTTCTTCCAGATATTTCACTATTTACTCTCTCTCTCTCTTGCCCTTCTCTTAGGCCAGATACTGGCATCAATGGCCTCTTTAAAAGTTGCTCCTTTGGGGTAGACATTCTGGATCCCTGGCTGGAAGGCAAAGAGTACCAGCTTGCTAATGGCTCAAGTGCCTGCCGTCCTACCCCCATTCCTGAGCCCCCACACTGCACATCAGAGCCGTTTCTATACAAGCAGTGATAACAGAAGGGACCGAGTTCACTCAGAGAGAGAAAGGGTCTCTGACACGATGGGCAATGGGACAAGCAGGACCATAAAAGGAACGCATCTCTGGGTGGCCCCAAAGCTGATGTGCTTGAGGGGGTAGGATGGGGAAAGGTTGGTTACCAGGACAACCTAGGGAGAGAAGAGAGAAGGGCAGAGAGTGGAGAGAAGAAGAGGTTTAAAAGTAGGTGCTCTCTGCTGGGAGAGACTGCCAAGCTTGGGGGCACCTGCCCCTCTCTCCCCCCAGAGCCTGGACATAGAAGTGTCTTCCTCCAGGAAGCAATGGGCAGGTGTGTGTTGCTGACCTTCTCTGCATGACCTGCATACCCACAACCAAAGTGTTGCTGCTGGAATCTGAAAGGCTGCCACGGCAAGAGGCTGAGTGATGGATGGCACAGTCGGGCTATTTCAGGGACAAGGTTGATTGGGCCTTTTTAAGGAAGGGAATCTAGGGAATGCTGGACTGGGAGCACCTCTGTGGGTAGAGACCACATCTTATTCTTTGTATTCTCATGGCCTAGCACTGGTATGTGGATGGATGGATAGATGGATGACTGGCTGGCTGGATACATGAATGGGTGGGTGGATGCGTGGATGGATGGATGGATTGGTAGGTGAATCAGTGGATGGATAAATAGATGAATGAAAGTCAAGGGGGATTCACCCCTCTGTACCCTAGATGTCTTTCACTTACCAAATGAGGTGGGTCAATTTAATGATCTCTAAGACCTTTCCATGCTCTGTCATCCCATGTTTCTGTGGTCTCATGACTCTGAGCTACTGAGGACCCTGAGGCTGATTGATGGAGCGGAAGGAGTTAAGTGCTGGAGGCTCTCTCACCACTATCAGCACTAAGGAGCCGAGATTCCTAGAAAAGTCAGATAGAATAAAGCCATGTAGAGGAACGGAGAACTGTCTGCTGAGACCAGAAAGAGACTGCAGACACTTGTGTGTGTACACCCAGAGGTTCCGAGGCCTGACGGGGTCCTCCACCCCTCTAACCCTCCGGTGGAGAGCCCCTGGCTTTGGAGAACACAGCACTTACAGGGGTGGTAACACTGTTCTCTTATCTTCATGTAGGAAAAAGAGACATTTTGGAAATGCCTGGCCCGGATCAACAAGAGAAGATGCTGAGATTTTATCTGCGTTAGAAGCAGCTCCCCCTAAAATGCTGATGCTCAAAATCCCAGGACTCACAGCCTCCGAGGATCTTACAGGAATTTTCACCAGGTTGAGAAAAAATAATTTAAAAATAAGTAACATGTATGCTTATACCCTTAAATGATTTCTGGATAAGAAATGCTCAAACATGGTCTTTGGTGTATATTTAGCCAAGAGAAGGAACTTAAACGTGCTGAGTTCTGTGTTCATTTGGGGTCTCCAAGAAGCAGACATCAAGATGGGATTGGACACATAAGAGATTTATTGGCGGGCGCAGCTGTGAGGGAGCAGGGTGGGAGCCAGAAGGGGTGGGAGAGCGTCAGACTGTGATGCCGTTCTGACCCTGTGAAGGAGGGAGGGAGGAAAGGAGGAGTGGATAGGCAGAGTCTCTCACTGCAGCACCGTTCTAAGAAAGTTCCAGCCAAGCCCATGGGGAGTCCTCAAGCCAGTGCTCTCTGTCATAGGAATCCCACCTCCCTCAGGAATGAGCCTGTCTTAGTACCCCGTCACACCTCAGTCGCTGCCTGGGAGCAGCCCATGGCAATTGTGGCTCTGTGCAAACTCACTGGTGGATCCAAAAGGGTAGCAAATGGGGTCATCGCCAACCGTGAGTGGCTCATTTTCACAGCTGCCACAAGTGCCTTCTATGGGGCCAGTCACTTTCTAAGTGTCTCCTTCAATCTTCACCCATTGCTGTTGGAGATTGGTATTATGAGCCCATTTTACAGATGAAGAAACTGAATTTCAGTAAGGTTAAAGTACTCTTGGACTGTAAATGGCCAAGCCAGGACTTGACTCTGTAACTGGCTTCTAAGGCCTCCCTGGTTGCCAGAGCGCTATAGTGTGAACCGGAGACTAGGGTTAGCTTGGGGAGGATGGTGGAGTGAGGCTGGGGTGTTTGAATTTAGGGGAGAAGAAGCAGAGGACATGAGGGCAATGCTCTCGGGTTAGAGGACGTAGGTGACATACTTACCAGCAGGTGCAGGGCATCAAGGTGACCACCCTTCACAGCCCGCTGCTGTCAAGCATCCAGCCCGCTGCTGATTCGATACTTAAATAAGGACCATTCAAGCATCGTGGGAAACGTGGCAGGGAGAATTGCTCAAATGTGGCTCCTGTGGTGGGAAAGAACGCAGGCTCCAAACCTGGGCTGTTTGCAAACCAGATAATGCGGTCTTCTGAGGACTCAATTTGTTCCTGTGCTTCGGCCCACCTGAGGCTGAATTTATTTCCCTGAATTTGAAATGATGCGTGGAAGTTAACTGCCCGTTCAGCTGTCCCTCCAAGGTGATCAGACGCTAAATAGAGCTGCCGAGGAACGCCTGCATGCTCTCCCAGCTCTTACTGGCTTGTGCTTGGGAAGGCAGAGAAATCGCTCCTTACATTGAGGAGGAAACAGGAACAGACGCTGTCCGCTTCCTGTACCCAAGCAGAGAGATGTCCACCCGGAGGCCGTGACATCAAACCGTGAAAGACATGAGTTTTCAATGGCTTCGTTGACTCCCTATTAAGGAGAAATAAGATTCTTCAGAGACTGAAGCAACTTGAAGTCACTTTTTCCAGATACCTTTAAAAAAAATTTTTAAGGAACAATTAAAGGGCATGAGTGCTGTGATTCCTGCCATTCGCTGTCACATGGCCCCCAAGGGTTAAACCTTGGGGAACCCAGCCCCCCCAACTCTAGTGTGCTGGGCAAGAGCTAGGAAGGGGACGTTTCAACCCTAGCTCTGCTCTGCATCCTGTGTGGCTTTCACCGCCATAATTAGAGTTCTCGTCATGTTTTTAAATAAACTCTGGAGCCCTAGCTCGGCGCTCAGGGAGTAGCTGACTAATGGAGCGCAGAGTCAATGGTGAGAGACCCATGAAAGGATGGAGCGCATGGCCTTTCCCTGGGAGCCTACACAGCAGGCTCAGATTGAAATGGAAGAAGCCTATTCTGAAGATATTCAAATCTCGTTGTAACAGAGATGGTCTCAGATGACTTATGGCCCAGGGACGCAGAGACCTTCCAGGGGGTGGGGGAGGGTGGTTCTTCCAGGTAAGGGAGGGGTCTGTAGGCTCAGGCAAGACACTGCTTTGTAGATATTACTGGAGATGACAGACAACAGAGAGGTGCCAGATGCATTTCTTTCCCTTAAGGAGACAAAAACAGAATAATTGTTGTTTAATCCCAGTTTTAAAACACGTGAGCAGATATTCAAATGAAAATTACACTTAGACTGGAAAACACACAGACGTTGGGGGACACACTGTGGTGGAGGCTGTGGGGCTCTGCTGTGTTGCCAGGGAGAATGTAATTCAGTACAACCCTACGCAGAGCAATTGCACAATAGTTAACAAAATCGTAAATCCGCCTGCCCTCCGACCCAGCCTCCCGTCTGCTGAGAATTTGTGCTATGGAGACGCTTTCGAGACGACGCTCGTACAAGATGAACCCCTACAGCTTCGTTGGTGATGACGGACAATGGAGACAAATCCAGATGTCCAACCAGAAAGGGTGAGTTAACTAAAGCTGCGACATCTAACAGCAAAGTACTGTGCTGCTATAAAAAGGATTGAGGAAGTCTCTGTGCGCAGGTGTGGACAAAGTTCCAGAACATCTCCATGCGCAGGTGTGGAAAAAGTTGCAGAACATTTTGTTAAGTGACTAAAAACCAAGGTACAGAGTATTGTGTATAGAATGTTACATCTTGTATGATAAAGGAGGGGAGATAAGAATGTATATCATATTGAGATACACATAGTCTAGAAGAATCTACAAAAACTAGAAGGGGGAAGTGGGAGACATAGCTGATGGGGGCTGGGATCAAAGAAAGGAAGACATTTTAGACTTTTCATATTTTTAAGGAATGTGAATGCATAGCATGATGAAAATTTTAAATTAACAAACTTGTCTGTCCTATATGAAAATATCCAAAATGGGCAAATCCATAGAAATAGAAAGCAGATTAGTGGTTTCCAGGGGTTGAGGGAGGAAGAAATGGAGGCTGACTGATTCATGGGTACCGGGTCTCCTTTCGGGTGAGGAAGGTGTTCTGGAATAGACGGCAGTGATGGCTGCACAGCATTGTGAATGTACTACGTGTCATGGTAAACTTTATGCTATGTCTACTTGACCACAATAAAAGAAAAAATAAACCCCATCTATCATAACAGCTACATTTTCAGTTTCACAGGCCTTCATTTGGGGATCATTTTTTAATTCCAGAAATATTTCCCAAGTCCCACTCATTCTAGAAAACTGGAGAAACAAATGTTTGTTTCTGCTCCAGGCCTAAAGGTTTTTCGTGAACCCTTGAGAGACACAAGCTCACGAGAACTCCTGTTTCACCAATTGATCAAGAGCTGAAATCCAGAGAGTGATGGACAGCAGTGGGTGCGATGGGAGGTCGGAGGGTTGCTCAGCAGCTCCCTGAGATCCTGGGTGCTGGAGAAAGTGAGGATGTGAAGCCCCGTGGGCACCTGAGACCCTAAATCACTAGCTGCAGGGGCTGCTGTGGGAAGCAGAGGAAAATGTGACTTCCCCAGTGTGGACGAGCACACACACAGACCCAAGGATGAGACCTCTTTATTTTAGGGATGCGGGCATCCATCTGTCAGAGCACCGAGCAGGTGCAAGTCTGCATGAGCACTCCTGGCTCTCCAAAAATCTCCATGTGAAACCGGCGGTTCATTGACTACTTACCAGGTCAGCTGGCCAGAGAGACGATTCTGATGAACCAAATTGACTGACAGGTTAGAAACAGAATCAGCCCTTTTGAGTTGGGATGAGGGAGTTGAATCCGGGGATTCTCAAGGCAGGATCCACATCCATGACCTACCAAAGAAACATAATTTCTGGATATGGTTGGCAGCGGGAGGGAGGGTGGGGAGGGTCGTTCACAGAGCAGAACTTTTCAACAAGTTATCTTGTTTTTTCCTTGCAACCAAACTGTGAGGAAGGGATTCTTTCTATGTTATTGAATAGGCAATCAATACTCTAAGAGTCTGAAAGTGGCTTCCCCAAGTTTCTCGGCTTGTTAGAACTCAACGACCAGATCTTAGCTTGAGATCCTTACTTTTCTCCAAGGTGCCATACCATCTCCCACCAGGATTATGAGTGGGGTGTTTGTGTGGGTGTGTGTATGCGTGTGTGATGCAAGTGTCACAACTTAACTCCCTGCAGGACGTGGAAAATATCACTTATCCTCTCTGTGAATCAGTTTGCTCACTTGTAAGATGATGGAGACAGTAATAATGCTTACTTCGTAGGATAATTGTGAGTATGAGACCAAGTAAGGACTTTAAAGCAGCAGTACAATGCCCGAGCCTGTGCTCAATCAACATTGGCTAGTGTTATTTTTTAAAAAGGAACAGTACTTGTGACTGCGATAAATTTTCTCTTATCTAGCACGATTGCTAACAAAATTTTCTGATTAATAAAAAGTTCTGATAAGTAGATTTATCATGTATATCACAAATGGATTACTATGTTACAAAAATTAAAACAAAAAAATACTCGAAGTTGGACACTAAACTAATTTTTCTTGGATAATCCAGAATGCCTTTGGGGATCTGGTGGTTCCTCATTATGAATACCAACTTAATTTCCATGTAGATATGCAGCTACAGAGGTGTGTAGAGTGATCCAGGTAGAAACGCATCACAGAGGATGTATTGTTACAGTTTGAAAATGAAGGTGAACGAAGAAGCTAATCCAAGTCCGTAGTCCACTTTATGCTTGGAAGGGAAGACTGGCCTTGACGAGGCATGCCCTCATGACTCAACCTTCTGTGTCCACTGGCTGTTTGCTGGACTCTCTTCCAAGTTCAGAATTAGCCTGAAGCTCTTTCTTAAAAAGAACAGCTCGGCCCAAGGAGGTTGCTCAAGTGACATGTCAGGCTGTCCTGGGAGTACAGTTCTTTCCCAGCCACCTGAGTCATGCCAAATTGCTCGAGGCTTGTATTGTAGAGAAGTCTGAAAATATTTCTTCTTGCCATCCCTACCAGATAGAAGATTTCAGAGTCAATTACTGAGCAATGGACCTAAGGTCAACCATCCACTTCCCTCAGTCACTGAGGACAGCACCTTTGGGGTCCTCAACTGAATGGAGAAATTCAGTATCATAACTTCCCAACACAAGCCCTCTCCTCTAACTTGACCTGTGTCATGCTGCTGTTACTGTTTCCAGAACTCACCAGGACCATTTTTACCATTGACTGCTAATTCTCTCTCCCCATTGACGTTCCCAACCTCATCTCTGCCGCCCAAAGCATTCCCAAACTCATATTGCCCTTGATGTCTGTATCATTCAAGGATGCAATCATATTCTGCCTTACATTTCAGTATAAAAGTTCCCTTGTCTATGCCATGATTCCCCATCAGCTACTTGAAGGAAGGGTCCACATCCAACAGACCCATGTGGTGCTTAATAAGGGAACAGGCACTCAAGAATAAATGTGTCAGTGAATAAAAAAAGAAAGTATGATAGAAATCCCTGTTCAGCACTCAACTCTTCTACATATAATGAAAAATACAGAATTGACCCCGAAAAGATTTGATTTGGCATACCATAGGATAGTGCCTCTCAAACTTTAGCAAGCGCTAGAATTCTCTAGCTGCCTTGTTAAAATACACATTGCAGAGCTTCTGATTCAGTAGGTCTGGGGTGGGGCCCAGAATGTGCATTTCTAACAACTTCCCAGGTGATGCTGATGCTGAGGACCACACTTTGAGAAGCACTGCCTTGGATTCATGGTCCTCAACTATGAATCAAGAGGTTTGGATGCTAGCCCCAGCTCTACCATAGGTAGAAGAGGGGCCTGGGGCAAGTAATTTAAGCTCTCCGGGGTTCGTCAGCTGAAATTTTCCTTGTATGACTGCTAATGTTACTTTTAGCTCTAAAGCCATGAGTATAAAGGTCTAAAGTATCCTTCCCTGTGTCATGGACAGTGTTATCATCACGAAATTTTCAGACAGCAAAGGGACTAATCAAAACAATGACCACTTTTCAAATCTTGGAATCACAACAGTTCAGCCCCAAGTGATGCTGGGTTCCACTGAAAGGCTAAAAGATGAGAAAACTGAGGCCACACAGCACAGAGATTTAGGAACCTGACAGAGAGAAGAGCCAGCTCTGAAGAAAGCCAGTCCAGATTCTCCTATGGAATTAGAGCCAGATCTGAGTTTGGTTGCTCTCCATGGGCTCTAGGCCCCAAACGATGCTGTCTTTACTTAGGAAACAGGAGAGGCAGGCTCCGCAGAGTGCAATGTTGGCTCAAAGGCCAATGTCCCAAGAGAGGATGACCAGATGTCATAGTCAACTGTTCTTCCCTTCCTTTAGGATGGATCCAAACTTTCCCAGATAGTTGGTGTCCACTCTGTTCTTTGGCATCACCAAGCAGAGGGCCTCCCTCAGTAATGGGATCCCCACCCATGACCACGTGAGGAGGTATCAGCCCTTGGGCATCTCCAAGGGGAGAGAATTACCAGGCTTGGTTTCATATCCTCAAAGGGAACTATGGAATATTGACCTACAGAGATGTTGATGATAAGCCATGTTCCCCATGGCTATATTCAGGAGATGATAATGTAAAAATTAGGACTTTGGTGTGATTGATACTGACACTCAATGCATTTCATGCAAGACCCATTCTTCACTTTTGTGTTGAGTTGGAATTTCCAGCATTTCAGCCACTGCCTGCCCTCCAGCCCTGCCAGCCTCTGAGAC
The DNA here is from genome assembly GCF_021613505.1 of Equus quagga. Classification (NCBI taxonomy): domain Eukaryota; kingdom Metazoa; phylum Chordata; class Mammalia; order Perissodactyla; family Equidae; genus Equus; species Equus quagga. Next base: position 30,669,386 of record NC_060287.1, on the reverse strand, counting down.
CGAGCCTCAGCCGTTCTTGAGGCATTGGCCACTGAGGGGCCTGCCACTCTTGCTTTATAAGTAAAGTCAGCCTCCTTCAGACCTGGAGCTCCTGATGACCACGTTTTGAGAAGCACACATTTTCGATAACCACTCCTGGGAGGCGAGTGCGGTATCATTCTCAACTATAAGTGAATAAGTTAAAAGAAGGGTAGATATTCTTTAGTCTTTGACACTTCCTCTTAGATGCTGCTCATCTCTCCTCTGGCACTTTAAAAAGTTTCTCAATTAAAGTAATCTAGAAAGTTGGTGGCTAACCAGATAACCATCAACATCATGAACATTTGTGTTGCACCTTGCAGTTTCCAAAGTGCTTTGGTATGAGTTATCTCATGTAATCCTGACCGCTTTGTACTGACTGACTTCTCTAAAGATTGATGGTCATGCTTAATAGTGGCTCGCAATCTGGATGACAAAATGGGAACAGCTGAAAGCAGGAAGGCATAAAGATGATTTATGCCTTGCAGGGCCCTTCACATGCCTTCTTGACTAGAGAAAGTGAGTCAGACTCGGTGTGGGTGCTTGTGCTTGATTATGGCTTCAGAAGCCACCTGGGCCAGAGGGGACCTCCTCACAGGATCCCCGGTGAAGGATTTTTCTTGAGGAGGTTTTTCAGGGCCAAATGCCACTTGGAACAGAGCCAGGCAGTCAACATTAAAAATATTTTGGAGTGATATCGCTCCCCTTAACATTGTTTTTTAGACAAAGTGAAAATGATTTCACTTCCATTTCCTCTTGTAGTCTCAAAAAGAGAGGTGTGATTCTTATTGGCCTTGAGGAGAAAAAGTGGCCTGTTCAAGAACTCCCAACCAGTGGAGTAACTTGATTCTTGGACTAGCTCCCTGACCACGAGGTTGCTCTGCCTGCTGAAGCCAGGCCAGATAATCAGGAAGGAAGCATATTAACCCTTGCTTTTACCCAGCTTCTCCTATTTTCATGCACTTTCCTGTACTTCCTCATGGCAGTCTCAAGAGCTGGGGAGGACAAGTCTTCTAGAGATGAGCAAACTGAAGTTCAACTAAGTTAATGACTTGCCCAAGGCCATACAGCCCTTTGCCCAGTTATCTTAAGTCCCAGGTAAAGAAGATAGAGAAGCCAGCAAAGAGAGACTGTAGACTGAGGACACACCATTGGCAAATGAAAACGCTAGGCATGAGATTGGTCTTTAAGAAATGTCTGCAACTGCTTGGTTGTCTCAGTCCCCATACTGGCCAAATGTATGCTCCTCACCCAAGAAATTGATTCATTTCTGAAAGCATTTTAAAAACGCGGAATGCTTTGTCCCTGAATAACCTTTCCTGTTATCTTGAAAGTTCATTGAAAACATTAAATGCTGGGGCCTACTGCTTGCAATAATTAATTGTCCAAATTAACCCAAAATTTCCTCCATTGGCTCCTGGGGCAACGTAAGCCAGTGCTGAAGGAGACCAACATTGTCCATGGCCCCAAAGCTCGTCTCTCCAGGGTTAAACAGTCATTGCAACAACACCCTCCTGAAAGGACCCTATTGATTGCTCTGTTTATTAAATCTCTGCCGGCTTCTGTTTTGCATTTTTATTTTCTGCTCAACAAAGGATATACTGTTCTTTCCTAAGATCCTTGATTAAAAATCCAAGTGTTGAGTAATCTCGCTGCTTCCACCCATTCTAAACCCTCCCCCTGTGCCTTGACTCTCATCCACTTCAACCTCCCCCTCCACGGCTCTTAGGAAGATGTGGATCTGAAATCCACATTGTGTGATCTCGCCATACACACGCGCATGTACAAATGGCAGCCCAGGAGACCCCGGGACGGGGAGAGGGGAGGAGAGTGCTGGGAATTGCCATTCTCCTGAGATTAGTTGGTTCCACAAAAATGAGCTTCAGGCGTTAACCATTAACCAGGCTCCGGGTTCTAGATCCAAACTTTCTTTATGAGTTGTTACACAGCGTGCAAGACAGCAGGACCAGCCGATCTCCATGGAGCAAACTGGGAAAGCTTCTTATGATCTCAGGGGGTTGGCACTGAATTTCCCGGGGTAGCAAATCACTCCTGTGCCACCCAGCCCCAAATCCCCAGGCGAACACCACAGGGCTTCCGCAGCAGTTGTACAGGTGCTGGAGGCCCCTGCATTGGCCTTGTCCGGGTGGTGGTCCCCGCAAGGGAGCACTGCAGATTTTTCCTCTGATTGCCACTGCATTTCAAAAACGTCTCCTCTTTAAAAGTGGAAATGGATCTTTAGACTTCTCCGAAATGCCAAGTAGAACCTCTTTCATAGGAAACTAACATCATCAAAATTCGGAGTAGTTTGATAGGTGATTTAACTAGTTCTCGAGCTGCCAGGCAGGGCCACCCCAAGATGTCTCTGAGAGATGAGATGCTTTCTTTGTCAAGATCTCCCGAGGAGGAGACGTCCCACCTCCACCACTGCAGCCACTTCCATTTCTAGAGACTATTTCTTTCTGGAAGAGTCTCACAGAGTGAAGTCAAATAGCCCCCGGACTCATGGAAAGCCTGGTCCTCAGGACAACGGGGAGAACAGGCTCCTCTCTGGAGACCACATTCTCAGGGAAGCCTAGAGCCCTCATACAATATGCTTCTTGATAAAGATAGAAATCGTTTCATCTGTGAAGACACTTTGTGGTTGAAACTGCATATTCATTTCTTACCAGGGAAACTGCTCTATCTCACTCAACATTGCTAAACGAGATAGCTGCTGAGAACAAAATCAGCATGCTTTGATTTTATTTATCTTTCTCGAAAAAAAAAAGTTATTTTGTTCCCGGAACATAAAAATGAAAGAAGAAGAATCATAGAAAACACTTCATACTTTTTAATATTTTTAAAATAGCAACATTATGTTATTTAACATCTCTCACGAGGAGATGATCGCCTGGAGAAAACAAACAAACTCACCCAAACTGGAGAGTCAATCGCCTTCCAAATCTGCCTGGCGGGAAGATATTCATGATTCGGAGGTGGCCTCTTGTGAAAGCTGGAAAGTCATGTCATAGTTACACAGGCTACGTGAAGCCTTGTGTGCTCTTGGAAGCAGAGCATTCTACGGCTAGAAAGAACACCGGAGATTACATAGGCCACATTCCTCTCTTGGCAATAAGGAGCCTGAGGCCTGAGACCAGGGTTCTGGCTACGTGACACCTGGTCTGGTGACCGGCCATTGAGCAAGGAGGCTGCCTTGATTCTCGTGTGCACACATTTTTGCCTCTACTCTCCAACTCGGCATTCCTATTTTGGCAGAGATTTCACTTCCCCATGCTTTTGAGTCCATGGGACCATAACTCCTAAGTGTCTTACAACACAGTGAGGGAAAAGCAAATCCATCTCCCCACCACAACTCTTGTCACTTGAAAGACTTGCCTCGTCTGGATGGATAAACCAGGACCGTCCCTGAGCAAAAGACACAATATGAAACCTACGTCCGGACAAGAAACCATCATCAGGCATTGACAAGTGACGCAGAATGAAATTCAAAGATAATAGAGAAGAATTAGTGTCTCTTGTTTATTTTTCCAAACTCCATGTGACTTCTCTCAGACTATTTGTTTCTTTCTAAAGACAGCTTTTTCTACCACAGGAGAAACTGTGGCTTTTTTTTTTTTCTTATTTTTAATCTTTGCAACTGGCTTTTGGACTGAATTCAGGGAAGGCCAAGGGAGAGAAATCTGTCTACCTGGAACCTGGGACACTCGGCCACCTGTACAACATGAAATGTGATCATAACAAGGCATTGCATTGACCAACTGCAAAAGAATCCTTCCCCCTGCTCCACCCTCCCTCCCCACCCTTTGGCACAAGCCTGAGTAAATAGGGACATTTGGTGCCAGGACTTGAAGGTCAACAAACTCCTGCTTTGTCAGAGGAACCTGGGAATCAAGTCAGTGGACTTCACGGAAATGCCGTACCTTCTCGCTCCCTGGGTGTTTGAGCCTAGGGATTAGGAGTGAAGTGTCTCAGGGAAGCTTGCCAAGATTGTCTGCAGTAGACACCTAAGCTATGGTGTGGCTCGGGGTAGGGGGTAAGGGGCAATGCCATCTCAGCTGACCTCAAATCATGGGTTATGTTGAGTAAGGCGGATTTCCTTTGGAATGGCCATTACAGATCCTCAAACTCATCTGGGGCAGGAGAACTCTAAGATAGCCCCCAAGATTCCCAGACCCTGGTGTACATGTCCTGTATAATCTCCCCACACTTGAGGAGGGGCAGGACCTGTGCATATGATGGATTATCACCCCTGTGGTTAGGTTACATTATGTGAAAAGGCAAAGGGATTTTGCATATGTCATTGGAGTCCTTGATCAGTTGACTTTCATTAGAAACATTATCCTATCTGGGCCTGGCTTCATCAGCTGACTTTAAGTTAATCCAAAAGGAGAGAATCCAGGGTGGACCTGACCTAATAATCAGATGAGCCCCTTAAAAGGTGGACTGGGGGTCAGAGACGAAAGAAGTCAGAGAGATATGAAGCAGCAGAGATGTTCTTCTGTTGACTTGAAGAGGAAAACTGCCACATTAGGCAGAGGACCATGTGGCTGGGAATGATGGGTGATCTCTCAAAGCTGAAGTCCTCAGTCCTACAACCACAAGGCACTGAATTCTGCCAACAACCAGTGAGCTTGGAAGTGGACCCCAAGCCTCCAACGAGAATCATAGCCCTGGCTGACACCTGGATTTCAGCCAGTGAGACCCTGGGCCAAGAACCCAGCTAGGCCACGCCTGGACTCCTGATCCATGGAACCCATGAGATGATACATGCATGATGTGTTAAGCCACTAAGTTTGCGAGAATTTGTTAGGCAACCGAGAAAACTAATATATCATTCTAGGAATTGCAGAGAGAAAATGTACCCATATTTTCTCCTTCGTTTCTCCATATCCATGTTTTCTGTACCTACTTTTCCTTGTCAAGGTGAATATTCAAAGCTAGGGCTTATTTTACACATGAGCAGTGCAGACAGCTTTATGGATGAGGAGGATTCTGGGAAAGGCTCCTGAGACCTCTACACCTGGCTGTTTGGGTTATTGAAGGTCTAGTCAATCTTGTAGAATGTGTTCCAAGAGAAGGCATCTCATTGGACCCACTGTGTGTTACTAATCCTTGGTAGTACGTGATCAGATGGTTAGACATTGCTAATTTAGTCACAGACTGCATAGATATCCTAAATTTGGGGAGTGGTTCCACCAGAAAGGAGAACACCCACCAAAAATCCCTAAAGCAGGTGGCTAAAGAGGTCCGAACTTAGAACCAAGCCCTGGGCAAGGGCTATGAGCAGGGTGATGCTCATCCATGCCTGGGGGCCTGTTCCCAAGCATTATTACTGCTGCTAAACTGTCTTGCTGACTCAAGGTTTCCAACTGAATAGTTGGAAACAACATGGAAGATTATATCATCCAATTCCTGCATTTGACAGATGAGGAAACTGAGGCCCAGGGAGGTTAGCTGTCTTTCTCAAAGCCCCCCAGACAGACCAGCAGGGGCAAGGCCAAAACTCAGGGCTTCCAACTATTTCCCGTCTGGACACCTTTCCTCAAAATGACCCACGCGCTGCCTATTGGTTAAATCTCCAGCTCTCTCAAATAGGGCATCAGTTTCTGATCCTGGTTCAGCCTGCACCTGGCTGTCTTTGCTCTGCTGGCAGCATGACACTAATTCTTCCGAGAGGCCAGCTTGCTTCTTGCTTTAGCTGTGCTATCAGCTCTAGAGTCTCTTGTTGCTAAGTAATGAGGAGGTGACTCAGCCATTCCGAGATCCCGACCTCACTGGGTAAATTAGTTTCCTGTGGGCGCAGTAACAAAGTACCACAAAGTGAGTGGCTTAAAACAACAGAAATGCGTTCTCTTACTGTTCTCTTTTGCTCCCTCTGAAGGCACTAGGGGAGGAAACTTCCTTGCATCTTCCAGTTTCCAGTGCTTGCCAGCAATCCTTGGTGCTCCTTTACTTGTTGCTACATCACTCCAGTCTCTTCCTCCATCTCCATGCCTCTTCCCTCTGTGTCTGTGTCTCTGTGTCTTCTCCTCTTCTTATAAGGACACCAGTCACATTGGATTTTGGTCCTACCCTAATCCAATATGACCTCATCTTAATTTAACTAATTATATCTGCCAAGACCCTATTTCCAAATAAGATCATTTTCTGAGGTTCTGAGTGGACATGAATTTTGGGAGGACACTATTCAACCCAGTGCACTGGTTTTACATGTGTGCCCTTGGCTGGCTCAACCAACTACCCTAAGAGTAGAGATAGATTGAATGTGCGACCCTCTCCATCATTCCTCTCCCTCACCCACCCCCTACCAGGACTCATATAACCCAAGATCTATTAGAGAGTTAATGCTGGAAATAACTTGAAGAGCATCTAGCCAAGAGCTGTTAATCCTAGCTGCACAAGAGAATTGCCTTGGGAGATTTTTAAAGCACAGCCCCAGAGATTCCAATTCAGTTGGTGTGAGGTGTTGCTTGGGTATTGGTAGTTCTTAAAGCTATCCAGATGGTTCTAACGTGCAGTCAAGGTTGAAAACCCACCAATCTAACCCAATCCGTCAGTCTTCAGATGAAAGACTTGAGGCAGGCAAACCTTTCGCCATCCCCTTCCCCTCCATTTATTGCCACCTCCCAGCCTGGAAAATGTCAGTTCTCTGACTGGAATGTCCTGCTCCTTCTAAATGGTACAAGGCCCCCGGAGTTGACAGAACAAAGCGCGTGTGGTGGGCCACACTCTCCACTCATGAGAGAGAAGCAAATAGACCTCAACACCACCATGAGACAAAATGGTAGCCACCTCAGTGCTGCAACATCATCCTCCTTAATACCAACACACAGCCATAACCTATGAAACTGTTTATGTTGTGCAGGCTTTATAAACTGTAAAGTGCTATACAAATGTGCTTAGTCACTTCTATTATTTCATTTGTGGTAGCATCCTCTCAGTAATGTCATAAAAATCCTTAAGCGTGTACTTTGCCCACTCACCCATTTGGTTTCCATTACACGTGTTCCTGGGCATCTTTCTGGCCGCTATTCTATTTTCTCACTGTAACTGCACATTATTGAAAAGCAAAGAGCATTTTTTTTCACTTCTTTTTCATCATTGTGTATTCTAGTACCATAATCGATGCAACAAATTTTTCTTTTCCTTTCCTGAACTAGCAAAAAACACCAAAGTAGGCATCAAAAGGGCCTGCCCAATACCTGAATCACCACTAAATGACCCTGAGATTTTCTTTGAACAATACTTTTTCTTGGGACCAGTGAGTCATTTGTAACCTGCAAAAAAATGAAATGAAATAAAAATTGAAAGATTCTGATGAAGGCAAGACAAGTCCTTCTGCCCAGTCTCCCTTAGAGTTCCAGCTATCCTCCCAACCCATTTCTCCTTCCTCTTGGCTCCAAACTTATGAAAACCCAAGATCATGGCGACAAGGAGCCCCATAACATGAACAAGCATCTACACCTCAGCGTCATCACAGATTTAAAAATCAAGAGACAAGAACCTTGTTAAAATGACCTATGTTTTTCTTTTCTCTTATTTCTTTTAGTTCAGTCCACACTGTTGGGAAAAATGTGTGCAAATGGTTACGTACATTTCAAATACTTTGGCACAAAATATGACTAGGAAGGGTCGTCTCGATGACACTGCCCAGAGTTCCAGGGCAGGACTGGGGCCTCTGGCCTTCTCTGCAATTTGAAAACCTCAACACTAGACAATTTGCAGCTGTGGCTAAATTAACTCAGTTTTGGTGTCATTTCTGAGGGCTTCCTGAAAGGCGTGTCACGCACCAGAAAGTTCTCACATACCAGTGGACTGCTCCACAGCCAGTCCACCCCTACCGGGGAGTCCCCTCTTACTCTATTTCTCTCTCTCTCCCTTTGAATCCTCTTCATGGAAAATCCAAAGTCTGTCTTCATTTTGCCTTTTTTTTTTTTTTTCTGAGCAGAAGGACACAGAAAGAATCTACCTGGTTTGCTCTTTGTGGGTTTGTGAGGAAGCTGCCTTCCGGTTTGATGAAAGGCTGTCAACCATCCTTCTCCACTAAGCAATGCATTCAAGAAGTCAGCGCTCCAGGATGCAAAAGAGAGCCAGAAAAGAGGTGGGCTTTGGTGACAGAAGCTGCTCACTGCATCGTAGTAACACAGTCATAAATAAGTCACAAGCAGTCGTCACATTTTCCTTCTTCTCGGGCAGTAAAATGGATTGGAACACAGTCCAAGGACTGTGGACTGAGCAGAAGGACCAGTGGTCCAGATTGCCCAACTGCCTTTGATGCAGTTCTACCGTGAAATCAAATGGATGGATTTATTGATTGCTTGGCAGTTGATTCGGGAACAATTAAGTAGGTGGTCAAGCAGCAGGCTCCCGCTGGCAGAGGAACCTCATTCCCCATCCTCCGACCTCACACCTGAATCGGGGGGCCAAGTTGCCTTAACTATACTCAGTTAGTGGTCTGTTTGCAAAAGTAGTTCGATGATGCATTACTAAAACCCACCCTATAGATAATGTCTCTGATGCTTGGGTCACCATGGTAATGGGTGCTTGAGTTTTTCAGGAACTGAGAGTCGACTCCTTGTCCAGTTCAGGCTGGTTAAGATCACCATCAAATGGGCCTGCTCAGGTGACCAACAGGTTACCTTTTGTTGTCAAGGAGCTGAAAACTCCACACTCAGATCATGGTAAGGCCGCCATTTTGTGAACACACCTCCTGTGATGAGCCATGAAGCCTGACTACGCTTGCGCAGATCATGGGTTACCTCACTTCTCCTTACCTCTAATCGTCTATTTCCACACTTCAGACCACTCTGCCCCTTTGTCCCATAAATATCCCTAATCCGCATTTTCAGGGAGGTGAATTTGAGATTGGTGCTCCCATCTCCTCGCTTGGATACCTTGTGAATAAACCCTTTCTCTGCTGCACACTTGTCATCTTGGTGATTGGCCTATCTGTGCAGTGGGCAAAATGAACCTGGTTCAGTAACACAGTGCACAGCCCCTCCACCCCTCTGGGGCAGGTGAGGGGCCAGGAGGAGGTTCAGGGGACGCAGCCACAGGATGGAGGCAGGAGGATGGTTCCTCCCACCAACAACTGCACAAGTGCCCTGGCACCCTCTTCCAGGCCCAGGGCTGTAAGAACAAGTCAACTCAGGGAGGTGTGCTGACTCCAGGAGCCAAGGTTCGTGAGGAGAGGAAGTGGGAATCTTAGCCACTGTAGGTTTCTTGAGACCCAGGAATTTGCCCCTTCTCTAAAACCCTCATGCATCTCTGAGCCATCATGTGTTGGGCTCCAGCAGGGAGCGTTGGGATCATGGAGCTTGGAGAGGAGAAGGGCAAGGGACGACCCAGGGGCTCTTTTCAGTTCCTGAATTCTACAGGGCAGTGCCCACCCCCACCCCATATCTCTTTGCACAAACAGGAAATGAATGAGGGGCTACCAAGTTGTGTTAGAGGTGGGCACGGCGAGGAGCTTCTTGTCCTTGAGGGCACTTCCGAGGCAGGGCAGAAAGCCGCAGGGCAGAGGGGAAGCCCCCTTCACAGACATCCTTCAGCGCAGTCGAAAACGCAACCTGACCATCTGGGTGTGGACTTCTGGGAAACCAGGCTGAGACCAGCAGGATCACACTATCCTTTGCTTCTCTGGCCCTGGAAACAGCCCTGTGCCACATGGGCGGCCCTGAACTGACACTGAGAAGGCAGGACTGGGTTTGGATGACGTCCTGAGCTGTATCTGCATCAGGCCAGGGGCGTCAACCCAACTGGTACCCGTTCTGAAGCCCAATTCCTGCTTCAGGTGGGATGAGGCCTCCCGGCTTCTGGGAATAGGAGGAAGCCCCACCCACTGGTGAGGAGAATGGGTGGGGCTTGGGCTCTGGCTTGAAGACCACTCACATGGACTTATCTGCTTTTCCACTTCTTGGGGCCTCAAGTAAATGTCCCGCAACTGAAAACAGGGTCTCCAAGCCAAATGGGAAGGGTCCTGAGAGAGCCATCAGGCCACTGTGGAGCCAGCCCAGTTCACAGGGTTCCTGACAGACCACAGGACCAGCCCTGGATGGCCCACAGGGACCCATCAAACGGGACAGCTGAACAGTTGGCAACCCCCATCCCACACATGGTGCTTCCTTGTAGGAAAGCGGGAGGTCAGGGCTTAACTGCCTTCCACCTCTGTGAGAAAGGCTCAAGGTCCCATGAACTTGCAAGCTCGTGCCCAGTCCATTTTGACATAATCCAGGTAAGAAGAACAAATACCAGAAAATAACTTGTGTGCAGCCAGACACATCGCAGCTTTCACAGCGAACTTTTAAGCATGCTGCTTCCTACATGACTGGGAGATATTGTTCCCATTTTCCAGAAGCAAAGAGTGAGGCTCAGAGAGATTAAATGATCATTCAGACGTGTCAGAAGTATCGGGGGCAGACTCAGGACTCTGTGTCTGCTGTTGTTTGTTTTGTGGTTTTTGAAACATGTCCACTGCCTTGAAGCTTCTTATAGAAAAGAGAGAGTAACATGTTTAACTTGTTGGCACTTAATGTGTTTGTAGGGGTTTGTATGTGTGAACGTGCCTCTGTGTGTTTGTGCATGAGTGTGACTGTGTTGTGAGTGTGCACATATATGAACCTGTGTGTGTGTGTACATGTATGAGTGTGCATGGATGTGAGTGTGTGTGTCTGGGGAGCAAAGGGCTCGGGCATATGTATATTCAATTCCTGGGGATGGACCCATAGATCAGATTTCTGGTCTCTAAAAGTCCTTTCCTGGGCTAAATTCTATCCTTCCATCCCCATTTTCTGGGCAGTATCAGAAAGTATAACTTTGCGACGTTTTCTGTATTCTCCTCCAGCCCACATTTGGAGATTCTGTGTTCAGAAGTAAAGCTAATTTTTTCTTTTTTTTTTTTTTAAGATTGGCACCTGAGGTAAGATCTGTTGCCAATTCTTCTTTTTTTTTTTTTCCTTTCTTCTTCTTCTCTCCAAAGCCCCCCAGTACATAATTGTATATACTAGTTGTAGGTCCTTCTGGTTGTGCTGTGTGGGACGCCACCTCAGCATGGCTTGATGAGCAGTGCCATGTCTGCGCCCAGGATCCAAACCAGGGAAACCACAGACCGCCAAAGTGGAGCGTGCGAACTCAACCACTCGGCCACAGGGCCAGCTCTTAATTTTTTTCTAATTGTCAGGCCTCTTGGGCAACTAGAAGCCGAGAACGGCATCCCCTGCATCAGAGAAGCTTCACACGATCAGCCTCAAAGGAGGGCTTCATTCACAATTCGTCCACATTTGCACTATGTATGGTGTGCATTTTGTTTCAAAAACCACAGTATAATAGAGATTTTAAGGCAGCCGATCAACCCTGGAATATTTCTCACCTTCCCACATATGATCAACTTTTTCGGGGCCTGTGAACAGGCTGCTGGGAGGGGAAGACTGGCAGGACCTATTCGCTTTCCTACAATTACATTTAAAAATGGAACAGTCTTCAGGGCCTCTATTTCAGCCACCTGGACAAAGTCACGTGTGTCTTTTCAGACCTCTTTAAGGCTCCATTAAAATGTCTTTGTGGTTCACAATTCAAATACAGATCATCTCTAATTCAAATACCAATCATCTCTGGTTCAAAGTTGCTGTCACCATTTTAAAGAAAGCCCATTTCTGTTCATTTTATTTCTTTAAGTGGGGAATGTAAAGTAAAAAAAGAAAATTAAAGCTATTGGTTCCATGTAAACATTTTTATAATTTGTTCAATTTTTAAGGCACATGGAGTTAATGTAAATCATTTTAACATCTAAGAATACAAAGTTCGCACTAGTAACAAATGGTAGTCTCTTCATTTACCAAGTTTAAGGGCAACGTTGTAAATCTTATTTCACTCCTAAACAGATGTGAAACATGAACAATAGTGACACATACTAGACACAACCTCCAAAACTGTATGGCTAAAAAAGAAAGCAGACTGCTGGAGTCTCTCACGCTCAGATAAATCTGTAGCAGCCAGTAACAGGGACAGAAAGTGACCATAGTATCAAGGACTTTGTTTCTCTTATTAGACATTTTCCACTAAATCCCAGAGCAGTTACTGTTAATGAATTTTACTCTCTTCCAAATGAATTGACATAGAGCAGATGTATACTTTTTTTTTTAATGAGCATTTTAGCATCAACCGCACGCTACAACCAACTCAACAAGAGGGTTTTCTGTAAGATGTGCGTAAATGTCAAAGCAACACAGCCTGGCAGATAATGCTCAACCCCTGTGAGGTCTTGATGAGTATCTAAACAGCCTCCCATTTTGTCTTCCATGCCTTGAGTTGGAGCCCAGCAACCCAGCCCACACACACAGCTGTTGATGAGATGCTGGCTACAAAGATGGTGGAGGGGAAGCCACAGACAAACCAGAAAACCCTTTTGAGTCAACAGTTTCCACTTCTTCCCCAGTTTGACCACTTACCAGAACTGCCCGAGGGTAGTCACCACGAACTTAAACTCCTTGGATTTTCCCTGCCTGACCTCGAAATGAGATAATAAAGGGCAGAAAAACAACAGAGCCAGGCTAGCCCCACACGCCATCATCCTGGAGAAGTACGGTGTTAGGTCTTAGAGAGAGCAGTCATTAGAAGGAATCAAGGTGTGCTTGATTCACATTTCAACACCGGGCAGGGAGATTCTCCAACTTGCAGCTGATTTTAAGAGTCCTCCTGAAAGCATGGTCTCCGTGAGAGGGACTGGAGCAAGAGAAGGCATCGGAAAGGGAGCTGGAACAAAAGACACAGACAGGCACTCTCCCCCGTTGCCTTCCCAGGAACCAGAGGCAGTGCATTATGGAGGCAGTGACAAGGCAGAGTGGGGACCCTCCATGGCTCCTGGTCCCTGCCGGTCCCTGTGGGTCTGTGGACTCTACAGTTCTCACCCCTGTGAAACCTGATCACAAGCATCCTCTCTAGCTCTGCAGTGCGGAATCTCTTTGTTTTGTGTTCTCTATGGATGATCATCAAGGCATTCCCAAGAGGTTCCCTCTCAGCCCTCTACAATAAAGTGACACAAGACCACACATGAATGAGACTGTGTGTGCTGTGAAGGTCTGTGTGTGAGAGAGAGACTGAAGCCGGGGAAGATGCTCACCAATAAGTCACCAGTAGTTATCCAAGTGTAGTGACACTTCCGGTGATTTTTTTCTTTCTTCTTTATACTCTCTGACATTGTTTTAAAATAGGCATATATCATTTTGTAATTACAGAAACAGTATTTTCATTCTAAAAAAAAATTAAACTACTATTTTACAGGAGAAAAACAGGCTATGCATGATTATGAAAACTATCAGAGACAGACAAATTTTTTAAATCGAAGGAGGAATTGAACCCAAACTTAATCTGCTTTGAAACAAACTGAAAAACACGTGCCCTAAATATCATGGGTTACAATGTCAGTGAAGGGCAAAGACGTACATTAACATAAACTGGGCAATTGGTGTGGATAACAACAGATACTGAGATTACTCAGATACACAAGTGAGTTGACAAATTACAAGGCCACGTATGATTTGGTGTTGAGTGGATCCTGGATATTGTTAAAATATAGGCATTATTTTGCAAAGGATGGTTACTGGGGGAAAATGCAAAGAACACCATCTTCTCATAGCCTCGCTTGTACAACTGAGACAGAAGACGGAGAACACCCAGCTTCACTTCATTCTTTTCGCAACGTCCGAATAGGCATGCTCGATCTCCTGGTCAGCCGGACACGTGTTTGTGAACTCGTCCCTAGCATAAGCATTGTTCAAGTATCTCCAGATGCCAGTCATTTCAGAAGGAAATTCAAAATCTCTGTATCTCTTGGCCACAATCTGAAAATGAAGAGGAAATAATCAGCAAAAGGAAAACCCACCAACGTAGGCACTTAGATCAGACAATCCACTCTTTGAGGCGTGTAGTAGATTCTCTTTCTCAGGACGTCACCCTATAGCCCCGCTGGCTACCCCGAGTTGCATTTTGACTTTGCATGGGTCATACTGGGTATGGGAAAGCTTGTAAAGGTTCTGGACTGGAAACAGTGGCTCCCCACAATCCTGCCCACCAGTTCATCATCAATGATCCTTGTGATGCACTGACATGAATGTGCTCTGTCCTGCAGTGGGTTTCTCCTAATGTCCCCAGCAGTTTTCTCTTTGTGTTCTGCTGCTGTGTTATTTGGTGCCTAAAGATTTGTGACAGATCTTCAATTCAGATTGTGCCAGGACCACTGTGAACTGTCCTCTTTCTCCTGCCTGCTCAGCCTTACCTCCTGAAATCCCAAATATCGGGGTATGCTATTCCTACAGATGTCCACCATCCTGCCACTGACAGGATCATTTCATTGTGCATCTTCTGTGTGCAGAGGATAGATTCATGAACAAAATGGACACAAATCCTTACCTCATGGAAATAGTGGATGTAAGGAGAGGGCAACTGAGAATAAGCATCGTGGGCAACACAATGGTGTGGGATGTTTCCTTTGGCTGGAGGGGTGCCGTTGGGGAATTAGTCACAAAGGAGGGTGTATACCGTTGGGGACTGTATCAGTTTCCTGGGGCTGCCTTAACAAAGGACCACAGACTGGGTGTTTTAGAATAAGAGAAATTGATTCTCTCACAGTCCTGGAGGCCAGAAGTCCAAGATCAAGGTGTTGGCAGGGCCACACTCCCTCCGAAGGCTCTAGGAAAGGATCTGTTCCAGGTCCTTCTCTTCTAGCTTCTGGTCATTCCTTAGCTTGTGGCAGCATCACTCCAATCTCCAAATATGTGTGTGTGTCTCTGCGCCCAAATTTCCCTTTTATTAGGACACCAGTCATACTGGATGGGGGACCCACGCACACCACTCTAATATGACCTCATCTTAACTGATTACATCCACAAAGACTCTATTTCCAAATAAGGTCACATTCTGAGGTCCTGAGGGGCTAGGACTTCAACATTTGAATTTAAGGGACACAATTCACCCCCTAACAGGGACCCAGGGCTACAAAGGCAGCCTTGGGATGTCTGAATGACGTGAACATGGGACTTACCACAAATTAGAAGATCTCTGGGACTTATTTCTCAGATTTTGGAGGCTAGCAGCTATTGGTGCAACAAAACAGGACCATATAACGTTCAGAAAGCCCTAAAGTGTTTACCACCTTTTGCCTGAATTCAACCTACTGCTCCTACTGATGTTTAACGTGAAGAATTCTGCTTTCCTTTCTTTTTATTTTTTTTAAAAGATTGGCACCTGAGCTAACAACTTTTGCCAATCTTTCTTTTTTTTTTTCTGCTTTATCTCCCCAAATCCCCCCAGTACATAGTTGTATATCTTAGTTGCACATCCTTCCAGTTGTGGCATGTGGGACGCTGCCTCAACATGGCCTGATGAGTGGTGCCATGTCTGCGCCCAGGATCCGAACCAGTGAAACCCTGGGCCGCTGCAGTGGAGCACAAACTTAACCACTCGGCCACGGGGCCGGCCCCTCTGCTTTCCTTTGGTTTGCATTTGCCTGGTGCATTTTGTCCATCTTTTTATTTTAACATTTCTAAGTAAATTTGTTACATGTATGTTTCTTATAGATGTAATCTTGTTTTTATAGTTTCTAATTTAATGCTTACTTCGTTTTCCATCTTTTTGTGTATATTTGTGCATTTGTGTGTGTGTTTCCCTTTCTGGTAGTTTAGAAAGTTCACGGTCCGCTTCAATTCTTCCAGTCATTTCTTACATAACTTTAAATAAAGGGAATTCTCTATTTCTTGATTGATCAACTTTAGATGATCTCTATTTATTCCTGACTATGACAAATGAGGAAATTAGCATAACTACACTTCTTTCCATTTCTTCTCCCTTCTGCCCCTCCCGTTGGTTGTAAGCACATCCAAGTTTACTGTGTATTTTGATTCTGTCCTGTACCTAGAATTCCCACTGTTGTTTAGTCTTAGTTCTGGTTTTACATTTAAATAGGCTCTATATTGACCAGCAATCCTTTTATACCACACATCTTCTCTGTTCCTGGATCCTTACTTTTATTTTCGTTTTATTATTTCATCATATAGCAATACTATTTTTAAAAATGGCCCAAGAGTGCTTATTTTATTGAGACCAGAAGTCTAGGTAAAAAGGACAATTTACCCTGGATATAAAATTCTTACATCACACATCCTTTCCCTTAATTCTCTATAAATATTAAACCACTGTTTTCCGGTTTTTAATGCTGTCATGGAGACTTATGAGGCCAGTCTGAATTTCTTCCCTTTGTAGGTGGCTTTACTATTTATTATTTCACTATCAGTGCTATCGTTGTCGTTGTCATTGTCTGAGTGCCCAAAGGCTTCTTTTGCATCCTCCCAGTCCAGGACCTCATCGAACATGTCTTAGTGTCCTGGTTGCTCTGGACAATATTTTTCTAATCATAGCACGTTGTTTAAACTGATGGGTCAAGTCATCCTTGGGTTCAAAATCATTTTCCCCAGGAGCTTCCTTTCTTTCTTTTTCCTTTCCTGTTCTCTTGTTCCTGACTCTGCACATCTGGGATCTCTCTAATCTCCTTTGTCTCTTGTTTCTTCTGCATTAGATTTGGGATGATTTTCTCAGACCCACCCTCCGAATCCCTGACCGATTGCTGAGACGTCTTTTTCTCTCTCTTGCTACTTCTAATATAACTTTTATTTCTGAAACTATCTTGTCCTTGTCTTTTTCATGAGCTCTGCCAGCCTGATTTTCATCTTCTTTGTGATGTTATGTTTTTTTTGGCATCTTGTGTCTTGTCTTTGAGCTTCTTCTCAAAAGATCCGCGCTCTCTTTCTTTTCTTTGAAGCCATAGAGAAGTCTCTGTCTGGAATGTTCTTTCATCTACTGGAGCAATTCTTCATCAGATATGTGTTTCTCACCTGCCTTTTCCTCTTTTTTCCTTCTCTTTATCCCTTTTCCCCTCCCATTTTTGGTCTCTTTTGTCTACATGGAGGTCCCACTTGGACTCTTTCTGGTTATTAATGATCTTTTAATGAGGCAGGTCAATTGGTCCTACTATTCCTTAAAAATAGTGTGGAGCGCAAAGAGACCGAGATGGGGCAACTGGTAGACCAATTTGGATATTTACCCTCAAATACCCTCTCCCCAATTGCTGATCTGTACTCTGCCCCAGGGACACGTCAGGGTGAGGGTTAGGGTCAGGCTCAGGGTCAAGGTTAGGTTTAGGGTTAGGGCATCTTCCACTCTGAGGCTCAAAGACTAGGCAGGAGGTCACCATGGCTAAAAATGACGCGCTGGTAATTCATAGTCTCTCTTAACTGGTTCACGGCTTGTTTCTTTTCTCTGCTCACAAAGCAGTCACAAAGCAGAATCCTGCCTCTCTTTTCTCTGCTCACAAAGCAGTCACAAAGCAGAATCCTGCCTCCCTTCTCTCCTCCACTCCACCTCCCCTCCCTGTGCCTTTGGAAAGAGGACAGATGGCAGAAAACAAAGATGGCTCCTCTGTATGGCTCCTCCTTCAACTCTGCCTCCCCAGAGATCTCAGCTTGACAATGATCTCTGTAGGGATATTCTTCACTTCTCTGTGGCCCACTCCATGCCCTAGGCCTCAAACAGAGAAGTCTGGGCTGGGTTTTTAAGGACTGTGTTATTTACTTTTACAAAAATCGAAACCTTGCTAAAGATATAGAGAACCACGCCTTGGCTCTGTGACAACTTGCACTGGAGGAAATTTCTTCATCTTTGAGTTGGTGATCGGTCCTTTTCTGGTTTTACGAAAGATGAAGCTAATGCTCTATTTTTTCAAATTGTTTTTGCTGGGTTTCAGGAAGGGAAATAAATTATGAATTCCTTTACTCTCTCATCTTTTACCATAAATTCCTTTAGACTGATTCTCATTTCCTTTCAGAAGTGCTCCATCCTGGAAGATTATTAAGCTGTTTGATATTTTGAGTGCTAAATGGCTTTGAAGATTTTGCTGTTAGGTCTTACATTGGAGCCATGTACTGCTTTACTTTACTCTGAAGTTTACCCTTTCTACTGAAAACTTAAAATAGTCCTTTTTTATAGAGCCTTAACAAGTTGCAATTGATGTTGTTTGGCTGGGGTATTTCTCTTGCTCTTCCCCAACATCCGTGTACCTCTGTGATGCTACACTAGTCATAGAAATGATTAGAACACATTCACTAAAGGGATTAAACCAGAACACAACTACATAAGTATTTGTTGGAAAATAGCTCCCAAACTTCCAATTTGGACAATCACCAATGTAGCAGGTTTGAGGGGCTGAGAGGCTTTCATTAAACGTTAGATGTCGGGGCACTGGCAAAGTTATGGAAAAGAATGTTCATGTGTGGGATCAGCAACATATTTAAGGCTTGGATTTCAAATTGGTACTCCTTGAGTACAACAGGGAAAAGAGAAGAAAGGGGAGAAATGGGGCAAGGATTGGGAGGGGCATAAGGAAGGAAGAAGAAATGCAGGAAGAGAAAGACAAGGGAATGACGTGGGTAACCAGTGGTGGCTGGGAGCCCACAGGAGCTTCAGGGCCACAGACTGTGTGACCCTAATTGGTAAATTTCTAATGCCAATTCAGTGCGTTATCAGAACACAGGGCCCTTGACTTGTATTCCTCTGTGTCTTCTCTCCCAACTGCCCTATCCTTATACCAAGGGCCTAGCTCTACACCTGGTGGGATTTCATCATCGAGATGGCTCAGAACAAGTCTTGGGCTTCTTCCTGGGGCATCTGGGGCTACTGAGGGCCAAGGACATAGCAACAGTGATAATCAGAGTTAACACCTGTAAGTGACAGAGAGGCAGGGGGCACTACTGAGAGACAGCCGTAACCAAGGAGTCCAAGCAAATGTGGGGCCATCTGCCTTGGAATCTCAGGATCATCCCCGGAAGTTCTGATTTCGTAGGTCAGGGGCTGGATGAGGGCATTTACATTTCTAACAAGCTCCTCTAACAATTCTTATGCCTGCTAATGTTGGAGAATCACTGGTCTAGGGAACCTTTAAACCCTAATAGTATATGACCCATGACTCTTATTATATGAGAAGACAGGATGCTCAATCTGGCAGAGGCCCAGCCAAGGAGCTGTCAGCTACTCCCTCGCTGTAGAAGGTGGATGTTTAGTTTACGCCAATTATCACCAACAATTGACTGAATTCATACTTTAATACTCACAGACTCCACGCATCACCTCTAAGCCTTCCCTCAAGCTGCTTTCACACAACTTTTCCTTAGTCTGTGGGGGTAAGACTTGAAAAGAGAAGGAGAGAGGATGGAGGAAGAGAAGCCAAGTTTGCAGATGCTTCTGGAGAATATGTGAAGAATACCTAAGAATATCTATATATCTGAAACTTGGGGTTTGGCTGCCTCACACAGAAATAAGCTAGACTTTTTAATTCAAGAGTCCACATTTTAGATAGTTTTGATGTCTGGCCAAAACACAAGTCAAACAAAATAAAACAAAGCCCCATTCATGTATTCAGCACCGCGGTAGGAGGAACGACCAACCTTAATAATATGGAGCTTGGGTAAGAGGTTACAGTCCGCGAGCGTGAGCTCGTCTCCGTCCAGGAACTTCCTTCCAGAAACAGCAACTTCCTCAGTGCTGTCGGCATCTATTTCATCAGGCAGAGGGCTATTTAAGTAATTATCCAGCTTCTTCAGGGCCTTTAACAGGTTCTTTTCATAAACTAAACAGAAAGGCAAAAAAGGACTAAGATAAGCCATGTGAGTTAGCGTCACTTTTCTCTAGATGTGAAGGAAGGAGACTGTCCCCTTTCCTTCCCAAGACATGGCCGGTGGGCAGTGGGGAGTTGGGAAAGAAGGAGGTGGATTTACAAGATCTGAATAAATCACTCATTCCTCCCTTGAAAAGAATGTTGGTGTCTACACAACACTGCTACTTCTAGAACACATTCATTTCTTCAAACATCTTCATGGAAATCCCATAATGAAGTAGGCAGTGGCAGAAGGTTCATTTGAACAGCTGGGTCCCCAGCTGAGAACTCCTGGTAATGATTACTTTCCCCTAAAAAATGTCATCTTCTGGGCTCTCAACCTCTAGAAGAAGTGCTCAATCTCTTGAACCCCATGTGCAGACTCAAAGTTGGAAGGACTTTTTCTTATTTCTAGACACAGGTCCCTCCCCGCTGTGAAATGAGTCAGAATTCCCAGGATCTCAGAAGAAGCCCCATCAGAGGCTGCATGGAGGTCCACGTTGCAAACCGAGAACAGGAAGATGGGAGCTACTCACTCTCGTGTGCATCCTTCTTGGTGTTCTTAATAAATGCTGAGAATTTGGCAAACACGTCATTTCCTGCGGAGTTAGAATCAGGGTGTTGAGTTCCCAGCTTAGGGTACCTTGAAAAATTCAAAATGGAAGGATCACACACAAGCAGCGTTTGAGTTAGGATAATACAACGGGGAGGGGGGAGTATCTTCCTCAGAGTGGATATAAAAATGAAACCTTCCCCTTGAATATCTTCCTAATCTTTTTATCTTCAAGGTTGGAAGCAGCACATTCTAGGGAAAGCATGAAACTGACTGTACTCATCCTGGGACACAGGGCCCCACCTGGCCTCGCTGGGCTTCATTGCCTCCCTACTAAAATGAAGGTGAGGGACCAGAAGGTTCTTTTCCAGGTCTAGCACCCATGACGTTGTCTGCTAACACACACGCCTACCTTCCAGCAGTGTATGTACCTAGGAAATGACCCACCCACACAACACTGACCAACCTCCTCCTCCTCACTTCCTGCTGTCAAACCCTAATCACCAGCCTGCAGGTGCAGAGCAAAGAAATCCAGCCACCTTAACTCAAGGGTTCCAACCCGCTCTGTGTTTTCTGCAGCACACCACGGTATAGTTAGGAAGTAAGCACCATGGCCGCAGAAAACCAAACACACAAAGCCCAGAGCTTTAGCATGGTCTGTGAAGGGGGAAAGTGACGATCGAGCTGTGAAGGCTGTTTTGATGAGGCCTACCTCGGGGGAGCTAATTTCTCCTCTAAGAACTCCTCGATCTTATTCACATCTGTCTTGACTTCACCATCAAAAGTCATAAAAGGAGGGTTTGTTCCGGGCGCCAGGTTCTGCAGGTCCGCGGGTTTCCTGGGTGGGAGGGAACGGCGGTGTTTACAGGCAGCCACAGAGTTTGGGTTCATTTCCAAGGCTTAGCCGTGCCCGCCCCAACTTGAGAGAAACAACCCTTGAGGATTTCAAAGCAGGTTGTGGGTTTGCAAAATGTCCTACTGGTGATGAAAGTGGGGCCCTTTTTCTGGATATGGACGTGAAAAGTTAACTCTCCCCAGTGCTATCAACCAGGAGTACTGTTCAGATGGGCTTTCCAGAGGTTCACAGCTGACCAGTAACTGGCAGAGCAGGTTCCTGATGACACCCCCACTTTACGCCTCCCTGATCACGTCTGATCCAATCCTGTAATTACTGTTCGCCCAACACTCAAGCTTCAGTTCAGGGTCCTGCCTGTGGATGGACATGCCATGACATGGTCTAGTGGGTCCTAGTATAGTAGTGTGTATGTGTGTGTGTGTCTAGAGAATAGGGCACGGTTATTTCAATAATGCAGAAACCTTGTCTTACCTTTTCAGATCCACTGTTGTCACATTAAATATAACGCCCTTCAGCCAGAGTATCATAAAGAGACGCTGAGAAAATGGGCAATTTCCAATACTCTCACCATCGCAACCAGCCTACAAATTGAAAAAGAAATCTTTCTCAGAGCCAGTCTCACAGTTGTATTCCGCAACACATGCACACAAAATCATTATGAATTTCTGTGAATAGTCACGATACTATAAATATCTTTCTGGGGCCATTTCACTCAGCTTCTCTGCCAGGGGGAGGAGGGGGGAGAGGGGAGGGGGCACACACTTACGCTGCACTGAGCATTTTCTTTCTACCTTCCCACCACCTCACCACTTCCTGCCACCTTGGGCCTCCGAGTAGCAGTTTACAGAGGGAAAGAGCAGAGCAGCAAGAGGGAACGCCCTTTGCTACTCAAGGCAAAGAAGAAACACATGTTCTTTCCCTCCCTCCATCTCTTGATCCTCTCCAGAAGCAACACATCTCTCTTTCCAGGAGGATCACATTTAAAAAGAGACTGGCAGACTCTCCCACCGGGACACCATCCCGCATAGTCTCTGCTCCGCTCGTCTACAGAATGATCCCTGGACATTATAAAACTTCTGCGTCCCCTCCTCTGATTCGGCTTGGCAGAGTGATGGGGGACATTTGTACTTAGAGGGCAGATTATTGCACAGTTGGCATCGAGGGTGGAAGGATATGAAACGGTTCCTCTCTGATGACCCAAGGCAGGTCACATACACACATAGCTCAAACATGGGCATGGAAACATACTGAACACACATCCCCCTTCTCATGGGCTCCCGGCAGAGGGGAAAGGCAGATGTTGGGGAAGAGAAGTGACATGCGGGGCTTCGAAACTCCTAGGAAGTTCCGAAACTCTTCTTTCTCTTCCCACCTTTCTCCACTCCCCACATGGCTGACATGGTTGTAGTGTGAACAAAACGCTGCTGGAAAGGCAGAGAGGTGGCTTGGACACACTCCTCGCATCCCAGACTCCAGGCACCACACTCAGCCGGACTTCAATGATCAAAACGCAGCCACACTTAACCCGTGACGTCCATTTCTGCCAATGTCATCAAAAGAAAGTTTAGAGGAAAGCACCATGTCTATGACTCAAATAACAGAAGGACACAAGGCAGAAAGTGAGCTGCCGGTTTGGGAATTGAAGAAAGGAAAAAAGATGCCTCAAGAAAACTGGACAACTTAAGGAGTACTTCAGAGAGTCAGTTCTCTGATAGTAGTGTTCTTAAGTCACTTGGAGAGGCTATTAATAACAGGATGTCCCCACGGATTAAGAGGCTAAGAGACACACAACCCCATTTTAAAAAGACTTGACCGGCCTCTTCACAAAAGGCGAAATCCAAGTGGTCAATAAGCACATGAAAAAGTTCTTAACATCATTAGCCAGCAGGGCAATGCAAATTAAATCACAAACAGATACCACTACACACCTGCCGGAATGGCTAAAATGAAAAGATCTGACAATGTCAAGTGTGGACAAGAATGCAGAGTGGCTGAATTCCCATTCACAGCTGGTCAGAGTGCAAATTGGCAGAACTACTTTGGAAAGCTGTTAGGCAGCTATCTACCAAAGCTGGATCTGCATTTGCCCTGTGACACAGCAGTTCCACTCCCAACAGCAGTGCGCGTTTATGGGCGTAAGAGACACACATACAAATGTTCTTAGCTTCAGTATAATGGCCAAAACCCGGAAACAACCCAGATACCATCAAGAGTAGAATGAACAAGCAAATTGTAGTACATTCATGCGATAGGATGCCACACCACAATGGAAAAGAATTAGCTATTCCTACAAGCAGCAGTGTGGATGAATCTCACACTCACTATCTTGAGAGAAAGAAACCAGACTCAGAGGGACCCTGGATAACTCAATGGCGGAGAAGTTCAAGTGAAGGCAAACTTCCCTGTGTGACGGGCGTCAGAATAGCAGTTGCCCCTGGAAGCTGCCTATTTTCCGGGAAAGATGGGAGGGAGGTAGAAAGGTTCTGTATCTTGATCTGGGTGGTGGCCGCACAGGTATATTCACTGACAGAGTCTTAAGATTTGGGTACTTTATTGCATGTTTTACTTTAATACGGAAGAAAAGAAAGTAAAACTATTAATTCAGAAAAAAAAAAATACTGAGAGTCAGATCCAGTGGGTCTGGCATGGGGCCCAGGAATCTGAATTTCTAACAAGCTCCTCCAAGGGGATAGGATACTGGTGGTCAAGGAGCCATGAAGATGATGGTGGACTTAATATGCTCACACAGCCGCCAATGCACTCAGATAACTGAGTTCCGAGTCCTCTAAGCTCTGGGCGCTTGCTTCACACTCTTCCAGCTCCTCTTCTCTCCCTTCCTGCCCCAGCATCCACCTGCTAGAGGGGAGGGGCTGAGAATTCCCTCGGCTGCAGTCTGTGAAGCTGCTGGGAGCTTGACGGGTGGGGAAGTGGACAATTAGGACCCACGCACCCAAAGGGCCCTGCAATAGCGCCCCCTCAGCCACCTGAGGCCATTCCCCACCTCAGGGTCCCTTCGCCTCAGGGCCATTTTGAAGGCTGCCCATCTCCTCCTCTCTCTATTCTGGAGCAAGAAGTGCAGAGCTGAGTTCTAGAAAACTCCCAGCGGCTTGCTACTTGGGATGCCTGTGAAATCACGGTGCTTTCTTAACTCCTGCAGGTTTGGGCAGAGTCAAGCCAAGGAAAGGGGAGGGGGGAGATGAAAGCACAGGGACACAAAGCCACATATTTCGGCCAGTCCTGACTTGTTCCGCAGCTTTTAAACCTCTTATTTTTATGGCAGTTACACTAAGCACAGTAAAGTCTGAGATAAGTTCTGCAGAGTGGGGCAATTGTTTTCTTTCTCTTTCTCCCTTGTCTCCCTAACCTTGGGAATCCTGTTAGAACTCATTCCGAATGCCACAAATCCCCGCTGAGCCCGGGCGTCCTTCGCTTCGGTCGCTGGGTGTCTCGGTGAAGATCCCCAGCACAAAGGGCCCAGTGTCTGCGGCCGACCGGCCTCTGCAGCCAGCTGCTCGCTGCTGCCACTTCTGGGGAATAATTCTGTTGCCCAGGTCTCTCTCTATCTTGCTCTGTGTCCTTAGCAGACTCAAATTCAAGTTCAAAGTTTTTCCTTGAAATTGTTCTCACGATTTCCTGCACCCAGCCAGCTACTCTTTGGGAGAAATAAAGTGGGTAGGAGCGATACGCTTTTTAAAAAATGACAACTGCCTTTGCCATCCAGCTCGGGCAAAATGTGAACTTTTTAACAGGCTCCTTCCCGGAACTGCAACTGGGACAAAACATGTGGCCGGAGGGTGGGACAATGGTCTGCGTGGCCACGGCACCCAGAGATAGTAGTAAAAGTTGCGATTGTACATTTTCCGCCTTGTGGCCTTAAAATGGAGTTGTTCCAGCCCAGCACGGCTGGTGGACTGTTAGGCATTTTAGGAGAATTAAGTAGCTGCTCCACTGCCAAGGAAACAGGATTTACATATCCAGTGTTGCCTCATCTTAAATTGCTCTAAAAAATTTTTTTCTCTCCTGGTCTGTTGTAAGTGAGGGGGTTACGGGAACATGGTGGGAGTGACGAGGACGCCATGCTGCCTAATCTCATTACTTTAATGTGCTTCAGTGCTAGGATGTGCCAGCAAAAATAAGGCAAAGATATGCCATCTCCATAGCCCACTGTTGAGCAACACCAGGAGAGCAGGTCTTGGTCGCGTTCATCAACCAGAAAAGATGATGGATAAATACATATATATTAGGAGCAAATAAGTGACACCATCGCCGTAATTGGGACGTTTTATCATAAGAAGCTCTATTTTCCAATGCTGCTAGTTCTCTCCAGCTAATTACACTCTGGGCTAAAATTTCTCAGCGGGGCTCTCAGCCTACAGGGGAAATTTCTGTATGTATACATTTCTGATAAAATCAAATTAAGCCATTTGAGAGATCAGAGTGTCTTTTGTTTCCAGTGAAGACCCAGGCACTGGGATAACCCAGCATTGTACGTCTGCCTTTCAAATGTAACTTTTTCGAGCGCCTGTGATGGTAATTCTCAAAAGAAAAACATTAATGCCTCTGACAGGTTCTGAGAAATTCTGTTTGCAGCCGAGACCAGCTGTGGCATTTGAGAACACCAGTAATTCTGCTGAGTCCCGGCCTGTGCCCACCTCCTCCTCCCAGAGGCCCTCCGAGGGGTAAGGGGCCAAATATCGCTACAAAGGTCAGCAGTCCCTCTTCACTGCAGGCCTGATTCAAATTAGAGCTCTCCCACTTACTAAGCATCTTTACCTCCATTCAGACTTGGTGGGGAAAGTTGTTTTGTGTTTTTTTTAATTTCCCTTTCAGTTCTTCTTGCTTCAGGCAAATGACCTCTCCAATGCTGGGCTGGAGCTACATGTAAGGGGCACCACCCACGCCCCACCTTCCACGAAAATGATTCCAGTCCCACCACTGCCTCTGAAGGATCCAATGGGCCCCTGGCATCATAGTCCAGACCTGACAACGGGGTGATAACCCCCTCAAGATATGCTTGGTGGCTCCTGAGCACCCCACCCTCTCCTTCCTGCCAGAGCACGTCGCACACCCACCACCTTGATTTTCCACCTTCTTGGCTCCACCTTCTAGAAAGTTCTATATGGGCCTAAATGGTAAACACATTCTATAAAGTAAGCGCTTTTCCCTACTCTACCCAAATGTAATCAAAAACAATTTTGGGGGTGGCGAGAAGATAAAAGAAGAGGAAATAGATCAGTAATATTCTAATTGTCCCTTTTCTGATAACTGGCTTTCAACCAAGGAGGCCAGATGTGTATCCTGTGTGTGGGGAGCTATTCCAGTCCCTGGAGAAAACCAGGAGGCATCTGGAGGCAAATAGCTAATTTGGTTGGCTCCATCACAGGGAAATGGAGAAAATCAGGGAGTAATGACGGGCCGTTCCATTTCCAATGTTCGGGAGGGACTTTAGGTTGCATAAAAACAGTAGCTGACCAGAGAAGGCAAGAGTCGGAAGGCAGAGTTTGATGTGGGAGGCCATGGGTGGCCACCAGAATTAGTTCTCCTCCAAGAAGAACAATGTGGTCAAAAGGACCAGCCAGGACTCTCTTCTGTTGGCAGCTGGCCCAGCAGAAGGCTGGACACAACACGGCCAGAGAGGAACAGTTAGAGCCAACCAGATGGGAGGCAACGCCTCCCTCCAAGTCCTGCCTACAGATTTCCCTGAATTCTTCCCGCGTCCTTTGCTGAAAGCATGATGGCCTTCACATGCTTTGGGACCTGGCAACCAGACATACACCGCATGGCCAAGCACAAAGATCCTGGCCTTCGAGCTGAACAGTCAGTCCTCCTCGTCCTGCTGTTCTCCCTGGACATGTCCACAGGGGCCAGGGCCCCCTTCCCTTGGCACAGGCAATTTTATTTCATGTACAGTTGACTCTGAGGTTTGATGAACACCTCTCGTGGTATGTGAGGACCTGCGGGTTATCAGCCATCAGCACGTGGCATGTGGAACAGCTGGTCCTGACAGAGCAATGTGGGAGCAGTCACTGCTCACCAGGCTGCCCAGCCTGCACCCACCGTGTCTCTGCATCAGGGCCGGCCATTTGGAGCAGATGGGGCCGTGGAAATTGTCTCAAACCAGGGAAGGGTGGGGGACACTCCTACTGGGCTTCTTCCTGCTCCCGTGTGGAAGCAGGCGAGCGAGCTGGGACCTCTCCAACTCTGAAACAGTGGGTGTCTGGAGTCAGGGACCATCTCCATTCATCGGGGCAGCTCCCACAGGCCCTGGCAGAGTTCCTGGCACAAAATAAACACGTGAAAAATGCCTGGGGGCCTGAGTCCAATTGCTCCAATGCACTTGGTCCACTTCAGAAAGCGCCTCATGGCTCTTTCTTCTCTGGGCCAACGTCCACGAGCTTTTCTCTCTCAGAAGTTCCCAAATTCTCACTACTAAGACATCCTCCATGGAGAGTGACACACGGAAGAGAACGGAAGGTGGACTAGAGAGACAGAGAAAGGGAGAGCGAGACAGGGAGGGCCTGAGTTATGGGCAGGAAAGTCTTCCCCAAGCTTCTTGGTCTAATGGTTTGACTTAAAATGCAATATTTAAATAGATCTGGGACTTCCTGATTTTGAATAATTCTGCAAGTTAAAAAATGTACAATACTTTCCATTTGCCCAATAAGTTGAAATTTCCATTTTGGGGTAGCACCAGGTGTCCCTGAGGAGACATGGGCACCGGTGCAGGCCTGGGAGCCAGGAAGAGAGGATGTGAACTGGGGGCCCACTACTTGCTAATTGTATGGCCTTGGGCAATTTTTGCCCAAGAAACTGAGCCTCCGTTCCCCCATTTGAAAAACTGAGCTAAACATACCTAGGCCTTGCAGGATCTTGGGGTGACACACCTGAGTCTCCTGGGCTCCCAATAAAGGCAGCTATTATTGTCATTATCATTATCATCATCAACATCATCATCGTTACTCTTCCAACCTGAGCGCACCCGAACAGACAATTATGGAATTTAGAGTACTTTTTAACAAGCCTCAATTAGTGTGATTTTCATGCCAAACCGTATAGCCCTTAAAGATCCACTGATTTTTTTTTTCTCAAAAAGTAACGTCTCCTATATCTATTCCAAGTGAAAATTAAGAACCGAAGTCATTTTCTTAATTGCAAAAGCAAACGGATCTTCAGCTGGGAGGCGAAATAGCAGGGCCCTGGCCTGGCTTTGGTGTGTGGGAGTTACACCAACCTCTTGGGGAAAGGTCCCGAGGAGCCAGGAGAGTTGGCGCATCTTGACTGACGGACGGGCAGGGCTGACGAGCCCAGGGGAAGTGCTTTCTGTTTAAGAAATGACAGCCAAGCACTCTGCTTGTACGAGGGGAGAGGCTGATCTCTTTCTGGCTTTTGGAGTTGGCGCAAAGGGAAGCTGAGCAGAGCTGGCTGCCTTCTTCCACCGTCATGTCGGGGAGAGTGAATTCCACAGAAGGAGAGAAGGTGGCAACCACCCCCATCAGGATTTGAAGTACAACATGCCAGGACTGCAGATCCACATGAAGAAAGGTGATTACAAGTCGGGAGAGAAACAGACTAGCCCGTCCCTTCCTTGTTTGGAAGAATGTTTTTGAAGGAATGGTCTCCAAAATCGGCAATTTCTAAGGTGATTTTTCAAAACCGCTAATAGCGAGCCCTCACTGAATGCCTCCTCTGAGTTCAAGGACGGTTCCGAACCATTCACGGACTTTATGGGCCTCGAGCCTCTCACACTCCTGTTATCACTCCTGTTTTACAGATGAGTAAACTGAGGCTCAGAGAGGCCAAGTAAGCTGTCCAAGGACACACACGGGGTCAGATGAATAAAGATCTCTCTTGTTCTCCCCAACTGGATCTAATTAAAGGTTCTCAAGATGGAAACCAGACTGTTTCCCACCTTTACCTGAACATCAGACTGTCCCCCGGCACGGCTTTCCTCCCCTGAAATCTCTGGGGCCTAGATCTCGAGCCTCACACCCACATTCCTGTGGCAGCCTCCCGCTGGGCCTCTCTGCCTAGGAATCCTAGTCCCTCTGATCTTTCCTGTAATCTGGACAAGGCTAACCCTGATAAAATGCCGTTTGCCTTAGATCACTCTGCTGGAACGTTCTTCAAGTGCAAATTCGAGTTACACTGCTCCCAAGCAGTGAGACCACCGGCAAGTACCTAACCGACTAGCACCCTCTTGCCACATTTACAATGTAAGACAATAGTCCCTACTCCTCCGACCTGGGGGGAATTAACGAGATGTTAGTGGAAACACACAGAACAATGCCTGGCACACGGAAACAGTCAGCAGTCTGTCTACCCTCCCTCCCTGCTTAGCCCTACCTCCTCCCTCTTGCTCCCACCTTCTCTCATCTGTCCTTCTTTCCCTCCCTCCTTTCTTCTTTCCCTCCCTCCTTCCTTCCTTCTTTCCCTCCTTCCTTCCTTCTTGCCCTCCACCCCTCCTTCTTTCCTTCCTTCCCTCCTTCCTTATCTCCTTCCTTCTATCCTTCCCTCCGTCTTTCCTTTCCTTTCCACTTTCCAATCTATGCCAGTCCTGCTGGTCACTCTCCTCAAATGCCATCGTCTCTCAGGCCAACAGCTGCGCCCTTCACTGTCCTACGTCAAGCTCCTGAGATCCCTCTTATCCAGGCCACTGCCACCTCCCTCCTGCTTCCGGCCTGTGGGTCAGTTCTCCACTCTATGTCCCTTTCTGTGACTGTCTGGTCAGCATTTCCTTCTCCCGTTTCTGAATTCTGCTTACAATATAATCGGCTCTGCCTGGTTTAGCACCAGATTGTTGACTAATTATTTCCCGTTGGTTCCATTCCTTCAGGGTGGACCATGTCAGCCTTCTGTACAGAAGAGGCGATAAATTGTCCCCTCAAAGTGCCTGCAACATGTTCATTCTCTTCCCACTCTCCCCATGGCATCCATGGCATGGGCCCAGGCCCACGGAAGGTACGCCATAAAAACTCACGTTGTGAGCAAGTAGCCACTGTCCTCAAACATCCCAGGAGACTCCTTATCACACGGAGTTCCTTTAAAGTCGAAGGAACCATGCCTCCTCCCTGAGGGGAACAGCGGCAGGTCCAGCCTCATCTGTCCCCAAACATCCCCCCAGCCTGCCCGTCACGGGGCTCCTTTCTCCATTCCCCCAAAATGACAATCTCTGGGTCACCTGGTTTGCACAGGACTGTCCTGATTTTAAAAATAGAAATCTCACATCCCCTTTGCTAAGTTCCAGGCAAGCTGGGACCGTTGGTCACTCTATCGTCTGTCCAGGTGACAGCCTCATTTTTTTGGGGGGGAGACATTATTAACATCCTCCTAGGTGACCCAGGAACAGGACTTCGCTCCGCACTGCCCAGAGCATCAGCACAGAGTAATGTAAAGCACTGGTCAGGGTAGGGAGCGGGCGCCCTGACCGCCGAGGGGATGGAGCGATGGGCTCCCTGGGAGCAGAGCAGATGGACAGGGGTGAGGCCTGTGGGGGCAGCGGGTGGGAATTTAAGACAAGCCTGGCAAGCTCCCCAAGTTACCCAGAGCCAGCTCACACGGGAACAGCCTTTCCACTCCTGGTGGTCAGGCCACCTTTGGGAAAGAGGAGCAGTTCAAACCAGCGGTCCAGTTCCGGTGGCAAAGCAACCCCAGAAAGGCCCATCTCTGGGTGCAACAGGATCTCTAAAGGTCACGACACAAATCGGTCAGAAACCAGGACCGCCTCACTCTTAAATCCCTAAATCGCTCTCGACAAATGCCACCGTCTCTCTCTGATCCTCCATATTACCCCTTGGACTAAAGAGAAGAGCAAGCATCTGTCCCAGTCGAATAGGACAAGCTTCCAGGTGTCCCCTAGGTCAGCGGCAGCTGCTGAGAAGCCTGGCGCATGGAGCGTCAGCCCCGTCTGCGGGATTCCGCGGTGCAAGGATTGGCATCAATCACCTTGGAATTTAGCTTCCCCCTCTCATTCCAAAAAAAGGACACAGAATTAGATGCATCTTCTCAAAATAATTCACCTGAGGCCTTAGGAAGATCACAGATTCCAGATCTGTCTTTTACAAATGTCAGTAGGAACAAACTGGCTGCATTGTGAAACGATGATGATGATGATAGCAACTAACACCTAGCTTTTACTCTTTACTACTGACTGTTCTAAACACTTTCCTTATATTCACTCAAGTAATCCTGACAGCAACCCTGTTAGACGCAGGTACTATTCCTATCCCCACTTACAGGTGAGAGAACTAAGACACAGAGAGGCAGAGTAACTTGGCCAAGGTCACACAGCAGGATTTGAACTGAGGAGTCGGCTAGAGTCCATCCTCTTCATCCCACTCTGGACACTGGCCTATGTGCAAAGGGAGGGGCTTGGGCTCTAGCAGCTCCTCCTCAGAGTACGGGGTGCCATGTGAGTGCCCCTTTTCAGTAAGGTGTGGAAGCAACTTACAGGAATCCATAATAATAAGAGAAGATGTATGAGAAGCAAGTGGAAAGTGCCAAGGACAAACAGCTGTTTGGACATTTGACAGTCCTGGGGGCAATTTTGGTGACCAAGTGGGCTGGGGCGGGGGGAGCCCTCTGGCCATGTGCTACCTATTCTGTTCCCTCTCTAAGAAACTTTTGCTAGAACTCAAGGTGACAATGAGTTTGGCATTGCATCCCCCATCCTCACATCTGGATGCAAACAGTCCTTCTGCCTGATTAACATTAGAGCCCCCCTACACCCCCATGCAGGGCTGGCATCCGCCTGCAGAAACTGGGGGGTCCTGCAAAGCCATGCAGAGAGCCCCACCTCTTCTTCCAGCAGGGCAGGCTGGGCCGAGGTGCTCCTGGAAAGATCCTGTGGAATCTGCTCTAATCCAGTCCATCGCAGCTCATCCAGCACATTCCACGTCGTGTGGCCAGAGAGTGGGGGTCTGGAATTTTGTTTAAGGCAGGAAAGGCCGAATGCCTGAACAGCTTTCATAAAAGGCCCCAGAGAGCATGGGGCACGAGGCAAGACCATGTCCTGCTGCAGACAAACGGCTTTCCAGAGTTGCTCTTGTCGTTTCAGAGTCTGAGAAGGCATTGGTGAAGGGCCAGGGAGGCACTCCCAGAAACAGCCAGGAAAATAACCACCCACTGACTTTCCAAGTAGGTCTACCCCTTGACCACAACTCATTCTGGCCACGGCCTGGGGTGACAATGACCGAATGGGAAAGAACAAGCTTAAGACTATTTACTGGTGCAGGAGGCTGAATAATGGCCCCGCAAAGAAGTGCGGTCCTCATCCTGGGAATATGAGGAAAGAACCTGAGAATATGGCAAAAGAGGACTTTGGAAATGTGATCAAGGTTATGGATTTGAGATGAGGAGACGTCCTGGATTATCAGGCGGGCCCAGTCTGACTACATGCGTCTCACAAAAGTGAGAACCATCCCAGGAGCGGTCAGGGCAGATCTGACCGGGGAACGGTGGTCAGGGAGATGAACGTCGCTGGCTGTGAAGATGGAGGAAGGCGCCATGAGCCAAGGAATGCAGGCGGCCTCTAGAAGCTAGGAAAGGCAAGGACATGGGTTCTCCCCTACAGCCTCCAGAAGGAATGGAGGCCTGTGGACACCTTAATTTTAGCCCAGGGAGACCTGTGTCGAGCTTCTGACCAATAGAACTGTAAAATAATAAATGTGAGTTGTTGGAAGTCAGCGAGTTTGTGGGAATTTGTTACATGAGCAATGGGAGACTAATACAGCCGATGATCCATATGGGATTTCTGAGCCTTCCCCTGAGATAGTTTAGTGGAACGACCACTCATCAGTCCTGCAGAGGGACAAGCCCTGAAGAGGAGCACTTAGCCTGTTCCTAGAAGCTTCCTATACCCGCTCCGTAGCCGCTCATCTCATTTGCCAGGGGTTTGCGTGACAGCCTCAGCACCAAGCAGGGTATGTAAGTCACATCTGAAGAAGCTCTGTACCGAAGCCACCAACAGTCATGCCAAGCCCACAACTCCTCCATGTGGATTTGTGAACTACAACGACCTTTTTGACCTGAGTTGTGGGGAGCCCTGCTGGTTCCTCCAAGTCACCTCTGGGGCCCCAGCCTCCGGTGGAGGAGCCCCCAACATCGCTTTCTACTTGGACTTAAGGGTTATATTTTCCCCCCAATTTTTTAAGACTGATTTGAGGATCCATCTGGCCAAAAATCTAACAGGGCACCGTCACAGATCATCACCTCAAGAGGAGGAAGGGTTCACCCACAACATTTTGCCCTTTTTAATCTTGGTTCCTGACTGTGGCTTTAAAACCCGCCTTCTCGAAAGGCCCTTTTGCATCAAGCCATGGAACAACTTCAAGAGGCTGTTGGCGCCCCCTAGTGGTCTTGAGATGCACATTCAAACTCATGTTCATTTTCACCGTGTCCATCTCTAGTTAACGTTCAGGTGGAAAATGTCACAGGTTAATTTTTAGTCCCCTTAGGGGGCCAAACCTTCCCGATTTGCTGGGACTCGGGTTTCCTGCTACCTAACATTTTCCATTTTAAAACCGGGAAAATTTTGGAAAGACTAGGGCGTGTTGGTCTCTCTACCCCTGACTCCCCTCTTAGATTCTATGGGAAAACCACCCAAAAAAGCACTGTCCCTCTGTCTTAGGTGCTGTGATGACTGGGTCACAATTGGGCCCTGAACAGTATGCCTTTAAAAATGCATCTGAATTTGAGATCAGCAGCCGAATTGTGCATGCTTTGCTCTCGTTGGGAAAATAACAACTGAAGATTTGTAAATTATTTCTCGACTTTCATTGAAAAAGAATGGGGAGAGGTGGGAGGAAGCGTGGTGGGTGGGAGAGTAGGGTCACCCCATAAGGTGGGCACAGTGCACCATGAAACAGAATTCTCATGATCTCTAGGAGTGTTCAAATTCAACTTTCTCAATTTGCTAAGAATTTGCTGGCCCTTCCACAAAATTCTTTAGAAATAACGTAGCTTCCTGAAGAAACAAAAAAACAGGTAGCTGGTTTCTCTTTATTTTTCCTTGCAGTGTTTACAAACTTTAAGTAGGCTAAGGACCTGGAACTATCTATTTACAAAGAAAGTCTAATGCCTCAGAGATACTCAGGTCGGTTTCCGTGACCAACTTAGGAAAGTCCTGCAGGTCAGGATGGGGGATGAGAGGCTGGGATTCTGTACGACTCTTTGTTCAGACTGACACTAGTCAGATAATTAGAAATACCTTAAGGGTTATTGAGGGAATTCTTTTGAGATAGGATTTAGGACCACTGTGGATTTCTTAAAGTTTTCCTTTTAATACTGAAAGGTGGTAGAAACCAGAGGCTTTGTGGTTAACTTTTCAGGTGAAAAGCAGGAATTACCTGTGTGATATGATTTGTGAGATCTGGAAGAATCCACCTGTCTAAAAATGTCTACGCCAGCCTCTCTTGAAAGCCTGAATCTCAGAGAATTGTCTAGAAAAAAGCCACAGTCTGTTAAGGCAAGGGGTGGTGGTTACTCTTGTCTAGGAGACTGCACCAGTGTAAGTTGACACTGCCTGTCCATTTCCTCATATACAACATGAAAGGGTCCATTTTGGGGACTCTTTCTACACTTTACTACGGGTGTTTAAGGAAGTGGCAAAGCCAGATGAACACTCTTGTCTTATTAAATTTCATTTTGTAAGAGTATGCTTGTCAGATCTCTTTCCAAAAGGTTCAAGGTGCTTTTGAGAAGCTATATTAATTACCGCTGATGGTCACTATAGCTATGAAAGAGATTCAAATTCTAAAACGAAATCACGTGGTATACTGAAAAACAGCACCCTAGGGTACTAAGTAGATGTGGTTTTCTAAATTAAAGTTCATAATAGATCCTATGGATGACATGTTCATTGAAAATTTTTGCTTGATTTTAAAGGACAAATAGAACAGAGCTATTTCTAGTCCATTAGGTAATCCATTTCTCCTGCTGTTGTCTTGCTTAATAGAATAATGGAATTATCCCCGAATGGCTTTTGCAACTTCCAACAAGAATAACAAACAAATGAACAGCTCCCAGCACAACAAAACTCGTAAAGGAGAGAAGCAGCAACTGCATAACTCACAATGGGACCGCACCCAGGTCAGCCGTGTAGAGGGAGGGTATTTTTTCATTTAAATGCAAATTGGGTATCCTTTGCCCTGTATCTTCATGTTTAAAAAACCTAAGCTACATCCGCTTGCTAATTTCCCAGGCTGTTCCCTTTTCTCCCAGCCACTGAGAGCCGAAGCTGAGCTTGCATTACTACACTGAAACCTGAGGTTTCACAAGCATTGGACTCAAACCAGCCTGTCATTTTGCACTGGTGAAAGGAGACAAAAGACTCAATCAGGAATACACAAAATAGTATTATATATCAAAGAGGCAAAGTTGGCTTTAAGCTTCAAAAGCAAGAAATTTGGAGTCGGAATAAAAAAAGAAATGTGGCGTTGAGGAAAATCACAAAATTTTCTAGAACTATGCTCAAGAGTATAACGACCCCAGTTTTAACAATCAGGTTTCCTTTTGCATTTCCTTGTAGTCCCATATCCTTGCAAGGCCAGAGGTTCCTAGGTCATGGATAATCAATGTGCTGAACTTGCAAGGTCCTTATCAGCGAGCAGAGACATGCAGTACCACCCTGCAGATGTGAGCAATTTAAACGGAGAGATTCAAGAGACTTCAGTCGTTACAGGATTATCTGGAAGCTTCGCCTTCCCACATTTCCCACTGTTAGTTACAGGACTATATTCTATGGCCTGGTGTGACCCACGCAACAGGGAAGGCCTGTGGCCTAAGGCCAAGGGGATCAGCTCTCTCCAAACTAGGAGAAGCACCAAAGTGGCTGGCCAAGGTCAAGGTTAACGCCAAGGCTTTGTCATAAGGAAGTCTTTTCTGTGCCACATGCATTTTTGGCAAATATCGTAACTCCCTCCCCACCCTCACCCCTGGGAAAAGAGAAGGAGGGGGGCCTATCCTGTTTCAGGATTCCCTAACCCCGACCCATTAGTTAAAGAAGACGGTGAGCCCGAGCTCAGCTTCACATAGACGCCCACAAACCAGCTGAGGAGCAAACCATTCTGAGGCTCCGGTTTTCAAAAGGGGCAGTTATACTAAGTGGCCGGGAAACCAGTGTCCCTCATTTGTTGCAAATCATACTGTAACGGTGGCAATCCGGTGTCAGGGCGATGAATCGCTTCATCTGCCTCATGGAGACTCTGGACCCACCAACACCACAGGAGGAGAACCTGGGGTTTTCTAAAGATGCTCGTTTATTATCCTAAATCCAACCTAGGCAGGTCCAGTTCCTTAAGAATTGCCGTATTTCACGTTTATGTTAACGGGCAAAGGAAGGCTTGGAAAGCTGGAACGCAGAGATGAGGCAGCAAAATGTTAGTTTTTGAAGAGAATAACTTGAAAATGTTTTACACCAGGGAGCCTGTAGGTCATTAAATAGGAAAAGACAAGTGCTCTCTATTTCAGGAAGAAAATGGAATGTGTAGACAATCTGGCTGGGATCTGGGGGGACGCCACCAATCCCCAGAGGATCTCCAGGCCGTGTTCTTCCCTCACCCATCACAAGCTGTGAGCGAGACCAGAGAAGCCCCCAACCCCAGCCTCACCCCCAGGAGATCTGCACTTTGTTTGGGAGCATATGAGGATCTGGATGCCCCTCCTGGAACCCCCGACAAGCTCCCGTGATCCCTCTATAGGAAATAGACTGGGGAAATAATGGGACAGTCTTTCATAGGAATAAGGAAGTAGAAACTTGTCTCGCCTCAAGACTGGAGAGCTAGAATGAGGATGGCTCATCAACGGAGACGTGAGCACTTGTCGGGACGGTATGAGGGAGAGAAGGACATCATGTCACGCCGTGTTGAAGGCGAATCAAAAATGATAAAGCATTCAGGGAAACATCGGAGCCAGCAAATGGAGTTGTCTGAAAGTTTTTGCCAAACCTCAGAAAGTGAACCCAAAAGAAAAATCTCCAGGAGCCGCAGTCCCCAGAGAAGTCCCCGGATAGCAGCGTGGCACGACGTCATGGGCGTGTTCATGTTCCAGTCTATGCTGGGGGGATAGCGCCCCGGGAATTTTGCCAAGCAATACTAAGGGACACCAACGTCAACCCAGTCCCAGACAGTTCTCAGAAAAAGGAAGAAGAACTTCAAATCCCTTGACACAACAAACGAGAAGCATGCTAGAGCCCCTTCCACATAAGAAAGGGGACCCGAAATCAGAATTGGTAGAAAATGATCATAGAAAATAATATTCAGAATGGATGGCGTGATGCAGGGCATGTGCTTTGGAACTTAAACACCTTGGAAGCAGTCTCTGGTTTTGTTTCACACCCACCTCCCAATCCCCGAAGGGAAATATCACTCTTCAGCCAAGTCCCCAACACTTAACTTGGGCTTCTCTGCAACAAGCTCCTTGCCTCACACCTGTGGGGTCATGTGTTGAGTGTTAACAAGTTCTTCCTCAGAGTGGGTCTGACCACGACCCCTGGAGGAGTGAGAAACCAAGAGGAGCTGGCGAGCCCAGAAATCCGGACCCTTCTTGTGGCTCTCCCCTCTCCCACATGGAAGAAACAAGGGGGACGGGGGCTTCGGAGATGGGGGTGCAGGCAAACGCTCCCTCGGGCAGGGGAAGGGTGACACAGTGGCCCTTTGCTCTCCCTCTGACCCGCGGGGGAGCTGTCCCACTCCACACTGAAGCCAACTTTATAAAAGTGCTTTGAGTTCATGGAAAGAAAGTCCCTACTGGAATAAAAGCCAACGCCTTATTTTCATGCCTCTGTGGGGCTCTCGTTCACTTATGGCTGAAATAAAGTCATCCGCACAAATACGAAAATGAGAGCGTTCAGGGGATTTAAAGGAAGACGACTTGCTGGGTCTTAGGTATTTCTGACCCTAAGGGGGCTACATGCCTCAGCTCGTCTAGCCCACTCTCGGGCACCAGCTAAACCAGACTTGTTCTGATTCCCTGGACCCCGTCTGCATCCAAATCCATATCATCCACGTGACCGGGATCACAGAGACCCTCTAACGACACCAGAAGAAGGAGCTGAGGGCAGCTTGGTGGGCACTGTCTCATCTGTGAGTCTACTTGATAAACGTCTACTTGACAAAATAAGACAAGAGAGTGAAAAGAGCATAAAACATCGGGCCCCTCAAACCAAGAAACACAAAACCTCATTATGAAAGACAAAATTGTGCAAAAATAATCTAAGATTTTCTCCTATCGAATTTGGGATGCTTACTAACGCTTGCTGAATCAGTGAATGAATACATGAGTCAATCGAGCGATGATGCCCAAAACACATCAAGGCTCTCCACCACTGTGAACAGAAACACTCAGTGTTTTTGACGTGTCAACACATCTTCAGGGTCGAGGGGGCAGAGACGATGGAGCAAGAGGAGAGGCCCACTCAGAGAAGAGTTGGCTTCCAGAATTTCACACACTTTATTCCTGACCCAGTTTCAGGGTACCCGTGGAGTTGAGAACATTCCAAAACCCCTCCTACAGTGGATAGTGTTAGAGAAATACAGAGCCAAGACTCACATCACACATTATTCTCTGTGAGTAAGTTGAACAATTTCAGGATATTTTTAACTCTCTGCATTTTTTTTTTTTTTTTGCATTCAGATGCATGTTGCATTCAGATCCTATTGGTGCAGGAAGTAAGAACTTAAATGATACCCTACAAACCTTGAAAAGCTAATTCACCTAATTCACCTAAATAAGGCATGCTGTAGACTTATAGTTCTGAAAACTTGGACTGCAGATTAAAAAAAAAAAATTCTGTTACTGAAATATCCCCCACTGAAACCCTTTAGTGGAAGAACATCCTTAATAAGGAAGCTTCGATCCTGGGAAAGATGATGTGAGGTGAATTGATATATTGGCTGATTTTCCCATGAAACAATGATACAACTGAACATTGTTTTCTTTGCCAAAAGCTAAAGGAACCCCTTTTATAGAAATGCCCAGTCAACCAGAAAACTGCAGGAGGAGCGCCCTATGAAAGGTCAAGTGTTCTACAGGATATACAAACCACTTGAGCGGGTGACAGAGATGACATGGGGAAAAAGCAATAGAAATGTGACAGAGAGCGCCAGTCCCTAATGTGCTCAGTTCTTAACTAATTTCACAATTTCTGGAAGGGGCAAGGAATGCAGGCAAGCTTTTTTCTTTGGGGAGATTCTGACACTGCAGCCGTTAGAATTCGATAGCCCTGCTCGAATTCTGGAATTCCTACTTTTGAGTCTCCCATAGAGACTGAGGGAAACCAGTTTTATTGCATCAGTCATGAGAAACACCACTGACTGAGGCCGATCAGCTTTCTCCCTGCACCCTCTGCCCTAGCTTTTCTCAGCTCAGCGTCACCTCCTCCTCCCCCCCTCCCCCTCCTCCTCCTCCTTCTATAGTTTGTTTCAGCAAAGTAGGAATTCTTGCTGGTCTTATCCCCACCTCTTGGTGAGATGCAGAATGGAGCCCTGTTGGGTGGGATGGGGGAACAAACCATCCTGCAGTTGGGAGGGACGAGGGCCCATGGGGAAGAGAGCAGACAGCCAGACCATGCCCTCCCTGCTGGACTCCTGTTAACACCACCGATTGCAGGGTAACTGCCAAGGTCAACAGGAAGGGCTGTACGGGGCTGCTTGCAGGTAACGGGCCAATGATTCCAGAGGTCCCATCGCCATGACTCCCACGCAGTGCAGACCATCTGTAAGGCTTCTCAGTTTATTTAACTTTTCTGCAAGGCAGAGGGAAGCCTAACTGGACAGGAAACCACCCAGTTGGCTCCCTAGCCTTCCGTTCCTTATCTTCCCTCTTTTGCCCTCCAGAGGAACAACAAAATAGCCAACAACCAACAAAACCCAGAGCCAGAAAGGAGGCTCCTCACAGATTGAATCAAACCGACAGATCTTCTCTTTTGCCGCACTTAGGAGCAGCGAAGGGAAAGGCTGCCATGCCCTTCATTGTCATCTCTTTGTTGCTATTGTTCATTGTTATTTGACTGGCATATCCCCTGACACAAATATTATGCATCACACTTTGTGTTAGCCTGTAGAGGAAAAATGTATCATAATTGCAGCAACGTCTATTTTAGAAAAGACAAACTGAGTGTGTTTTCCTTAAATAAATGAAAGCCCGCACAGTTGATAGCACTTTCTAGATTGACTTTGCATGCATACCCAGTCAATGGTTCAGGCCGTGTTTCCCCAGCGGAGTGGAGAGTTGGACTCATTGTCTGCACGTCCTTAGTCAAATGTGTTCATTAGGGTCCTCACTCCAGGCCCCAAAGGGGATTCTGCTCTATCTTGAAACGTGCTTTTCTCTCTTCCATCTCCTTAAAGTTAAGAACAATATCATTCATCATTACACCTAGGTCCTAAGAAATTTTAGATCTTAAAACTTTGAAACATAGATAGGAACTTTTCAAAAAGCCTATTAATCCTAAATATGTTCCCAAGTATGTATAGTATTTATTCTTTTCAACTGTCCTAACAATCGATGTATTTTTAGATGGATTAGCTGGCTCACTACCGTTGATCCACATAGCTTGACCATTGAAGCATACTGCTCTTAGCTTTAAATTCTGGCCAGAGGCTTGGTTATGTTAGTGTCCATTGTCACAGTGAGTGGGACCGAGTCATAAGAAGAATGCGGATGAATAAAAGGAAACTGGCTCTTTATCCTCATATACGAATTATGTGTTAAAATGCCAGGGCTATTTTTAATCCTTATTTAATAATATGGCCTGATACCAACTGAAGGCTTTACATGGAGATGAAAAGCTTATTTCCTTGTAATATTCTCACAAGGAATTATTACAACAAAGGAACACCTTGTTCTGGAAAGCTGTTTAATGATGCAGCCTGTTTTTCATATACCCTAGTGGTGTACATTCTTGAAGGACTGAGAATATTCCAATCCCTATAGAGACTCAAGGGGGAAAATGTCACTCACCGAATGGAAGAGCTGGCCACAGAGCCCTCCTTCCTGTGCACCGGCCCCCAATCTCGGAACTGCTTTAAAGCACTCCGGACCTCTCACCTGGTCCTATCTTTCCACCTCCATAGACTTCACCAGCTTAGGAGAGACATAAGCCACATGTCCCAACTACCCATTACCAAGTAACAAATTACCCCAAACTTAGCAGGCCAAAGTCTGTTTTATTATAATCTCATGATTTTGTGAGTCCAGAATTCAGACAAGGCTTGACTAGGTGGTCCTTCTATTCCATGTGGCATTAACAAAGGTCGCTCAGTGGTGTTCAGCTGGAGGATGGGCTGGTCTGAGGGCTCCAAGACAGCTTCACACACTTGTCTGGCATCTTGCTGGCGTGGCTGGAAGGTGGCCTCAGCTGGGACTGGCAAATGGAGCCCCTACAGGCAGCCCTGCCAGCATGGGGGCCTCAAGATGGTCACAGAACAAGGCAGGAGCTGCACAGCCTTTTAGAATGAAAATCACACAGCATGGCTCCCAGCGTATTCTACAGGTTACCAAGTGTCACAAAGGTCAGGCCAGGTTCAGAGGGGGGAGAATCAGAGCCCGTTTCTCAAAGGGAGGAGCGTCAAAGACTTTGCAGCCATCTTGAATCCACCACATTATATGAATTTCAGGGTGTGCTGAAATGTTCAAATAATTTATTTATAGATCCAGTTCTTTACTAATGTAAACCGGTTTAAAAAAAGTTTAGCAGTGCCTAAAAGCAATGGAGGTTTTTTGGGTTTTTGCGGGTTTTTTTGTATTCATTGATGGGCAGAGAAGTGTATCTGCCGGGCTTACTACAGCAAATCTCAATATCTGCAGACTGGCAGAGCAATCTTACTTTATTGCTGCCGTTTATGATGCAAAGAATCATAACATATCGGTCAAAATGGCAGATGACAAAAAAGGCCCCCATCCATAGCTGATGTGTTAACACCTCTGAGTTTTCTTAAGTATGGAATTCTTTCTTTGGGGAGTTAAATGACACAAAGAAGCCATTGAGTGCAACCCAAACCTTCATCCAGTCTGACCGTTTATGGGACTAGAGGTCAAACAAAGGGAGCAAAGTTGGGGGAGAGATTAAGTCTTTCCAAGAGTCTTTGAACTCACCGCCTCCAAGGCCCTGACACCGAGAGCACCAGAAAAGTGTTAATTTTCCTCATTTGGGGAGAAAGGCTGGTGGCCCTGGATGTCCAGACCACAACACCTTTATTCTGTGCAGCCTTCAAAGCACATGACAGCTGGGATATGCTGGAAGTCTTAGGCAGGCACGTGGCCACTGTCCGAAGGGCCCCATCAGAACCCCTGGGGTGCCTCCACCCAGGGATGACTCCTGATTCCTCATCCCCACACCACACTGGGGGCACCGCTAGGGGTCCTGTGAGGTTCTTCCTACCAGACTGCAGCATCCTAAGCCCACAGGAGGTTTAGAAAAATACAAACATAAAGCCAGAATGGGTTGAGGCTTTCTCCTCTCCCAGCAGCTGGCCCCCTGTGCAGAGTCCCGCTGGCCAGAGGCAGAATCCCACAGCTTTATCAAAGGAGACCCAACTCTCCTCCAGGGCAGCTCTGAACTCGCACACTCAGAAACAAAAAGGGGGCACTGAGCCTAGTGTCTCCCTAATCACTTAATCACCACTGTATTTCTTCTCCTTTGTAAGAATAAATGGCTGCGTCTTAGGGACAACAAAGAAATGACCAT
Source organism: Equus quagga (assembly GCF_021613505.1). Taxonomy (NCBI): domain Eukaryota; kingdom Metazoa; phylum Chordata; class Mammalia; order Perissodactyla; family Equidae; genus Equus; species Equus quagga. The sequence continues at coordinate 30,626,578 of NC_060287.1, read as the reverse complement.
AGAAAGGGCATATGGAGTGGCCCAGATCTTGGCTCAAGGCCCTCTGTGCTTGTGAACTACGGCTTATATGGTGTTTGTATGGTATTAAGATGTGCTGTGGTAAATCCTGCAGATACATTGCTCTGCCCATCAATGAATACAAAATAAAATAACTCCATTGCTTTTAGGTACTGCTAAACTTTTCTTAAACGAGTTCAAGTTAGCAAAGAACTGCATCTACAAGTAAATGATTTGAGCATTTCAGCACACCCTGAAATCATATAATGTGGTGGATTCAAGATGGCTGCAAAGTCTTTGACCCTCCTCCCTTTGAGAAACGGGCTCTGATTCTCCCCGCTCTGAACCTGGCCTGACCTTTGTGACACTTGGTAACCAGTAGAGTAGGGTGGGACCCATGCTGTGTGGTTTTCATTCTAAAAAGTTATGCAGCTCCTGCCTTGTTCTGTGACCATCTTGAGGCCCCCATGCTGGAGGGGCTGCCTGTAGGGGCTCCATTTGTCAGTCCCAGCTGAGCCCACCTTCCAGCCACGCCAGCAAGATGCCAGACAAGTGTGTGAAGCTGTCTTGGAGCCCTCAGACCAGCCCATCCTCCAGCTGAACACCACTGAGCGACCTTTGTCACTCTCCCCCATTTTGGTCTTCAACTGTATTCCTTACTATAGGCTCCTGCTGTAGAAATGGAAAGGTAAAAGTGATTTTCAACATGCACAGTACTTTAATAGTTGTTCAATGACTGTGCTCAGAAAAAAGCTAATGTCTGTAAATGCAGTCTGACTGGTGAGGCATTGCTGGCTTAGATGGAAAGAATTTATGGGATTATAAAATTTACATTCTGCAAAATACATCATTAAAAACTGACCACCCAGTTTTTTCCACTCTCTATAGTAGCCACGCTTTACGTTGCCATCATTCATAGACCCATCCCTGGCACACAGCACAATCTGCCAAATAGAGGGGAATGCAGCAGAAGGGCAGAGCCCGTGCAGTCGGAGAGCTAGAGGTCAAATTTGCCTTTTAAGGTGGTCACTGCCCAGCCTGCCATCCTACCCTTCCCACCCGTCCAGGAACCCCCCGGGCTCCCCTGCCTCACACAGTATTGCAATTGGTTCCTTCTGGATCATTCTCCAGGCTTAAGGTTCCAGAAACGCAGGAGCTGTGTTTGTCACTGTTGTAACCTCAACCCCAAGCACAAAGTATGACTCATGACAGGTACTCAATATTTGCTTTAAATAGCCACTTGGGTCCAAAACACCACTTGGCAGTTTGGAAGACCTCCCCACATCAAAGCAGTCAACTCTCACATGGATAGCCAAGTGCAGAAGGGAAGAGAAATGGTGAGTTGGGGGCAGAGTCCACAAACCTAGTAAAAATTAGAGAATTTTTTTTTAACCTGATGATTTCTTGCGTGCATATATAAGATTAGATTTACCCTCACAGACTGAGTAAGTATACGTCAACATGGTCTGTGTTTCTTCACGGAGCTACCCTCTCAAACGATTCAAATTTTCTTTCCAAACAACTTTTGCTATCTGTGTATTTCAGCTCTCCCTCTCACTCATAAACATGGCTGTGGGTAGGCTTCCACAGCCCCACAGACCTCTACAAATAGGATTTGTCATCATTCTCTATAAATCTTGGTCAATTCTTTCAACAGATGGGAGCATAAACAGAACATCTGGCTAGAAGACACAACCTTGGAAACAATATTTTGATATCACTTCATCATAGATGATTACTTTTCACCACGGTTTTTATTGGCTGGAATCAAATTCATTTCGGTAGACGGCAAGCCAAGATCAAAGTGAGACAGCCTACATTTTCAGCTGGAGCAGTGTGGGCGTGAAATGATCCTGCTGTCTATGCATTGTAAACTTTGTTTTGAACAGGAATTCTTAGATGTAAGAAGGAGTTTGATCCTGAAGGACATGTGCTTCATAAAACGCAACCTGCTAATTAAAAAGAAAAGGAGAAAGGCAGGACTTGAAATACCTAATCCCCCAGGATTTAGGACATTATAGAATATAAAGCAAAACAGAGAATTTAAAGATTCCAGTAAATGAAGTGAACATTTCTAAAAGCGCTATCAATCTATGATTTGTTTTCCCATGCATCAATTAGAAGAAATTACTAAGACTAAAATGATAAATTGCTCCAGGACAAATAGTCAAAAGGGCCCCATAAAAATATATGCAACTCATATGACCAACAAAGGTCAAATTTCCTTAATATAAAAATCAAGAAGGATAAGGCGAAAAGGCAATTTAAAAAATGGGCCAAGGGCATAAATAGCCAACTCACATAAACAGACACCAGCAGTTTTTAAATATATAAAAGTATACTCAGTCTCATGCATACTAAAATAGATGTGAATTAAATGACAGTGGGCATCTTTTTTCATCTCTTAGATTCAAAAAGTTGGGTAATACACTGAGCAGGGAAGGTTGGTGAGGCAAACATGGCACTCATAGCGTGTCAGGGGACAGCTACTTGTATAGCCTCTTTGAAGAGGAAATTTGATAAAGCTTATCAAAATCTTAAATAGGCATGTCCTTTCCCCTAGCACTACCATTTCTAAGAATTTAAGTTCCGTGTATGATTGTACATCTGTCGGGGGACATTCACTACAGCATCGTTTAACATATCAAAAAGAGGAAACTACCTAAGCATCCATCCTTGGGGAACTGATTGTAGAGAAATATCCCTAGAAAACTACGAAATCTTTAACAAGAATGTGAGAGAGCTACAGACCAATAGGGAATGATTTCTAGGATATGCTGTTAAGTAAAGAAAGCACGCTGTAACCCAAAATACACCCAGTGTACTACTTTTTATGGAAAAAAAGAAAAAGGTAGGTATGGTATTTTTAAAAATGTGTCCACAAATTCTTTGACTTTCTCTTTAAAAGGTGGAGCTTAATTCCACTCTTCTTGAGGGCAGGACTTAGTGAATAGAATAAGGCAGAAGTGACTGCGTAACTTCTGAGATTAGGTCATAAAAGGCATTATGGCATCTCCTCTCTTGAGTCCCTTCTCTGGGGAGAGCCAGACGACATATTGTGAGGACACTAGAGCAGCCCCATGGAGAGAGTCTAAGTGGTGAGGAATTGAAGCTCTTGCCAGCAAAAATGTGAGTCAGCCATCTTCCCTTCCTACCAGCATTAATTGGGTGCTTATTGTGTGCCAGACCCTAAGCTGGGGGCTGGGAGAACAATGATGAGCAAAAACTATACGGTCCCTCCCACTGCAAGTTTCACCCCAGTGGAGATGTTCCATGCACTTGATATATATAATACATTGCTCAGTCTCTGTTTTCTGTGCTAGATGGTAAGTTCTGTAAGGGTGAGGACCTTGTCAGTCTGAGGGACACTGTGTCTCCAGACTCTAGCACAGTGCCTGATACACAATCAGTGATAAATCCACATGTGCTGAGTTAATGGATTAATCTAGAGCAGTGTGATCCACTTGAACCTAAAATGTGGACCAGAGTTTGGATTTTACACGCTCCTTCAAATTCTAGGTTTTATTTTTCTGTGTATCTGAAACAACAGGGTAAATTTCCATGCTTAAAGAACCCTGTGTGGCGTTTTTGAAGGTTTCCTGTGGATCATCAGATGCTCAAGGAGGTAAGATATCTGAGTGGGCTGAATGGAAAAGAGCTGGCCACATGAAACTGAAGAGATAAAGGAGACCCCATGTGAGGAGCTCAAGCTGAAGGTGAAACACAATTGCTCACTTACTCCTATGAGTCCAGTGCACACGGCCCACCAGCCCAGGCAAGGGCAGGATGATCTGCACACATGGCAGGGCAGAGCTGCAAATTTCCACAGCCCCAAGGGGATTCTAGCATCTTCCAACTTTGCTACCAAGAAGTCTTCATGGAGAAGAGTAGCTCCAGCCCTTTCACAAGGAACACTAGACTGGGACAGTGGAGAACAGGGCTTGTGTCCAGCTTCTCACTAGCTGAGTCGCCTTCAATCATCCATCCATCCATCTGGCTATCTACCTATCATTACCAAACAGCACTGATCGAGGGCCTCCCATGAGCCAGTGCCATGCCAGACGTCTCAGTCAGTGTGGTGAGAGGGGTCCCTACTCCCAGTGTGCATGTGTGTGCCCATGTGTGTAAGAGGTGAGCAAAACATGACGTTCTACCTCGGTTTCCACCCCAAACAACCCTGTATGATTTCATGTATGCAATTTGTGAGCAAGTTGTATAAGACAATTAGAAAATAAATTACCAAAAAAATGTCATTTTTTAGGGAGAATGAAAGTCGCAGAAATGCATCTTTGCTCATTTCCCTTCAGAACACATAGTCCACACACAGTTAGGAAAATAACATCTCCCTTCAAGCTCCTTGAAGACCAAGCCCCAGAGAACAGGTCTTAACCTGCTCTCTGCCTGGGAGGTGTGCACAGAGAGCTAAAGCCTACTGGTCTACCAGGCGTCAGTCAGATGCTGGGACATGTTCCCAGCCCCCTCCATCCCTCCACGTGGTGTGCCATCGCCTGGGTGGCTCTATTTATTTATTTTTTGGGGGGGGGGGGTGCATTCTTGAGTGATAATGCTTATTCAAAGGCCATGATTTTACTTTCTTCCATCACCAATTTCACCTCTCTGGAGAACTCAAATGTGATGGCAAATGCAAGCTCTCGAGCTCAGCAGGAATTACCTGTCTGTAATCAAATGTATGGTGTCCAGCACACAACTTACGAAATTCTTAGATTCTGACCCAGGATTCTTGACTGGTCACGCTGAGGTTTTTTAAGTCATGTGAAATTTGCCAGGAAATCCATACCTCAGACTGTCCCACCGCTAGACCCTGCCTGCAAATATACAGGCGGGATTAGAAGAACGAAACCTGTAAGCAAGACTTCCTTGGTGACAAAATCCCCTCAGCTGCTGAAGTCCTTAATTTATCCTTCGTTGTTGGTATTTTGTCTGTCGTTTTGTTATGAAGTTATTATGTTGCTGCCCTTTGTTGTTATGAGTAAAGAAGAAAAGAATCTTCTTAATATATTGCAAGGTTACCCTATAATTTGATGACAAGTAATTAACACTTCTTTGAGAAAACAAAACTAAAAATTAGCATGATCAGCAATTAATTTACCATACAATAATTCAAGGAGGTTTTCCTTGGCCTGTTCTAGACATTTCTGGCTCTTTTATACCCAAAAATACATTCTTGCCTACTTATAGAATAAAACAAAATGACAAATTAAGAAGATAACTTTCATAAAGATGGGGACTATAAACCATTGGGTGGCTAAAATTAGAAGTAGATTTTATTATTATGTGTTACTGGGCCATATGTCATTACTTTCTGGTATATTTGTAACCAACATGTTTATTTCAAAATAGGAAGAAATGTAAAAGTTCACAAATAGAATATGGGCTAATGAATTTAAAACTGTGTTTACCAGGCTGTCCTATGAAGGCTAGGAGAATGTTTAGAAGAACATGCAGTACTCTCCTTAAAGAACAGTGGTGTGAATATACACTCCAGCGATGGCATAGAAAACCCACCACGACACACTTGCCTTGACATGTTTACAAAACCTAGAAGGTCAGGTGTCCACTATGGAATACAGAGTCAAATAAAGTGGAGGCCAAAGAAAGAAGGTAGAAAGGTCTAAATCTGGCAAAAAAAAAAAAATATCCTACTTTGAACTGATTTAAAGATTTTAAATCAAGTATTAAAAACTCAAAATACATAACAGTCTATAGAGCTTTTGCTTGATTTCTGTTGTGAAGTCTTCTGTTTTGTTTTTTAAAGAAAATCATGAGTAGGATAAGAAGAAAGTGAGATGCACCTATGAGGCACCTCTTAAAGGATCCTCAGAAGTCATATCAAGCAGTAGTTGCTTGAAAATTAATCTATTTCGAGATATGTTTATTTCCTTAAAGAAAAAAAAAAGACAAGGATTGAGCACCAAGCTAATCATCAGAGCACAACATTCCGGATACGCTCTCCACGCCCTGCCTCTTGCCTCTGCTGACACGAACTACCCCTGCGCAGAATCTGAGAAAACGGCTTGTTTTTACTTTCACAACACTCTTAGCCCCCAAGAATGGAGGTAATTAGGTACCTAGAGAGATTTGCCCTCAAAAAAAACTAATAAAGTTTCAGGGATGGAATAGGAAGGAGATTGTTTCTTGCAAAATCAATGAAAGTCGATGGGAGCAGAGTAGACGTAACAATAAGAACCCACACTATACTATGTTTATTTCAAGCCAGTTCGAAGTGCTTTATACTGTCTAATTCTTGGATCCCCACAACAATCTCATAGGGTAGATACTGTCATTGTCCCTATTTTAACCATAAGCAACAAAGGCACAGGAAGGTTAAGTAATTGCCCAAGGTCACACAGCAAGAAAGCAGCAGAGCCAGGATTTGATCCCAGACCTACTGGCCTATGTCCGTGCTATTGATACCACAGTATACTACCTCATGCAGGCAGCCACCCATTCAAAGCTTCATCCCGTTCCAGACCTGGGCTCCACATCAGAGATATAAGATGAACTGCACACAGTCAAGGGAAGAGATACAGCATGCAGAGTGTATGAGTGGAGCTTAACAGAGGGACACCCAACCCAGACTGGGGTTGGAAAAGGCTCCCCAGAGGAGATGACGCTGTGCTGAATCTTGGACACACAGCAGATAACAAGGCAGGGGGTCGAGGGAGGGGCAAGGGGGAGGAAGCTCGATTCAGGCAGAGGGTATGGCACTTAAAAAATTTCAAGGCAGGAAAGAATGTGGTTCTCTCAAGGAAAAGTAAGTAATGCGCTACACTGGCATAGCAGTACCACAGGTGACAAAGGGTGGGGACGCCCAGGGAATGTCATAGAGGCAGGAATAACATCATGAGGAGGCTTGTGGCCTGGCTAAGGCATGTGGATTTATCTGAAATTCTGCCACAAACAACTGAAGAATTTTACACTAAGAAACAAAATGATCAGATCTTTTATTCCTAGCTCATTGGCTATTGCGAAGGAACTAGGTGGAAGAAAGCCGAAAATGGAAGCAGAGAGACTAGTTCGGAAGCTGTATTTCAAAACTGTGACAAGAGGCTGGAATCACGTAACCAGGCGAGCAGAGCAACGGGAAATTTCTTAAACCAAGGAGCAGATTGGGGCACACACAGCAGCCGTGTATTCAGCTCTCGCCCTCCCCTAAGGGCCCTGCAGACTCCCAGCTCCCAGTGAGCTTCCTGGGGGTCGTCCCCTCAGGTTACGTCCCAACACAGAATCTTAAAATGTCTCAGGGTCTTAAAAATTGCTCAGAACAGCACCTTCTCAAGGGCAAAGTAATGCGTGCCCTTTCTTCTCTAACTCCTTTGCCACCCAAACACTTCTTGAAATTCTGATGTTAATCACTTTGGGAACATTTCGTTTTTTGCTTATTAGAATTTGCTTACATTTCAGTCAAGGAGTTTTAGGTCATAACTGGCTTCTACAAGCCTGAAAGTATTTTGGAAGGATTAAGATCCAACATGCAATGCACATTCTTGACCTTATTATCTGCTGTTTTCCCGGTCTGGCCAAAGGTCTTCAGAAAGCAGGTCTTTTTTTTTTTTTTAACAAATATCTTCACGTGAGCTGCCGCTGGGCCCTGCCCCTCATTTTAGATACCTTGTAGAAATGCCTACTTAAACTCAATACTTCCTCCGTCACGTCTGTGCAGATTCTTAAACAAAATCATTGCTCTCTTTCCATTTGAAGGAAGGTGGAAAATAGCACACAAAGGCAGATGATGTTCAAGTCACCACCGTCTTGTATTCTTCCAAAATAAATGTTAAAATGTCCACTAAACATTACAATATTTAAATAAACTTCCACCTTTCTCCCAAACATATCTCATCGATTCTACCAAAGTGGGATACGTTTTTGGAGCTGAAAACATTGGCCAGCTCTGGGCCTCTGGGATTTTGGAAGCACGCACATTTCTCACCTTACAACCTACTTGTTTGCATTTTTTCAATTCAAGTATTCGAGCTTCCTTCGGCAGAAATTGCTTTGAACATCAATAAGGGCGTGTCGCTTTTTATTTCTTTTTAAAGTTTACTCTTTAATAACTTCCTGTCTAGAATGGCCAGTTAGGATTTTCAGGACAAAGGACAGTGGGATGCTGGCCCCACATCCCCCTTTCCCCTCACTCCCACTCCAACTTCTTTGCTTCCAAACCATCTTGTCCTCCCCCAAACCCGCCTTTACTCTTCTCCATGAACCCCAGGCTGTCCCACCTCCCTCCCGTGAGCAGAAGCGACATTAAGGCACCCTCGCGGCGCTTCCCCCTTGGAAGACCAAGATTAGGGATGGGAGGGAGCGTCCCGGGAGTTGGAGGAAGCGAGCTTTACCTTCACAAAGAGAGTAATGTCGTGCTCCTGCCCCGGGGCCCCCTCCTCCGACGCCTCGCTGTCCTCCCCGCCGCCGTTCACCCGCGCCGCCGTCTCGTCGCCGCCCTCGGCGCTGCCCTCCTCCGCCAGGTGGTTGCTGAGCTCGGCCTCCGGCTCCGCGGCCCCCGTCGGCGTGGCCGCCTCCCCATCCGCGCTGCCGTCGAGGGGCTCCTTCTCGTCCCCGGCTGTAGCATCCTGGCCTGGCTCCTCCAGACCCTGCTCTCGCCTCTCCTTCTCTGTCTCCTCCATCTCCTCCTGGGCCCCACTCTGGTCCCCGTCCTCGCCAGCGTCTGCCCTCCCTTCCCCGGGAGCCGCTTCCTCCGACTCCTCTCCCCTGGGGGCCCCCGCCTCCCCCGCTGCACCCCGAGGCTCCGCCGCTAGCTCCCCGGGGCTGTGCTCCTCGCTCTCCGCCACTGCGGCCTCCATCGCCTCCGCCTGCGGCTGGGGGCTGCGGTGCCCTCCGTCCCGGGGCTCACCCTGGGCTCCGTGCGCCCCTCCCTCCGGCCCTTCCGCCGGCCCTTCCGCGTCCATGCTTGCCCCCGGCACCCCGGGCGCACCGCCTCCCGGTTCCTCCGGCCCGCGCTCCGCCTCCCCCTCCGCCTCGGGAGCCGCGGGGTCCCCGGGCTCCCCCTGAGCCTCCTCCGCGGCCTCGCTCTGCGCGCCGCGCTCGAGGCTCGCCTCCTCCACCTGCTCCGCGCCGCTCGCCGCTTCCCCTCCCGGGGGTGCCTCGGGGCCCGCAGGGACGCCCTCCCCGGCCTCCGCCTCGCCCTGCGCAGCCCGCGCGCCCTGCGTCTCGGGCCCCACGTCCCCGCCCGCGCCCGGCGCCAGCTCGCCCGCGCGCCCTCCGGCCGACCCCGCGCCTTCTCCCTCCTTCCCCGCGGCCGTCGCGGCTGCGTCCGCCCCCTCGGCCCGCTGCGCCCCCTCGGCGCCCTCGCCGGCCTCCTCCCCCTCCGCCTCCGGGCCGGCGGCCTCCTGCTCGCCTAGTCTCTCCGCCAGAAGCGCCGAGCCCGCGGGCGGCCCCTGGGGACCCGGGGCGCCCCCCTCCGGCTCTGTGGCCTCGGCCATGGCCGTAGATCCCAGTCCTTGACCGGAGACCCTTCCTTGACGCTGCTGAAGGGGCAGGTGGCGCTGGACAAAGGGCGCGGCGCGGGTGGCCACTGCGCCCCCTCGGAGAGGACGCCGGGCTCCGGGCTCTGAAGGCGCCCGGCCGTGCGCTGGACGCGCAAGGCGAAATCCGCTCCGCCCCGAGACACTGTGCCTCTTCTCCCGGATTTAAGCTCTCTAGACTCTTCTCCTCGGCTCGTGCTTCTCCCCGGCTCCGCGTCTGCTTCCCACCCGGACCCTAATTCCGACCCGGGGTCCCTGGAGGCGGTGGGCCGCTGCGCTCCTGCACCCTCTGACGTGCCTGGCCCGCTGTCCTGGGGTTGACCAGAAGTCCTTGGTGCCAGCTCCATCCGTCTGGGGCTTGGGCGGGGTTTGCACCCCCGCCTTTTTGCTTGTTTGAAAGGCCTGGAAGCCTAGCCAATGATAGCCTTTCTCATGGCCCTTTAGATTTCAGTGAAAAGATCTGGGCCGCTTGGGTATTTTCTGTAACAGCCTCAAGTTCCAGAGCCATTTAAATCACCCCCCAAACATACAGTCCCACACCCAAACACCTAATCCCCGCTTACCCAGGAGCCAAGTTTTAAGCTCAGCTGGTACCCAACTGAAGATGCCCATGTCGTGTCTCCGTGTCCAAGAGCAAGGTGGCGGATCCTGGAAGAAAGAAGAGGAGGCTACACCGCCACCTTCCAATTTCTGCAAGGCCCTCCTGAGAAGTTCCAGAGGCCCCGATATAGAAGCAGAAGGAGCCAGTCGAGGTGCTCTGGTCAGGAATGGGCTGTGTTGTGCTCAACCTCGCCCGATACAAAGGGTCCCGTGATGGGAGAAGGTTACATCCTTCATCTCTCTAGTTCCTGAAGCCCCTAAAAGTCTGTTTATCTTGCGGATTCTCCTAGATTTTCTAAACCTTTGCCCAGTGCTTCACCCTCAAAGTTGTGTGTTAAAAGCTTGGGGAGCAGAAAATACAAGATTTGACAGAGGAGAGCTGTGGAATTCACTGGGTTAGGAATTTCCCAAGATCGCAGACTAGACATCTTGTCCCTAATAAAAGAAGTTATGATGAAAACTGTGTAGTAAATTTGTCATGAGCTAGGCTAGATCTTGTGGGTTACGGTGAGGAATGGGTTGCCCAGTCTACATGTGATGGAGCAAGGATCCCAACTCAAGACTGTTTTGAGTTGTCAGGCTCTTGATGGCTTTCATACTGCCCTGAGACACATTATCGGATCAGGACCACAGAGGATTCTGTTATCACTAAAAGGTCAGGGGGTGTCTTTGATGTGGCTTGGAGTCACACATTTGGCCCATCATCAGGATGTTTCCCTTTAATTCCCATTGCCAATCACTGATTGGTAACAAAACAGGAACCCAGTTTCACCCAGATTCATGCTACCTTTCTCCAAGGTTGTGCCCTGTCTGGGAAGGAACAAGAAGAAGCTTCATCATCACAAAGCACTCACACATGTGAGCTAGACAGACATGTCAGATCCAGATCCTGCTCTGCAGAAGCTCCAGGCACCTAGAAAAGAAATCCTGCTCCATTCACAAGGCGAGAAAACAGCCATCAGCCTTATTTCTTAAGGAAGAGTGAAGCCAGCACATTCAGCCCCAAACAGCAAACACAGTACAGGATTACAGTCCTTTATGCAAACCCCATGAGGCCAGATGTGCTATAGAAAACAGAATTCTTACAAAGATAACTGAGTGCTTATAGTCTATATTATGTAACACTGCACATAAACCTGTGATCAAACACATTAATATCCTGCAGTGAAACAGATGAAGATTCCCATCAGGTGGGATATGTAAAACCCATACATAGCTTTAGGTCTTCTCGTTGAAGTGCACCATCAAATGAGTTCTGGTCACTCTGGTTTTGCTTCCAGATGAGCTCCCCAAAAAGCTTGCCATTTTTCAGAGCCCTTTGGATTTCAGAATATATATAATGGATTTGGGTCCTGCGACCCATTGAAAGGTTCTAGGTATATTGCACTGGTTGGAAACATCCAAGATTAGTTACGTCTGTAAGTTTGCTCTTAATAACAAGTGGTCTCCAAGGCTCAACTTTCACACACACACACAAAAAAAACAAACAAATTAAAGGCACATACTTATGTGAATAATAATATTCCATAAACTTTAATTCAGGCAAAGTTGATAGAAACATCCCGATTAAAGGAAGGTAGGCATTTCTAGAAAAAGCTCCTTTTGAATTGAGCCGAGACGTGATTAACTAATCAATGCAGACTCCATCCAGTTGACTGGCTGGCTGAGAGCTGGCCCCAGTAGTGTGCTCGTAGGACAAAACACTAAGGGCTGGCCCCCGCAGCCGAGTGGTTAAGTTCCAGCGCTCTGCTTCCACTGCTGGTGCAGACGTAACACCGCTCATCAAGCCATGCTGTGGTGGCATCCCACATAGAAGAACTAGAATGACCTACAACTAGGATATACAACTATGTGCTGGGGCTTTGAGGAGGAAAAAAAAAAAGAATAGAAAGCCAACACTAATAAATTTTGTCCTGGTACCCAATCCTGTGTATCATGTAAGCTTTTTATTCTATAGGATTTGGACTTATTCCTTTATACTGTTTGGATTCATTTGCTCATGACATTGGCTCTCAAAATAACATCATTCCATCTGTAGAATGCAGAATCTCTCACTTTTTAGTGATAGTCTTAAGAAGGAATTTAAAACAATTTTATGTTATATAATTCTGAAAATTTCTTGGATTTTCTATAAGTAAACAAAATGTATTATTGTTAAATGAATACAGGCTCAATGCTGAAAATAAGAAAGACAGACAATAACTGAGCTCTTTACAGTTTTTCTCAAATGCCATTACCCACAATAAACACTTTCTCCATTTTTGAGCGAGAAAGACTGTTCTAGACACTGGGCATGCACGAATGAATAAGACTGAGAAGGTCCCTTCTTTGGCTTTGGAGTGGAGCAAAAATAAATAAGTAAACAATTAGCTAAATGCCTTTGGATAATATTAAGCTTTATATAGACAAATAGTCATGTGCATGCACACACTGAAAAGTTTAACTCCTTTCTCTCATGCCCACATCCAAACTTCCAGTAAATCCTGTTGTCCCCACTTTTTAGAATATATCCAGAATCCAATCTCTTCTCTCTACTTCCATTGCTACCACACTGACCCAGGCCCCCATCACCTCCTAACTGGTCTTACTTCTTTTCCCTTGCCCTCCCTCAGTCTGTTCTCCACCCAACAGCCAGAGGATCCTCCTTTGAAATCACAAGTCCACCCATGCCACTTTTATGCTTGAAACCTTTCAAAGGTTTCCTGTCTCGCACCAAGAAAGAGTCAAGTCTTTACACACCAAGTATGAGGTCCTATGAAATCAAGCACCCCAATCTCTTTCTGGCTTCATTGGCTCCTAACCAACCAGCCTCGATGGTTTCTAGAATTTACTGGGCATTCTCCTGCCTGGGTGCCCTCTATATCTTTGTAGCTCACCCTTTACCTTGTTGAGGTCTTTCGTGAGCTATTTTCTCTAAGCACCCTATTCTGTTTTATTTTAATTTTTTTGTGGTGATAACACCTAAGATCTACCCTCTTAGAATATACAATAAAATATTGTTAACTATAGTCACATTATTGTACATTAGATCTCCAAAAGTTATTCATCTCATGTAACTGAAACTTTGCACCCTTGACCAGCATCTCTGCATTTCCCGCTCCCCCAAGCCCTTGATAACCACCATTCCACTCTCTGTTTCCATGAGTTTGACTATTTTGGATTCCACATATATGTGAGATCATGCAGTATTCGTCTTTCTGTGTCTGGCTTATTTCACTTAGTGTATCCCCTCCAGATCATCCATGTCACCACAAATGGCAGGATTTCCTTCTTTTTTAAGGCTGAATAATATTCCATTGTGTGTGTATACCACATTTTCTTTATCCATTCACCCATCAAAGGACATTTATGTTGTTTGCATATCTTGGCTATTTTGAGTAATGCTGCCATGAACATGGATAAACACTCTATTTAAAACACACTCCTACTCTCTGTCACCTTTTTCTGCCTTATTTTTCCCCAAAGCAGTTATTTCCATATGACATCTAATATATTTTACTTACTTATTCTCTCCCTCCCCTGTTTCACCCCACTGGGATGGTGGTTCCATCGGTTTTTGCTTATCACTGCCTAGAACAGGACTGGGCACATAGGAGAAGCTCGATAAATATTTACTGAATGAATGAATACATGCATGCTTTCATATACATATGTATCAACCTGAACCAGTTTTCAAAAATACTGTTCTCAGTTGGTTTTATTCAACAGGGGACAAGCTAGTGTCACAAGACACACTGTTCACAGAAATTCTTATCTACTGACTTTGGTGAATACTTCAGCGAATACTTGTAATCATTAGCAAAGGCCGAGTCAGTTCATATAAAGAACACAAAAGGAAATACAGAATAAACAGAGTCGTGAAGGTGACAATGAAGTCACGAAGAGATTTGCACGTTGTTAACTCGGCAGCCAGCACCAGATTAGCTATTTAAATACCAAGGAGTGTTAAACATAGGTGACAAATTCAAGGATGGGAAGCAAGAGGCAAAAGTACTGATAGTTAAGTAGCTGTTAGTAATCATAGTTTTCCTACCATATATTACCAGGAATCATGAAGCAGGGCAATTCAGGGATTACAAAGAAAACCTCAAGGGCTTATAAATAAACAATTTAAAGGTTTGTTGTTTTTGCTGTTTTTCCAGAATGAACAGACTCGTTTCCACAGAGATCCCCTCTTTCTCTAGCTGGTCTCTGCTCCTTTCAGAAGAGCCCTTGGGATGATGATGTACTGATAACATTCAGATCACAGGATGCACTGATGGCAGAACAAAAGATTTCTCTTCAAACAGCTCTTCCTGCTCACCTAAGAATGGCCCCAAACCTGCCTGGCTTCGTTCAGTTCCTTTTAAAGATATACTAGAGTCAGAAGAAGGATGTCGCTGCAGAATAGGCTGAACCTAGGAGGCAGGGACTCAAGCACCATATAGCATCCTGCGAGACAATGAGAACATTACACAACGTGAACAATGCCGTGGTGAAATGGATGGGTTCTCAGGTCACATTGCCTGATTTAAATCTCACTTCGCCTTGTATTAACTGTGTGATCTTGACTAAGTTTTTCATCTAGAACAGTGGGTGTTGTAATAGGACCGTTTCCATTGTGAGTTTTAAGTCAGAGAATGTCCTTACCATACTCAGCACAGCTCTTGTTATTGTTAACATTACAACCTGGCTGTTAGTCTTGTCGCAGAGGGCAGAGTTATTGAGTCTTGACAGGATGGTATATTAAAGGGCTGGAAGAGCCACAGAGAACCAGAGTAACACTTCATTCCGCTTAGCCCGTGACAGTCCTGGGTTATGCCTGTTGTCTCAGCAGTGTGATCATAAGAGTGTGCCCTGTCACTCTCAAAAGCATCCTAATTTGGACAATGAATTATCTGGTCCCCCTACCTTGAACTCATCTAGCTAGTGAGAGTTTTGTCTGTTCTCTTTCCACACGCTCTTGCAGTTTTCTTAAAACAAACTAGATTTTGAACAAATGCTTATTGGATGATACAGGAAATTTTTAAAAAGAGAGAAAGAGAAGAAGAGGAGGAGGAGGAGGAGAAGGAGGAAGAGGAAGTGGCTGTTGGTGGGGGGAGGAGGAGAAGTCTCCAGAATTTTATCACCAACCACTTGCTGAAACCCCTTCTGGAAAGATAGTCTATAATCTCAAAGGAAAGACGGAGTGTTGTGGGCTTCAGATAGAATGTGGTCAGCCCCAGGAGAAGGACGGGGTGGGAGCGTATGTAGCTGTCATGACAAGCTGGCTTCTCATTCTCACGTTACCTTCACTTCTGACACCAGGAGCAGCCATAACAATCCTGCTGGAGATAGAAATATAAATATCCCTGAGCGTCATGACGTAAGTTTTTGTGCTCCCCCTTTTTTTCCCCAGCTTTATTGACATATAACTGACATATAACATTGTGTAAGTTTAAGGTGTACAATATGTGATTTGACACACCTATATTGCAAAATGATTACCACGGTAAGGTTACTTGACACCTCCATCCTCTAACATAATGACCTTTTTGTTTCGTGTGGTGAGAACATTTAAGATCTCCTCTCTTAGCAACTTTCAAGGATGCAATCCAGTGTTATGAACTGTAGTCACCATGCTGTACATCACATCCCCAGAACTTAGTCATCTTATAACTGGAAGTTTGTGCCCTCTGATCAACATCTCCCCATTTCCCCCTCCCCAGCCCCCGGTAACCACCACTTTACTCTCTGTTTCTGAGAATGCGGCTTTTTCAGATTCCGCATGTAAGTGAGACTGTGCTGCACTTTTGTGTAGAGCTCTCTTTTGGGAGCCCGTCTCCCTCCCTGTGCCAATCGCTGGCTCTGGACCACAGCCTTCCTCACACAGGTTCACCATGAAGGCCGCTACCCAAATCCCTCCCTTGGCCCCTGCCAGCCTTCCAAACACTACTGCTAAATTCTGTTCTCTTTTAAATAGGCTTTTCTTTTCTTTTTGTTTATTTATTTCTTCTTGAAAACAGAGCCTACTGGGAGCCCCAGAATCTGAGGTCTCCTGTTCTTCAGCATGTTAACAGTTGGCCCACTGGGAGCAACAATGAGAGGCAGCGTATTTTTCCGACCTTGTACTACAGCCTAAAAACAATAAAAAGATGTTCTGGAAAGATCTCAATGCCAAAGGTGTTCTTGGCAGATGAATTTGAAAAACAAGTGACGTGGAGGCCTATGGTGCCTGGCCCTCTTAACGTGTCAGAGCAGCAGGTGGGGTTCTGGGGCAGCATTGGACCAGATGTGTCACCCTGGCTTCCTTCTTACTAGCTTATCACATGATGGTCCAAGCCATCTCCATCTCTAGCCTGGACCACTAGAAGAGCATCCTAACTCTTCTTCCTGCTTCCACGCTTGTCCCTAGGTCTGTTCTCAACGCCACAACTTGAGTCATCCTTTAAAAATGCAAACCAAATAAGGTCACTCCCCCACTAGACTCCTTCCAATGGCTTCACTTTACAGTTAGAACTAAATCCAAAGATATTCCAGGGGCTCTGACGCTCTGCGTGTGTAACCTGGCATCGCCTCCCACTCCCTCTCCTGCCTTGCTGTCCCCCATCATTGTCCTACACTGGATCTAAACCAGGCCCCCTGGCAGAAGCTCCCTACCCCTCTCTCCACATGGCTCACGTTCTGATTTCTTTTAAGAACGTAAATCGCCTCCTCATGGCCACCTTCCCTGACTGTCCTGTGAAAACAGCTGCCCGTCCACACCTCCCTCTCCATCTTCCTACCCAGCTCTATTCTCTTTGTTGGTTGTCTATCTCCCCATTAGGGGAAGGCGGGAGCACGCCTCTGGTTCACTGGTGTCTGGTCACCACCTAGAACAGTGCCCGGTCCCAGAAGGCTCTCCATAATCACTTGGTCTATGAATGAATGTTACTTTGATTGAACTGACTTGACTTGCTGTCTAAGTTGACTAGATGCTTTAGGACTGTTTGCAAAGCCAACGTTTTTTCTTAGGGAGCAAGTGTCTTACTCATTCATTCAGTCAGTCAACCATCAAAGATGTTTTCATTGGCAAAGTTACTCTGTCGTTCATGCCCAGGTGGAGGTGAACTAGTAACTTAGCTTCTGAACTGTCTATAAAGTCAAGACCAAAACACAGCCCTCTCATTTTTCTTTCCAAGGACTCATTTGTCTCATTAAGAGGAAGTCAGGTATCTGTTTCTTGGGCCTCCCTCTCATTTGATTTACCCAAGAACCCCAGAAGTCTCCTCATGCCAAAGGAGTGAGAAACTGCTCTGGTTTTCCACCCTCACTCATGCTGGTGCTCAAGCTAGGGACCCTTCTTGCTTCTGCAGAGAGGCCTCATCCCAGTCCCCACCGAGCCTCAGGGGGTAAAGCTTGGAGGGGAGACAACCCAATTCCATGGCCTCTGAGGGAGTGCCCCACATCACAGCTCTCAGACAGTCCTCTGTGGGTTGGACACCCGGCCCCTTCCCAGGGCCCATGCTGGTCCCAAGAGTCTGAGGTTTGAATGCAACCCAGTACCAGCACCCCACGGTGCCTCCTCTAGAGTAGGCTAGCTCCTTTTAAACCCTCAAAACAAAACCACTCTTACTCTACCGTCCCCAGGTAACCCAGGCCAACCCCCTCTGCACCCACCTTTCAGTGAGTCCCAGATAACTGACCAGCCCTTCCTCTGCTGAGGATGGCAGCTTCTCCCACTAAGAAAAAAAAATACACCCTTAACATCCAACACAGCCCTCCTTTGGAAGGCTCCCGACTGCATTTCTAAATGAAAGACTGCTTTTTTAAAAATTCCATTTCATATTTAAACCCCTGAATTTCACAGATGACACTCATAATCCTTTATTAATATCTAGGATTGCCTCTAAACAAAATTTCAAAATAAGCTGAGGGCAGACCCAGCCCTTCTTTCTTTCTCTTTTCCTTGAGCTTGGCACCTGGGTGTCTTTGGATGAGTCCTAAACACCTCGGGACATTTTTCCCCAACCTGTACTCTCGGGAAGTGAACTCTGCCCTGCCCTCACAAGGTTATTTGGGCCCAAACAAGAAGTCTGTGTGAACAACACCCATAAACTGTGGACACACAGACATAAGGCATTCTTCATCAGACTTTTGGTGCTCAAAGCCTGTGGGGTCCAACCTCAGCTGTGCCTCAGAATGACAGGGAAACGTGTCAGAATGAAAGATCTCTACGCCCTGTCTCCGGAAGTGGTTTGTCTGATCCGTCAGACTTGAGGCCCTGGTGTCCGTTCCGTAGGTTCCACAGGAACGTCTCACAGTCTTCTAGGACTGGGGAGACAGCCCTGAGGATGTGAACTCGGGTCAATGAGCTACTACGCTAAAGGGTATTAGCGCTTTCAGTCCTATCTCTACTTGAGAAATAAAAGCTTTGCACCCATTAAATTTTTAGGGCACCCAAGATCAAGTAAGAAACCTATTTTTCATTCAGGAAACCTATTTTTATTCTGGTAGAGCATCTTTGACAGTTCCCTGGAGTTAACCCAGCTGGGACCTTGGGTGAAAGAATACAATCAAGGTATATTCTGACCGTATGAGTTTTTATAGTGAGGAAGCAAATAAGGAATTTGGTAGGACTAAAAGCAGTTTAGGCACGTGGTAGGAAGGGGAAAGTCCTAGATTTTTTTGGAGGTGTGAGAAAAAGAGTGAAAAGCTAAACTTCAAAGCAATCCTATTTAGTAAAGATTTTATTTTTTGGACATTTTTTTCCCCTCATAAATCTCAGTGTCTTTAGGGATTACTGGTCTGTGTCTCTGGTGCACTTATATTCATTACATCTGAAAAAAGCCCGTTGGGTGAGTGCAGGAGCATTTGATACACGTAAAACTTGAAAGCTGGTTTTTAAGCCCGTCTCCAGACCAGGAAGTTGAATTTTCCCAGAATCAAACGGGCTCATGTTTCAATAGAAACTCAGAGCTCACAAAATACAGGTTGTATTTTTCTACCCCAAGCTAAATTCTTCTTGCCTTCCCCCCACCTCCACCCACCCTTTTGCTTTAAGAGCGTGTACACTGCTATAAATGCAGGTGGCAGGTCTCCTTGTGGAGATCGCGTTAGACGGTCCACCTCTCCGAGGACTTTGGGGGCTTTGTTCTCTTTCATGGGACATGAAGGCATAATTGTTAGGCTGCTGTAAGCTGAGCAGTTTCTGAAGTCACAGAAATGACTAGGGATCAGGTACGTGCTTAAAATAGGTAGGTTATACACTCATCAACAGCTGTGAACCAGCAGAGAAAAGGACCCGGCTCTATCTCAGTGGGTATGGACGTCAGCAACAAGGAGTTGATTCTCCTCCCTTTTTAAGGTTGTACCAACAAAATGAGCTGCATGATCTAATTAGAGCAAGATGCCAGAATCCAAGTCCCCACAGGTTATATGGATAGAATTCAGGACTTCATGGGAAAAAATATTTTTATATTTATGAACCTCAAATTGAAACATCATTTCCTTCAATTATGAATGTGAGAATCAAACAACAGTAGTAATTATCGTGTCCGTGACTTTGTCCCCAATAAAAATCACAGATATTTGTATATCTCATTCCAGAAGTGAGTTATCTCAAAGTGCCACTTACACTCATCATTACCTGGAAATTTCAATAGATATTAGACCTGCCTGGGATTTTATTTGATGTGTTCGTAAAGAAATACATATGCTACCACATCACAATTTCTTCTTAACATTTGATCATTGTGTTTCAATATAAGTGACTTCCTTTGGGATCCTATGCATTTTATTTTACGCATTAAAAACGTTATTCAGAGATGAGTTCACCACACTAGCAGAGGGACCCATACCTCAGAAGAGATTAGGAACCCTTGAACTAGAACTTGTTTCTCAGTGGTATTTCAGATGCACATATATGTATGTCTTAAGAGGACTGCAAGTTACATAGGCATATCGATTTGTCAAAATTATACAGTTAATGAAAACAGCCTAAACGACCTTGAACTGGGGAATGGATAAACTGTGGTATATCCATACATGGACTACTTCTCAGTAAGAAATAGGAATAAGCTACTGATCCACCAACAGCATGGATGAATCTCAAACGCATTATGAAAATGAAAGAAACCAATGTCAAAAGGCTACATGCCGTATGATCCCATTTATATGACACTATTTCCAAGCCAAAACCATAAAGACAGAAAACACATCCACAGTTGGCGGGGGGGTGGGGGGGGGGGGTGGCAGGGAGTAGGGTCAGAATTGCAGACAAAGGGACACACAGGTTTTGGGGAGGCTGAAGGAATTTTTGCATTTCAATGTATGTAAATTTACCTAAAAAGTCAACTGTCACCCATGCACTAGTTGCCTGAATATCCCCCATCTTCCAGCTCTCCCCAAAGATGTAAGTAACCAGAAGCCTCATCCTGAGCACAGAGGGCAGCCCAGCATCTTTCTCGTTGCCTCCACTCCGTCTCCCCTGGTCACCTCTGGCTCTGGGTGCCTCTGTCTGTCCCACCCCAACCCTGTCTCCACCCGCCCTGCTCTCCCATCCTCTTCGTCGCAGCCCAGGTGAGCCCAGTGTCTTTTCCTTGGTTTTTGAAACACATAACCTCACAAAAGGTAGTTGGCATAGTTAGGACACAATTTATAGCCAAACTCAGTAAAAATCAAAAGTAACTATGCTGGGGTTACAGGCGTAAACCAAGGGACTGTTCTAACAAATTAGGATGCATAGCTCCATGACATGGGAGATATTTACTTAAGATTTGGGGCTAATGATAAGCAGTGGTTGGGGGTTGGTTACATTAGAGCCACAACAGGGAAAAAAAATGACAAAAAGTTGAAAATTAGACATAAAGATTCTTAAGGGCTTTAGGCCATCCCCAGCTCCTGGAATTTTCACTGGTTACACCGTTAGCTTGTAACACCCGCCCACTCTTCCTCTCGGCCTCGTCCTGAATTCTTCCCCCGTCCTGAATTCTTTTTGGATTCCCCCAGATCCCTACTCGTTTGTTGTACAGAGCCATTTAGCCCACTCTCTGTTTCCTGCCTCGGCCCCATCTGCCTACGCCGAGAGCTATTATTCCAAAACCAGAAGGCCCATCAAGGGGCTTTTGCTAATTAGCTCTCTCCCCTGGTAGGATCCTTCTGTCTGCTCCTGAACTCCAAAACAGAGGGAGTAACGTTAACAGCTAATGCCTAGTGACACATTCGTGTGCTAAATTCCGCGTGTGGATCATCTCATTCCATCCTTTCAGAGCTCTGTGAGGTAGCTGAAATTACCATCCCCCTTTTAAAGATGAGCAGACTGAGTTTCAGAGGCAACAAATAACCTTAGAAAGAGGCAGAGCCAGGAGTCTGACTCAGGTCTCTGGGACAGCACGGTTGACCTGTAGAACTGCCATTGCCCTTCCTCGCTTTGTCCCAGGGCGCCTAGCACAGGTTTCAGGCAAATGTTTGCTGTCTGGCTGCTTGATTTAATTGTTCAAACAACCAAATTAACTCAACAGCTGCCAAATAACCCCATTGTTTCCATTGCATTTGCAACTGCATGAGCTCGAATAATCAGTCAAGTTCAGGATGAGCTTCTGAAAGCAGGCTCAAGAATCAAAGCACTCTTCCAATTCTTGGCTTCTCAGAAGCCAGAATAACCTTGTTCAGAAGTTTGCAGTTGTTTCCCCTCTAGACATTAAAACCTAGGCTTGGCACCACACCGGGTTGTTTCTAACTCCAGACCTGTGAATGCAAACTGAAAATGTGGAAGGAGAATTCAGGTTTTAGTTCACTGTCCCATGGCATAAATATGGAGAATTTGAAATGCCTCCAAGGCAGATTTGAATTTTCCATTTCAACCAAATGCACCACGGTTTCATACAACTGGCAGTCCCTTCTTTTCTAATGGATGTGTTGACAAGCGGAAACGTAGGAACTTGAAATGCATTTTTCTCATGGAAACGATGTGATAAATGCTGATCAGGTGACCAGAGAAGCTTCCTCATGTGAGACCTGGGGAGAGAGGGCCAAATAGGAGAGGAGGGAAGGAAGAAAGAGAGTTTCATTCTCCATTCCTGGACCCCAAATAATTGTAAAAATGAGTGAGCTTCTGGAACCTTCCCACCCTCTTCTGCACTCCTCTCTGAGGTCCTAATATTATTCTTAAGAATTCCAGGCTATTGGTTTTCTCTTTTACTGACATGAAGACTCCCAGCCTACCTTGTCTCCCATCCCCCCTTCATCTCAACCATCCACTGTCCCCCTCTTACCAAAATTCTTATCCTCTTACTGTAAGTTCCATTGAGTCTTCAGAAACTCTAACAACAAAGGTAGTGCTGACTGTCTGCCAAGCTCTCTTAAGCACATAACACATACTAACTCATACGATTCTTATGATAATCCTTTAGGTAAATACTTCTCACCACCCCACAATAAAGGTGAAAAGACCGGAAGAGAGAAGGTAAGGAGTTTGCTCAAGGACACCCAATCAGAAAACAGCAGAGAGCAGCCATGTACCTAGACAGCCTGGCTCCAGTCTGTGAACTTGACCCCTCCTAATATTTGGGAAGCATGTGCCTAGTGCCAGGCACTGTACAGTGTGTGCACATATTGAGCAGATACGCCCCGAGACCTGCTGACATGCCAGTCACTGTGCTGGGGCTGGGGACCCGGGGTGACAAGGCTTCATAGCCTATGCCTAATGGAGCCCCAGCCCTAGGAGGCCTCAGACAATTAGACAAGCAGTTACAACCTGGAGAAGTAAATGTTCCCTGAGGAGAGGGCCACATGTCCAGGAGCATGTTGGAGGAGTACCCAACCCTGATCTGGCACTGAGTAGTGTTGGAGTGAGGCCTGGTCAGGTTGAAGGTAACTGAAGGAAGACTGGAAGTTTAGCTGGCCAAAAAGAAGGTGGGAGATAGCATTCCAGGCAGAGGAAAGAGCATGGGGGAAAACCGAGAGCAAGAAGTACGCCAAGAAAAACAAATCGTCTCAGTGTGAATGGAACACAGCGTGGAGGGGTGCCGGGGGCGGGCTGGTGAAGGGCTTAGGTTCTAGAGAGGGAGCAAGGACTAGCTGTTGATGGGGTCCCTGTGAGCCCAGTCAGAAAGTCTGGGCTCTATCCAAAGATCAATGAGGTACCTGAAGGGCTGTCCACCAGGGGACTGGTATGAACTGATGTGCTTCTAGAGAAAGCACTTGCAGAAGATGAGTTAGGAGGATGTGGCTGTGGTCCAGGAGAGGGCATTGGCCACCCTTCTCTACGGATCAGATGCAACAGCTTTCTAAGGAGTGGAGGGCTCCAACCTGGAGGTCTAGGGCCTGAATATTTGCACTGGGCTCAATATCGAAGAGTAAGGGGGAGGTAGGGGACATCTGAAAAGGGTCACCCAACTGTGGGGCTGTGGTTTCCCACTAGTAGTTCTCAGCTGGGGCCATTTTGCCGCCCAGGGGCATTTGGCAAAATCTGGAGACGCTTTTGGTTGTCCCAGCTTGGGAGAGTACTAGAGGTATCTAGTGGGTAGAGACCAGGGATGCTGCTCGACATCCTACAAGGCACAGGACAGCCCCCCACAGCAAAGAATGATCTGGCCCCAAATGCCAATCGTGCCCACATTGAGAAACCCCGCATTGGCTCAGGGCTAATCTTCCTCACCAAAAAAACTCCACAAAACTTGGCATTGACTATAGACTGTTGGTTGGCATAAGCTCTGGAATGGGGTGATTTGGGATGGTTGTTTTATTTAAAATTTTTTAGACCAGAGGTTTCTACCCTCCCAAAATTCAACTCCTTCCCTTAAAGAGATTTTTTAGCTTATGGCAAATGTAGACTTGAAACAATTGGCAATGATTCGATTTTCAGCAATCAGTCCCTGGGCCTCGCTCCCCTTTGCCAAGAGGTTCCGCCCTTCACCAAGGTAAGGGTGACCCCTGCCAGCTCTGGAGGGAAAGGAGCCTGGTTGAAAGATGCCGCTTCCCTGCCAGAACTGGAAGGGGAGGGTCGTGTTCATCAAGCCTTTCTCTCCTTTCCTTTCCCACATTCCCAGAAAGGCTGCAGCCGGCTGGTGACTCAACGCAGGAAAAATAACAAGATATAGGTACTGGGCAGGGGGTGGGGGGCGGGGAGTGAGTCATCTCTGTGAACACCTTTTTAGTGGGGCTTTGACTTTTGAATCCCGTACCTTCAATTAATTATATTAAAACTTTTAAACATTAAATGTTAAAAATTCTTTTTCCCAATTCACTAACAATATTTAATTAATTTTTTAAAAGAGGTTAGCAATTCAGCTTTCCAAACTTTTATCGCTTCTGAACTTCATTTGTAAACTCTGGATTTTTCTGACGACTCATCTTCTTAATAAATCTTTATTTATTGGTGGCATCTTTATCAAAACACTGTACTGCCTGATAGTCCCTTCCTGTGAAATTGACACAGCTGATATGCACCCTATTTCTTTAAAAAAGCTCACCCGGAAGGTTTAATCTTTCCTGGGGCCAACAGTGGTCTGGTTTCAGGGAACTTTGTTTTGTTCCAGGACTTACCTGTGACACGTATTTATTCTACAGGGAAGCTTTTGAGGGAGTCGATCACCTGATCTCTCCCTGGAATCCATAGGCTCCGAGAGGTCAAAATTCCTGTTTTCTCCCGAGGCCACCAAGTGCCTTCACAGAGGACAGATCATATATCCAAGGTGTGTGAGCCCTTCTTTCAAGACTCATCCACCTGCGAAGGGGTTCTTGGCAGGGGCTCAACCTCCAGGAACTTGAAGCCTTGACTTGTTCCCCAAAGCCCTAGATCATGGGGCCCAAACTGGTTGATTTGGGGGGTCAGCCCATGGAATTTATGACACACCTATCTGTATCAGACAGGGTGGCATGCCTCCACTATGCCCAGATAAATGGAACCAAAAGCCTTCCCACTTTTCCAGGAGCTGGCCCTCAGCTGACTCTTTTTGGAGGTGATGGGAGGCAAAGAGGATCTGGAGTCCTGGCTGGACCTGTGGGACTAAGCTAAGAGGGGACTGGACGCAGGAGGAAATTCAACATCCGGTGCAGGAGGGAGTTTTCCTTTCCTATGGGACTTGAGGGACTTGTAATGCCCTCAGAGGACACTCCAGCACCAGAATTCTGCCCCCTGGGGACAGCATGCATTTTTTTTCTATTGAAATAATTTCGGGGGCCGGCTCCATGGCAGAATGGTTAAGTTCGCACGCTCCGCTGCAGCGGCCCAGGGTTTGGATCCTGGGCGTGGACATGGCACTGCTCGTCAGGCCACGTTGAGGTGGTGTCCCACATCCCACAACTAGAAGGACCTGCAACTAAGATATACAACTGTGTACGGGGTGGGGGTTGGGGAGATAAAGCAGAAAAAAAAAAAAAGATTGGCAGCAGTTGTTGGCTCAGGTGCCAATCTTAAAAAAAAAAAAAAGAAAACCAGGATTGAAAAATATTTAAAAAAAGAAAAAAAAGAAATAATTTCAAGGTGCAAATATGTTAATGAGCTGAAATAGCCAGCCATTAACATTTCCCAGTGTATGGCATTAGGGCACCTTTGTAAGTGCCTAATAATTAAGTAGCCAAATTGGCTTATTGTCATACACTAATAAAGACACTGTTTCATGGACACATTGAGTGAAACCTATAATAGGAACTAAAATTTTAGTCTGTCAACATGGTTTTTCTCTTGAGCGGTGTCTGCCCCTGGTTCCTGGCACAGCACTCCTGAAACCCTTATAATTTCCTGGGTGACAGGAGTGTCTTTTGTTCTAATGAGGTATCTCTGGGTGGGCTCCCAATGGGGGCTAGTCACTGGAAAGAACAAGCCATGATGAGAAGCTTGGAATTTTCAGCCCTGCCCCCCATCCTCTTGAGAAAGGAGAAGGGCTGGAAATGGAGTTAATGATCAATCATGCCTCCGTGAGGAAGCCTCCATGAAAATCCCAATAGTGTGGGGTTCGGAGAGCTTCTGGGTTGGTGAACGCGTAGAGGTGCTGGGAGAATGGTGGGCCTGGAGAGGGCATGAAGGCTCTGTGCCCCTTCCCACATACCTTGCCCTATGCATCTCTTCTATCTGGATGCTCATCTGAATCCTGTATCATGTCCTTTTATAATAAACCAGTAAGTGTAAGTTGAACTGTTGTCCTGAGTTCTGTGAGCTGCTCTAGCAAATTAATCAAAGCTAGGAGGGGGTCGTGGGAACCTCTGATTTATAGCTAATAGGTCAGAAGCTCAGGCAACAATCTGCACTTGCGACCGGCATCTGAAGCGCGGGTGGGTGGAGGGGGAAGTCTTGTAGGAGTGAGCCCTGAACCTCACTCCTACAAGGATTTGGTACTACCTCCAGGTAGATAGTGTCAGAATTGAGTTAAATTATAGGACACCTAGCTGGTGCCACAGGAGCGCTTGGCACGGGGCAAAAGACAAACCCACACATTTAATGATCAGAACTGTCAGAAGTGTTCTGCGTGAAAGTAAAAGAAACACACAGAAAGACTGGATTTTTCTTCTCTAACTCAGTGAGACATTGTACAAATAAGTTAAACATAAAGCTTCTGGTTGACCAGTGTAAGAGAGAGAGACATAAAACCTTGTGACTCAAATGGTATGATACTACAGAGTAGGATTATCCAGGAAATTTATATCTGCATTTGCCCTTTGACCCAGAAATCCCACTTCTGGGAATCTTTCCCAAAGATATATGGGCAAAATACAGAGGAGATTTATGCACAAGGCTGGTCACAGAAGCACTGTTGTCAATAGCAAAGGGCAGGAAACAACCCAAATGTCCATCAGTAGGGAACTGGTTCAATAAGATAGAAACTGGCTGAGTAAACTAGGGCACAGGTGCACAGTGGGATGTAGAAATGAAGGAGGAATAGTTCCCTGTACACCTGTGGATTGATTTCCAGGAGGTAGTATTAAGTGAAAGAAGCAAGATAGAGAAAACAGTAAAACATACACATACGGATATATAATACCTCTTCCCCACATTGGAGTGGGACTTGCAAGTGAGGCGAGACGGGGGTGACAGATCTCTGTTGCTCTGGTCTCCAACAGGTCTCCAGGAGCAGAGTTCTAGCGTTCCCTGAAAGCTGCTGCTTCTCCCAGGCTGTTCCTAAACCCCCGAGTCCCTCAGGATAGTCCACTCTGACCATCATCTCTAGGTTCTGACCCCTAGGGCTCCATCCAGTTTTTTATATCGTAGCGATGTGATGCTTCCTTTGGCGTGTTATTAAACTATCACTCTTCAGAGCTCTTCAGGGGAAAGCGTATGAAGAGGCTGATTTTGTCCTATCAGGAGAGGATGGCTGTGTCCTATTAATCACACTTGTTTGCTTGAGGTATTTGGTGAGATGCTAAACGGTAATGGAAAGGGGCTTGGAGGATGAAATAAATGAATACATATTCAATTTTTTTGTTATAACATTTGTAACCTAAAATTGACATGAACCCCCTATCTTTCATCTGGAGAGAAGTCCAACGTGCTCACTGATATCTTGATAATTTTCCAGGGATAACAATCATTCCCATGGTAATGGTGGCCTCCACTCCAGGGCTGAGTCTCATTAATCTAAGCTGGTCATGGTGATCTCATGTCCCCATCAGCAATGGATTCAAGAACTTGAGCCTGAGTCAATCCACAGGTGGTATTTTTCACACCAAAGATTCGTTCAGCCATGGACCCATTGGGTGACGGAAGTGAAAGGAGGTTTGCTGGGGGGACTCTGGGAAAGATCCTTTGCTCTTAGAGAAAACCACAGAAGGAAACACTCTCCTGTTCCTTAGGATGTTGTCATGCCTGGAAGTGATCTAGAGCACTGCCTCCATCTCATGGAAGGGCAGAGTCAAGAGAACTATGGGAGAGGGGGCTGAGGTCCTAGACCTACAGTTACCGTTAGGTGAGTCAATCAGGAAGCCACTTGTTGGAGCCAGTCTGAGTTGGGCAATCTGCTATTTATGGCCAACAGCATCCCGAAACAGGGACCTGTGCTTCATACTCCTGTCTCCCCTGAAGTCTCCAATGCCTTCATGTCTCACCGTTGGTGGCTATTCTCCTCCACAGACCCATGCAAGTGTATGGAACACACCTCCAACACCTTTTACCCCAAACAAGTGAGAGTGCCCACTGGATGCAGGTTCGGGTCTGCCTGTGCAGGTATGTTGCAGTACCATCAGCAAAAAAGTCCCAAAGGGAAGTTCTAGTCACTCTTTTCCTGGGAAGTCCTTCAGCTACATTCGCCTGCACCTTCCACTATGTGGCCCCCCGATCCCTCCTCTATGCCATCAGAATAGGGGTCACCTCTAGGCTGGGGGAGTGAGTGTGAGCAGGGAGGATATGCTGGAGCTTCTAAGTTACTGGAAAGATCTCTTTATGAATTTAGGTGGTAGATACACGGATATTTGTTTTATTACTCATGAACCATATGTGCATATATTTTATACTCTCTTATATCTAATATGTAACTCACAATAAAAAGAATTTATGAAGTAGCTGGGGAGTGAGGTGGGGCAAAAATGCTAGTTCGCCCTTCTTTTTTATTTTATTTTATTTTTTCTTCTTCTTCTCCCCAAAGCCCCCCAGCACGTAGTTGTACATTCTACTTGTGAGTGCCTCTGGTTGTGCTATGTGGGACACTGCCTCATCATGGCCTGATGAGTGGTGCCATGTCCGCCCCCAGGATCCAAACCAGCAAAACCCTGGACCTCCGACGAGGAGTGAGTGAACTCGACCATGGGGCCAGGTCCGCAGCCCACCTTTCTTAAAACAACCACAGCAAAACACTGTGTCTCATAGGAAGTCCACTGCTCTGCCCTCTCAGAGACATTGGACAGCTCCCCTCTGACCAAAGGATAAAATCAGAGTCCTCAGCCTCAGGCCTCCCTTTGTCCAACCCATCTGCCTTTCCAGGCCTTTATCTTCATTATTGGTGCTTTTTCTGAAACTTTTCCACTCACCACGGCCTTTAGCCCCCACACTGACAGCTCAGCTCTGTGGGTCTTTGGATTCAGCCCCAATTCAGGCCAAAGCTTTGAGACCCTTGGACATTGTGAAGAATCAAAAGATGACCAAATGCAGGGCAAGTGGGGACATCTCTATGCAGGTTATTATTATTATTCAGATTATTCTGATGACAGGAATGCCTAAAAACAGTGACTTCCAGATTTTAGTATGAATTGAAATCGTCTAAGTCTTTTATAAATGCACCATTTCTGGAAATTTCAATTCAGTAGGTCTAGGTTGGGCTCAGGAATCAGAGTGTTTAACACACGTCCCCAGTATCAGATGCATGTGGTCACTGGATCCAATTCAGGAAACCCTGCCTTAGACATCAATTTCCTGATGGAAAGAAGTTATGCTTTGTTAGAAGCTATTAGTTCATTTTTTCAAATTGTGTCACAACATCAGTTTTATCAACATCAACACTAGGATGTCTACAGTCTTAGAAATCTCACAGTGGCTTCAACAACTCTGGCAAATGGCCCCATAACAAAATACAGTGTTGCAGGAGGTTACCTGCACCAATCATTGACACACCATCATCAGAGTCCTCTTTCTTCTCACACTTAGGGTCGTTTGAGTCCTGTTGCAAATACAACTGAGGTGTCAGGTCCAGGACCATCAGAGGATGATGAAATTCCTGAGCTCCACCATCAGGGGAACAATCAAATCCACCTGGCCTCAGGTGTCATGAGCTGCTACATCAGCTCCTGGTTGATGCTGGTGGGTTTGCATGCTCTGCTTCAGAATCCATTCTCTACGTCCTGGAACCTGCAGGTGGGGCACTGTGAATTCTTCCAAGGGCGGGGGAGGGGTTGCCCTCTCCAGCCCTCAGCTTTAGGTCTCTGGGAATTTCTAAGCTGCGTGTCTCTGAAAGAGGACTGTCAGCCACTAGATTCCAGCGTAGTCACACCACCGCTACCCACTAGCTCCTGGGAAGCTCAGAAACACAAGACAGCTTTGAATCAACCTTACATCTGAAACCCGGAGCAGATGTCCCTTGAAACTCGAGGCCTTGCCTGGCCCAGAGGGATGCACATGTACCCCACGCTTCATTCCTTGCCCTCATGCCTGTGGCATCCCCAGGCCTCATGTTCCATTTCTACTAAGCCAGCTTCTAAGGTGCAGGTGTCTGTGGTCATTTGTTCTTTTAATTCTTCTTGTCCCCACTCCGTTGTCTCCCCTTTGCTGATGTATGCTCCAGCTCTCACCCAGTCCACTGTGTCTTCAGGATCCGCACCACTCCATGGGCCTCTTCTTCACGGGGGTCACTCCTGGGTTCAAACACCAGCGGAGGCACCTATGACCTCTATGTCCTTAAGTGGCTGTTCATCTTCTCAGGTCTCATCTGTGCAGTGAGTGTAACAGTTCCCCCCATGGGCTTCAGGCAGGGTCCACTCACAGTTGTAGGAACCAGTCTAGCTATCTCAAGCAGAAATGGATTTAATACCAAATTTATGTGCTTACAAAATCTTCAAGAGGGCTGGAGAAGCAGGCTGCAGGTGAGGCTTCGAGGAATGACTCACAGAATAATAACGCAGAACTAACTCAGCAGGGGAGATGCCTCTTTCACTCCAGCAGGAAGCTCTGGGATCAAGAAGTTGCACAGCTGGAACCTCTGAGTCAACCTTTGCCTCCAGCCACAGAACGCTTTGGGTGGCCTCTCTGCACCTACTGGATCTGCACAAGCAAAACAAATGGATGCCCCTGACTGCCAGCTCTCTATGCACTTAATCCTGTTCCAAATCCAACACTCTCCTGGCTGCATCTAATCTGCCGATCCCGAGTCATGCGTGGAGCCTGTTTGCAAGGCAGCCTGGAAAATGCAGTTTTCACCTCTCCAGCCTTTGCAGAAAAGGAAAACCTGGTGGAATAGGTTGAAATGAATGAACGAGACCTGTCGTACGTGCCACGCTACCTCATAGAGGTGTTGGAAGGAATATAGCCAGAATCTTCTGACATCCTCATCGGTTCATTCATTCATTTACTCAGTAAATATTTATTTATTGCTACTTATGTACCAGGAGCTCAATGATGAATGAGGCACAGTCTGTGCCCTCAAGGAGCTTACATTCTATGCTATGGACTGAATTGCATCCCCTCAAATTCATATGTTGAAGCCCTTACCCCCAAGATGACTGTGTTTGAAGATAGGGCCTTTAGGAGATAATTACAGTAACACGGAGTCATAAGAGTAGAGTCTTACAATGATAACGTTGGTGGTCTTATAAAAAAAGAGAAGGTAGATCTCCCAGTCTCTCTTTCAATCTCTCTCTCTCTTTGCACACATGGAGAAAAGACGTGAGGACACAGCAAGAAGGTGGACATCTGTAAGCCAGGAAAAGAGCCCTCACTAGGAACTGAACCCTGCTGACACCTTGATCTCAGGCTTCCAGTCTCCAGAATTGTGAGAAAATAAATTTCTGTTGTTCAAGTCCCCCAGACTGTGGGTTTTTTTAATGGTAGCCCAAGCTGACCAAGACAGTCCAGTAGGGGTTGGGGCAAGAGGACAAGCATCTGTGAAACAATGCCGTAAGTGCCAGGAGGCCAGTACCATGGGCTTTGAGAGCAGAGGAGGGGAGCTCTGTAAGCCTGGGGGGTTAATAAAGGCATTTGGAAATATGAGGGCAAAATCCTTGCAAAGGTCCAGAGCACATTCAACAGGGCTAGAAACGCCCTATTTCTGGGGCATTGGAGAGTGTAAGGAGGGAGAGGTGAGGGATTAGCCTAGAACAGCACATCCCTCACACAGGATCCAGTCACTGAAAGTACTCACAGACGTCCGCATAGTCACACGTGGCTTTAATAAAGGGAAGGATACAGCACAACAGTAAGAGAAAACGGAGGCAACCAAGGAGAGAGCCAAAAACCTCCAGTCACAGACCCCCATGGCCCTTCCTCAGTTACGCAGGATGCACTTGTCTCCAAATTATGAACCACCAAGATGTGTGCACATTATTTCAATTTTGGGGGCACCAGCCAGTTTAGAGCTGGGTCTTTCAGAGCCAGACCAAGCTATGGAACTGGTTAAAGCAGATGTCCAGCATCACTCTCTACATGGATAAACAGTGTAGACAAGCCAGCCCCCAGTGCCTCCAGGAGAGATGCAAACTTTAAACAGAGCCCTATAAGTCACTAACTAGCTCATCTCATCCTTGTTTTGTCCATGAGTCAGTACCAAATAGGTGACCCTACCATCCCCGTTTTCCTGGAAATGAGGGGAGTTTTCGGTGCGAAAACCAGGAAATTCCTAGGCCAACTGGGATGAGTTAGTCATCCTGGCAGTGCCTAAGCATCTTCAAGAAGCTTCGGATTTGCATGGAGCTGTAGCAGTTCGCTGTAAAATGGACCTATCTTACACAAGAAGTAATCGTATTCAGATCTGACTGGCACCGTGAGCCACCTTTGTAGGTACCCCAGTGAATGCCCTCTGTGCTCGTGAGCCATCAACGTCCTTCTGAAAGCACCTTCGGCTCCCCCTGAAGACTTGTCTCAGCCAGGAGCACAGGGGAGTCAACACCTGCAGAAATCGTCCTCAATAGGAGTTGGAAGATGCACACCCCAGCTGCCGTACCTTCTGGGTTGGCAACTCTGAGGTGTGTCCCATGCATCTCCACTGCTTTGAGGCACCATCACCCCGAAAAGGAGGCTAAATAGGGAAATGACATTATCACGTGCGTATTTTAATTCCTGCCTTCACGAAGCCTACATTTGGGGACAGGAGGCTGTGGTGGGCAGAATAAGGGTCCCCCAAAGATGTTCGTGCCCTAATTCCTGGAATCTGTGAGTATGTCACGTGATAAAGAGCAATTAAGATTGCAGATGAAATTAGAGTTGCTAATCAGTGGACTTTGAAACACGGAGATTAAATTGGATGATCCTGGTAGGGCCAATATAGTCACAAGTATCCTTAAAAGATGAAAGAGGGAGACAGCAGAGTCAGTGAGAGGAAGAGAAGGAGATGAAATGACGGAAGCAAAAGTTGGAGTGATGTGAAGATGGAAGGGGCCAGAAGCTAAAAAATGCCGGCACTCTCTAGAAGCTGGAAAAGGCAAAAAACAGATTCTGCCTCTGGAAAAGAATGCAATCCTGCTGATGCATTGACTTCAGTGAGACCAGCAAGACTCATTTTGGACTTTGATCTCCAGAACTATAAAACAATAAATTTGTATTGCTTTTGCCACTAAGTTTGTGGTGATTTGTTACAGCAGCCACAGGAAACCAATGCAGGAGCACAGGTAAAAAAAAGAAAAATAGTGATCAACAATCTTTATACTATAAATTTTAAAATCTACTATATATGATGGTGGTAAGTGTTATGGAGAAAAATGAAGCAGCAAAGTGGGATAGGCTGATGGGCACGGCCTGCTTTTAGTTAGAAATCTCATTTTTTGTTTGCTTGAAGATCATGTACGATGAAAATTTCTCAGTGTGGCAGCCCCCAGAAGTGATACAGCCACTGTCAACCTGTTCAAACGTAGAGTACCTGCTTGCATTCCAGTGGGGAGAACATGCTGGAATTTGTGACCAGCAGGTGAGAAGCTGCTTTGGGCTGGAACCTCAGTGCCTTTCCTCCTGAATTAGTGGGTTCAGCATTTGTAAGTGTGAACACACCCCCTGCTGTGACCGTTTTGTAAGAATCCGTTCTGGTCACCAACGATGGAGGAGAGCCGCTGTGGAACTGGGTGCAGACAAGCAGACTTCTAAAAGCTGGCCGTTTACTGGGGCGGAAACAGCCGTGCAGAGATTTCCCTTAACTCAAAAGAGCCCAAAGTCACAGACACATCCAAGAGACAGACACAGGAACATGCAACCACTGTGCTCTCCTGACATGACATCACATACGAAGCCAAATGCAGTTATGGCACACTGGGACAGGGTGCATTTCCTGGCAAATTATTTTTTTATTATTATTATTTTTTTAAACTTGACCTAGCTCACATCTTTTTTTTTTTCCTTTTTCTCCCCAAAGCCCCCCAGTACATAGTTGCATATTCTTAGTTGTGGGTCCCTCCAGTTGTGGCATATGGGATGCCACCCCAGCATGACCCAGTGAGCAGTGCCATGTGTGCGCCCAGGACTTGAACCGGCTAAACCCTGGGCCGCCACAGTGGAGCGTGCGCACTTAACCACTCGGTCACAGGGTGGGCCCCCCGGGCAAATTATTCTATAAAGCAACTCAGGCAGTGTGTGGTGGGTTGAAAGGTGACTCCCCAAAAGTTATGTTGAAGTCCTAACTCTCAGTACCTGTGAATGTGACTTCCTCAGAAACAGGGTCTTTGCAGATGTAATCAAGTTAAAATAAAGTCATATCAGATTGGGGGGCCCCCAAATCCAATGACTGGTGTCCTTATACGGAGAAGATTTAGAGACAGAGACACACACAGAGGATCACACTGGCTGAAGATCGAGGCAGGGACTGGAGTGTTGCAGCCCCAAACCAAGGACCACCAGGAGCCGCCAAAAGCTGGAAGAGGCAAGGAAGGATTCTCCCCAGAGCCTTCAGAGGGAGCACAACCCTGCCGACACCTTGATTTAGGACTTTGGGCCTCTAGAACCGTGAGAAAGTTGATTTCTGTTGTTTAAGCTGCCTGGTTTGGGACATTTCATTTCAGCAGCCGTAGGAAACCGATCGATACACAGGATAACCCAGCAAAGAGCAGCGGAGCCTGACTCTCTGCCTGGAGCCCCTTCATAATAGGAATTTTCCTGTGTTGAGACAAAGAGACCCAGAATCAGCCACCCATTAACCAGCTAAAATGTTTTACCAGAGGCTGCTGAATCGCTGCCCCCCAGGCCTGAGGCTAATTCAGAGAGTGGCTAACTCTTGTTTTCATGGCCTCCCTGCTTCTTGCCCTGTGGGTCTCCCCTGAATCCAGTTAATGGTGTCCCTCTAAACACACTCTCTTGACCAGGAGCCCTGGGTCCCCCTCCTCCAGCTCCAGAGTCGCTCTCCAAGTCTCCACTCCTGTTCCACTTTCATAGTCAAAGGGACACATTGCACCCAGGAGGGAGGGCTAGAAGGCAGCCCATATTTCCAGATGACATGCGCAGTCTTCTGGATATAACGTTCCCCCCAGCATGCCCAGGAGTGCCTGGCCCCGAATGGGCACCCACTAGAGACTCACTGAATGAGGGGTGTCCCTGCGTTTTGGCCTGTCCCAGACTGTGGGAATCACCATCAAGTAGTGCCTATGGGCAGTATTGTGTGGCACAGATGTTTTTAAGCAAACAGATCCCGCGGTGCCTTTTAAATCACTCTTATCTGTAATAGCCTCTGTGCTTTCCTATCTGATCCGTCTGCCTAAGTCGGTCTGTCTGATAGAAAATGTTAAGTGCCTGACCACGTGGGCAGCCAAGCTCTCCTCCTTTCCATTTATCTTCCTCCTTCGCCCATTCCATCTTTCTTCCAGCTTTTACAAAGAGATGTGGGCACTTCCCCCGTGTTACTGATAATACCTCAGAAAATGACCTATGCAAACCACGTTTTTGAAAGTCTGTTCTCTACCACTAGGTGGTAGTGTTTCTATGGCTTGCTCTGCCTTACCTTGCAATTTGCTAGGAGGGGCCCCAAGAGACAAAGGAGTTTATTCTCTCGATATTTAAGGGGAGAGAAACCCCCTTACAATTAGCTACTCTAAAACCAAATCAGTATTTTGACATACGTTCTCCAATATTATCCTGGAGAGGTACAATTTGAACTAGTTTGTTCTGGCAAGTTTACTTGACTTTCTTGCTTTAAATCAGGTGTTTTGTGGACATATTATTAGACAATTAAAAAAATTAATAGACTATTTCTTGAGAGCAGTTTTAGGATTACAGAAAAATTGAGCGGAAAGTACAGAGTTCCATATATCACTTCATCACCCTCACACACAATTTCCCCTATTGTTAATATCTTGCATTGGTGAGGTACATCTGTTACAATTGATGAGCCAAT
Source organism: Equus quagga (assembly GCF_021613505.1). Lineage (NCBI taxonomy): Eukaryota > Metazoa > Chordata > Mammalia > Perissodactyla > Equidae > Equus > Equus quagga. The sequence continues at coordinate 30,590,598 of NC_060287.1, read as the reverse complement.
ATTGATACATTATTATTAACTAAAGACCATAGTTTACGTTATGGTTCACTGTTGGTGTACATTCTATGGGTTTGGACAAATGTAAAATGACATCAACCCATCCTTATAATGTCAAACAGAGTATTTTCACTGCCCTAACAGTCCCCTGTGTTCCATCTATTCATCCTCCCCTTACCCCCACGCCCAACTCCTGCAACCACTGATCTTTTTACTGTCTCCATAGTTTTGTCTTTTCCAGAATGTTACATAGTTGGAATCATAAAGTATGTAGTCTTTTAAGATCGGCTTCTTTCATTTAGTAATATGTATTTAAGGTTCCTCTACGTCTTTTTGTGGCTTGATAGCTCATTCTTTTTAGCACTGAATACTATTCCATTGTCTGGATGTATCACAGTTTATCCATTCACCTACTCAAGGACATCTTGGTAGACACTTGCTGGACAACTTTTGGTAGTTATGGATATAACTGCTATAAACACCCATGTGCAGGTTTTTGTGTGGACATGAGTTTTCAACTCCTTTGGGTAAATACCAAGGAGCACAGTTGCTGCTGGGTCGTATGGTGAGACTACGTTCTACTAGGCAATTTTTATCCAGAGGGTTAGCCAATGGCAAGGAGTACTTTGAACATTTTCCTCACAACACCTTCTACAACACTGGGGCTCTTGCTATTTTATGAGGATAATCTTGATTCTCCTTGAAATAAAAATGAGGTGCCACAGGAGTCCTGCAAAGAGAACTTTCACGGTGTCAAGGGAGGTCCCCGCTCTGCTCACTCAGTTGACAAGGAAATGGATCCACCTCTAACACACTGCATGGACTTCAACATTCGGAGCGGAAAATAACCTCCGACTCTCTTCTGACCAAAACTAAATTTAAAAACTCAGGTGAAGTGGTTTTAGTTGAAGGAAAAACATTTTTTTTAATAAAATAAAATGGCAGTGGTGCTTCTGTATTGTAGAGGGATGGCCTTGGTCTCATAGGTAACCCAGAAACACCCAGGTGAGCCCTGAAGAGTGGTTGTGGGTGACAAACAGGAGACCCTCTTGGCAACACAGTGAAAATAAGAAACCCCGACAATCAACGTAGGCTTCAAAGGGGCTTTGCATGTCCAAGGAGCCCACGTAGCTGAGAGAACTGAGAGGCCCAGGGCCAGGATTAGCAGAGGATTAGGGTTGAAATGGGGATCATTTGAAGCTTCTGTATAGGAAATAGCCATAACAGCACACGTGCACACACACACACTCACACATGGGCATGTGTATGCATGCACATGC